>NC_134560.1:10211759-10853244 GCF_025594145.1 Primulina tabacum | reverse complement strand
AAAATATATGTCGTTTGTTGTTAAGTCGTGACATGTTTTAGTTTTATGTCCTTTTTTAATGCACATCTCTGATGAAATGAGGCCTTATATCTATATGTTTGGTCCTAGAATGTAAGATGGATTGTAGGTGGTGACTATGGTGTTTGTATTATCATAGAAATTGGAGATTATTGTGACGTGATCCCATATTCTCGCAATTGTTATTGAATCCAAGCAGTTGAGCACAACAACTGCCTGCTACTAAGTATTCTGCTTCAGTTGTAGATGTTACAATGAAATTTTGCTTCTTGCTGAACCATGAGATCAATCTATCTCCTAGAAATTGACATGATCCACTAGTAATTTTTCTATCAAGCTTGCATCCTACATAATCTGCATCTGAATATCCTACTAAATTGAGGGAATTTTTAACATACCATATGTCCACATTTTGTGTGCCTTTAAGATATTTAAGAATACGTTTGGCAGCTGAATAATGAGAATTTTTAGGATCAGACTGAAATCGAGCACACATACAAAAAGCAATGACAATATCAGGTCGACTAGCAGTTTGCTACAATAAGAAACCTATTAAACCCCGATACATGGTTACCTTAACTAATATTCCCCCTTCATCTTTGTCTCGTTTGATTGATGAACTCATTGGATTGATGCTGCAGAGCATGTTAACATGCCAAATTTCTTAAGCAGTTCCTCTATGTACTTAGTTTGGCTGATGTAAATACCATTTTCTAATTGCTCCAATTGTAGTCCGAGAAAAAATGTCAGTTCACCCATCATACTCATCTCAAATTTGTTCCACATTATTGTAGCACTCCCAAAAGCAGGTTGTCCACAAGTGTATAATTCAATGAGTCTGAATGTCTTATCTACAAGTAAGCTAAGCTAATTACAAGTCCACTATAATGTCTTTTGTTTTTTTTCTTTTAAAGTTATTTTAGCCTTAAATGTTAATTTTTATATGTTCAAAATTTTAAATTAAATATTCGAGATTAGATGATTCACTCTTGGTATTTAAATAAAGTTAGAATAAATGAGCATAATTGGGATCCACTTGATAAAATGATCTCAATATATTAAATAATTATTATTTATATGATTGTTATATATATCTCTTATTCATATATTATATACACCAAAAATTATAAATGTTGTCAACTATTTTTTGAGCTATATATTTGTAAAAACCAAATATAGCTTAAAACTTAAAAAGACTAATCGTTTTTCCCCTTTAGAATATCATTCCCATAAAACGTTATCTAACCGAGTTTACATGCGGAATTTTTGTTAGATCTATGTTTACTTGGTTGGCGAATTTTGGATTTTTTGCATTTTAGTTTTGATTCAGAAGAACAACGCTGGTAAATTTGTTTTTAAATATTGATTTTTAAAGACTTTTGCTATATATGTGTGTGTTAGGATCGGAAAAGAGTTTAGAAGGGGGTGAATAAAATCTTTAAAAACATTTGATTTTAAATTTGTTTTCAATCGTTTTTAGGCGGTTGAAAGTTTTTCTTGAACGGTTAGAAATATGAACCACTTGAAAAGTGCGGAAAATAGTTCACAATTTCTAATGATAGCTTCAACTGGTTAGCTGGCTTGTTAACAAGAAACGGTTCGAAATGTAAGTGCTCGCGAAAAGTAAGGACACACGATTTTTGTGGATGTTAGGAGATAAAAATCATACGTCACAAATTCTTCCTCTTTAGGAGGATTCCACTAAAAAACTTTGGATTTACGCAACAGTCCACTCCAATCAGGACTTATACACTTCTGGATTTTAAGAACCCTCGGTTCACCAGACAACGCTCTTAATCAAATAACCAAATTTTATTGATGTAAATAAAACAATATGTTTTTAGTAGCATGAAGATGATCCTTGAATGATCAGATATATTTCTGTTGAGTGCTAGTTTGGTAAACGATGAAGTTTATGATCTTTAGGTACGCTCAAATCTTCACATATGCAAGCTTTAGTAATGTAGTAATCTCACGGTTGAAAAACATAGAATGATCGAACTTTTTGCACACATACTTCAACTCTTCTTATATAAGATATCATCCCAACGGTCGAAAAAGATTTGTAATGTAAACTTGTCGCTTTGGAATGATATGTCACCATCAGCTGCAATAACATTAAATGTTCTTTAGCAAAAAAATTAATGTTCTCTTTGCTTGTGCAGCTTTGAATCCCGTTTCTTCAACAGTTGCTGCTGAGCATCCTTTGTGGCAACTGTTATTAACATCAAGAACTTGTAGGATGTCTAAGCAATCTTTCTATTCTGGGATAGTGACATTAATGAAGATCTTTATCGGGACTGGTCCGGGGCATAGTTGACTTGTAGCGGGTGCAAAACCATTGATTGTCCTTGAGCCGGTCAGAGAATGTCTTTCATTAAGTGAGCAATTAATAGATCTTTAATGAAGCAGTCGAAATCTATCTTGGAGCAACCGGTTAGGAATCTTCTTGCGGTTGGAAACTCTTTTATGCAGCGGTTGAATAGTTCCTGTTATACAAGATAAACAGCGGTGTTTTCCCTGAACAGTTAGATGCGTTTTGATTTTATCAATCACCAAACTTGTAAGGGTAATAATAATTTCTTAACAATTTTACCCTTTTTGTGATGACAAAAACCCAGCTGCAAAACTATACAACAATTTACAGATAATTAAGAAGCTTAATAAAGAAAAGTTGTATTTCATTGAGTGAATGAATTACAAACTCCAAACAGTTAATCAAAAAGCAAGATGCAATACATTAACCTTTCTTTGTTCTTCAAAGCTGTTTTTGCATCAAGGCTTCATCTGCTATGGCACGCTCTGCAAATATTTTCCTAAACTCTATCTTTGTTTTCTTAAGTTCCTTCTGCCTCTTTCTTTCCCCTCTTTGACATCACCATGCATAGGAATTTCATGATTTCAGTAAGTTGGGCTCCTTAGGCATCCATGAGCTGATCAACATGTGCTTTAAGTCTAGACATTTGGTCTGAAAGCTCAGTGCAACATAACTGAGATGTGAGGAATTATGCCTTCTTGTTGGAGGGTATGCTTATATTCATGACAAGAAATCCTTGGAGAGGTCAGTTTTCATCTATTGAAAAGATTCCTTAAGAGCAATTGCTTCGGTTGAGGGCAGGAATTGATTGATCTCTAATCTTGCAGATAGTCCAAGATCTCCTTCTGCATGTCGTCTTCCACAAATTCTTCCTCGGGTTCGAAAATATTGGTGAGAAAGTATTCGAGCCTTGAATGAATCCAGTTGAGAAACAGATTGCTTTTTCTATTGACTGCAAGACTGAGGTTCATCGATTTCAGAAGCCAAAACTTCAACCTTGGTTTCAAATGCTACACACGAAATAGGGATTGGTTTGCTAGGGACCTATGTGCTATACAAGACTGTTGACGGAGCTCAAGAACAGGAAGAGGACTAGAGGCAGAGAAAGCAATAGTTACATTGTCATCATTGGTATAACATGTGAGGATACTAACGGTTCTTTGATAATTCCTTGAGCAGTATCATCAGAAAATTCAGACTTTGAAGGAGAAAAAATCTCCATTCGAGTTGTTCCCTGATCAAGTCAGAAAGAGATTGCACAACTACTTTGGCAGAGATAACATGGACTTCTGAAAGACCTATATGCGCCGAGAGAGGAAGCATAACTGATATAGACTCTTGACAAAAGATGTATCTCTTGCATGAGCTCTTGAGGAGCTGTCGATGAGCCTGGTTCATCTTGTTGACAGATTGCCTCAACAGATCCTTTTTCATAATGAATCTAACGGTTGGAAGAATGAGTCCACATTGCTGAGCATAGAGGTTTCAACCGGTACCCTCAATAAACAAGCAAAGCAGTAACAAAATGAAATGGTGGTACCTGAGTGGTAGGTAAGTCATTGATCGTCTCAAGCGCCAACACTTCATCAATGTTCAGTCTATGTAGAACTGGCCTTTTCTCCAACCCACAGGCAGTTGAAGTTCCTGCCGCTTTTGAGCGACGATCATTGAGAGTGAGAGAGTCCATCTCAAGTTGAGAAATGACAGATGAGTCATCCTTTGCGGTGGGCAAGTAGGAACAAAATTGATCCTCTTCAATTGAATCAGTGCTCGAAGAGCACTTCCTTCATCTGTAATTCCAGAAGTCTCATACTAAGCAGAGTGGTTGGATATTAGATGCTTCTCTCCATTCCAATATGAAGAGTTCAAGTTTGGCAATGTGTTTTGATCTTGCCGTTTTGAATAAGTGAGTTGAAGGTTTGTGACCGTTCAAAAGTTCAACCAACTTATGAAACATTTCCATTTTTTTGCCGAACGATTTCATTGACTCGTTCTCTTGTCAGCACAAGGACAGTGTGAACATTGTTGTGTTTCGGTTGATCCTCGAGCACGGTGGATTCTCGAACAAAACCTTCTTCCCCTTTTCGTAGGATAGTGGAGATGAATACTGGAGAAGGAGGATGTGATCTCTGGTTCAGCAATCTTAATCGCTTTGAGTTTTGTTGCTTTAATTGCGGGGATGGAGGAGGAACCAATGGTGCAGGAAAGATGCTTGATCATCTTGATTTTTGCATCTTCGGGCTTTTCTGACTGTTTCTTCTTAAAGACTTGTGAGACCTGGTACATCATCTTTTGATTCTTCATCTGAGCGGGATTTCAGAATTAACTTTCTCTTAGTGCCCTTGGGAGGCATATGTGTCTTCTTTTGCTTAACAATTCAATCACAGTCTTTGTTTTGATAGAGACAATCTCCTCATCAGTTGGAAGATTTTCTTCAAAAAAATTTCAATTGTTGTCAAGTTGACTAACTTGGGTCTTGCTAACTTCAACAATGGTCCACCAGTTGGACTCCTTCCTGAATTAGTAGATGGAAAATTTGAACTACAAATCGTTGATACTGATTCTTTTTCTTTATCAATGGAAACCAGTGTCTTGACCAAGACATCAGACCAGTTGGTTTTAAGAATTGTGATGGCAATGGTGGCCATGGCAAGTAACTTTTCCAGAGTGATTTTTTCATATGCACAGGCCTTGAAGAGAATACCCTTTGCCACTATATAAGCCAACAGTCTGAAGTCATCTTCAGATCCCGTTTCTGGCAAGTTGAGAAGAGATCGGAAGAGTCAGAGAGAGAAGAAGTTACTTCTCCAAAGCTCAGTGTTGCCATCTGGAAGAGTAGTAAATTGGTGATTCCAGCAACTGGTAACTTAAACAAATCAGCGAACATCTTTTGGGTGATGTGAATGTCTTTACCTGAATGAAGCAGAGGATTTCCCCATTTTCTATATAGGAACTGTCAACAAATTCCTTCAAAATGGTTTTTGAGTATTGCTCGCTGCAACCCATAATGAGCGAAGACCAGAGGTTACGTGCATTTGGAACATAGATTGCATCGGATTACTGGTCATGACTAGCACGGATGCAAAATTGATAGCAATGGTGTTTTGAGCAATAGATGCGGCCATTTGAGCGGTGAATAAAGTAGGTTTGAATGATAAAATCTGCAAGACAATCTTGACAAACAAAAATCTCAGAATAATGAAGTGCAAGATAGTAAATGATTGTAATAGAGCAAAAATGACAATGCAAAGTTCATATGAGTATATATGGTTCGGGGAAGCACAGATCAGTCCACGTGAAGGACTGTCAGTGTAGGGATTTTAAAATTTGAAAAATTTCAGACAGTGGGTATAATGAGTTATTTCAAATTTTAAGAAGATAACCGTCACGTCATATAAGGCAGTCAGAGAGTTGAGTGATTTTTACGTAATGACGTGGAGAAACGTTTCCAGCACATAAAAACGAACCAGTTGCTTTAATTTGATTAAAGGATAAGCGGTTGAGTCATGTAATAAACATGGGTAGTCCATTTTTTTAACCGCTGCGTTTGAAAATATGTTTCCTTTTAATGTAACGTCCAAAACCAACCTACGTAAACCACATGCATGCAAATGAACTAAATTTCATAATTGTTTTAATTAATTAATTTTAAATGTTTACTTGATGCACATTATCTGATTAAAGGTATGATTGTATGACTAAATGATTATATGATATGATTTCATGAAATTGGACTTTACTTGAATACTCGATAATAGGCTGGGTAAAAGGAGACCGGGGACGATCAAGACAAAATAAATATTTTTCAATAAATATTTTCAAAGCTGATTAAAATGATTAATTTTTTTAAAAAATGATATAGTTCAAATTATTTTATGGATGAGCACGATTTTACCCAGGAAGTCGATTTGGGTAAACGAAGGACTTTTAAAATATCAATGCATTATTTTTGAAAACTAAATTTTTATGAACTTTTATTTTTAATTAATAAGTGTTATCGGGCTCAATTTAAACTATTTTGAGTAAGTCCAATTGCTCATATCCTTGAAAGCCCAAAACTCAAGCCCATTATCATGTAAATTTAAATCTATAAAAATAAAAAGTTAGGTCTTTTTGCACCCTATCAGCCGAAATTTCACACACCACACACATTAAAATTTGAGAAATGCAGAGGGAAGAAAGCTAGGGTTCTTCGTCGCCCGTATCGTTCCTTTTCGTGCCCATCTCTGACGATCGTATATTCGAGCGTTTAAAACGCAAAGGCATGTTTTCTAAACTTCCTGTCGCATCATTCAAACTATTATATGCATGTTTTGATTAATTTACATGAAAATATTTACGTTTGATGGGTTTAACGATAAAATGATTATTTTCAAAACTTTGATGTTTTTATGCTTGGTTCTTTAACGCTATGATTCCCAAGAACACGCTGCCAATAAGAAACATTTAAGGGATGAGAAAGAGTTGTTAGAGGAATAAAAATACATGCTGGAGTCGAGCTTGGCTAAGGTAGGATAACACCTAGGGTTTTCTACTTACACTATACGATCAAGGGCTCGGCTAGTGGCTCGACGCCGTGCATGGCTCGGTCAGGACTAGGCTAGGGGCTGGGCTAGAAGTGGTTAGGCATTAAGAAGAGTCCTGGTGGGCTAGGACTCTTCATTTGTGCGCGCAGGTGGATCGCGTAGCTGCAGTGGGCTCGAAGTTTGCTGGGGCTGGTGCGAAGGGGTTGGGGCATGTGAGTGAGGGTCAGGAGGGTTGGGGCTCGGTGGTGGCTCAAGTAGGAGAGTCCTAGTCGAGTAGGATTCCTAGGCGTAAGGTTTCAATCGCGGTTCTTGTTCATGGCTTGTACATGGAGGTCCAGGCATGGTTTAAGGGCTTGTTAATGGGTTAGGTGCATAAAGTAGGGTCCCTAGGTGGGATGGTCAGGTGATGGCTCAAGGTGGCTCGACCATGGTCCAAGAAAATTGAGGGTTGGTTCGGTTCGAATCTTGCATGGTTCGAATTATGGCTAGGAATAAGGAAAGGGGTCGAACCATGGTCCACGGGGGTCGAATCATGGTTCACGAGGGTAATTCAGGTATAAAAAGCTTATTTTTAAAGTTTGGGAAGAAAATATTAAGTTTCGAATTAATTCGGGATTAAAACTAAAACCCAGACCCACAATGGACCCGTGCGTATAGGGCGGGTTTGGGCATACTAAATGGGTTATGGGCCGGGTCTCGGGTCCAATTTTTTAGACATTTTCGGATATGGACGGGTCATGGGGTCCTTTAATACCCGCCCCATACACGTCACATATATGTGGATATAAATATTCAAGGGTTTCAGTTTTATTAATTTTCATTTTTTTAGTAGTCCACCTCAACCATAATGGTCTTAGCTATTCCGATGTCAACTGTTGCATTTGAATATGCTTTTAGCAATAGTGGAAGAACAGTTGATCCTCATCTTAGTAGGTTTAATCCAACGACTTTGGAGGCATTGATGTGCTCGCGAAGAAGGTTGTGGGGTGATGTGAAAGGTAAATAAATCACAGTTTTATTTTGTTATTGTACTTTCATTTTAATTTTGTTACTGTACTTTCTCTCTTTAAATTACATTTTTTTACAGTTTTAAATTACAGTTTTATTTTTTCAATGTACTTTATCCCTTTAATTTTATAGTTAATTCTTAAAGTAGTTTAGCAACTTGTCCCACCATTCTTGATGAAAAAGATGATCCAGAAGAATGTGTCTGAAATATTTCTTACTTGCTTATTCTAAATTGATCTATTTAGGTTATGTTATGACTTATTTTTGGGGATGTCAAGATTTTTTTTGGAGAGATAGTAACTCTTTTTTATGTAATTCTTTATGTCATGAAATGTTTTGCTTATTATTATTAAGTGTGGTCGAAAACATGAATAAATTTCTATTGTATTTAATTCAGAGGTTTGTCTATTTCATAATTCAGTCATTTGAGAAGAAAGATTACTGCTTTTATTTTAAAAAAAATTTGGGTCTCACGGCCCCGTTTCGTATTCTAGGTGGGGCAGGTCCGAAAAATATTTAGCCGGGCTGGGGCGGATAGTGGGTCAAAGTTTTCTTCATGGGCGGGTCTTTGGTTTAGACATATCCGCCCCATTGACATCTCTAATTAAAACGCGTCACGAATTAGTAATTAAAGAATTAAATTAAAATCCTCGAATTTACGTCAAATAAAAATATGTAAAATTAATTTAAACTTAAATAATTATTTGGAATGGTCTAGAGTCAATAAAAGTAAGAAAAAATCAAAATCGAGAAATTTTACGTCCAGGGGCAAAACAGTCATTTTACACATGGGTAGTACGAAAATGCTTGGCAACGTCCCGCAGGGGTCATAACGCATGATAAATGATATAAAATGATGATTTAGATGAAAATACGGAATTTATGATTTATGGTAAAGCTGTGCAATTTTTACTGTTAAAATGCTATTTTTGGAAAGTCATGATATTTATGGAAAAAGATGAAAAATATTTTGAAGTATATGAATTGACTGTGAGAAAGATGATAGAGGATATGTGAAGGATCCATTTTAAAAAGAACGATGAACTTACAATTTTATAGGAATATCGTGAGGGAAAAGACCCCCGATGGAGTCCGTTTACGGGAAAAGGCCCCAGAGAGAGCCCGACGATCGTATTTCCATATTTTTTTACGTTGGTGCCTAGTCCC
Source organism: Primulina tabacum (assembly GCF_025594145.1). Classification (NCBI taxonomy): domain Eukaryota; kingdom Viridiplantae; phylum Streptophyta; class Magnoliopsida; order Lamiales; family Gesneriaceae; genus Primulina; species Primulina tabacum. The sequence goes on along the minus strand of NC_134560.1, from coordinate 10,844,208 downwards.
CATCCCCATGCGCAATGGTGAGTTAAAACTGGTCAGTCGACCAGAGGATAAAAGGCTAGTTAATTTCAAGGATCAAACTTCACCCAAAATGATAAATGATACCAAGCTTTATAATTTTATGATTTTACGATATATGATTTATTTATGCTTAAATTATTTTATATAAAAATATGATTTTAATGCATGTGCATGCATATGTATTGCTTGTTACGCATGTTTAGGAAGTGTTGAGTCATTAGACTCACTAGATTTGAATGTTGCAGGTGATGATGATATTGAGGTAGGCACTGACGCTTGAGTGGAGCGAGTACGACAGTACACTCCCGATGGATTTTATTTTTCGCATTAGCTTGTTAGTTAAAAGTTTTAAAGGATTTTTTTTAAGAATTTTATTAGAGATTTTATGCTTTATTTCGATGTAGTTTTGATCATGATAAAGGTAGAAGTTGAATTTTGGTAATTGACGTTTTAGGGTTTTTTGCACTTGAGATTTAAATTATTAAATTATTTTTATTTATGGAAATATTAAGTATTTTTAATTGTTGGTTTCGAATTAATGGATAAAAAAATTTAGTGTAATTTTAAAGTAAAAAGTTAGGGTCGTTTCAGTTGGTAACAGAGCCAAGGAACCTCAAAGGGTTGTGTACTGCTACTCCGAGAAGCTCAAAATATCACGCCTCAAGTATGTGAGTTTTTACTGTTGTATATTTTATATGCTAAAATTCTTTAATGCTTACATGATGCATGATATAGAGGTTAGGTGCATGTTATTTTAAAATGTTAAGTGCATGTTGGTCACGTGGTTGGGACGAATTGTACAGAGATGCCTCCTAGACGAGTTCTTCACAGTGTACTAGAGGGCATGGCACAATTACTTGAGCAGCATGTTAGAAATGATGCGAGGGTTCGACCGGAGGTAGTCAATGAGAATTTTAGGAGGATGAACCCCGAGGATTTTCATGGCACTACTGATTAATTCGTTGTTGAGGGATGGATTCGATCTTTGGAGGTTATTTTCGTTATATGGATATGACGGACGATGACCGAGTTCGTTGTACCATCTTTCTTATGGTGGGAGGGAGCGGAGCGAGTAGTGAATATAGTGACATTGACTTGGGAGGACTTCATAAGAGTGTTCTACGAGAATTATTTCACATCTGATGTCCGTTCTAGGCTTAAGAGAGAGTTTACGAGTCTCCGTCAAGAGGATTTGTCTGTGGCTGAGTTTGTGCATAAGTTTGATAGGGGCTGTCATTTTTGCCCTTGATTGAGAATGATGCAACGGAGAAATTACGACACTTCCTTGATGGAGTGAGGCCCATGATCCGACGTGATGTGATGCTCATTGATCCTGCTAATTATACTACTACCGTTTCCAAAGCTTTTAGAGCCGAGTAGTCACTCAAGGATATTGATTGGGAGATGTAGCGTAAAAAGAATCATGCCTAGAAAGCTAATCAGCAACCGATTCAGCAGAGTAAGAAATCATTCATGGGACCACCTAAGCGGCTGGGAGAGCTGAAACCACAAGTACAACCACCTAAAGAAAATTTACCGAAGACAGCAGAGAAGCCACACGGTGCAAGGAGTGCAATCGTCACCATTATGGCACGTGCATGTGGGGTACTTACAAGTGCTTCAAGTATGGAGAGATGGGACACAAGGCTGGGAATTTCCCAAAGCTCAAGAAACCCACGACTGGAAGGGCATATGTGATGCATGTTGAGCAAGCGCAGCCAGACACTACGCTTATTACAGGATGAATATTGATAGCAAGAATAGCTACTTACTCTTTATTAGACTCCGGAGCTACACATTCTTTCATATCTGAATCCTTCGTGAAGAAATTGGGAATCTTACCAGTAGATGTGGAGTCAGGATTCAGAGTTACATTACCTTCTTGCGAGCATATGGTCTCTAGTAGCATGGTTAAGAACGTGAAGCTAAAATTACAAAAGAATATTATACGAGAGGACCTTATTGTGCTACCGATGCCCGAGTTTGACATTATTTTGTGCATGGATTGGCTCACACGGAATGAGGCTACTATTGACTTTCGATGGAGGAAAATATTTATTAGACCGCCCAATGAAAAGCATTCATCTTTGAGGCTGCACGAAACAATCAAATGCCGCATATCATTTCATGCGTGCGAAGAAGCTTATTCAAAAGGGTTGCCAAGATTTTCTTGCTAGTATTATATCTGCACCCAACATTGACAGTCAATCTATCGAGGATAAGGAGGTTGTCAAGGATATTCCAGACGTGTTCCATGACGAGGTTTCTGGTATTCCACCTGAAAGAGAAGTAGAATTTGCTATTGAGTTGATGCCTGGTACAGTGCCAATATCTAAAGCACCATATCGATTAGCACCGGTTGAAATGAAAGAATTAAAAGATCAAATTCAAGAGCTGTTAGACAAAGGATTTATTCGCCCTGGTTTCTCCCCATGGGGCGTGCCGGTGCTATTTGTGAAAAATAAAGATGAAACTATGAGGTTGTGCATCGAATATAGAGAGATAATAGAGTGACAGTGAAGAATAAGTATCCACTGACCCGGATCGAGAATTTATTTGATCAATTTCAAAGAACTTTGGTTTTTTCAAAGATAGATCTTAGGTCTGGATATTACCAGTTGAGGGTTAAGGAGACGGATGTACATAAGACAGTGTTCTGAGCGCATTATGGACACTGTGAGTTTTTAGTTATGCCATTTTGGTTGACTAACGTCCCAGCAATCTTCATGGATCTCAAGATTCGCGTATTTCAGTCATATCTCGATCAGTTCATTATTGTTTTCATCGACGATATCTTGATCTATTCAAAGAGGCGTGAGGAGCATGATCAGCACTTGAGGAAGACCTTGCTAAGGTCGAGTCGATCAATCAGTGGCCAGGCAGAAAAGTACGACATAAATACGTAGTTTCTTGGGTTTAGCTGGCTACTATCGCAAGTTTATCAAGGGTTTTTCATCCATTGCAGTACCCTTGACGACATTGATGAAGAAAAATGTGAAATTTGTTTGGGGCTTGGAATGTCAAAAGAGTCTTGATCAATTAAAGCAAGCACTCACTACAGCGCCAGTTTTAGCTATGCCGATAGAGTAAGGGGAATATGTGGTATTTATTAATGCTTTGAAACTTGGATTGGGTTCCGTTCTCATGCAAAATGATCGAGTTATGGCATATGCGTCAATACAACTGAAAATACATGAAAAGGATTATCTGACGCATGATCTATAGCTCGCAGCAGTCGTATCTGTGTTGAAACTTTGGAGGCACTACTTTCATGGCGAGAAATCCAAGATATTTACGGACCATAAAAGCATTAAATATTTATTCACCCAAAAGGATTTGAATATGAGATAAAGACGGTGGCTAGAGCTTGTTAAAGACTACGACAGTGACATTAGCTACCATCTCGACAAAACTAATGTAGTTGTAGATGCTTTGAGTAGAAAGGGGACAGTCTTGGCACATTTATCAGTAGAGAGGCCTCTACAAGTGGAAATTCAGCAATTTGATCTTGAAGTTATGCTAGGGGAGAGGTCCCTAATCTTGCTACATTGACAGTGCATTCCACTCTATGAGATAGAATTCGAGCCGGACAGTCTAGTGATGAGCAACTGCAGAAATGTAGACATCGAGATGAATCGAAGGGCAGCATGTTATATTCAGTCAAGGATGGCATTGTTAAGTATCGAGGTCGACTATTGGTTCCTAGTGGATATTCACTTAGAGTTGACATTATGACTTAAGCTCAAGTACTCCTTATTCTATTCATCTCGGAAGTACCAAGATGTACAAGGATTTGCAACTTTTATATCGGTGGCCGAGAATGAAACGATATATTATGCGCTTTGTATCTGAATGCTTGACATGTCAACAAGTGAAGGCAGAGCATCAAAGACCAGTGGGAATGCTTCGATCACTCCCCATTCCCGAGTGGAAGTGGAAGAGTATTACTATAGATTTTGTGGTAGGATTGCCAAAGACAGTGAAAGGACTCAATGCCATTTGGGTGATAGTAGACCATCTTACTAAATCAGCACATTTCCTACCACTGAAGAAGACTTTTTCCATCACTCAATATGCGGAGTTATATATTCGAGAGATATTTAGACTGCATGGTATCCCAGTGTCTATAGTGTCGGACCGAGACACGCGTTTCACTTCGTCGTTTTAGAAGAGTTTACATGCTGCGTTGGGTACTAAACTAATATTCAGTACCTCGTTTCATCCTCCGACCGAGGTCAGTCTGAGAGAGTCATACAGATATTAGAGGATATACTCCGAGCATGCGTGATCGATTTCCAAAGGAGGTGGGAATATTGGAAATCGAAACTACCTCTAGTGGAGTTCACCTACAATAACAGTTACCAATCATCTATAGGAATGGCTCCATACGAGGCACATACGGAAGGAAATGTAGATCACTAATCCATTGGGACAAGGTAGGAGAAAAAGCTACATTAGGACCTGAGATAGTTCAGCACACCGCCGAAATGGTAGCCAAGATCCGAGAAAGAATGAAAACTGTTCAAAATCGACAAAAGAGCTACGCGGACAAAAGAAGACGAGATCTCGAGTTTGTAGTCGGTGATCATGTATTTGTGAAAATAGCACCTATGAAGGGTGTTATGAGATTTGCGAGAAAGGAAAGCTTAGCCCAAGATTCATTGGCCCATTTGAGATACTCGAAAGTGTGAGGCCCGGGGCCGAAGAGGGCGGGGGGTGATCGCCGGTGCCATCAGTTGCACGGACAATGAGCGGCTCCTGGCAGGCTTCTAGGTGGAGGGAACATGAATGAACCGATCCCATACCGGAATGAGAGGGATTCCGATACTGTTCAATGTAATGGACTGTACAGTTGAAGAGGGCTTAAAAGATTTGATTTGTACTACTCATATCACGAAGGTGCATCTTCTTTTCGGTAGCTCATCACATAAGAACTCCAAAGTTAAGCGTGCTTGACTTGGGCAATTTTGGGATGGGTGACCTCCTGGGAAGTTTCCCAGGGTGCGTGTGAGTGAGGACATAAGCACGCTGGAAAGACTCGTCTTGATACAGTGAGGACAGTCGTCAAATCTGGGGCTTTACAGCTGGTATCAGAGCTGACCTCTCTTAGTACGGTGTGGTTCGGGGACGAACCAAGCGGAAGCTGGTGGGCATGTGAGGCCCGGGGCCGAAGAGGACGGGGGGTGATCGCCGGTGCCATCAGTTGCACGGACAATGAGCGGCTCCTGGCAGGCTTCTAGGTGGAGGGAACATGAATGAACCGATCCCATACCGGAATGAGAGGGATTCCGATATTGTTCAATGTAATGGACTGTACAGTTGAAGAGGGCTTAAAAGATTTGATTTGTACTACTCATATCACGAAGGTGCAACTTCTTTTCGGTAGCTCATCACATAAGAACTCCAAAGTTAAGCATGCTTGACTTGGGGCAATTTTGGGATGGGTGACCTCCAAGGAAGTTTCCCAGGGTGCGTGTGAGTGAGGACATAAGCACGCTGGAAAGACTCGTCTTGATACAGTGAGGACAGTCGTCAAATCTGGGGCGTTACAATTGTAAACGTCCCGAAAATCAGACTACGTATAAGCCATGCATAATTACTGTTATTTAAATTAAAATGATTTTTATGCATGAGAGTTTAAATTCATTCTTTTAAATTTATTGAGTCATGATTATTTATTAAAAAAAAATAGATGTTTAGATTTATCTTTCCATGATAAATACGCGAGGTCGGACCGGAGTTTGGAGATTAAAGATAAGATTAATAATAAGAAAATATTCCTAAATTTAATTTAAGTCAAAGAATAATTTAATTTAAAGAAAAAGGATGTCCTTGGGATTTAATAAATTAATTAATGCTAAGTTGGTAAATAAGTTCTTTAGATTAATATTTAATTAAAGCTTAAATTAAAATATGTAAACAAAGGGGGATAAACTAATCTAAGTCTAGTATATTCAAGAAATTAATCATAGCATTTAAATATTTAAATTTGAGGTCATGAATGCCATGCATTAATCTAACTCAAATTTAATGTGTAAATTCACTAAAATATATAATGAGAGTGCTAAACTTTAAGCAATTAAAATACAAGATTTAAACAATAAAATACCATGAAATTTAGCAATAATAATTTTGAGTCCAACATTTAAAATAATTCAAAGGTTAGTAACACCCCATTTAAACCACTCCTAATTACACTTCATGGTGTATTCATTTACCCTCTTAATTCACCAAGTAATGGTAATTCAAATATTATAGCACACCACATTCATCCTCATCTTACTACCTAGCATACCAACGTGTATATGCAACAAAAATGAGGGAAAAGAATAGGCTAGCAAGGAATAAGAAAACATTTCAAACCATTCCACTTCTTGAGTTGTAACCTCCCACCTTAATGCATGTTATGACCCATTTAACACCACTTATAACATTCATCTTCCTTACCTACATATCCTACACTCTCATGCTCGAAAAAAATCAGAAGGAATCAGCTGCTAAAAACGTGAAAACAGCAGCAATAAAACAAGAGAAGAAGAAACAATTCAAAAATCATTCCACTCCTTCACTTGTAACTTCCATTTTAATGTATGTTATGGCACCTTTAACACCTTCTATACCACTCCTCTTCATTGCCTAACAAGCCTACACCCTCACCTTCGAAACATATCAGAAATAACAGCTTAGGAACGTGATAACAGTAGCTGAAACAAGAAGGAAAACTCAACTCCGCTCTGCCGCTCGCATTTGTCGTATTGAATTGTTTTTGTGTCAAAACAAATTCCAGGCATGTATATATTGTTTCTTTTCTCTTCAATCAAGTTCTATAGATATTTTTAAACCATTATATATGCATGATTCAAGCAATAAATCGAAAATGACGGCAACTTTCCAAGAAAAAATATGTACAGAATTCTTGGCTCTTTTGCTTTCAACTTCACGGTTTGGTGTTTTTGGTTGCTTACAGGGAGTTGCTCGATTCCAGGCATTCATGGCTACTTCTAGGAATGATTTAGAGTATTTTAGGGTGTTATTGGTTCATTGGTTTGAGTCCAAACATTTCAAACAACAGCATGACAGCAACTATTTACACAAGCTACAGATTTGGTTCGATTTTTCTGTCATTAAGTTGTTTGAGGGGTGTTCGAAATCCTGGCTGTCTTAGGGGCTGTAGCCATGGTTAAAACCCTTCCTTATCATGTTTAGGACGTGACCAAATCCTCTTTTCAAAGCTTGTTTCATAGATCCCTCAGATTTTTACACAAACATGACAAGTGCTCATCGGTTTTAAAATTCTGATTTGTGGTATGAGTATGGTTTCGGTTTTGGTTGTGTTGTATGGATTATGGTTGGCTTCTAGCCCATAGCCATGGTTTCTACAACACTTCATCATGTCTAGATTGAGCCATGGTCGATTATAGGACCACTGGAAATTATACAAGACAGCAAGTTAGTGCAAAACATCACAGTACAGAATTTTGTGTTCTTGGGTTGGAGCTGTGATTTGTCCTAGGTATTTGCTTGGGTTGTGGTTGGCTTTTAGCCCTTAGCCATGGTCCAAGCCATGCCTTAGGATGTTGGTAAGAGTCTCTGGTTGGTGGTGCAAGCCACCATGGTCATTAGTTTCATAAATTGATCAAAACAACCCCATAGTTGCTGCTGTAATTTCTGGTTTTTTTGACAGCAAGCTTCATCTTCGGTTTTGGAGGTGGTTTGAGTTCTTGGTTGGCTTTTAGCCCATGGCCTTGGACTGGACAGTACCTCAATGAGTTAGGAAAGTCATGCTTTTGGCCGTTTGTGATTTGGTCAAGTTTAGAGGTCGTACGAGAATTTACGGTGAAAGGTGCCAAAATGACTCTCGAAAGAGTGTTTTATGTTTTTGAATTCCTTTCACCTATTTTCGTGTTTTACAGTTATTATGCATATTTTTCAGTATTTTTGGGGTATTTTTAATCATGTTTAAACGTCGGTTTAATGTTGGTTCGGGTTGGTACGAAGCCATGGTTAAAAATCAAGTTGTTGGTCCAAATCGTCTCGTTTTTGGTTCTATTGTTAAATTTTTTGTCAAGTTAAGATTTATTGCATGTGTCACATATTAGAAGTAAGTCGCAGCAAGCCTGGGAATGATTCAACTCATCCGGTAATAATAAGGTTATAATTATATTACGTGCATAAATATATAAAATGTTTATTTTTGAGATATATGCTATATGTCTTGTGGCCACCTTATGCTTATGGGTTTGGAAGTCGGTAGGCGCAACCGAGGACCTCTCCGCCCGGTGACTTACGACCGGTTTATGATTATGTATGGGTACGGACATCCAGTCCAAGGGCTGTGATTGATCTCTACCGCCCAGTATACTGTGGTTTAGTCTGATCAGGCGCATACGCTATGTTATGGGCCACTAGCTTAGAAACATTATCTCTACCAGAAAATTATGATATGTTATGACAAAGCTCTATTGAGCAAAGCTTTTACGTATGATTTTTAGATATGCACGTAGTTATAATTATTCTTGATATGACTTTTACCGTACGCTTTACGATACCATATTTTTACGTTGCATGCGATTTTATGATATATTTACTTGTTATTCACGATATATACATGTTGAGTCTTTAGACTCACTAGACTTGATTGTTGTAGGTATTGATGAGGTCGGGACCGCAGACGGAGACCAGTGATCGATCTTGGGACAGCAGTAGTAAACCCGAGGACCTCATGATTTAATTTATGCACCTTTTATTATTCAAACTCATTTTTAATACGTTGGATTATTTTTAAGTTGATGTTTACGTTGAATTATTTTTAAATTGTTGGTTGAAAACAATATTTGCTTCCGCTATTATTTTAAAGTTAAAATTATTTACATGTTTATTTTATAAATTGGGTAAATTATTTATTTATTTAGAAAAATTTTAATAATTCCGCAAAATTTCGAATACGAAATACGGGCCTTTACAGTTGGTATCAGAGCCAGGTTCTTGTAAAGGGTTGTACTACTACTGCTCTCAAGAAGCTCATGAAGTCACGTCTTCAGTCTATAAGTTTTACATTTACGCATTTTATTTAAAGCATGAATTATTTTCACAGCATGTTTTCATGAAATGTTTTTGCGTTCAGATTTTAATTGTTCAGTGTTTATTTAAATTAAAAAAATAAATTATGGAATTATGCATGTTGAGTATGTTTGGAATTGGACATGTCTAAGAATTCGAATATTGGGCTTTAGGAGAGGTTGAAAATGATTTGACTATATTAATTTTTAGGTCAGTAGTGTTGATGTCCTCCTTATGGGTTATAAGTTAATCTCGAAAATTATGAATGCTTTTGAGACTTGTAGAATTTCTAAGAAATTATTAATGGTTCTTGGTTTCTCTCGTGTAAATTTTTGAGGATTTCATATAACCAATAGCGATTAAAAGACTACGACAATCTTTAGGATTATAAATGTACAATTTGAGGATTTTAAGTATCTATGGAAATGTAAGATTAATTATGAAAATTTATTTAGGATACATGCTCTACCTAGTTAGATTTAAGGGTGGAATTGCATGAATTGAGAAGTTTAGGGACCTAATTGTAATAACTAATAATTTGAAGACTTAAGTGAAAAAAAATTAAATTCTAAGGGACTATTTTCGAATTTATCAAATTTTGGGGATTAAATTTTGAGTTCGAGAATCTAAAAGTTTAATGAGGTGAAGATGGAAAATTTTATGGGGACAATAATGCAAATTTCGAAGATTTATATGACCAAAATGTAAATTTGGAGAACTGTAAGGGCCAGATTGCAATTTTCAAAATTTTTAAGGATTAAATGCGAACTTTTGAGGAACACTTGGGATTTTGAGTATTTATAGAAATGTAAGACGTGTTATGGGAATTAATTTTGGATTTAATAAACTTAAGGCTATTTAACATTATGATTCGGGAAATCTATAAATGAAATTGGGAATACTGAGAACTCATAGGTAATTGTGGAATTTTCGGGATTAAAAAAAAAATTCTTGAGATGAGAATTGAAAGGTTTAAATGATAAGAATTTTCGGTAATTTAAGCTTGGAAAGATGATTAGAACCTCGAAATAGCTGGATTATAATTTTATAAGGAATGACAATCAAGGACACTGTAGGATGAATAAATCTTGGGCTTGAAAATTTAAGCGTTGGTGATATAACGTCGGGACAAATTAAGAATTTAAAGTGACGACAAGTTAAAGTAAAAATTTATCGGTTAGCTAAGTTATAAGAGTAAACATTGAGTTAGCGAATTTTTTTGGGAATTTAAGTTTGATGTGTCGTAAGTTTTAATCAGGATCTTAACAGTTAGAATTATACCTTTGGGGCAATTTGATTTTTCTAGAAAGTTGAGTATGATGGATGTTTAGGTTACTTGATAGACGCGTGTAAGAATTGAATTAGACACCTTATCTTGAGGAATTTTGAAAGTCGTTAAGAAATTTGGGACTAAGCGGATATGTGGGTTGGAGTTATACTATCTAATATTATTTGGGTTGCATAAGCTTGAATTTCAAGATTTATAAGATAGGTGTTCATACATAAGTTTTGGGTGAAATAAAAACAAAAAGAGAATTAGGGCGTTCAACATAGAGTACCAATGAACTAACATTAAGATTTTAATTGAGTAAGAAATCCGAAATCTTGATATGGGAATTTTAGAACTCTATGGGTGATATGAGCGAAGTTGAATTATTAGAGTAAGTTTATCGCTAACATGAGATAACTTATTAAGTTTTATACATTAGACTTAATTAAGCATTGATGATACTTAAGAATGCAACATTTGTTTCAATGAGGAAAGTCCAGAGTCTTAGGCCTCAACTATATTGTAATTGGAAAGAAAATGGTTTAAGCATATAATTGAGACTTGAAGGGCTTTAAAATATTGGTAGAAGGTCGATGTTGTATAATTTGGTTTTATGGATTAACGTTATTTTGAGGTTTAAGATTTGCAACAATTTTATATTTGGGGTATACTCGTAAATAGTTAAGTTATATAAGTTTGGGCTGTAAGATAAAGATTTGATTCAAGGATCTTAGACTAATTTTGTTATGGAGCTGAGATAAGATTTAACTTTTAAGTGTATCACCGAGGATAGAAGTTGATCAGTAACCTTTGGTGCTAAGAGTCTTTAAGTTGAACTGCGTAAATGCTAATGTAATAGGTCGTTGAACATTACAGGTATAGCATAAGGAAGGTAAGACATGATAAGTTTGAACCACCAATTCTAATATTGGGAACGATGAGAAAAGTCAGAATTCGAGGTCATAGTAAAGTAAAGCTAAGTTACCATAAGTCGTTTTAAGTTGCGATTCGCAAATGAGATTTTTGATAGGCAATCTAATTAGGATTGAAGAAACGTAAAGACAGCCTAGGACTTAATTTTTATCAGAGTAGCGCAACGGTAGCGTGAATTGCTGGGATAATAGAATTAAGAATATAAACTTTTTTATTATCAAGGATAAGCGAATTTCGAGGACAAAATTCAATTTAAGGGGGGTAGATTGTAACGTCCCGAAAATCAGACTACGTATAAGCCATGCATAATTACTGTTATTTAAATTAAAATGATTTTTATGCATGAGAGTTTAAATTCATTCTTTTAAATTTATTGAGTCATGATTATTTATTAAAAAAATAGATGTTTAGATTTATCTTTCCATGATAAATACGCGAGGTCGGACCGGAGTTTGGAGGTTAAAGATAAGATTAATAAGATTAATAATAAGAAAATATTCCTAAATTTAATTTAAGTCAAAGAATAATTTAATTTAAAGAAAAAGGATGTCCTTGGGATTTAATAAATTAATTAGAGCTAAGTTGGTAAGTAAGTTCTTTAGGTTAATATTTAATTAAAGTTTAAATTAAAATATGTAAACAAAGGGGGATAAACTAATCTAAGTCTAGTATATTCAAGAAATTAATCATAGCATTCGAATATTTAAATTTGAGGTCATGAATGCCATGCATTAATCTAACCCAAATTTAATGTGTAAATTCACTAAAATATATAATGAGAGTGCTAAACTTTAAGCAATTAAAATACAAGATTTAAACAATAAAATACCATGCAATTTAGCAATAATAATTTTGAGTCCAACATTTAAAATAATTCAAAGATTAGTAACACCCCATTTAAACCACTCCTTATTACACTTCATGGTGTATTCATTTACCCTCTTAATTCACCAAGTAATGGTAATTCAAATATTATAGCACACCACATTCATCCTCATCTTACTACCTAGCATACCAACGTGTATATGCAACAAAAATGAGGGAAAAGGATAGGCTAGCAAGGAATAAGAAAACATTTCAAACCATTCCACTTCTTGAGTTGTAACCTCCCACTTTAATGCATGTTATGACCCATTTAACACCACTTATAACATTCATCTTCCTTACCTACATATCCTACACTCTCATGCTCGAAAAAAATCAGAAGGAATCAGCTGCTAAAAACGTGAAAACAGCAGCAATAAAACAAGAGAAGAAGAAACAATTCAAAAACAATTCCACTCCTTCACTTGTAACTTCCATTTTAATGTATGTTATGGCACCTTTAACACCTCCTATACCACTCCTCTTCATTGCCTAACAAGCCTACACCCACACCTTCGAAACATATCAGAAATAACAGCTTAGGAACGTGATAACAGTAGCTGAAACAAGAAGGAAAACTCAACTCCGCTCCGCCGCTCGCATTTGTCGTATTGAATTGTTTTTGTGTCAAAACAAATTCCAGACATGTACATATTGTTTCTTTTCTCTTCAATCAAGTTCTATAGATATTTTTAAACCATTATATATGCATGATTCAAGCAATAAATCGAAAATGACGGCAACTTTCCAAGCAAAAATATGTACAGAATTCTTGGCTCTTTTGCTTTCAACTTCACGGTTTGGTGTTTTTGGTTGCTTACAGGGAGTTGCTCGATTCCAGGCATTCATGGCTACTTCTAGGAATGATTTAGAGTATTTTAGGGTGTTATTGGTTCATTGGTTTGAGTCCAAACATTTCAAACAACAGCATGACAGCAACTATTTTCACAAGCTACAGATTTGGTTCGATTTTTCTGTCATTAAGTTGTTTGAGGGGTGTTCGAAATCCTGGCTGTCTTAGGGGCTGTAGCCATGGTTAAAACCCTTCCTTATCATGTTTAGGACGTGACCAAATCCTCTTTTCAAAGCTTGTTTCATAGATCCCTCAGATCTTTACACAAACATGACAAGTGCTCATCGGTTTTAAAATTCTGATTTGTGGTATGAGTATGGTTTCGGTTTTGGTTGTGTTGTATGGATTATGGTTGGCTTCTAGCCCATAGCCATGGTTTCTACAACACTTCATCATGTCTAGATTGAGCCATGGTCGATTATAGGACCACTGGAAATTATACAAGACAGCAAGTTAGTGCAAAACATCACAGTACAGAATTTTGTGTTCTTGGGTTGGAGCTGTGATTTGTCCTAGGTATTTGCTTGGGTTGTGGTTGGCTTTTAGCCCTTAGCCATGGTCCAAGCCATGCCTTAGGATGTTGGTAAGAGTCTCTGGTTGGTGGTGCAAGCCACCATGGTCATTAGTTTCATAAATTGATCAAAACAACCCCATAGTTGCTGCTGTAATTTCTGGTTTTTTTGACAGCAAGCTTCATCTTCGGTTTTGGAGGTGGTTTGAGTTCTTGGTTGGCTTTTAGCCCATGGCCTTGGACTGGACAGTACCTCAATGAGTTAGAAAAGTCATGCTTTTGGCCGTTTGTGATTTGGTCAAGTTTAGAGGTCGTACGAGAATTTACGGTGAAAGGTGCCAAAATGACTCTCGAAAGAGTGTTTTATGTTTTTGAATTCCTTTCACCTATTTTCGTGTTTTACAGTTATTATGCATATTTTTCAGTATTTTTGGGGTATTTTTAATCATGTTTAAACGTCGGTTTAATGTTGGTTCGGGTTGGTACGAAGCCATGGTTAAAAATCAAGTTGTTGGTCCAAATCGTCTCGTTTTTGGTTCTATTGTTAAATTTTTTGTCAAGTTAAGATTTATTGCATGTGTCACATATTAGAAGTAAGTCGCAGCAAGCCTGGGAACGATTCAACTCATCCGGTAATAATAAGGTTATAATTATATTACGTGCATAAAAATATAAAATGTTTATTTTTGAGATATATGCTATATGTCTTGTGGCCACCTTATGCTTATGGGTTTGGAAGTTGGTAGGCGCAACCGAGGACCTCTCCACCCGGTGACTTACGACCGGTTTATGATTATGTATAGGTACGGACATCCAGTCCAAGGGCTGTGATTGATCTCTACCGCCCAGTATACTGTGGTTTAGTCTGATCAGGCGCTTACGCTATGTTATGGGCCACTAGCTTAGAAACATTATCTCTACCAGAAAATTATGATATGTTATGACAAAGCTCTATTGAGCAAAGCTTTTACGTATGATTTTTAGATATGCCCGTAGTTATAATTATTCATGTATGATTTTTACCTTACGCTTTACGATACCATATTTTTACGTTGCATGCGATTTTATGATATATTTACTTGTTATTCACGATATATACATGTTGAGTCTTTAGACTTACTAGACTTGATTGTTGTAGGTATTGATGAGGTCGGGACCGCGGACGGAACCAGTGATCGATCTTGGGACAGCAGTAGTAAACCATAGGATCTCATGATTTAATTTATGTACCTTTTATTATTCAAACTCAGTTTTAATACGTTGGATTATTTTTAAGTTGATGTTTACGTTGAATTATTTTTAAATTGTTGGTTGAAAACAATATTTGCTTCCGCTGTTATTTTAAAGTTAAAATTATTTACATGTTTATTTTATAAATTGGGCAAATTATTTATTTATTTAGAAAAATTTTAATAATTCCGCAAAATTTCGAATACGAAATACGGGCCTTTACAGAAAGAGTGGGAGCATTAGCATATCGAGTGGCGTTGCCACCTAATCGCGCAGGAGTCCACAATTTCTTCCACATATCGATGCTTCGCAAGTACATGTCAAACCCTTCACATGTACTGAACTTTGAACCACTACAACTTACACCAAACCTGTCATATGAAGAGAAGCCTACTCAAATCTTTGGTAAACAAGAAAGAAGGTTGCGGAACAAGGTGATAAAGATGGTCAAAGTCAAATGTCTAAATCACTCGGAGGAAGAAGCCAATTGGGAAATGGAGTCAGAGATGAGGATTCGATATCCCGAATTATTCGGTACGTCTTAATTTTGAGGACGAAATTTTATTTAGGGGGGGGTGGGGGGGGGGGGGGGTAGGGGGGGAATTTGTAATGTCTAAAACCAATATACGTAAATCACATGCACTCAAATGGATTAAATTACATAATTGTTTTAATTAATTAATTTTAAATGCTTACTTGATAAATATTATATGATTAAATGTATGATTGCGTGATTAAATGATTATATGGCATGATTTCATGAAATTGAAGGATTTTATCCGAATACACGATAATAGGCTGGGAAAGGAAGCAGGACGACAAAGAAAAAATAAATATTTTTCAATAAATATTTTCAAGGCTTATTAAAATGATTAAAAATGACTAAATTTCTAAAAATGATAGAATTCAAATTATTTTACGAGATGAGCACGATTTTACCCAGGAAGCCGATTTTGGGCAAACAAGGGCCTTTTAAAATATCAAATGCATTATTTTTTAAAACTAAATTTTTATAAACTTTTATTTTTCAATTAAATAAGTGTTATTGAGACAAATTTGAGTAAGCTCAATTGCTCCTATACTTGAAAGTCCAAAACCCAAGCCCATTATCATGCAAATTAAAATTTATAAAAATAAAAAGCTAGGTCTTTTTGCACCCTATTGATGCAACTTTGATTGTTGCACTCCTAAGAGCATGTTTCCTACAAGTAGTATAATTCGGTGAGTCAGAATATCGTATCAACAGGGAAGCTAAGGTAATTACAAGTCCACTACAATGTCATTTTGTTTTGTTTTTTTTCCTTTTAATTGTTTGAATCTTTAATTGATAATTTTTAATTGTTCAAATTTTAATTTAAATAGCTGAGATTAGAGGATCCACTCTTGGTATTTTAATAAAGTTAACATTAATGAACATCGTTGAAATCCACTTAATAAAATGGTTCCAATATATTAAATAATCATATTTATATTATATTATATATTATTATCTTATAAGTATATAATATATATCAAAACTTATAAATGTTGTCAAGTATTTATTGTGCTATATATATATATATATATATATATATATATATATATAGGCATCCACTTTAAATGGTTGGTAATACCAAACTAACATTTAAATGGCTCCAAGAATTTAATGTAACATATAACAACAATAAATCAAAACTCCCACTTATAAGTAGAGTATAATAATGCTTAAAAAATAAATATAATATTAACAATAAATAATGATTAAATAATATAAACATAGATTATTACATTTTAATAACCTTATTATCATACCAAGAACTTCACCTTTTCATCTCAACTTTGGGAAGTTAGCTACTCATTATTCAAAATATAAAACTTTGAATATGAAATTAACATGCTAATTATATTTAAATGAAGAAATAAAGGAACAGAAAAGAGAGAAATATTATGAACTCAAAGATTTGTTCATAGAATGAGGAATATCTCAATACATTACAATGCACCCCTATTTATAGCAAAATTTGGGGAGACAACCACAAATAAAATATTATTTTTTTACACATAAGTCGTCATTGGTGTTCCAAGAAATTATGTCATCATACACATCACTTTTGAAAATTTTCTCATCCGAATTTTCTTTTCTACATAAAACAAAACATGTAAATAATTGAGTTTTTGGATTGTTGTATTTTTTTTACCATTTTATAAAGTAATTTGAGAGATATAGTCAAAATGCTAGACCATGGTAAAACTGTCACTCTTTTGGTTGCCACCAATATTGTAGATATTAATATCAACTTTCTACAGGTCTAAAAATCATCTTAATCTCATTTGCAACGGCAAGGTTATTCTTGTTTTATCGAACATGTAAAAATAGTAAAAACTTATAATTACACAACAACTTATATTTATAAAATTTATTATAAAACATATAATATTTAAACATTTAATAAAACAAAAACTATAAATTTATATTATAAAACATTTAATTAATGTACAGTTTTTTATGTTTATCACACCTCCCAACCAACTTATTGCTAGTCCCTAGCAATTTAAGCGTTAATAGCAACACAAAATATATTGTTTAATTTAAATAGAAATGTAACCGGCACTATCCAAGTATTTAAATTAAAGTTGAAAACTGTCAAATTATATCAAGATTATCGTAATTATAATTTATGAAATAATCCGAGCTAGTCAATTCAAAGTTTATTTTCAGTTAATTAAATGTACATGACCTTCAGAAATTTCTAATAAGAGTCTCAACTCCATATCCTCACAAGTTAATAAATTTTGCAATTCATGGGAACGATTTCTCTCCTGGATTTGGCATACAGATAAATGCTCAAGAAAATTGTTTACAGAATGAGACAAACAAACGGGCCAGATTAATCAAAAGATAGGAAATCCATTGATTCAAAACCTAGTTATTTTTATTATATATATATTTTTTCCTGATCTTTTTTTTCCATAACATCATAGAATCAGACTAATTATATGCTACATGGCCACATATTATTTAATTTTTACAATATATTTCTCTCTTTCTATTTTTTTCTTTTTTTTTTTATGAGATATAATTGGGTTGTAACATATAACTTTAAAATTACATAGAACTTCAACATCTTTTTTTCTCTTTTTTTCAGGAAAAATCTATTTTTTTCTTCAAAATAAGAACTCAAGATCTAAACAGTATATATCCTCTCTCATGATCAATAAAGGCTCGAAAGTTGTTTTCTCGATCCTCTCCACTCACTCACAATGTATCTGTGAGTTTAAAATTTTAGGCACTCTTATCATGTATATCTTGAGCCACATAATTTAATAACTGATCTTATCACAATGGTTAATCACTCAAAAAGATTTCATAAATCATATTTTTATAGTGATCAGAATATTAAAGTTGACTTTTTTTCCAAATAAAAATTTAAACATCCTTAGATAGATTAATACATTTTCTAATTTAAACCTTTCAAACATGTAATGCGTGATTTTTTTGCAAAAATTACTAAGATACAAACAATAACATGATTTTATTTTAAAATAATTTTTTTTAATATAGAAGTTTTTTTAAAAGTTTTTTTAATAAATTTTTTCTCCTCCCAATCAGAATATGACATTGTCCCTAATGTCAAAATAACTATTAATAAAGAGTACATAATGAAAGAGATATCACATGGAATTTTATTGAAGATAACAAACTGAAACGAACAGAAACCAATCCACGACTTTTGAATCAATGATCCAACTTTCTTTTCTTACTGCTTGATTGCGACCAATTGATCTTTGTTATCATCGGATCATGCTTATGAACAAAAGCTTCCAACTCATCAATTAATTGGTCAGTAGTCGAAGCAGAGATGAGCATACGTCGTGAATTTTCTGAAATGAAATTCGGTTCCACAGCTTTATCAAGAAATGTCAACAAACTGTCATAATAATTATTGATATTCAACAAGCCCACAAGTTTATTATAGATATTAAGTTATGCGAAAGAAACAGTGTGAAAAATTTCTTCTAATGTACCAAAACCACCTGGTAATGCGATAAAAGCATCAGAATTTTCAATCATTATGGTTATTCTTTCATACATAGAATAAACTTTTAATTCCTCCCAATCGTAACACATGTAATATTTCCTTCAGCTAAAACTGTAGGAATAATACCCAAAACCTGATTACCTCCAAGATGAGCAGATGTTGAAACAGATCTCATTAACCCAATATTACCTCCCTCATATACCAAGTGAATTTTTCTATCATTCAATATCTTTCCAAGATTATTCGCTGCTTCTACAAACACTTCATTTTTTCTAGGACTCGACCCACAAAATACACAAATATGCACGTGTCCAATAGAATGCGTCTCAATATGCACGTGTCCACTAGAATGCGTCTCAAGAGTGAATAAGATATTATCTAAAGACTCCATACTCGGCACATTCTTAATGAAATCAATTTTATCTTCTCTGTTATTGGAAACACATCCCAAAGATCTGCATCGTTTGTCACAAGTCATTTTGCACACTTATGACAAACCCCTAACCTTTTGGCCCTTCGTTTTTTGCATAAGTGCTTTTTCCTAATCCAGGCAAAAACCGAATGAGCAATGACTGTGGAACTTCTCCTCCTAATCGGACCTTAGCTTCTATTACAAGACGAATATCTTCTGGAATTTCTTTTTACATTAGCAATCTCAATCTTTCACACCTACCTGCATAAATTTTTGTTAGAACATTTTTAGAAATAGAGGGAAAATATTTACAATTTTTTGAGAGAATTTCATCCATTTTGAATAGAAAAGAAATGATTTTTTTTTTGGATCAGCAATTGTGGGAAACTGATTTAACCGACTATGAGAGTAACGGAGTACTGTTATCCGCCATTTAACTGAGAAAATAAAAAGATTAAGGAAACCTCAAATAAAAACAAGCAAAATTAAACGCAACACAAAAACTCAAGAATCGGAAAGGGGAATAAACTCTTCATGAAAGATTTCATTTTCTAAAAATGGTTTAAGTCTTTGTCCATTTACTTTAAAAATATCACAATTGTTAGGATTTTCAATGTCCACAGCTCCATAAGGATACACATGTTTTACAACATATGGGCATGTCCATCTTGATTGTAATTTTCCTGGGAATATGTGAAGTCGAGAATTATAAAGCAAAACTTTTTTTACCAATCTCAAATGATTTTCTAAGAATTGTTCTATCATTAAATGATTTGATTTTTGCTTTATAAATTCTTGAATTCTCATATGCGTCATTTCTGAGTTCATCAAGTTCATTAAGTTGCAATTTGCGCAATTTGGTTGCATCATCCATTCTTGAATTAAAAGTTTTGATCACCCAATAAGCTTTATGTTCCAATTCCACAAACAAATGAAAATGTTTTCCGTAAACCAACCTATAGGGAGACATATTCAATGATGTTTTAAAAACTGTTCCATATGCCCAAAGTGCATCATTAAGTCGCAGAGACCAATCTTTTCTATTTTGATTAAAAGTTTTTTTCCAAAATTTGCTTTATCTCCCTATTAGCTAATTCAACTTGTCCATTTGTTTGAGTATGATAAGGAGTAGTTACTTTGTGAGTAATACCATATTTTTTCATTAATGAAGCAAATGGTTTATTAACAAAGTGAGTTCTCCCATCACTTATCATGGCTCGAGAAATTCCAAATCTACTAAAAATATTTTCTTTCAAAAATTTGATGACGATTTTATGATCATTTGTTCGACATGGAATTGCATCTATCTATTTGGAAACATAACCAACTGCAACTAAAATATACAAATATCCAAACGACAGTGGAAAAGGTCCCATAAAATCAATTCCCCAACAGTCAAAGATTTCAATTTCAATGACATGATTCAAAGGCATCGTGTTTCTTTTTGAAATCACACCTAATTTTTAACAATTTTCACAGATCTTGCACATTTCGTGGATGTCTTTAAATAAAGTGGGCCTATAAAATCCACACTGCAAGATTTTTGCAGCCATTTTCTTTGAAGGAAAATGTTATCTGCATGCTTCTGAATGACAAAATTTAATGACTCTACTTACCTCATTGTCGGGTATGCAACGTCGAAAAATTTGATCTGGACAATACTTGAACAGATACGGATCATCCCAATAAAAATTTTTTACCTCATTCAAAAAAAAATTTTTATTTTGGGAACTCCATTGCGGTGGCATTTTTCCTGTCACAAGAAAATTTACTATGTTAGCAAAACAAGGTGTAGTAGTGACTGAAAATAGATGTTCATCAGGAAAATTATCATCAATTGGTGTCATTTCACAAGATGATCATGTTACTAGTCTCGATAAATGATTAGCTATGACATTCTCGGTTCCTTTTATAACTTTGATTACAATGTCAAATTCTTGGAGTAACAAAATCCATTGTATCAGTCGTGGCTTTGCATCCTGTTTGGACAATAAATATCTAATAGCAGAATGATCAGTAAACACAATAGTCGTTGATCCAATCAAATAAAAACGAAATTTATCTAATACAAATATTACAACAAGTAGTTCTATTTCAATTGTGGAATAATTCGTTTGAGCATTATTTAAATTTCTACTTGCATAATATATCCCATAAGGCTTATCGTTTCTTCTTTGACCCAGTACTGCACCGACTGCATAATCACTAGCGTCACACATGATTTCAAATGGTAAAGACCAATCAACAGGTTGCATGATAGGAGCTGATGTTAAATGTCGAATGATTTTATCAAAAACATTTTGACATTCTTGAGTCCACTCAAATTCAGTGTCTTTTGTTAAGAGGTTACAAATAGATTTAGTGATTAAACCAGAGTCCTTTATAAACCTCCTATAAAATCCAGCATGTCCCAAAAATGAGCGAATTTCTTTAATGGTTTTTGGAGGGGGTAAATTGGCAATGACATCAACTTTTGCTTTATCAACTTCAATTCCTTGAGATGACACAACATGTCCCAAAACAATCCAAGAAGTAATCATGTAATGACATTTTTCTCAATTTAAAATAAGACCTTTTTTCCTCGCATCTTTTTAAAACTTTTTTCCTAATTTTCAAGACAATTATCAAATGTATTTCCAAAACAGTTAAATCATCCATGAAAATCTCTAAAAAAATTTCGGTCATGTCACTAAAAATGCTTAGAATACATCTTTGAAATGTTATTGGGGCATTGCCTAAACCAAATGGCATCTTTCTGAATGCAGATATTCCAAAAAGACTTGTGAATGTAGGTTTATCTTGATCTTAGAGTGCAATGAGAATTTGATAGTAGCCTGAATATCCATCAAGAAAACAGTAATAGGGATGACCTGCTACTCTTTCTAAAATTTGATCCAAAAATGGTAATAGAAAATGATGTTTTCTAGTGGCGTCGTTTAATTTTCTATAATCAATACACATCCGCCAACTAGATGAGACTCGACTTGTTAACAATTCACATTTTTTCATTTTTTATCACTATGATGCCAGATTTTTTTGGAACTACTTGTGTTGGGCTTACCCACTTACTATCAGAAATAGGGTAGATAATTCCAACATCGAGTAATTTGAGAACCTCAGTTTTCATAACATATTTCATGTATGGATTTAATTTCCTTTGTGGTTGTTGAGATGTTTTAGCATTTTTTTCTAAATGAATTTTGTGAGCCCAAATTAGTGGATTAATGCCCTTGAGATCTTTTGGTGTCCAACCAATTGCATTTTTATGTCTTTTAAGCATATCAACTAATTTACCTTCTTGATCACTTGCTAGTTTGGAAAAAATTACCACCGGATATGTTTCATCTTCTCCAAGGAATGCATACTTCAATTCTTCTGGCAAGGGTTTTAACTCCAATATGGGTGGTTCAACTTTGTTCTCATATTTTGCCTCAAATTCTTTCTCTGATCCTAGTAACAAGTGATACCTGATAAAATCATCAATATCAATTTCAATATTTTCTTTAACAGTATCAATTGGAAAAATATCTAATTGGTCACGAGTACTCCCTTCTTGAATGTTTTCTTCCACAAGAGTTTCAATAAAATTTTCATCTTCACTTTCATCTCCTTTGTCATGTGATTGCTTGCAAAGATTAAAAACATTAAGCTCCAAGGTCATGTTACCAAATGACAACTTCATTATTCCATTCCTGCAATTTATTAGAGCATTAGAAGTTGCTAAAAATGGACGACCCAAAATTACAGGAATTGCATTACAAGCTTCAATAAGTTGTGTATCTAATACTATGAAATCTACAGGATATACAAAGTTATCAACTTGGACCAACATGTCTTCTACCATACCTCTTGGCACTTTAACAGATCTGTCGGCAAGTAAAAGTGTTACCGAAATAGGTTTTAACTCGCCTAGATTGAGTTTTTGATAAACTGAATATGGAAGTAAATTCACACTAGCTCCAAGATCAAGCAAGGCTTTTTAAATCTTTCGTTCTCCAATAATACATGAAATAGTAGGACAACCAGGATCTTTGTATTTCAAAGTATAATTATTTTGAATGATTGCACTTATTTGTTCGGCTAAGAATGCTTTCTTTTTCACATTCATTTTTCTTTTCACAGTGCACAAGTCTTTCAAAAATTTGGCATATGATGGTACCTGCTTTATTGCATCTAATAAAGGAATGTTAACTTTTACTTGTTTAAAAATATCATATATGTCAGAATTCAAATTTGATGTTTTTTTTGTAAATTTCAATGCATGAGCGAATGGTGGTGACACTGTCTGTTGATCCTCATCTTCGCAAGTTATGGGTTCCACTTCCTTACCCTTTGGAGTTGATTTATCATCATCTTCACATGGTTCAAGAATGAATTTTTCCACAACCTTACCACTACGAAGGGTAATAACAGATTTTACCTGATCCATTGGTTGAGTTCCAGAAGTTTCAGTTTGTGAATTATGATCATTGGGATTAGGCTGTGGTTGTGAAGGAAGTTTACCTATTTCATGAACATTAAGTGCAGATGCAAATTTAGTAAGAGTATCTTTCAAATCTGTCATGGTTTGAGCATTTTGAGTATTGATAGACTCTTGCTTTGCAATGAAAGAACTCAATGTATCTTTCAAATTCCTTTTAGGAAGAGGAACATAGGGTGCATAATTTTGAAAATTTTGTTGATTTTGGAAATGTGGTTGTGAAAATTGTGCAGCATTATCATTCCTCCAACTAAAATTTGGATGATTTTGCCTATGAGGATTGTGAATTTGAGAAAATGGTTCCAAATTTGGCCTTTTGAAATTGTTCAAAACATTGGCTTGTTCATGGAGACATTCTTTAAAAGAGGGCAAAGTAGGACAATCTTTTGTAGAATGATCACTTGTATCACAAATGTGACACAAAATTTCTTGAACAGATTTTAATTGACCATTCCTTTTCAATTCAAGTGCCTCAACTTTTCTTGCCAAAGAGGTAAATTTGGCTTGGAGATCATGTTCATCCTTGAGGGTGTACATTCCCCCACCAGATGTGGGAGATTGAATCTTGTTTGATGGTTCGATTGTACCTATAGTTTCCTAATTTTGTGCATTTTCAGCTAATGAATCGAGATACTCAATTGTCTCGTTTGGATCTTTATCTTCAAATATTCCATTACACATAAATTCAACTATTTTCCAATCTTTAGGTGTTAAGCCTTCATAAAATTGAGAAACAACTCTCCAAATTTCAAAACCATGATGTGGACAAAGATTAATTAATTTTTATATCTATCTTAGCACTAATAAAAATTTTCTCCTTGTTTTTGAGTGAAAATAATGATTTGTCTTTTGAAAGAATTTGTTATATGAGATGGAAGAAACTTTTTCAAAAATTGTTGTTGCAATTCATCCCAAGTTCGAATGGATCCCGATCTAAGATTTTGTAGCCAAGTTTTAGCTTTATCTTTTAAAGAAAAATGAAAAAGCTTAATTCAAATGTGTTCATGCTACAATTTAGATAATTATATGTGTTTCACACTTCTTCAAACTCTCGTAAATGCATGAATGGATTTTCAGAATCTAAGCCATGAAAGTTGGGTAAAATTTGAATAATATCAGATTTAAAATTAAAATGAGATGCATCAGGGGGAAAAACTAGACACGAAGGTGCACTAGTGCGTATATGATTCATGTGATCTCTAAGTTTTCTTCGTCTATCATGATCATATTGAGATTGAATTTCATCTTCATTTTCTTGGATGGGTTCTTCCGCCATGTTTTGTGAAAATAAATGGTTATTTCGAATAAGTTGACCACTAAGTGTACGCGACCAAATGCTCATGCAAATGCAAAAGAAGAAAATCACACAAAAACAATAAAACTTCAAAGAAAGAAAAATAAACTATAAAAAAAATTAAATAGACTTAAAATTAAATTATACTTCCCCGGCAACGGCGCCAAAAATTTTATGCGACTTTGATTGTTGCACTCCCAAGAGCATGTTGTCCACAAGTAATATAATTCGGTGAGTCCAAATATCGTATCCACAGGGAAGCTAAGATAATTACAAGTCCACTACAATGTCCTTTTGTTTTGTTTTTTTTCTTTTAATTGTTTGAGTCTTTAATTTGTAATTTTTAATTGTTCAAATTTTAATTTAAGTAGTTGAGATTAGATGATCCAATCTTGGTATTTTAATAAAGTTAACATTAATGAACATCATTGAAATCCACTTAATAAAATGGTTCCAATATATTAAATAATCATAATTATATTATATATAATTATCTTATAAATATATAATATATACCTAAACTTATAAATGTTGTCAAGTATTTATTGTGCTATATATATATATACACACACACACACTAAATCAAGGTTCACACTTTAAATGGTTGATAATACCAAACTAAAACATTTAAATGGTATCAAGAAATTAATATTATGATAAGTTCATATATAATAAATCAAGACATCCACTTTAAATAGTAGGTAATACCAAACTAACATTTAAATGGTTTCAAGAATTTAATGTAACATATAACAACAATAAATCAAAACTTCCACTTATAAGTAGGGTATAATAATTCTTAGTGAAATAAATATAACATAAACAATAAATAATGATTAAATAATATAAACATAGATTATTATCTTTCGATAACATTATTATCATACCAAGAGCTTCACCTTTTCATCTCAACTTTGAGAAGTTAGCTACTCATTATTGAAAGTAGAAACTTTGAATATGAAATTAACATGTTAATTATATTTAAATGAAAAAATAAAGGAAAAAAAAAGAGAAAAATATTATGAACTCAAAGGTTTGTTCATAGAATGAGGGATATCTCAATATATTACAATGCATCCCTATTTATAGCCAAATTTTGGGAGACAACCACAAATAAAATATTATTTTTTTACACATAAGTCTTCATTGGTGTTCCAAGAAATTATGTCATCATACACATCACTTTTGAAAATCTTCCCATCCGAATTTTCTTTTCCACATAAAACAAAACGTGTAGAAAATTGAGTTGTTTGAATTGTGATAATTTTTTTTTACCATTTGACCAAGTAATTTGAGAGATATAGTCAAAATGTTAGAGCATGATAAAACTGTCACTCCTTTGATAACTTTATTTGTTGCTTAATTTGATCCTAATTGTGAGATGAATTTTATCTCATGCTTGACACCAATTTTGTAGATATTAACATTAACTTTCTATAGGTCCAAGAATCATCTTATTCTTATTTGTAAGGGCAAGGTTATTCTTGTTTTATCGAACCTGTAAAAATAGTAAAAACTTATAATTACAGAACAATTTATATTTTATAAAATTTATCATAAAACATATAATATTTAAACATTTAATAAAAGAAAAACTATAAATTTATATTATAAAACATAACTAATGTACAATTTTTTATGTTTATCACCTATCAGCCAAAATCATCACACACCACACACACTAAAATTCGAGAAGTGCGTAGGGAAGAAAGCTAGGGTTCTTCGTCGCCCATTCGTTCCTTTCTGTGCCCCTCGCCGACGATCGTATAATCGAGCATTTTACAACGCAAAGGCTCGTTTTCTAAACTTCCTTGACGCATCATTCAAACAATTATATGCATGTTTTGATTAATTTTGAATGAAAAATATTTACGTTCGATGGGTTTAACGATTTTTTTCAAAGCTTTGATGTTTTCACACTTGGTTCTTTAACGTTATGATTCCCAAGGACACGCTGCCAATAGGAGACATTTAAGGGATGAGAAAAGATTTGTTAGAGGATAAAAATACATGCTAGAGTCGAGCTTGGCTAAGGTTGGATAGAACCTAGGGTTTCCTACTTATACTTGACGATCAAGTGCTCGAGTAGTGGCTCAACGCCGTGCATGGCTCGGTCACGACTGGGATAGGGGCTAGGCTAGATTTGGTTAGGCATTAGGAATAGTCCTAGGATGGCTAGGACTCTTGGTCAGCAACCGAGGAAGAGTCTCGTGGGCTTGGACTATTCACTTATGCGCACAGGTGGCTCGCGAAGCTGCAGTGGATCGCGGCTGGCTGGGGCTGGTGCGCAGGGGTTGTGGCATGGTCCAGTGAGGGTCAAGAGGGTTGGGGCTCGGTGGTGTCTCGAATAGGAGAGTCCTAGTCGAGTAGGAGTCCTAGGCGTAAGGTTTCAACCACGGTTCTTGTTCATGGCTTGTCCAAGGAGGTCCAGGCATGGTTTAAGGGTTGGTTAATGGGTTAGGTGCATCCAGTAGGGTCCCTAGGTGGGCTGATCAGGTGATGGCTCGAGGTGGCTCGACCATGGTCCAAGAAAATTGAGGGTTGGCTCGGTTCGAATCATGCATGGTTCGAATTATGGCTAGGAAGAAGGAAAATGGTTGAACCATGGTCCAAGAGGGTCGAATCATGGTTCACGAGGGTAGTTCAGGTATAAAAAGCTTATGTTTAAAGTTTGGGAAAAAAATATTAAGTTTCGAATTAATTCAAGATTAAAATGCTTCACAAATTAGTAATTAAAGAATTAAATCGAAATCCTCAAATTTACGTCAAATAAAAATATCTAAAATTTAATTTAATCTTAAACAATTATTTGGGATGGTCTACATTGAATAAAAGTAAGAAAAAATCAAAATCGAGAAATTTTACGTCCAGGGGCAAAACGGTTGTTTTACACCTGGGTAGTACGAAAAGGCTTGGAAACGTCCCAGAGGGATCATAAAGCATGATAAATGATATACATGATGATTTTGATGAAAATATAGAATTTTATGATTTATGGTAAAGTTGTGTATTTTTTAATGTTAAAATGTTATTTTTGGAAAGTCGTGATATTTTATGAAAAAAGAAAAAGGAAAAATATTTTGAAGGATGTGAATTGACTGTGACAAAGAGAATAGAGGATATGTGGGGATCCGTTTTAAGAATGAACGGTGAACTTACAATTTTATAGGAATATCGTGAGGGAAAAGGCCCAAAGAGAGCCCGTTTACGGGAAAAAAGGCCCAGAGAGAGCCCGACGATCAAATTTTCATATTTTTTTATGTCGGTGCCTAGTTCACGTCCCCATGTGTAATGGTGAGCTAATACTGATCAGTCGACCAGAGGATAAAAGGCTAGTCACTTTCAAGGATCAAACTTCATCCAAAATGATATATAATGCAAAGCTTTACGATTTTATGATTTTACGATATATGATTTATTTATGCTTAAAATTATTTTAAATAAAAGTATGATTTTAATGCATGTGCATGTATATGTATTACTTGTTACGCATGTTTAGGAAGTGCTGAGTCATTAGACTCACTAGGTTTGAATACTGCAGGTGATGATGATATTGAGGGAAGGTACTGACGCTTGAGTGGATTGAGTACAACAGTACACTCCCGATGGACTTTATTTTCCGCATTACCTTGTTAGTTAAAAGTTTTAGAGGATTTTTGTTAAGGATTTTATTAGAGATTTTTTACTTTGTTTCGAAGTTAGTTTTGATCATGATAAAGGTAGAAGTGGAATTTTGGTAATTGACGATTTTAGGGATTTTATGCACTTGAGATTTAAATTGTTAAATTATTTTGATTTATGAAAGTGTTAAGTTATTTTTAATTGTTGATTTTCGAATTAATGGATAAAAAAAATTTAGTGGAATTTTAAAGTAAAAAGTGAGGGTCGTTTCATTTAACCCATTAATATATCGACTTATCCATTATTTTCCCCTAAAAACATGCATTAAATAGGGTTAAATAAGCTTATCCTCGGAGAATGAACCATCGATGATTAACATAGATTTCTTCGTATTCTCTTGTCAATGAGTCATAATGATGATCACGACCCTTGCATTTAAGAACTAATCTCGATCTCCTGAGTGCAGCAGACAATTTGAGTTAAACAAAGTGTGGAAATATTCCCACCAAACTCATTGAATCAAAATAATTCTAAAAAAATCAGTGTAATAAAATCAGTAGAGAGTAACTTAGCATGCATAAATATAAGAACACATACTTTTTAAATTATGGAAGTTTGAAGGATAAATATTTTGCGAGTATACCATCTTCTGTTTCCAAAATGTATCACTAGAATATTTTGGTTCATACAATACCTACAAAACCCACTTCAATATATCTTACCGAATTACCTGCTGAAACTCCTAGAGCACAAACTCAATACAATTTTTTAATGATCCGTGTAGAAAGCTTCTTTCTGACAATTACGACAACTCACACTTATAAAGAATAAAACTTGAATTTAATCCTGAGGTCAAGAATAACCCAAAAGATCCTTCAATAGATCAGAAAGAAACCTTGAGCGTGTGTATCAATATTTCAGTAGAATTTCAAGACTTGTAAATCTCATATAGAAGATGATTAATCGTAGTGTGTTGGGTAGTTTATGAGTCTTGAGTCAGCCTTTTATAGATGATTTTCAACTTTCAAATTTGAACGGCCATAATTCAATTATACAATACTTTTATTCAAAATTAGTATCGGGTGCCACATGTCAATTGTCTTTTGCAAAAAATAGTATATCTCATTAAATGTCTGGTACGCTGATATCAAACGACCGTGTTAAATTTGTCTTTATAAACATTCTCTGAACTCAAAATATGTTGGTTGTTGTGTCTGATTATATCGGGGATGATCTCTGAGTTATGTTATTTTATAGATTTAGTGGGGTATGTACAGATATTAAATATTTTTTTGGCAGAGGTACCTTTTACTGATCATAGAATATTTGTCTGAGTTCTGAGTTTGATCTGCTGAAACTAAGGTTCTTGTGAATCGATTTGCTGAATTTTATCTACTTGTTAATTTTCTTGTTCGCAGCACATCACCAAAACAATATTTATCCGAAAAATCTTTTAAACTACACGACAACTCAGTTGTGATATTTCAATAGGCATCTTAGCAAGACAATTTTTGTTCATCAACAAAAAAAATCATGTGTTTTGTTCGTTTGAATTCCATAATACAAAAAATAGTAAACTGGGGTTTAAGAAAAAATAAAGATTCCTGCACTTTTTACTTTAATTTTTTAAGTTAAATTATTAAATATTTTTTTCTGAATATTATAAGAGTTTTAGTCAACTCTATAATTTTTCCATTTATTTGAGGATAAAATGTCAATATGGAGGTCCTCGAGACTGTCTCCATATAAAAATAAATTAAATTAATGTAGAGTCATTTTTTGTAATCTTAATTTGCTCGCAGCAATGCCTTCTCAATTTTCAACATTCTTTAACTAAAAGTTCAAAATTGACTGGCTCAAAGCTGATATCTAATTACTTATTTGTAATTATTGATGTTTTTAAAAGAATTACAAACCATATAAGTAAAGATATTATGGGAATTGTGTTTATTTGTAAATCATAGTCACCAATATAAAATTAATAAATTTAATAATTAAATAAAATAATACGAAAGATTGATAAATAAAATAAAAGTATGTCTCTTGTGAGAAGGAATCTTTATCTGTGAGACGGGTCAACCCTATCGATATTCACAATAAAAAGTAATACTCTTAGCATAAAAAGAAATATTTTTCATCGATTACCCAAATAAGAGATCTGTCTCACAAAATACGACATATGTAACCGTCTCACACAAGTTTTTGCCATGAAATAAATATATAGGAGTTGTCATAAACTAGGACATCTATATAGCGGCAATAATTTGTCCTATTTTAGTCCACTTCCTCGTCAAATATCATGTTTGGAATACTAATTTTTTATTTTTTAAATATTCTAGTCTAATGGTTGATACGATATCGAATAAGTTGGTAATTTCTGGTGACATGTCATCATTTTCTGACGACATAACAGTCTTTCCGATGTTACATTATCACTGTAGCGAAATATAACTAAAATACAAAAAAAAATACCTATGTTGAGACATCAAAACTAAAAAAAATACCTATGTTATGAATCAAAACTCAAAATTTAAAAACTTAGTAGACTAAAAAAATTATTTTCCTCTTATAGAAATTATTCGACCCAACCTAGTATACTCATTAATTTCAAAAAACCTAGTCGTCTAAAAAACCCAACAAGAAATCAACCAATAAGATCTGTTGAAAAATAATAGTTGATATATTTGAATGTTGAAAAATAAGATTTGATATATTTGAATGTTGAAAATAAGAGTTGTAAATATTGAAAATTAGTGTGTGATGATGTGTGTAATGATGTATTTATTTTTAGATTATTTCCAAAAAAATTCTATAAATAAGTCTCTCAATTTGTGAAGAAAATCACAATTGAGTAGAGAGAAATTTATAAAGTGTAGTTTGATATATTTTGTGAGTTTGAGATTTTTACTTTTTTACCGTAAATTTTTACTTTTAACAGGTTATCAGCACGATACTCGAAGTTTCGGTTCTCCACATTTTTTCAAGCTCTAAAACACAAGAAAAAGGTAAAAATATTCAAAAGTAAGAGTATTTAATCTACTGTTTATTTATTTTTATTGTGTATATATTTAATATATAATATCATGTTATTATATAAAAGAAGTTTATGACACCTCATTGTAATAACATGATGTGATTATATTATTATACTGCTTATATAATTTTATTGTGTTACTATTTATTTATTGTATATATATATTTGAATAATATCATGTTATTATATAAATGGAGTCTATGACACCTCATTATAACAACGTGATGTGATTATTTCATTGTTTATATATTTTTATTGTGTTATATAATAATTATATATATATTTGTATAATGTCACAGTATTATATAAAAGAAGTCCCTGACACCTCATTATAATATTGTGATATGATATACATAATTATTTAAACATGATTAACATTATATACATCATATTATTATCATAAAATTTACATATACATACATTTATTTTTTAAGAATTTGTAACGGTGATAAACGGCCCTAAACGGTTAGTTTTTACTCTATAAATATGACTTTACAAACACATTCAATCAATCCAAGCTTATTCTTCCTCCCTAAAAATTTTCTTCATTAAAAATTCCGAAGAAGAAGAAGATAGTTCTTTCAAGGTTATTTTGTATAATTATTTTGGTTATTAAACTCACAAGTTTTGTATTTATAGGAGAATATCTGCCTCACTGGATCAACAGCATTTCCAGAAGTAAATGTTGTAAGTAAAATGAATTTAAACCTGAAAACCAAAATCAAATTCAGAAGACAAGGTTTTGGTCGAGGTCGAGGTCGTGGTTGTAGTCGTGGACGTGGAAGTGGTCGTCGTCGTCGTCGTGGTCGCGGCCGTGGTTTTGAAAACAATCGATATAGTTATTTTTATAACTCATCTCAAAAGGGCATCACTAATCACCCACTGAAAAGGCATCATGAGAATATGAGTGGTAATGAAAATCACTCAAAACGATTTGAAAGTTCTTGTTTTAGATGCGGCACTCAAGGACATTGGTCCCGTATTTGTCGAGCCCCCGAGCACCTTTGTAAGCTATATAAAGAATCGATAAAGGGGAAAGAAAAAAAAACCAACTTCACATAACAAAGTGGACGTTTGAGTGATTCAACTCATTTTGATGCTGCATATTTTTTGAATGATTTCTCTGGAAATGATCAATATGCTGGTGGAATAGAAATGAAAAATATTGATGCCGCAAATTTTCTCAACGATTTCTCCGAAAATGAACAATATATTGGTGGAATATAAATGGAAAATAATTTATTTCTCATGTACTCATATGATAATGTTTTATTGTACAATTATGATATGTATTATATTTTTCAATAAATTACATATGTATTATCAATAATATTTTTAATGCATATTTTTTTTGAAGTTCAAATATGGAAAATGCTATGAACAAAGCTAAACAAAGAACTAATCTCATGGAAGTTTGCATATCTGATAGTGGTACAACATACACTATTTTCCGAAATAAAATTTTTTTGTTTGAACTAAAACCAACAAAAACAATGGTGAATATAAAATCAGGTCCTGTAGACTTGATAAAATGTTGTGGTAAAACACATTTTTTTGTTACCTAATGGTACAAATTTTTTGATAAATGATGCTATGTATTCACCACAATCAAAAAAAAATTTGTTGACTTTTATTGGCATATATTCTCATGGGTATGATACTCAGACAATAAATGAAGGAAATGAGAAATATTTGTGTCTTACCACATATAAATCAGGAAAGAAAAATGTAGTTGAAAAACTATCAATGCTCCCTACTGGATTACATTATACATATATAAGTCCAATTGATAATGCTGGTGAATTGACTTCCCGGACTTTCAATGATTATTGTATGTTAATGAGAATAACTGTTGAGCATCCAGTGACTCATGTACATACACAAAATGGATTAGCTGAATCATGGATTAAACGTCTACAACTAGACTTGTCAAATTGGGTTAGGCCCGTCGGGTCGGTCCGCCCCGGTATAAAAATTTAGCGGCTTTGGTTGATAAAATAGCAGCCCGTTTGGAGGCGGGTCAAATGGGCTGAGCCCGTTTGAGTTGCGGGCCTAAACGGGACGGGCTGGCCCGCCAAATTTGTGTATAATTTTATATTTTTAAGTTTTATATAAAAATTAGAATAAGTCTTTTGCGCCTCCATCACTTCCTTATCTTATTTCTTCCTTATTTTTCTCCTGCGCCTCGCCTCCATCACTCACTCTGATAAAATCTAAATCTATGTGCTTCTTCTTTTTTTTCGAAGATGTTATGCTAGATATAGGCTACATGAATAAAATTTACAGATAATTTACTGAATGATAAAGTTAAATTTTGGTTTAGGAATTTATTGATAATTTATCCTTAGAACAAATATATAAAAAAATAAAAAGGAAAAAATTATTTAATGTCTTTTAGATGCAAAAAATGATGAATGTGCAAATATTATAACAACATCATCCCGAGAAGTATCCAATGTTGTCGAAATTTTTGATGAAGAAACAATGCAGAGAAATATTGTGGAAGATCAAGATTGAATGGAATTTAATGAGAATTTACTTTATAGTATTTGTTTAATTTCTTCATGTTTTGTTTAAACACTTTACTTTTTATGGATTATATTGTTTGCTATCTTAATTTTTTATCTCAATGTTTTTAAATATTTTATGAAACTATTTGACTAAAATATATTTTTCTTTTACTGCAATACTGTTTAGCATTTTTTTCTTAAAAAAATAAACGGGTCGCCCCGCCTAACCCGCGGCCTAAGGTGGATTGGCCATTTAGAGGCCCGCCAAAATGGCGGGTTGGCCCGTTCCGCCCCGCCTAATGGCGGGTTGTGGGCTGGCCCGCCCCGTCAGCCCGTTTTGACATGTCTATCTACAACTGACTAGACCAATGATTATGAAAACTAAACTCCATGTTTCTATATGGGGACATGCAATTCTACATGCTGCGGCATTAATTCGCAGCAGACCAAGTGCATATCATAAATATTCCTCATTGCAGCTTGCATTTGGTAAAGAACCAGATATTTCTCATCTGAGAATTTTTGGATGTATGGTATATATGCCTATTGCATCGCCTCAACGAACAAAAATGGAACCTGAAAGAAAGATCGGAATTTATGTTGGTTATGATAGCCCATCAATAATTCGATATTTTGAACCTCGGACAGGCGACGTGTTTACAGCACGTTTTGCTGATTGTCATTTCAATGAGAAAATCTTCTCAATGTTGGGGGAGAAAAGAAAAATATCGAAAAAGAAATTAAATGGTATACATCATCATTGTTACATCTGGTTCCAAGAACTAAACAATGTGAAAAAGATGTACAACAAATTGTGCACTTGCAAAAAATAGAAAATCAGATATCAGATGCATTTGCAGACACAAAAAGGGTAATTAAATCATATATACATGCTGTAAATGCCCCTGCTCGAATTGAAATTCCAAAGAAACAAATTGAAGACACTCATGATGTCATTAAACGCTTGAAGCGTGGAAGGCCAATCGGTTCCAAAGATAAAAATCCTCCAAAAAGAAAAATCAAAGAGAAACACGATGATCACAAAATAGAAAATTATATTCCGACAAAAATAAATGATGATGAAAATGTTCCGTCAGAACCACAAACTGATGAGATTCGTGAAATCTCTATCAATTATATTAATACTAGAAAAATATGGAACCAAAAAGATACAAAAGAAATTGATGAGATATTTTCTTACAATGTGGCATTTGACGTCATCAATGAAAATGAAGATCATGAACCAAAATCATTTGGTGAATGTAAAAATCGACAAGACTGGATAAAATGAAAAGACTCCATCCAGGTTGAATTCGCTAAATAAGCGTAACGTTTTTGGGCCTATAGTCCTTACACCTGAAGGTGTAAAATCTGTTGGATATAAATAGGTTTTTATTCGAAAACGAAATGGGAAAAATGAAGATATAAAGCTCGACTTATTGCACAAGATTTTTCTCAAAGGCCTGGAATTGAATATGAAGAAATGTATTCTCCTGTTATGGATACAATTACGTTTCGGTATTTGATTAGTTTGGCGGTATCTGAAAGTTTAGAAATGTTTCTTATGGATGTTGTAACAGCTTACTTACATGGATCACTAGATAGTAATATATATATATATATATGAAAGTCCCTGAAGGATTTAAGATGCCTGAAGCACAAAGTTCAAAACCCAGATAATGTTATTCTGTGAAATTGCAAAGATCATTATATGGGTTAAAGCAATCCGGCCAAATATGGCATAATCAGCTAAGTGAACACTTAATGAAAAAGGGATATATAAACAATTCAATATGCCCTTGTGTTTTCATTAAGAAAACAACATCCGGATGCGTAATTATTGATGTATATGTTGATGATTTAAACATCATTGGAACGAATAAAAAAATTCAAGAAGTTTTGTAGTACTTGAAGGAAGAATTTGAAATGAAGGACCTTGGAAAAACAAAGTATTGTCTGGGTTTGCAAATGAACATAGAGAATGTTGAATATTTGTTCACAGGTCAAATTATACAGAAAATGTCATTAAACATTTTAATATGGATAAATCAAATCCTTTAAGTACTCCAATGGTTGTTAGATCATTAAACATAGAAAAAGATGTCTTCTGTCCATGTGAAGATGATGAAGTTATTCTTGGTCCAAAAGTACCATATCTAAGTGCTATTGGTGTCCTTATGTATCTTGCAAATTGCACAAGACCTGATATATATTTTGCTGTAAATTTATTGGAAAGATTTAGATCATATCCAACAAAAAGACACTGGAACGGAATTAAACATATATTCAGTTATATACGAGGATCGACAGACTTGGGACTTTTGTATTCAAAAGATAACAATCAAAGCATAATTGGTTATGCTGATGCTGGGTATTTATCTGATCCACACAAGACACGTTCTCAAACATGATATGTATTTACTCGTGGAGGTACTGTAATTTCTTGGCGTTCACAGAAACAAACACTCGTAACAACTTCATCAATTCAAGCCGAGGTTATTGCACTACATGAAGCAAGCTGTGAATGTGTGTGGCTAAAATCAATGATCGAACATATCCAAATCTCATGTGGATTATCATTCAACAAGAATAATGTGATACTATACGAAGATAATGCTGCATGCGTTGCTCAAATGAAAGAAGGATACATAAAAAGTGACAGAACTAAACATATTCCTCCTAAGTTCTTCGCATTCACCCAAGAGCTTGAGAAGAATAAATATATTGATATTCGTTACATTCAATCAAGTAAAAACTCATCAGATCTCTTCACAAAGTTACTTCCTACGACAATATTCAGAAAGCATATGTATAACATTGGGATGCGAAATTACAAATTTGTGAAGAATCATTCGTGTTACATGAGGGGAAATTTACATTACTGCACTCTTTTTCCCTTACTGTGGTTTTTATCCCAATGGGTTTTCATAGTAAGGTTTTTAACGAGGCAGTATAAAACACGTAATAAAGACAATCATTGCATCATAATCATCATCACAAGGGGGTGTTGAAAAATAATAGTCGTGTTGAAAAATAATAGTTGATATATTTGAATGTTGAAAAATAATAGTTGATATATTTAAATGTTGAAAATAAGAGTTGTAAATATTGAAAATTAGTGTGTGATGATGTATGTAATGATGTATTTATTTTTGGATTATTTCCAAAGAAATTCTATAAATAGGTCTTTCAATTTGTGAAGAAAATCACAATTGAGTAGATAGAAAATTTTATAAAGTGTAGTTTGATATATTTTGTGAGTTTGAAATTTTTAATTTTTTACCATAAATTTTTACTTTTAACAAGATCAAATTTAAATATTAGATTTA
This sequence comes from Primulina tabacum, assembly GCF_025594145.1. Lineage (NCBI taxonomy): Eukaryota > Viridiplantae > Streptophyta > Magnoliopsida > Lamiales > Gesneriaceae > Primulina > Primulina tabacum. The sequence goes on along the minus strand of NC_134560.1, from coordinate 10,806,770 downwards.
GGCATCTTTTTAATGCAATTGAATATGACAAGTTCTAGCTCAGACTCACGATGTTGACGGATATACAGAAAAAGTCTAGAAATAATTATTAGTCACGCGACAAAAATATAAAGTATACGTATCTTGTGAGAAGTTGTTTGTTATAATTGAGTTTCGAATCAAATATGCCGTACCAAATTTTGATGTCAAATATCCTCAAAAATTATGTTGTCAATATCAAAAATCCAGATAATTTATATAAGTAGAAAAATAATAAAATTATTATAAATTATAATGTATCTATTAGTTATGTAAATAATAAAATAATAAAAAATATAATTTAATGAAGAGAAATAAGTTTTTTGGTCCATTAAATTTTTATTTTGGGTTTTACTAATTAAGTTTTAAAAACTTAGTTTTGGGGCATTAATTATGATTTTTATTTATTTTAATTATATTTTATTGGAATATTGATGAATCACCAGAAAATTCAGATATGAAATATTGATATGATATCGAAAAATGATGACATGACATAATATATTTATGAATCGTCTGATGCCACATCGACAAGTCTACCAAAATAACCGAAAATTAAAAATTAAAATCGTCAGAATTCGACCTAGTAAATTTGATATTAATTTGAAAAATAGATTTTTTAAAAAAATTATTTTAGCTACTTTTTACGGGAGGTAACATTGGCACCTAAAAAATCAACATTATCAATAAAAGTTATGTGATTAGTAATATGTCAAAAGTTTGTGTGAGACGGTCTCACGAGTCGTATTTTGTGAGACATGTCTCTTATTTGAGTCATTCATGAAAAAGTATTATCTTTTATACTAAGAGTATTACTTTTTATTGTGAATATATCGGTAAGATAGACTCATCTCACAGATAAAGATTCGTGAGACCATCTCACAGATAAAGATTCGTGAGACCATCTCACAAGATACCTACTCCAATAATATCTAATAACACAAACAATATCAGTATCGTATCAGTGCTATTTGGGGTCATATTATCATCACTTGAACGAAAATTGATTAAAAATAAAACAGTAATTAAATTTAATTAAATTATTAGATTAGACGAAATTGTAATGAATTATAAGATCAAAAGTCAAAATGTATCAACTTACAGGGTGATATTTATTATTCCCCGAATTAAGAATATCAATTTTCTTCACGGGTTTGGGGTCCATGAGGAAACTCGAAACGAGGACAAAGATATCCAATTTTTTCAAGTTTTTTTAAAATCTTCGAAATAATTCAGGTCGAGTGTAGGGATATGTACGTGGATATTATCTTCATCCTCGAATTCGTTTGGAAATAATATTATTAGTAATATTATCACTAATAATAATAATAGATACCGATGAGTTTTGACTCTATCAACCGATGAGATATCCCTGAACTCGAAAAAAATGAAATTCGAGATAAAGATGAAATTCGAAAATAGAAACGAGGACGACAAACTCATCCCACCTCATTGTGTCCCTACCTGAAATTTCTAAATTTATTTAGAATTAATGAATGGCCAGAGGGCATTTTAGGAATTCAAAAACAACCTAGTCCATGTAAAGGAAACGACAAACGGTCATGCTGGCCTTAACCACCAATACCGGTCAACGTAATAACTGCCTCACCTCTCTTTTTCTTCAATTTCCCATCCAATCTCGATCCCTTCCTTTATTTCTGTATCCAAAATGCCGACCGCCGATAATCAAGGATCCTTCCTTAATCTTATCAGCATCCGCCGCAACCAGGTTACCGCCATGGATAACGACCAAGAGCTTGAAGACCTCGAGCTGTTCCAAAAGAACGTCGCTGATCTGTTTTCCGGCCTTTCCGCAGCGGCGGAGGATCAACCTTCGTCTGCCAAGTCTGCTGCAGAGACCACAGATTCACCTATGACTTCACAAGATAATTGCATCCGGCCGCCGCCCCTCCTCTCTATTTCCTGGTTCCGTAACCTTCTTGACGCGTTCCTTTGCTGCGAGGCTGAATTCAAAGCGGTTCTAGTGTCGGGTCGTGACCCTTCTCAGTTCACCCGTCCTCCGCTGGATCGCTTGATTCCTGATCTCCTGGAACGATCGATCAAAGCGCTGGATGTCTGCAACGCCGTCACTCACGGCGTGGAGCTTGTTCGCCACTGGCAGAAACTGGCGCAGATTTCTGTGACAGCGTTGCAGCAGAATCCGATCGGGGAAGGACAGGTGAGGCGCGCACGAAAGGCGCTCACGGCTTTGTTGGCATCTTTGGTTTTCGACGACAAGGAGAATGCCAACGGGAACGTTCATGGAAAATCGGCGGAAAGATCATGGTCTTTCGGACGACGCGGCGGGGCCGCCGCGAATAACAAGGATCGCAATGTTAGGAACTTCAGCTCTTTGTCCTGGTCTGTGGCGAAGTCTTGGTCATCTGCGAAACAGATTCAGGCCATGTCAGCGAACCTCGTCGCCCCTCGAGGCGGCGAATCTACCGGTTTGGCTCTACCAGTTTACATCATGAGCACGATCCTTGTGTTCGTGATGTGGGCTTTGGTGGCAGCCATTCCTTGTCAAGAACGAACCGGGTTGGCGACACATTTACCCGTTCCAAAACAGTTGGCATGGGCGCAACCCCTGGTTTCTCTGCAGGACAAAATCGGAGAGGATTGGAAGAAGAAGGAGAAAAAAGGGAATGCTGGATTGTTGGAGGAGGTACAGAGAATGGAGAAGCTGGCGCAGTCCCTTGTTGAGTTTTCCGATTCTTTCGTCTTTCCGATGGTGGAGGAGAAGGCAGCGGCGGTGGCGTCGCAGGTGGCGGAGCTGGCTGAGATATGTGAGAAGATGGAGGAAGGACTGGGGCCGCTGCAGCAGCAAGTGAGAGAAGTATTTCATAGGATTGTGAGGAGTAGAGCAGAGGTTCTTGATGTTCTTGATCCAGTTTCTAAATTATCCACACCAGTTCCATATTGATGCATATTATTAGTGGTAGGATTTTGAATTTGTATGTCAAAATGTGTTGCACTTGATTTAGGCTACTGGAAATTTTATTTTATTTTGTTGTATACCATATTATAACATAGGGTTTGGTATAAATTAAAAGCTGATGCATATGCATTTACGTTTTACACATCTTGTTACATTTTCAACTGAGAATACTTCTAAATTTGTTTCTGTCACGTAGACCTTGTCCTATTTTGAGTTGGAATATAAGCAATGAAACGTACTGGACGACACATGATCCAAAATTATTGATACCAGTTAATAACTTATTTCGATCGATCTCGTTGGTAGGATGAAACTCAAAGTTGATGAAGTTGTCCTTTTTTGGTGTGGGTATCGTTGGGAGTGATGTGAATGGAGTAGTCTTGTTTGCTTTAGGACGGGACAATTTCGTCCCCTCATTGCAGGGACTTATGCCGTTTTGAAAGGAAACTGATGCCATTAATATGGTGACTGCCATAGCCAACTTCTCGCTTTTCTACTTGAGCATAAATACCAGTCTCTCGAGACATTGGGAATCAAGAGTGGATACTGGCAGAACCCAAAATAATTCCAACCCGATTCGATTTCTGATCACAAATGCGATTCAAGAAGTAAATTAAAGGCTGTATGTAAAATAAATTGTATATAAATATATGATTTTCATCCAAGAAGGGTGATCATCGTGGGCCTGGCTTTTATACAAGAAAGGTGGCATCGATCTTCACAAACCCATCTAACTTTCCATAGAACGGGGGCCCAAAAATTAAATTGAATTTGGTTAACTAACCAAATAAATATAAACTTTGCTTTATATTGTTTGGGCAAATTAATGCTCTTGTTGGTCGAACTTTTCTTGCACTATAAATTCCTCAGTAAAATTAATCTTTTAAGTTCGAATAAATCTCAAGCGTGTAAGTCAAGTTATAATATAATGTATAAAGTACGAGTATCAATCTCACAGAACTTACCTCAAATCAAATTCTTTAGTTAATTAAAACAATATTTGAATTAATTAATAAACTAAATTAATAATGAAGTAAAAGGACGAAACAAACCAACATAAATAATTAGAGAGAAAATAATAAATAAACAATGGTTAGGATATCAGTTCACCGACCCTAAATATTATCTAATAATTGAATTTCAATTCTTAAGTCATGCTTTTAACGGGATTCCCTAATTTATCAATATAATCAGTCTTACTACATTAATTTAACTAACAAAATGAAGTAACTAAATGTATTTGTGTTATTTAACAGTTGCAATCACATTAATGAACCGTGAAATGTTCTAGCTTTCTATTTTCGGTCTATGACTATCAATATGTATCAAACCTCATATATCTTTGAAAGTTGTAGATCCATAGATTATGTTACTTATCAAGTTATAAAATCTCCTCCCGGTCTCAAATACAACATATAAAGTCATTTCGAAGTTGATCACACTCCAAAGATAGAATAAAAGCACAATAACATAATCAAATATGCTTAAAAACCAAATTCAAATCTTCAAAAAGAAATCAAAATATAGATCTTTTGGAGTAAGATCTTTTTAAACCCAACAAATATATAAGAGAAAAAAATAATAACACTTATGAAGTTCTTGTTCTTCGATCGAGTTCTCTTGCTCTCTTTATTCTCTTTGCTTGTGGCTACTTCTTGTCTCTAATATGAGGATCTCCTTCTTTTAAGCATTAGAGCTCCCATATATATATATATAATATCCACCCCAGCACGAGTTGCTCGAAGATAAAATCTTTTTTTCTTCATTTGGGCGCGCTGGGGCGGTTGATTCTCCCTGCCCTAGCACGACCTCCTCGCATCTCGTGACTTTTTTTCTTCATTACGTGTTGGGGAGACCAAAAATACCCGCCCTAGCACGGTCTGCTCACAATTTAGCCAATAATTATTTTTTTATCAAGTCCGTCTACAAATCAACCGAAACATGTGAGGAACAAAAAATATGCATAAATTATGTATAAAACAGATAAAATGCAGACTCGGTACCATAAACTTATGCAATAATTGATTAAAACATATAATAAAATATGCTAAAGATCATTATCAACCTCCTCGTACTAATATTTTATTCGCCCTCAAGCGAAGTAGAATACAAGACAAAACAAAATCAACAAAAACTAGTTCAACGACGATTCATGGCTTTCATTCATGTCTCGGTGAATCTCCAACATATTTCTCATCAATCCAAAATAAATTATCGCACGTCCCTTGAAGTTTACACACTATATTTCTTTGTTGAACATGAATGTCTGTGTGCTATATTGTGTCTAGTAGATTGTATTTCAAATAGATTCATTCTCCAGAATTGCAAGTAATTTAATTGACATATTGGTGCAAGTCTTCCTTTCATGCACCCCTTCTCTACTAGTCACTATCCAGCAAACACGAATCATCAGGACTTCTCAGTAGTAAATGATAGCTCAAATAAGTTTTACAAAGAAACATATATATAGGATGATCAACAAGAAAAGTGTATATATCTCATTTTAACCATGCATTAGTAGATTTTGCATCAATTACCGTTCAACTCTGTACATTCCCCATTTTTAGCATAGAATATGATTTCATTCCTTTATTTGGGTTCCCCTCATCTTACTACTCTTTTTTTTCAAAATTTTCTTTTTACAAGAAATTTTATTTCACAAGGGCAATTTTTATTCACATATGTACTACCTAGAATATGAATATTCGCCTTTTGGTTTCTTTCTATTCTTCTACATATACATTTATGGGGACTCAAGATAAGGATGATTTTTTGTGAATTCATGTTTCAATGTAGGCTCAATTCAATTCAATAGTCCATGAAAAATTTGCCAGTCATTTTCATGTTGCCGATAACTACTTCGTTTCAAAGGACTCGCATTCAATTTCAACTAACACCTCATGCTTCTTAAACTCCCCATAAAAGTTTTTGAATTTCACTACTATTCGCATTATTTACTAGTTACAACATACGCGCTTTAATAAATTCAAAATTCAGACAACAATTTCATGCTTTAACAAGAAAAAATGTCCTAAAATAATGGAGTAACCAAGATCAATGATGCGTCTGTCATAAATTGGTATTTTTCATAGGTCAAATGTCATCATCCCATCATTCTGAACTAGTCTTTACATGACCAGGCATAGCTAAATGCACAATTTTTTTTATGTCAATAAATAAATAAAGGAAAATAACTACTCCTGTAAGTTAAAAATGTGATAATGTCATCTAATTGAATGCAAATCTAGGAATAATGAAAAATACTTAACTAAATTATTTTATTTGCATCTATTGAATGTGGTAGGTATGTTTACATGTTTAAAATATGGTTTTCTTTTAGAATGCATTAAAATCGTGTTTTAAAGGTTATTCGAGACGCGATCGAGGAACAGAGACCATGAAACATAAAGGGGAAATATTTTTATTAAATGATTATTTTTAATTATTTAATACATGATATATTTTAAAGAGAAATTTCGAAAATGATGTTTTTTGAGATGTTTTTACACGTCGAGTCGTATTTTAAACTGGTAATTGATTTTTGATGAAAATAAGGATTTTTGGAGGCTCGGTTAATATTTTTGAAAAATATCCTGAACGAAATATTTTACCCACATTCTAATGGGCCTAAAGAGCCTACTATACATAGGTTATTGGGCCTAAACCTTTTCCGTTGTATTTTATATTAAAACATGATGCTTTCAAGTCCTAAAACTCTTTTGCAACTCACGCATCCTATACTATGAGAGCTAGGGTTTTCTCCATCAGCACACAAACACACACACCACACGTTTTTTTTTAAATTTATTCACATGAACTTGAAGGAAATTCAGCAAGATTTCCTCCCCCGTCTCTCTTCCAATGTCTCTCGCGTCAAGGAAAGTTTTCGTACGTGAAACACGCAAAGGCATACCTTAATCTACCTTCACTCAATGTTCATACCATATTATGTGTATTTAACATGATTGCATGACAATTATGATATACTCTCTTATATTTTTGTTTTTATGGCTTGTACATGATAGAACATTGGTTTCTTGCTTCTAAATTCATGGTTATGATGCACAAAGGGGCTGCCATGGTAGGGCCATAAAAAGGGACAAATTTCAGTAGGTTTAAGATCTCATAGATGCATGTTTAAGGGCTGGACAGTAATGATGCTAGGGCTGCACGATTTTGGGTTGAGGGGAACTAGGGTTTTCGGTTTGGGGTTATGAAATGGTGCGGCTTCTAGTTGCTGTAGGATCATGTCCAAGGGCCCTAAGAGGGCTGAGTCAGGGTCATAGATAGGCTAAGGGATGGCTGATGCAAGGGCTAGTGCATGGGACGCTAGGTTGAAGTCGCTCGAGTCTCCAAGGGTGTGACTCGACGGGCTGTGCATGCTTGGTTTGCTAGGTCGGGTCCATCAACTTGTTAAGGGCTCGAGTATGGTCCTAGGATGGTTGCATATTGGCTGGTTGGGTCAGCTAAGGGCTAGAGTTGAAGCAAGTTAGGGTTTGATTAAGCTAGGGTTTCGTGTGTATGGGGCCGAAAAGTTCAGTAGACCTCTAGGCTTGATCAAAGATTTTAATTGGCAAGATTTGGGTTTTATAGGGTATGATTAGGTGTGAATAAGTTATGTTTCAAGTTTGGTAAAGTTTGGTTAAATTTCGAGTCTATTCACATTAAAACCGAGACGTAGGTTCAAGTTTTGAAACGAATTGGGAAATTAGACGATGAGCTTAAGTTTACGTCTAAGAAATGCTTATGACTTTATTCTAAGGTGTTATGTTAAGTTTGGAAGGATTCGGGTCGTCGTTTTAAGGTCCAAGGATAAATTGGGAAAATAAGGGTTTCAAGAGCAAAACGGTCATTTTACACCTGAAAAATGTTAGACGTCCTGGCAGTGCCCTGAATACAGTAATGAATGTTAAAATATTTATTTTGAAAGTTTATGGGATTTTATGATGAATATAATAATGCTAAAAGACATGTTGCATGCTTGGTTTTAAGGAAAATGATATATATGCATGAATTTTTGTAAGTAATGAATATAATGAAAGGTTGAAAGAGATGACTTAATTGAGACTAATACGAAAGGATATGATGATATGTAAGGTTAAGGCTTAGTTGACGGGTGAGAGTGTCACTGATGTCTCCGCCGCCTAGTACCATGGTTATGCGTAGATGGATCCATGATCAAAAGCTGAAACGAAAGTCACAATTAATGATCTAAATTCAAAAAAAAGGAAATGTATATGTATATGATGAAAGGAAAAGGATATGATGAAAGAAAAAAAGATTTTAACGTCATGCATATTCATGAAAAGCTATTTTATAAAAGTATTTTCACTGTTGCTTGTGAATGTATATGTATTACTTGTTATTATGGTTAATGTTTGTTGAGTCAATAGACTCATTATGTGTGAATGATGCAGGTGAGCATGATTTTGTTGATGATGGAGGACTTGATGATTGAACTAGCTGAGCTGATGGTGCACATAACCTGAGAACCTTTGCTAGTTTTCCGCATTAAAATTACTTTAAAGATTTTAAGACTTTTAATGCCTTTGAGAGGTTTTGAGAAGGTTTAAGAGTTTTGAAATTTGTTATTTTTAGGTTTGGTTTGACGGTTTACGATTTTACGTTATGCATTGCGTTCTTTTGGATTTTCAAATAATAGGTTGGTTGGTATTTTAAATGATGCAAATATATATATTTATGTAGTTGTGTATATTCGGCCGAAAGCTAATTTAGAAAAATAAAAAAAATTCTAGTATATTTTAAAGAAAAATGAGTTGTAAACGTTTCAACTCTCTCCTCATACTAAAGTTGTGAATCATCCCCAATGCATTAGATGACACATTAGACACAATCAACTAAATGCAAGAATACGGAATGTACAAACAAGAGTCTTGATTACTACAGATGAACGTCAATCTTTTTATGCTGCATGGATTTCTTATGCCACCCATCTTCCATTTCCTTTAATGTGCACACCTTGCACGAAAATTTAAGAATTTAAGCAAGATAAACTTACAAAGAAACAAGAACTTAATGAAAAAACTAAAATTCAAATAAATAAAACAAAAATAACATGCTTGGATTGTGTTTCAAGTAATGCCTAATTTTTAGTCGTCGGCTTGACTCTCAGAAGCGCTCACAAAAAGTAGTTGATGTGCAAGGTCCAAAATACGATAACGTAATCCAATTGCATCCAAATCTAGGAAAAATTGAAAATGACTAATTAAATTATTTTAATTACATTTATTGAATATGATAGGTATGATACATGTTTAAAAGGTAGTTTTCTACAAGAATACATAAAACTTTGTTTTAAAGGTTATTCAAGACACGATCGAGGAAAGGAGACCAGGGACCATAGAAGGGAAAATACTTTTATTAAATCATTATTTTTAATTATTTAATATATGATATATTCTAAATGATATTTTCGAAAATGACAATTTTTGAGGTGTTTTTACGCGTCGAGTCGTATTTTAAACCGGTAATCGATTTCTGACGAAAATAAGGACTTTTTGGGAACTCGACAATTATTTTCGAAAACTTTCCTAAAAGAAATAATTTTCCTACTATCTAATGGACATATTATACCTAGGTTATTGGGCCAATCTTACTGCACAAATATTTATATCAAATTTTAATCTCCTAAACCATAAAATTGCATCACAAACTTACGCACACCACCTCACAAAGAATTAGGACTCTTCTTCAGCAGCCAACACAATCACACACTAATTTTTTCAAGCAAATCACGTGAAATTTGAAGGAAAACATGGCAAGTTCTGTCCCTCTCCGTCGACGTTCTTCGTATCACAAATTGTTTTTCGTGCGTGAAATACGCAAAGGCACGCCTTAATCTTTCTTCACTCATCGTCATACCATATTATATGTGTTGATACATGTGTGCATGAAAACATGATTCACTTTCTTTTATTTTCATTTTTATGGCAAAACATGAACAAAACTAGAGTTTTCATGTTTATGATGCACAAAGGGGATGGCATGATAATGATATGGGAAGGGACATTTTTCAACATTTTTAAGGGTCATAAGAGGCATGGCTAAGGGGCTGGACAAGTAGGGGTAACATGCTGAACGAAAATTTGGTTTAAGGGGCTGGACAAGTATGGGTAACGTGCAGAACGAAAATTTGGTTTCTAGAGTCGAGTCCTAGTTCGACTTTTGGGTACTTGAAAGGGCAAGTTGTGGGCTGCTTTTGGGGCATATCTAGGTGTTCTAAGGGGATCTAGTCATGGTCCTAGATGGATTAGGTAAGGGCTGTTTCGAAGAGGGAAGGGACGTAGGCGAGTTCCCTTGGTGCGCAAGCTTCAAGGGCACAATTTATGGGTTTGCAAGTTCTAGTTGTTCTAGGGCTGTTCCAGTAGCTTGGTATGGGTTTGGTTATGGTCTTAGGAAGGGTTCATAGGGGCTGGTCTTGCTGGTTGAGGGCTAGGGCCGAAGGGTGCAAGGTTGTGAGGCTAGGGTTTCGAAACTAAGTGAAGAAAATTCAATAGCCTTCTAGGGTTGTTAAAGGGTTCTAAATAGTTTGATTTGGGTTGTATAGGGTATGGTTAGGTGTTAATAAACTATGGTTCAAGTTTGGTTATGTTTTGAGTCAATTTGGGTTAAAACCGAGACGTAGATTTAAGTTTTAAAACGAATTAAGAAATTAATCGATGAGCTTAAGTTTATTTCTAAGAAATGTTTATGGTATATTTTAAGGTATTATGATAAGTTTGGATAGATTTTGGTCGTCGTTTTAAGGGCTAAGGATATATTGGGAAAGTTAGGGTTTCAGAGGCAAAACTATCATTTTACACCTGAAAAATGTTAGACGTCCTGACAGTGCCTTGAATTCTGTAATGAATATTAAAATGTTTATTTTGAAAGTTTATGAGATTTTATGATGAAAATGATAATGCTAAAAGATGTGTTGCATGCTTGATTTAAAAGAAAAATATATTATTGCATATATTTTTCTATTGTGATGGAAACGAGGAAAAATGTTTTGAAAGAAGTGATTTAATTGTGACAATATGGAAATGGGGATTCGTGTGGACAAGGTCCCATAGGGAGCCCGTTTATGGGAGAAAGTCCCAAAAGGAGCCAGATGATCGAATTTTCATCGAAAGGATATGATGATACGTAAGGCAAATACTCAGTTGACGGATGAGAGTGCGCTGATGTCCCCGCCGACTATATGCTAAGGCACATAAAAGTGGTTAATGTTGCCTCGCCGCCTAGTACTATGGTTACAGCTGAGATTGATCAATCGACCGAAGAATGAAAGGATGGTCACAATTAATGAACGAAATTCACATTGAAGGAAATGTGTATGTATATGTTTTTTATGAAAGGAAAGTATATGATGAAAGGAAAATGTTTAAACTTTATACATGTTCATTAAAAGCTATTTTCATGAAAAGTATTTTCATTGGTGCATGTTAATATATATATTACTTGTAATAACGGTCAGAATAATTTTGATGATGATAGAGGACTTGATGGTTGAACTAGTTGGGCTGATGATGCACATAACCCGAGTACCTTTGCTAGTTTTTTCGCATAAAGAATTTATGACGTTTATGACTTTTGATGCTTTTGAGTGGTTTTGAGAGGATTTAAGATGTTTATATTTTATTTTGAAAAATACTATTTTAGGTTTGGTTGACATCCTACAATTTTATGTTTTGCACTGCGTTTTTAGATTTTCAAATAATTAGTGAGTGAATTTATTTTAAACGGTACAAAGTATATATATATATATATATATATATATATATATAACATATGGCCGAAATTGTAAGAAAAAAATTCTAGTATATTTTGAAGACAGCTTGAAGCGGCAAGCTTTGGGCTGCTGTTGGGGCATATCTAGGTGTCCTAAGGGGATCTAGTAATTGTCCTAGATGGATTAGGTAAGGGCTGTTTCGAAGAGGGAAGGGACGTAGGCGAGTTCCCTTGGTGCGCAAGCTTCAAGGGCACAATTTATGGGTTTGCAAGTTCTAGTTGTTCTAGGGCTGTTCCAGTAGCTTGGTATGGGTTTGGTTATGGTCCTAGGAAGGGTTTATAGGGGCTGGTCTTGCTGGTTGAGGGCTAGGGCCGAAGGGTGCAAGGTTGTGAGGCTAGGGTTTCGAAACTAAGTGAAGAAAATTCAATAGCCTTCTAGGGTTGTTAAAGGGTTCTAAATAGTTTGATTTGGGTTGTATAGGGTATGGTTATGTGTTAATAAACTATGGTTCAAGTTTGGTTATGTTTTGAGTCAATTTGGGTTAAAACCGAGACGTAGGTTTAAGTTTTAAAACGAATTGAGAAATTAGTCGATGAGCTTAAGTTTATTTCTAAGAAATGTTTATGGTATATTTTAAATATTTTGATAAGTTTGGATGGATTTAGGTCGTCGTTTAAGGGCTAAGGATATATTGGGAAAATTAGGGTTTCAGAGGCAAAACTGTCATTTTACACCTGAAAAATGTTAGACATCCTGACAGTGCCTTGAATTCTGTAATGAATATTAAAATGCTTATTTTGAAAGTTTATGAGATTTTATGATGAAAATGATAATGCTAAAAGACGTGTTGCATGCTTGATTTAAAAGAAAAATATATTATTGCATATATTTTTCTATTGTGATGGAAACGAGGAAAAATGTTTTGAAAGAAGTGATTTAATTGTGACAATATGGAAATGGGGATTCGTGAGGACAAGGTCCCATAGGGAGCCCGTTTATGGGAGAAAGTCCCAAAAGGAGCCAGACGATCGAATTTTTATCGAAAGGATATGATGATACGTAAGGCCAATACTCAGTTGACGGATGAGAGTGCGCTGATATCCCCGCCGACTATAGGCTAAGGCACATAAAAGTGGTTAATGTTGCCTCGCCGCCTGGTACCATGGTTACAGCTGAGATTGATCAATCGACCGAAGGATGAAAGGATGACCACAATTAATGAACGAAATTTACCTTGAAGGAAATGTATATGTATATGTTTTTTATGAAAGGAAAGTATATGATGAAAGGAAAATGTTTAAAGTTTATACATGTTCATTAAAAGCTATTTTCATGAAAAGTATTTTCATTGGTGCATGTTAATATATATATATTACTTGTTATAACGGTCAGAATAATTTTGATGATGATGGAGGACTTGATGGTTGAACTAGTTGGGCTGATGATGCACATAACCCGAGTACCTTTGCTAGTTTTTTCGCATTAAGAATTTATGACGTTTATGACTTTTGATGCTTTTGAGTGGTTTTGAAAGGATTTAAGATGTTTATATTTTATTTTGAAAAATACTAGTTTTAGGTTTCGTTGACATCCTACAATTTTATGTTTTGCACTGCGTTTTTAGATTTTCAATTATTTAGTGAGTGAATTTATTTTAAACGGTACAAAGTATATATATATATATGTATAACATATGGCCGAAAATTGTAAGAAAAAAATTCTAGTATATTTTAAAGAAAAACGAGTAGTGGACGTTTCATGATGCCAAGAGTATCATATGACACTATATATGGGTCTTGGTTCCATATGCCCTCTAGTTCGGCTTGATATAAATATGGTAAGCTCGTCACCTCAACAAAACATGGCTTTGAATAATAGGCATGTGGATGAGAATATCATTGTTGTCACATCTTTATCAGATAATTCTTTAGAAATCTCTTCCGGTTGAGGCTCAATGTCTAGCAAAGGTTCAAACATCCCTAGATTTCCGGTCTATTCCAAATCACTCTCACGACTTTGGTTGTTTGATTCATCATCATCAAACCAAACTGGATCTATCACCGTTTGAGCATCTCGCCTCACTTTTCATTCTTGGTGACTCTCAAAAATTGATGTTATGAGATCTTCTTTAAATGATACTTTTTCCAACATTTTTTTTGGACTGAGGTCGATCCTCTATCGTTTCCCCAGTCAATGCCATGTATTTGTTCATCATAACCTCGAGTTGATGTATAATTAATTATTAACTATCTTCGTCCATGTGTTGATAATCGAACGATTGTTTCATAAAGTCTAGGTAACCAATTTCGGGGGGTATTGGTGGCTCCTACTCTACAATGAAGGATACCAATACTAATGGTAGTCAAAATATATCATATCATTTAACAAATTTATCATCTCATCATCATCTAGGCTAAATATGGAAGTACCAGTTGCAAGAGCTTCATTTATTACTCATCTACGTGTTACTGCATCCAAACCATTAAAGAAAATTCGGTTAAGAAAATATTTAGAAGAATAACGATCCCTAGAAGTTTGCTAGATTGTTGAAAATATGTCATGCTGAGTAGAATAGTTCTCCATGTTGTTAGGCAAAACTCGTGAATACTTTTTGATGAAACATCTCGAAATATTACACAAGAAAAAATTTATGCACAAATATAATAAAAAAATGGTAGATCCCGCTGGAATGAAATATAATTAAAAAAAATAACAAAATAAATTAAAAAAAAGTAAAATTTGTTAATTTCAATCCTCAAAAATGACGTAAAAAACTTGATCGACCTTTTTTTACTTTGTAAATTCCTCAATAAAATTAATCTTTAAGTTCAAATAAATCTCAAGTGCATGAGTCAAGTTACAATATAATATACAAAGTACTAGTATCGATCTCACGGAGATTAATTAGACAAAAACCTTAAGGCCAAATTTTTTATTTAATTAAAATTAAATTTATTGATAAATTAAATTAATAATTAAGTAAAAGGATGAAACAAATGCAACATAAATAATTAGACTGGAAATAATAAATAAACAATTGTTAAGATCTCGGTTCACCTACACCTAAATCTTCTCTAATAATTCACTTTCAATTTTAAGTCATGCTTTTGACTGGATTTCCTAATTTATCAATATACTTGGTCGAGCTATATTAATCAAACTAACAAATTGCAGCAACCAATTGTCCTTATGTTATTTAACAATTGCAATTGCTTTAACGAACTGTGGAATCCTCTAGCTTTCAATTGACAGCAACGGAATGTAAAATAGTAACTATTGTGCGGAAGCATACAACTTGAAATAAACTGATATCGAAAATGAAACTTAATCATTGGCAGCGGTCTTCTCTTTCCATAACATCCCCAGAACTAACTATGTTCTTCATCCTTTAACTGATCTTTATTCTCTAGAAAGGGTGAGTGAGTGAGTGAGCGAGCGATATGGTCGCTCACTCCGTAAACAAGATAATTTCTCCCAGCCTTTAAAATCATTCTTTCAACAACACAAGTAATAGCAGATATGCGCAGAAATATTCTTATTTTTCAGGAATAATCATGCATTAGAATTATGCACGGATTAAATTATGAATTTCATGGATAACTGATATTATTCCTCTATACATCTCTTCTTTTAGGGGTGAGGTCAGAAATCAGGAGTCAGAAATTTTCAGAATATATATTCCTATCATTAGTTCACAAAGCTCCAGTTTCGAAAATACAGATTTCACAAATTAAATTTTAAACACATATAATATGTACATGTTGTTCGGTTTTAAAACATATATCTCTATTTATAACAAAAATCCCACTTACCTGGCTATTCTGGAATAAGAAAACAGGTAAAAGGATTGAATTGAAAATGGTTAGATTTTTGCTTGAATTCGAACAATGTTTGGACATAACTTCGTCTGGAAAAATGGAAGCAAAAATTTTCTCCTTCTTGCTGCTGCTATGGCTCGAAAATTTGGAGTCTTTTATACTTGATAATGTGTGATTTTCCTTAAACTCAAGCCACTAGTTATAGTCTCCAAAGAGGTGAGTTGAAAGGTCCTCATTGTGGCCCCTCTTTAAATGTCATAATTCTCTTTTATTTGGATGTTAAAATATTAGCATATCAGCTTGAAGCATCTTCCTTTTCCTTTTATTTTTGTGTTTAAAGCTTGTAAATGACATATAATGTGGCTTAATTTCTATGCATGTTGATATCAATTTTCAGGTCTTCTCGTCCCCCTTCCTTATTGGAAGTTTCTTCCTCGAAACTGGAGTTGTCTTGAATAGAAACGATATTATTTGATAGGTTCAACTAGGCATTAATAGGTAGTTTAAAATTTGTTGGAGCAGAATCAGTTAAATACTTCAAAAAGAAAAGTCAAAATATTTTCATATAAACTGAAAAGATAGTCCATGAGGATTTCAGAATGATTGGCGGAATTTGATTTCGTATTTGTAGAACCCAAATTCAATACACGTAAAACCATGTATTATTTAATTGTTAAATTATTTAATCAAATTTAAAATGATTTTTTTAGATGCATGATTGATGAAATTGCATTATTTTAAATTATTTATGTTTATGCGATACATGTTAAAATGTTTTCTTGAGTTTCATGTTTCAGACGATTATTCGATGTAGGATCAAGGAAAAGAGACCGACGAGGACTTTTGACAATTTTAAATGTGGTGTTTTATTTTAAATTAGGATGAGGCATTTTAAATGATCTATTATGTTTTTAGCCTTTTAAAGTCTAATTTATTTATTTAGTGATTTTAAGATTTTTTAAAACCTTTAAAGTCTAGCAAGTGTGTACTTTATTTTAATTAAGGGATTGGTTAAGGTTAGTGTGGACTAACTTTTAAATTAGCATTTTTAATTAGTTAATTAAGCAATAATTTTACCGTAATTAACACACACACGTTACCACACCCACACACACACTCGGACACATACACACACCTACACTCATCCCTTCATTTTTTTCATTGTTTCATTTCTTATTTTTGAGAGAAAACCTAGGGTTCTTAGTGCAAGAGCAGCCGCACCTCCTCTGAATATTTTCCAGCATATTTTTGTCCACTTTTCTTCAAGAAAATAGTGTCACGTTCGTCCTGGATCGTCTCTCACATCGTTCCCGCTTCGGTATCGTCGTTACAGTATTTTTAAATATCAAAAGGCATGAATAGTCTTTCCTTCTTGCATCGATCTTGTCATATTATACATTTTGTTGTTTATTATGCGTAAAAACCATTTATGATGTACAAAATTTGAGCAGAAATTTGTTGGATAGATTTTTGAAACGTTTTTGGATCTAAACCTCAAAATATGCTGTCATTTTAATTACTACGACTTTTTGGTCGATTTTCTGGAAAAACTTTCAACATATAAAACGTAGAAATTTTAAACATCTTCGATTTGACAGTTAATTCAAAATATTTGGATAAGAAATGAGTGAGTTATGATTGTTTTCGTTGGATGCTCAAACTATGATTTTCTGAAAATGCGTTCTTGAAGTTTTATTGTTGCAGGCTTCGTTGGGGATCGACGAATGATCGTTGCTGTGTTTAAGTATGTTGAGTATGATGTTGGGATGGTTTTTGGTGTGTCGGATCGTGTCGATAGGCAATTGTTTGCATTAGAAGTCGTAGGATGCGTTTTGGTGTCAAATGTCGAGTTCACGGATTGGGTTGCGTTTTTTGTGATGCGTAGTTGTTTTGGGGCATTTGTTTGAGTTTGAATAAGTGTCATAGCATCCTAGGATGGGTCTCGAGGCATTGGTTCATGGTCCGTATGATCGAGTTAGGAGGATTTAGCCATAAGTGTAGTGTTTCTCCCTTGGTTTACGATTCCAGCATCTACACGGACCCGAAGCTGGACCCTGGCACGGGGTCCGTGACCTTTTTCCTTCAAAATACGAATTTTTAGCACCTACCCGGACCCTTACACGGGGTCCATGTACCACTTTTTTTTAAAAAAAATTATTTTTTTTAGGGATTGTTTTGGGGTTTGATGTAATAATTTAGTATGATTATTAAACGAGGTCAAGTCCCGAGAGATTTAGAATGTCATAAAGAAATTTGTCATTTTGGGTGTGAGCATGACTAATATGTCTAAGTTATGAAAGCTAAGTGTTTGAACTCATGTTAGTACGTGCAGTAGTGTCCCCAAGCGAGATCCAACGAATTCCTCAACGCCAAGTAAATATGTTCGATGTGCAAAGGAAAATACTTTTAAGTTTTTGAGGTATGCTAAATGTCTTGTGACAAAATTATGAACGGGTTTGGAAGTCGGTGAACATGGCCGAGGACCTCTCCACCCTGGTAAGCATGACCGGGTTTAGATCAGGATTGTAAAGCGGTAAAGCATGACCAGGGACCAATCCACCGGGTAAAGCATGACCGGGGATCTCATGTGTGTGGCAGTGGATTTTCCCTGTCAGCCCAGTACTATGGTTTAGTCTGATCAGGCACATTTATGTATGGGTCACTTGCTTTGAAATATATCTCTACGCAAAATGATGAAGTTTATGTTTGTTCATGTATGTATGAAGCAAGCATGTTTATGAAAGTTTTATGATGATGGCACGTCTATGTTTATGCTACTACGTTCAAGTTTCAAGTATGTTTATGCTATTACGTTTAAGTTTCAAGTATGTAAGCCCTACTTTAAAGATGCATGTAGTTTTATTATGTAGTACTTGTTATATCCAGTTTATACTTGTTGAGTCTTTAGACTCACTAGACTTGATCGATGCAGGTGAGGATAACTTTGAGGAGACGAGGGGTGGGGACCAATGAGCCTGCTTGGACTGCGCAGGGGGCTAAACCCGAGGACCGCCCATGTTTTAAGATTTTATGCATGACGATTTTTAATACTCTAATTTCATGAAGTGGTTTATGATGTTTAAACGATTATTACTTTTGGAAAACTTGGTTTTGGTTGTTTGTATTGCAAATGTTTTTAGACGAGCAAGTTATTTTAATGCAAATTTGAAAGTTTATTTTGTATTTAAGAAAATTCTTATTTTTCCGCAAATTTTAAATAGTTTAAAAGTACGGTACGTTACAGTATTCCTTACATAAAATTAAGATTCACTAATCTTAACGCATTATGAGAGTCCTAATTGAATTTGGCATCAAGATCTTTATCCCTTCAGATATGAAGAGTTTCCATTTCTTATTGAGTATACAAGAATATCACCTAAAAGGAATAGTAACTCTTAGTCAAGTTATGATGGTGTCGTTCTATAAAGTTCTTCTAAGTTATTAGACTTAACTCTCAATTTCTAGTAAAACTTGAAGCTACAAATCGATGTGTAGCACCCAAATCAAATAGCACATAAGTGGACATTGTTTTGATTTAGAATTGTACCTGATAGCACTTGTTGGATTGTCAGCTTCATCTTGCGTTAAAACGTATACTCGAGCATTAGGTTTGTTTTCCTTTGGTTGGTTAAGAGTTGTCATGAGTTGGATTATTTCTTGGGGCTAGATATGGGCACTGAGAAAGGCAGTGTTCAATCCTTCCACAACAAAAACCAGTTCCATTGTACCTTCAATATTCTCCAGTGTGAGTGAACCCACATGTTTGGCATTTAGTTTTAGTAGGTCCCTTGGTTGGGTTACTAATAGACTTGTTGCCTACAAATTTGTGCCTCTTGAATTGATAACTCTATGAGTACCACCTAGGATGAGGAAGCTTATTCTTGTTTTCTTCCTCTCAATGTTTAATGTTTGTCTCAGCTCTAATGGATGCTCCCATCAAATAAGAAAATATTATAGGTTGGTAAACTGCCAGAGTTGACTGAATTCTACAGCTCAAACTTCTTTTGAAACGATGCATCTTCATGGTCTCATCCACCACGATGTCTGGGCATACGTTCTGAGGCCGTTAAACTTGGAAATGTAATTCAATACAATCATATCTGAAGTTTGAGTGAAGTTTTCAAACTCGCTTAGCTTATGTAGTCTAATCTCAGTAGGATAGTACTGCTTCAGAAAAAAGCTTATCAAAACTATGGCCAAGTGATTGGCCTAGTTGCTGTCATGGTTGGTGTAATTGTTTTCCATTGTTTGCTTGCTTTATCCGCTAAGAATGGTGTTACTACATTCATCTTAAGTCTTTCAACGACTTTGAGCAATTGAAATTGAATCTCAATCTGTTTGAGCCTGTTGTGACCAACTTCTGGATCAGGGTTGCCATTGAATATTGGAACTCGGTTCTTCCTTGGGGAATGGTGTTTAGGGGCATCAATCCTTGGAGCGTCGTTGCTACAATGGCGGCTATAAACATTAGATCCGCTTGATTCAAATTAGATGTTGGTGGATGTGGTGGCACATCCTTCTAGTTGTCTATATTTGTGGTTGTTACGATGAGGTATTTTGGCCATTTTCTACATGCATGTATGTTTCTAGGTTATTTCCAACAACAGGTAGAGATATATGAAACAATAGTATCTCAAACATGAAATCAATCAATGAATAGATTAAATAAATTTTATTGATTTCAATTTAAAAATGAAAGCATACAAACCAGAAGATGTAAAAATCATTAAAAGGTAGACAGTTAATCTTTGTTCAATTCGATGATTAAAAAAATGGTTTAAACAGCTCAAAATTATTAGGATAAGTTAAATGAACTAAAATTAGAATGAATCAAACAATTTCAAGTATTTCGATGTAATACGAGTGTCGAAAGATAATGTAGAGAAATTTCAAAAAATAAATCGGAAATTTTGATATGGATAGAAAACCTACATCATGAGGTTTTTCAGAACATTTTATGGAATTGAATTCTGAGTTTCCCACACAAAGTTATCAGTCTACAAGGTTTCCAAAAACTTGAATAGAACATAGGCACTAGGTAAGTGACGTTGAGGTGCCAATGCTTCTAATTTTCTGTGCTGAGGTGCCTCTTGGTGGCACTAAGGCTCCTGTTCCTCAAATTTCTGCGCTGAGGCATCTGTAGCTCGACTTTCTACTGCTGAGGCACTTGGTAGGTGGTGCTGAAGCGCCTGATCTATGCATTTTCACAAAAACTAGGCTCTAAGGCACTCGAACTTCTCCCAACAGGATTATGAACCTGACGGCTCTGGTACCACTTAAATTTCATGCCCCAAGACTGAGGCGTATGACACCGGCGTTGTCTCACAATCATATAATTGTCAAACAAGCCTCAAAAGTACAAAATTTTCAAATTAGTTTATTTATTCATAAATATGAAATACTGTCTTTACAACTCTAAAATAATCACAGAATTTTTTATAGGAGTGGAATGTAAAACATTAATTATGGTGTGGAAGCATACAACTTGAATTAAAGTAATAAAAAAATTTTAACTTAAGCATAGGCAGTGGTCTTCTCTATCCTTACAGTCCCCAGAACTGATTTTGTTCTTCATCTTTAACAGATCTTCATTCTTATCTGAGAGGGGGTGAATGAGTGATATGATCATCACTCAATAAGTAAGGGAATTCTTCCAAGCCTTTAAAATCATATTTTCAACAAAAACAGTAATAGCAGATATATACAAAAATATTCTTATTTTTCAGGAATAAACATGTATCAGAATTGTACACTTAACAAATTATGAATTTCATAGCTAACTGATATCAGTCGTGTATATGTTCTCAACTCTAAGAGGTGAGTTCGGGAATCAAGAATAAAAAAATGTTCAGAATATATATTCCTACCATTGGTTCACAAAGCTCCAATGCTTCGAAAATACAGATTTTTGAAATCCAATTTTAAAAATATAAAATACATATATAATGCTTGGTTTTAAAAATATACATCTCGATTTAAAACAGAAAACCCACTTACCTTGTTTTAATTGAATAAGAAAAACATGTAAAAGGATTGACTCGAAAAAGGTTAGTACTTCGCCTGAATTCGAATGACGTTTCTACTGAACTTCGGCTTGAAAACCTTGAAAAATGGAAGAAAAAATTTTCCCCTTCTTTCAGCTGCTATGGCTTGAAAATTTGGAGTCTCTTGTGCTTGATAATATGTGATTTTCTTTAAACTTGAGCAACTAGTTATATTCTCCAAAGAGGTGACCTGCAATGTCCTCATTATGGCAATCTTTAAATGTCATAATTCTCTTTTATTTAGATGTTACAAATCTTAGTATTTTAGCTTAATGAAGTATTTTCTTTTCCCCTTTAATTTTTTAGTTTAAGGCTTGTAAATGACATAATGCGGACGAAATTCCCCTTTATTTTTTTATATCAATTTTCAGGTCTTATCGTTCCGCATTCCTTATTGAAAGTTTCGTCCTCGAAACTTGAGTTGTCTTGAATAGGTACGATATTATTTGATAGGTTCAACTAGGCATTAATCGGTATGTTAAAAATTTACGGCACAGAATAATCGAAATATTTCAAAAATAAAAGTCTGAATATTTTCATATGAACTGAAAATATAAGTCATTAGGATTTTAGAATGGCTGGAGGATTTGATTTCTTTTTTTAGATGAAAATGAGTTTTGTTAGGATCGGGAAAGAGTTTAGAGGAGGGGTGAATGAACGCTTTCAAATTTTTTCTTTTAAAACTTTGATTTCAACCGTTTTTGAGGTGGTTGAAAACTTTTCTCAAACGGTTGGAAATCTGAACCACTATTAAGTGCGAAAAACGGTTCACAATTTCCATTGACAACTTAAAAACGTTGACAAGCTTTACAACAAAATGAAGCTGGAAAAGTATGTGCTTGTGAGAAATAAACGACACAAGGTTTTTATGGATGTTCAGAGATTGAATACTCCTACATCACCCCTTCTTCCTCTTCAGGAAGGATTCAACTAAAAGACTTTGACTTTACAAACTTTTTGCAACAGCCCACTCCAATTAGGACTTATCACACTGCCTGTTTTGGAACTCTTATTGATCACTTTACACGTCTGGATTTTAAGAACACTTAGTTCACCAGACACCACAACTTAAACAAATAACCAAAAGGTTACTGATATGAATGATTTGATTTAAGTAGCACGAAAATGATTCTTGAATGATCAAGTATCTTTCTGTTCAATGTGTGATAATTGAGCGATGAATCAAGTAAACTTTGAGTATGCTCTGAATCTTCAAAGTATGCAAGCAGATGATAATTTTACAGCTGTTAAATTGAGTAGTTTTTCTCTCTTTTTTTTTGCTTCTTGCATACTTCTCTGTTAATATAGCCGATTGTTCCAACGGTCGGGAAGGACAAGCAACGTTAATCTGATCCCCTGAACAGATGTGTCGTTGTCATCTTTAAGAGCATTAATTGTTCATTAATTGATGCATTTAATGTTTTTTTTGCTCAGCATAGTTCTGAATCACATCTCTTGAGGAGTTCCCTTTTATGGTAATTTTTTTCAGCATCAGAACTTTGTAGTCTATACTTTATCTCCCTTTTCTGGGATTTTGAAATAAATGCAGATCTTTCTTGGGACTGGTGTAGAGATAAGTTGATTTTTGAGACGGTGTAATACTTTGAATGTCTAGAACCGGTCAGAGAATGTCTTTCAATAATTGAGCAATAAATAGCTCTCTTTAATGATCCAGTTTTGAGAAAGATCATTCAAGTCCACACTTCTTTTTATCCAAACGGTTGAATTTTTAGGCGGTCTGAAATTCAAGCGGTTTAGTCTTCTTATGCCTCTTGTGCTTTTGCCGGTTGAAATATATTCCAGTTGCTGAGCTGGGCGGTGAACTGATACCTGTTACATATATGAAAAACAGCTGTTTCCTGAAACAGTGAAGTGCTGTCTTGATTTTGTCATACACCAAAATTCTTGAGTAATAAAGATTTCTTAACAATTTTTCCCTTTTTTGGTGATGACAAAACCCAACGCAAAACTATTTAATACAGTGATATTTAAAGAGATAAGTAAGAACAAAACATTGTATTTCATTAAGTAAATGAAATTACAATTTAAAACAAAATAACTTACTAAATGGATACAACAATTAATGTTTCGTTTGACCTAAAATTTGTTCTACTTTGGCCCTTTCTTCCTTTTCTCTTAATTTTTTCATTACAGATAATCCTGCTTCTTGAATGGCCCTTTGTCGCTCTCTTTTACCCTTTTTGACATCATCATAAATAAGAAAGTCCATAATTTCCGTGAGTTGAGCTCCTTGGCCATTCATACGTTGGTCGACATGTTCTTGCAGACGATTCATTTGGCTTGAGAGCTCAAGACACATGTTTAGATGTGCGGAATTATGCTTTTCTTGACGTAGGGAGATGCTGGCATTCATGGCGGAGAATTCTTTACAAACATCCGACTTCATTATTTGAAAAGCATCTTTGAGATCAAAATATTTGCGGTTTAGAGCAAGAATTGAATGGTCTAAATTGACAAGTTTTGATAGAATCTCATGTTGGCCATCTTCTTCTGATTGATCTTCCTTTTCAGAGGCATCCTAATCATCACGTAATCTGGTTTTGAAAGAGGCCATTTGAGAAGATGATGTTTTCCAACAAATTTTGAATGCTGAGGCTCGTCGAGTTTCGCGGTTATGTCTTCAATAATTTTGTCAATATCAGCATGAGAGGTAGAGGGTGACTTGCTGGTGTCAACCTTAGCATCTAGAGCTACAGATGTAGGACAATTTGTATGTATCCATGATATATTGACCTCATCATTCTAAAGATCTTTGGAAGATGAAATTGACGGTTCTTGGAGAGTAACTAGAGGAAGGTCTGTAACATGGAGGGTTCTCGGAGACGGGGTTTGTTCCTTGTAGGTTGTGTTGTTATCAAAATCAGATAAAAACTGCACAGCCTCCTCGACGGGGAGAGGCTGATCTTCAGAGATGCTAACATGGATTGGCTGATTTGGTATTTCGATCTCACAGATCGCGTGAGAAGCATGCAGAGAATCTGAGACATCCTAGGGGCAAGGTTGTTCGGTAATGGGATTATTCTCTGGCATGAGTATCTCAGTTGGGGGAATAGTGTTTTCCTCATTATTCAGTAGAGCAGTTTCGATAGGCACTTCTGGTGGTTAAGGCTTAGTAAACATACCGGATGATGTAGATGAATGATCCTGAATTGCGGATTTGTCTTTGAGCTTTTCAGGACTTGGGTCTTCATGTAGTTTCAATGTAGAGTCAAGCTTACTCTGTTCTGCAACTGCTGGAAGGTGAAGATTCTGTCGCATTAGAGCAACATTCATAGCAAGCAATGAGGCATCCATCTCAAGTTGGGAGATAACTGCTGAGTCATCCTTTGCAATAGGGCAGGTGGGATCAAAGTTGTTCTTTCTTAATTGAATGAGGGCTTGGATAGTACTTTCTTTCATCTGAAGTTCCACAAAGTCTCGACGACGTAAAGCGGTTTGAATATCATATCTTTCTGTCCATTCCAAGATGGACCGTTCAAGATTGGCAGCTGCTTTGATCTAACCAGTTTGAATCAATGAGTCAAAGGTTACAACGGTTTGAAATTGAACCCATTGATCAAACATTTCCATCTTCTTCTGAACGGCCTCATTGACACGTTCGCTGGTAAGGATAATGGTTGTATGTACCGAATTTGTTTTTGATGGATTTTCGATCATGGCTTGTTTGTCCTTGTCTGTTGAGATAATAATAGGAACTCCTGAGTAAGAGGTCTCAATTTCTGTTTCAGTAATTTGAATTCCTTTGAGCATCGTGGCAGAAGTTGCGAGGGTCGGGGCAGGAATCAGTGGTGCAGAAATATGTTTAATCAGTTTGATCTTCGTTGTTTTGGTTTTTCGGACCGTTTCTTCTTGAAAACTTGAGAGACTGGAATGTCGTCCTTGGATTCATCATCGGAACTGGATTTTAGGATCAGCTTCCTCTTGGTTTCTTTGGGAGTTGAAACTGTATTTTTTTGCTTCTTTTGTTTCACAAATTCTACCTCGGTCTCTGTTTTGATGGAGACTATCTCCTCATCAGTTGGTCAATTCTTCTTGATAAAGTTTTCAACCATTGGCCAATTGAATAACTTGGTCTTTCCAACTTCAATTATATCTACCGGTTGAACTCCTGCATTAATCAGCATGTGGCAAATTTGAACCGCAAACCCTTGAGATTGGTTCTCTTTCTTTATCATAGCTACCAGTGTCTTGAACAGAACATCTGACCAGTTGATCTGCAGATTTGATGAAATGGTGGCCATGAAAAGAAATTTTTCCAGAGTTATTTTGTCATATGCACCAGCTTTGGCAAGAACTCCTTTTCCCACAATATCCGCCAACAGCCTGAATTCGATCTTTAGATCGCGTTTCTGACATGTTGGAGAAGAAATCGGAGACTCGGTGATGGAAAATTTGCTTCTCCAAAGTTCAATGGTACTCTCTGAAAGTGTGGAGAAATCAGTAATTCCAGCAGGTAGTTGGAACAAATAAGCAAACATCTTCTGGGTGAGTTAAAGATGTTTTCCTTGAACAGTTCATTCAATTTCTCTATTTTTCATGTATGCAGAGTGGAAGAATTCTTCAATAGAGTCTCGGAGTATTTGTTACTGCAACCTAGAAAGAAGCGAAGCCCAGAAGATTCAAGCATACGAAACAGTGCTTGCATCGGCTTGTTTGTCATAACAAGTACGGATGCGAAGTTGACAGCAACTGTATTGTCAGCAATCGAGGCCGCCATAATCTTGATTGAAGGATAGAGATCGAAGTAAACACCTGCAATTTCGTATGAAAGTAGCAAGGTAAGGTAAGAACGAATTAAATTTTGAATGTGTATTTTTGGTTCAGAGAGTCAAAAATCAGTCTACGTGGAGGACAGTCAGTGGAGGAATTTTTAAAATTTTGAAAAATTTTGGACGACGGTAAAATGATTGATTTCAAATTTTGAAGAGATAATCGTCACGTCAAGCAGGGCAGACGAAGAGTTTGAGTAATTTTTATGAAATGACGTGGAGATATCATGTCCCCCAAAAACTGAACCGGATGAATAATATGATTAGAGGAAGTGGTTGAGAAGTCTATTAAATTATTGACTTAACCAATATTCCCCCTAAAATGTGCATAAAAAGTATTCTTGGGAGATGAACCGGCGGTAGCTTGACAGAGAACTCTTCATATCCTCGTGTCAGGCATAAAGATAGAGACTTTTCGGATGGTTCTTATCTATAAATACAAGTATATGGGTTATTTACACAATCACTCGAAACATAACATAGGTAAAGCAAGATGGATAAGGGAAGCAGTTCAAGCCATCCAGATTTAGCTGAGAGGTTCATGAACTCCATTGTTGAGACCCGGAAAGCTGCTATGGAGGACAGCGTTTTGAAGAAGACATTGTCAACTTGGACGAAAGTCCAGGAACTCCAGTTCTCCCTTGGTGGAGGACTTGTTGCTACCCCTGAAGGGGTGGCGATACTGAAAAAGTATCAGCGGCGCCTCCATTGCTGATGCTTCATACATCTTCTCTGATGAAGGTGTCTACCTCCTCATGCTCTTAAGAGAGCAGAGGACCCTGAGACGTATTTCCATTTCAGAGGACTTTATGCGCATTTCTATCGGAGGGCTGACCACCTGGTTGGCCTTCTGGAGGAGGGCGGTTAAGAAGGAAATAGCTGATGTACGCTCCCGTCTTCATTAATGAAATTTCCTTTTATGTATTACTGGTTGTCTTTTTTGTCTATCTCTTTTATTTTCTGCATAACAAACTGGACACACAAAAATAATATATCAAGATAAATCGATTAAACCAACAATATTTTGAAAATATGAAAACTTAGCCTCTGGTAATGGTTTCGTGAATATATCAGCTGCTTGTTGATCCGTATGAACATATTCAAGCCGAATCTCTTTCTTCATAACATGTTCTCAGATGAAATGATGTCTGATGTCAATGTGTTTTGTCCGAGAGTGCATGACCGGGTTATATGTGATTGCTATTGCACTGGTGTTGTCGTAGAAGATAGGAGATTTAGTAGCTTGAATTCCATAGTCTCTCAGTTGTTGTTGTATCCATAGCATCTGAGCACAACAGCTCCCAGCCGCCAAGTATTTAGCTTCAGCAGTTGATGTAGCAATAGACATTTTTTTCTTACTAACCCACGATATTAGTCTATCACCCAAAAACTGACATGAACCGCTCGTGCTTTTTCGATCGATTTTGCATCCGGCATAGTCTTCATCTGAATAGCCTACAAGAATGAAACTCGAATCTTTGGGATACCAAAGGCCCACATTAATAGTACCTTTAAGATATTTAAGTATGCGTTTTGCGGCAATAAAATGATATTGCATAGGTTTAGCTTGAAACTGTGCACATAAACATACAGCAAACATAATATCTGGTCGACATGCAGTAAAATATAGTAAGGAACCAATTAACCCTCTGTACATTTTTGTATCCACTGAGATTCTCCCTTCATCTTTGTCTAATTTGATTGATGAACTCATCGGGGTAGTAGCTTGAGAGCAATTTTCCATGCCGAATTCTTTAGCATATCTCGAGTGTATTTGGCTTGATTGATAAATATCATTTTCTGACTTCTTGACTTGCAGTCTTAAAAAGTATTTTAATTCTTCCATCATTCTAATTTCAAACTGCTCCTGCATCATTTTAGACAATCTCTCACATAATTTAAGGTTAGTTGATCAGAAAATAATATCGTCCACATATATTTGTACAAAAAGTGAGTGATCATTTTTTGGAAATTTAAAATGGGTTTTATCAACCATTCCAATTGAGAAATCATGGTCAAGCAAGAATTTAGTTAGTGTGTCATACCATGCTCTCGAGGCTTGCTTTAATCCATACAATGCTTTGTCTAGTTTGTAAACATAATCAGGATAAATGTGATTAACAAAACAAGGTGGTTGCTGTACATAAACTTCCTCATTTAACAATCCATTCAAGAACGCAGATTTAACATCCAATTGATACACTTTGAAATCCTTAAATGCTGCAAAGGCCAGAAATATTCTAATTGCTTCTATCATGGCTACAGGGGCAAACGATTCATCAAAGTCTATTCTTTCCTCATGTCTATAGCCTTGAGCTACTAGTCTAGCCTTGTTTTTATAATTGAACCGTTATCCATTTTGTTTCTAAATACCCATTTAGTGCCAATAACATGAGTATTGTCAGGCCGAGAAACTAGATGTCAAACTCTACTTCTTTCAAACTGATTAAGTTTCTCCTACATAGTCTCTATCCAATTTGTGTCGAACAATGCATCATTAATCTTCTTAGGTTCTATCTGGGAAACAAACGCAACATGCATAAATTCATTGATCATTTGATTTCTAGTTCTGACAGGAGCAGTATGGTTACCGATGACCAGCTCGAGTGGATGATCCTTTTTCCACCGGAAACATGGTTCATATGGATTTGAATCGGTTGGTTGAATGTTATCATCTTCTTCCTCCAGCGTCCCCTCTTCTATTTGTATACTCTGCGGTTGATAGTTGTCCTCTGGTTCATTCATCTGTTGAGTTTGTTCTTGAACGGTTGGATCTTGATCCAAGATGTGTTCACCTGTTTTTCTCAAATCTATATTGTCATCACTACTATCTTCAAGTTTATTAATCAACTCATGAATTCTGCTACCACTATTGTCATGACATATGGATGATTCATCAAATACAATATGTATGGATTCTTTGACAGTGAGAGTTCTTTGATTATAAACTCAATACACTTTACTTACTGCTGAGTATCCCAGGAAGACACCATTATCAGCTTTTGCATCAAATACGGTTAGTTATGTCTTGCCATTAATATGAATGAAACACTTACAACCGAAAATGCGAACATATCCAACTTCTGGTTTCTTGCCGGTCCAGATCTCATATGGAGTCTTTTCATGTTTTTTATTGATCATAGACCGATTTTGAGTATAACAGGCTGTAATGATGGCCTCCGCCCAAAACCGTTGTGAGATACTGAATTCTGCCAGCATGGTTCTAACTGCTTCCTTCAATGTGTGGTTCCTTCTTTCAGCTACTCCATTCTGTTGAGGTGATCTTGCAGCTGACAGTTCATGTTTTATGCCATTATCTTCTAGATAGGATGAGAGGAATTGGATCAGAAATTCAGTTCCTCTGTCACTCCTGATTCTGTCTACTGCTTCAGTTTTCTCGTTTTGAAGCCTTTTGAGAAGCTTGATTAGTTGAGCCACGGTTTGATATTTGGAGCTTAAGAAAATTATCCATGTAAATCTAGAGAAGTCATCAATTATCACAAGAGTATATTTCTTTCCCCTAAGCTCATCACCGGTATTGGTCCAAACAAATCCATATGAAGAAGTTCCATGCATCTTTCTGATGAGCTTCTTCCTTTGTTCTTAAAGGTTGAACGGATTTGTTTACCTAACTGACATGCATTGCAAATTCTATCTTTGACCAAGTCAATGTTAGGCAAGCCAGATACCAGTTTAAGTTTTCTAATAGTAGCAATATATTTGAAATTAAGATGATTGAGTCGTTTATGTCAAAGCCAATTTTTATTACCATTTACGGCGATAAAGCAAGTAGGTGCATTAAGACAATCATCATTCCATTTTACTTCATATGTATTTTGCTCTGTATGACCAGTTATCACAATATTATATGCGGCAGTTTTAACAGTGCATATGAGTTTTTGAAATTCAACGGTGTAACCATTGTCACATAGTTGGCTTATTCTTATCAGGTTATAACATAGATTTTCTACAAGAAGTACATCTTTAATGATAATTTTGTCATGGATAATCTTACCTTTACCCACAGCTCTACCTTTAGAGTTATCACCGAAGGTGATTGTTGGACCTATGTAGTTGACTACTATTTTTGCTTCCAGTCATGTGTCTGGAACAACCACTATATAGGAACCAGATGGTTTCTTTCAAGTCCTTTTTATTCGATGCCTAACATCATTTAAATAAGAAATTGGTACCCTTTTCTATTTGGGTCTTGAGCTTATTAGACCCTTAGGAATCCACACTTGAATTATCCTGAAGGATTTTTCTTGGTGTGTCCTAAGGTGAGTGCAGTTATGTGCATAATCAGGTGGTGTATGCAGTGTCTTTTCTTTTCCAATATGTTGTTTTGACCATCTGTTATTATCACTCAATATGTATCTATTTTGAACAGGTTGGTTATTGTAGTAATGATTAGGTCTAGTTTTTGAGTGATATCCGGTTGAACCTGACTTTCTGCTGGCCAATACTGAACTATTTTGAACGGTTGTATTTGGCCTTCGTCTTAGCCATGATCGGTTTGATTTAGCACTCTCAATTTTGATATATCCCAAACCACATCGCCTTATGTTATTTTCAAGATTTACATTCTGAGTGCCTTGAACTTCAGGCTTATCATGTTCATATACCGTACTAGATCTGACAAATTTAATTGGCTTTAAACTGTCTTTTTCTAATAACGGTTGAGTTGGTGCTTCTGAAGTGCTGCTTCATTGATGCTATAACCTAGTCTGGTTCTGTCTCCGACCGGTTTCTACATCTCATGCATCCTGTTAAGAGAGGCAGAGGACTTGTTCCAAGTTTTGACTGTGTTTATCAACCGTTTGTTTTCTTTTAATGTGGCATGGAACAGTCTGGGTAGGTCATCATTCTCAGCCGCTAGCCGACTTAACTTTACTTTTAAATTGTCAACCTCTTTTTGCTGTGAACAGCTAGAGAGAGTCAACTTATTTTTCAAGTCTTGTTTTTTTGCCTTGGCTTCATTGAATTTCTACGATAGTCCTTTGAACTCATTTACCATATCATGCAGTGCCGTGACCAGGTCTTCTCTTGTGAATTCAATAGAGTCAAAGTTAAATACCATTACTTCTGTAGATTCTGGGTCTTCATTAGCCATGAGACACTTTGTCGTCTCATCTTCACTTTCACTGGCTGATTCTTCAAAAGTGGATCTTTCTGACTCTGAGTCAGCCTACTTACCTTTATCTTCTTCTGCGACCAAGACTCGTTGATTCTTCCTTTTGGTGAATTTTTGGTCGTCTTTAGACCGTCTTCTGTCAACCGGTTTATTTTCCTCCTTTCCTGACCTATAGCATTCTGCAATAAAATGTCCCTTCTTTCCACAATTAAAGCAGGCTTGATCATCATCAGTATGGCCCTTTTTGAAATAAGGTTTATTCATCTGTGATTGATTATTACGCATGAATTTACCAAAAATTTTAACAAAAAAGGACATGGCTTCATTGCTTAGTAGCTCAGCCATTTTCTTACTTGTGGACTCTTAAACTGGAAGAGTCACTGTGTTAGCTGCAAAGGCTTTTGTTTGTTGGGAGGTGGATGACTCTTCTTCAGTTCGTATTCCAAGCTCGAACTCATATGCTTTAAGATATGCAAAGAGATAATGGAGTTCCAGCTTGTTCCGATCTTTGGACTCTCGCATAACTATGGTTTTCACATCCCATTCTCTGGAAAGAGCTCGCATAACCATCAAAGCAATTTCTCGGTGAGAATATTCTTTTCCTAAAGAAATAAGTTCGATGATGATACTATTGAACCGTTTGTAGAATTTTGTAAGAGTTTCTCCAGGCTTCATTTTTGCATTATCAAACTTCTGGATAGCCACAGCCACAGTCAGCTTGTTTTCTTTAGTTTGATCATTGCCCTCACATAGTTGTGTGAATTTTTCCCATATTTCTTTAGCCGTAGTGCACGTCTTGATTTTGGCAAACATGTTTTTGTCTAGAGTCTTGTAAAGAATATCATTTGCGACATTATAAAGATTTGTTTTCTTTTGTCTTCGGCTGTTCATTCAGATCGGTGTTTTTCAACCATCTGGGGAGCACCTTCAGTTGTTGTTGCAGCTGTATTTACTTTCAGAATTTTCATTGGCCCGTCAGTAATGACATACCACATGTCGTCATCTTGGGCTACTAGATGTTCCTGCATACGAATTTTCCAATCATCATAATCTTCTTTAGAGAAAATAGGAATTTTGTTTAAAGATGTCATGTGTAATTATAAGATATCAATATTTGAGAAAAACCGGCTCTGATACCACTTGTTAGGATCGAGAAAGAGTTTAGAGGGGGGTGAATGAATTCTTTCAAATTTTTGCTTTTAAAACTTTGATTTCACCCGTTTTTGAGGCAGTTAAAAACTCTACTCAAACGG
The DNA here is from genome assembly GCF_025594145.1 of Primulina tabacum. NCBI lineage: Eukaryota > Viridiplantae > Streptophyta > Magnoliopsida > Lamiales > Gesneriaceae > Primulina > Primulina tabacum. The sequence goes on along the minus strand of NC_134560.1, from coordinate 10,774,041 downwards.
TTGGAAATGTAAATCACTATTAAGTGCGGAAAACGGTTCACAATTTCCAATGACAGCTTAAAAACTTTGACAAGCTTTACAACAAAATGAAGCTGGAAAAGTATGTGCTTGCGAGAAATAAACGACACAAGATTTTTATGGATGTTCGGAGATTGAATACTTCTACGTCATCCCTTCTTCCTCTTCAGGAAGGATTCCACTAAAAGACTTTGGCTTTAAAAACTTTTTGCAACAGCCCACTCCAATCAGGACTTATCACACTGCCTGTTTTGGAACTCTTAGTGATCACTTTACACGTCTGGATTTTAAGAACACTTAGTTCACCAGACACCACAACTTAACCAAATAACCAAAAGGTTACTGATATGAATAATCTGATTTATGTAGCACGAAAATGATCCTTGAATGATCGAGTATCTTTATGTTCAATACGTGCTAATTGAGCGATGAATCAAGTAAGCTTTGAGTGCACTCTGGATCTTCAAAGTATGCAAGCAGATGATAATTTTACAGCTGTGAAATTGAGTAGTTTTTCTTTCTTTTTTTTTGCTTCTTTCATACTTCTCTGTTAATATAGCCGATTGTTCCAACGGTCGGGAAGGACAAGCAACGTTAACCTGAGCCCCTGAACAGATGTGTCACTGTCATCTTTAAGAGCATTAATTGTTCATTAATCGATGCATTTAATGTTCTTTTTGCTCAGCATAGTTCTGAATCACATCTCTTGAGGAGTTCCCTTTTATGGAAACTGTTTTCAGCATCAGAACTTTGTAGTCTATACTTGATCTTCCTTTTCTGGGATTTTGAAATAAATGCATATCATTCTTGGGACTGGTGTAGAGATAAGTTGATTTTTGAGACGGTGTAATACTTTGAATGTCTAGAACCGATCGGAGAATGTCATTCAATAATTGAGCAATAAATAGCTCTCTATAATGATCCGGTTTTTAGAAAGACCATTCAAGTCCACACTTCTTTTTATCCAAACGGTTGAATTTGTAGGCGGTCTGAAATTCAAGCGGTTAGTCTTCTTGTGTCTCTTGTGCTTTAGCCGGTTGAAATATATTCCAGTTGCTGAGCTGGGCGGTTGAACTGATACTTATTACATATACGAAAAACAACTGTTTTTTGAAACAGTGAAGTGCTGTTTTGATTTTGTCATACACCAAAATTCTTGGGTTATAATGATTTCTTAACAAGTTTCACTAATCATAACGCAATATTAGAGTTCTAATGCAATTTGGTGTCAAGATCTTTCTGCCTAGAGATTATGGAGAGTCGTCCGAAGGTGTTTTTCGTGGCTTCCATTGCTTAGGGAATAGACAAGAATAACACCTAAAATACATTCAAAGTTGATCACGCTCCAAAAATAAAGTAAAGTACAATAATATAATAAGTATGCTTTAAAACAAATTCAATCTTCACAAATAAATCAAAAGATAGATTTTTGCGGTAGGATCTCCTTAATCCCAAAAATATGGAAGAGAACAGAAGAAAATACTTATGAAGTACTTGTTCTTCGGTTATATATATTTATCGAAGGGCCAAGATTCCAAAATAGGAGAAAATCCATGTGTGGAAATTTTCATATTGAGGTGCGTTTCTTTATTCAGGCATGCTGGGGCAGTTGATTTTCTCAGCTCTGGCGCGACCTCCTTGCAACTCGTGACTTGCTTTCTTCATTATGTTTCGGTCTACTCGCAATTTAGCTAATAATACTTACAAATCAACCGAAACACGTGAGATACGAAAAGTATGCATAAATTATAAATAAAACAGATAAAAAATGCAGACTCGATACCCTAAAATTATGCAATAATGGATTAAAAACAACATAATAAAATATGAAAAAATACCATTATCACTTTTTAACATGTTGCATACTTATATAGCTGAAATATTTATCAAAATATGATAATTTTTATTGTTTTAAAATTAATGATTTTTCTATTTTTTATTAGAAGTGATAAACTCTATAAAAATTTTAAAATATAGATAAAAATATAATTTAATTTTAACATATAAATAAAGATAAGATTGAAGATTTGAAACGAAATGCTATTTTAAGAAAATATTAAAAAAATATTGAGACTATAATTGTAATTTTGAATAAGATTTCATCAAATCAATTAAAAAGTTTGTTATTACTGAAGTTTTAACTTTGACTAAATATTAAGATATTAAGATTAAGATAATACAGGATTTTAAATATCTTGGTTTCTCTCCAAAAATGAATTTGAAACTTGCCGAAATAATTAAAATAAATTTGAGGCGAAGATTTCAAATCAAAATCCCCCAAATCTTTAGACCAAATATATATTAGCCTTATTGTTTTTAATTACTCCAATAAATTTTTAGCAGTTTGACTTTCACCGTTGTTTGGTGCAATAATTATCCGTACTGAAAGAATGATCGAACTGTGGTGCTTGAGCTGTTGTGCGGCTTAAAAAATTTGAGTTGCCCCATTACCACTAACTATAGCTTCTGGTAAAGCGGCACGCTCGGTCCTACAATTGATATCAGAGCCAAATTCATGGGTTCGATTCCCATTGAATGCAATTATTGAGAGGGAGATTATTGGGTGCAATAATTGTCCCTATTGAAAGAGCGATCGAACCATGGTGCTTGAGCTGTTGTGCTATTTAAAAGATTTCAGTTGCATCATTACCACTAGCTATAACTTTTTGTAGTATTTGTAAATGCAAAATCTGCCTGAGTAAAGAACTCATAATAATAAATAGTATAAATACATACATACGTGTATCAGATAACCGTCTCACAAAATTGACATGTGAGACAGTCTCATATGATTTTTTGAAATATATATAAAATATATCTCTTGTGAGACGGTCTCGTGGATCTATATATGTGAGACATATTGATCTGTCTATATCTAGAATGAAAAAAATAGCATAAAAATATATTTGAGATGTTTTATAGGAGTTTTTGTGATATATTTATGTATACAAGAATAATATTTATTTTTAAATTCCTAATTATTTTTATAGGAACGATTTTTATATATATTTTAAAACTAGGTAAGTCGTAAATTCGGGACAAAAAAAACATTTTCTTACTTATTTTACTCGTCTCCAACTGCGTTCATCACACAATTTAAAAAATATTATTCCTGAAAATCATAAATAGTGCACGACCATATTATTCCAAATAGCCTTGAGTTCATGTGAGGCAACGATCAAAGGATCATGCAAGTAATCATTATCCGTTGCATACTTGCTTCTTTACTTTTAAAGGATGCATTATTTTATTTCTTAATTTCTCATATTTGTATTGATATTAATATTATGAGAAATTGTTTCTTTTTCATCATCATTATTTATCACTTTTCAATTTATGTAATCGCTATTGTTCAAATTGATTTTTATTCATGTATATTTCAATTTTTTGGCAATTTTAATAAAATTTTATAGAAACTTCTGATATAACAGTGTACATGTGAGAACCCAAATTTTTGGGCATGTAATTAATTAAATATAGACATGTATAAAAATTTGTTTTAGAGTTATAGTAAATTCGAAAATATAAATAATATATGGTATGCAGAAAATCTTCCAAGCCAATAAATACATGGAAATAGAAATCCAGTGCAAGATACACAGTAAATTATGGCTGGATATCCACCTAATTGGAAGGAAAATTACATACAAAGCAGCTTTTCTCAACAAAGAACCATATCAATATTTATGGAATGAGTATCTCGAAATATATGGAAAGAGCATCTCCAAATTTTGGAAAGAATATCAATCGAATTATAGTAAGATTTTCATCTCACTCCTATAAATAGTAGGACCCTCCCATTCAAATTTCACACCTCAATTTTCGAGATTTTCTCCATATTCTCGAAATTCGCTCTCCAAAATTCTGCTGCGGTTATCACGATTCTATCCAAGTTTAGAAAATTATTTCTCTCACTCGAGTTTAGAATCCAATCTCCACCGTTCAGAACATGCATCCATATGTGTTGAACAACATATACAAATTTAAGCGTTTATATCATTCGTAAGAAAACTGCTCTGATTCTAGGCGAGAACAGCATACCTAAAGTTTTTTGTACATGAACAGGCCAAAACGCCTTCCAACCCTGATCTTCACCGTTAATAATTTATTTGACGTACTTGTGAACGTACTGTAACAGTTTGAGCCAAATCCAATCGTGCAATAAATCGCAAATAATTTTTCAAGACGAGTTATTTTCCGTAGATGTGTTGCTGTGTTTTCGAAGTGTCGGTTGGATGATTCTTCTTTGGTTTTCAAATTCTTCACGTTTTCTTCCAGCTCTTAGATAAGTTGGCTTGTTTTAAAGTTTGAATTTCGTTTATGCATTTTTCTTTTTTTAAAAAATTTGTTTGAGCGCATGTTTTTGTTCTACTCCCTTTCTTAGCATAGTCACGGTATGATTTTGGGCACTGTGAGCATTCGACTTGATATGGGTAGGAATCCCAACACGATATGTTTGTGGCCCTTACACGTTGGAATTGTAACCGTTATATGGCCTCGTCCTCTTAGATAAGTAAAAATTAGGGACTGATCATATCAGTAAACCATTGATAGTAGAGAAATCTCAGTGTCTGGTCTATGTTATGCATGTGATATGAGTCTGGTTATGAATGAAATGTGTTTCAAAATTATACATGTTGTTATGATTGTGCATGAACAGCCTTCACTTGCTAAGTGAAGACCATATCATTCACCCCTTACAATCATTTCGAGGAACAACTTGAGGAAGAAGAGACGGACCAGTTTTGGGGCTGATGAAATTCGAGATTTTATCTTAGGCTTAATATTTTATTTCACTTGTAACATTTCTGCATTGAATCATGTCATTTTCGGTTATTTCATTGTAAAGACATTCTTGTCATTTTGAAAGTTATGATATAAACTAGTTTTGGTTTATATTGTGCTACGAGACTGGTTGTTTTCTAATTGTATGATTGCTAAACAATATCGGTGTCAACCCTGAGTTTCGGGACGTGATAGTACACGTTAACTTCATCATTGGCATCAAGTCAGCGCTATATATGTCAGAGAAAATGTTAAAATTAGAAGGAAAAAATACAATAATATCATAATAAAATTGAAATTCAACAACATACATAACAAACTTGCAAGAAATAATTTTATGGAATAAAATTATAATTTTACTTATATTATTTTATTTCATGCACTTTTTGAAGTACATGGAGTCATAATTTTGTGTTGCAAAATGCATACATGGTCAGCAATCTTATCTGAGCTTTAATAATTTTTCACAAACCTCCAAAACCTTCTTTTAATTCCTTGAGAACATCAAATACTTCTCTCCATTTTCAATATCCACTTGATGTCTTCTTTCGTCATATGCAGACAACTATCATCTCTTTTAAAGGGATTCTCCTAAAAAATTAATAAATAAAATCAGCAGTGTCATTTTTAAAAATTTTTGTATGTTTTAAGAAAATAAAAAAAAAACGTTATAATATTGAAAAATATATATATACATTCACTAATATATAAATTAAATAGAAGCTAACTAGCTACTCGATGCACACGTTGCATGCACATAATTGTTATACTTTTAAACTATATTTTTATTATAAAATTCAAATTTAATTAAAAAATTATTAATGAAATTAAAGTAGATTAAGCTGGTAATTGCATAAAATAATGTACAATATTAAATATAAATAATTATGGATAATATTGACGTGAAAAATAAATAATTTAGTAACTAATTATACGAGATATTTAAGATATATTAATAAATTTATGTAGATTTTAGTCATATTTTTAGTTTTTTTTTTTTAAAAAAAAATATGTGATTCTTTTTATTTAAACATTGTCGAACAAGAACAAGAACAAAATTGAAGTCCATGCTAGTAACCACGTGTATTTAATTGTGTACAAGTAAAGAAGACGTCGGCCTTGAAGGTCACCGTCACCATCTTTCTTTAAAAACATAATAGATCTTTCCTGAGATGGTCTCACGAATCTTTATCTGTGAGACGGGTCAATCCTACCGATATTCACAATAAAAAATAATATTCTTAGCATAAAAAGTAATATTTTTTTCATGAATGACCCAAATAAGAGATCCGTCTCACAAAATATGATCCGTGATACCGTCTCACATTAGTTTTTGGCTATAATTAAATAAGGCTCTTGGTTGATTGGTTTACCTTATAATTTCCAATTTTTGTTATTTTGTTATCAATTTTGATGCAACTTAATTAAAAGCAAAGGCGTTGATGGTGACGGTATTCGCCGTCCTCAATAAATTATTGATTTTATATGAATGCTTGCTTGATGTTATCAAGATTTATAGCGTATACCGACCGCACCACAGTTCAATCTCTCTTTCTACAAGGATAGTTATTAAATCTTGACAATTTTTCTTACAATAATTGTACTATTTGTGATAAACGAGAATTGAAGTCGTAATATATATTGGATCTGATACTAATTGTATGGCCGATCACTTGTCGTTTTACCAAAAGTTATAGCTGATAGTAACGATGTAATTCAAATATTTTAAACTGTATAACAACCCAAACTCCAGGGTTTGATTACTCTACAAACAATAACAGAGATAATTATTACACTCAGTATATAACAAAAAATTAACCAGCGTTCATAAAGCATTTTCTAATGCTTAAAAAATGAAATTATGCAACTATATCTTTTTTAATTAATATTTACATTGATTAACTGGTCGGTTTTATTATTTTTAAAAGTGTAAAATTTGAACAATAAAGTTTATTATTTTCAACGTAGAAGACGGGGGGGTACCTCTAGAAAATAGGGTTTTAAATATAGAAGAAGTCGTGTCAATTTATATATATATATAAGAGTGTAGTTATCTTGTTAGAAGGTCTCACGAATCTTTATCTGTGAGACGGGTCAATCCTACCGATATTCACAATAAAAAGTAATATTTTTTCATTGATGACCCAAATAAAAGATCTGGCTCACAAAATACGATCCGTGTGAGCGTTTCACACAACTTTTTACCTATATATAATGATATCATACATTCACACTATTACAAATCAACAAAAACAATGGGTAACAAGATCTAAAATTTGGGGAAGTTTATCTTTTGCGATTTTGGTTCGTTACAGGGGCATACCCAAAAACATTTCCCCTATGAGTTTGACTGATTCGACAATAAAATAAATTAAATTAAATTAAATATTTACACATTAAAATATAATAAAATACTAATTTTCAATGAAAGAACCGCTTGAAAACGCACATCATTTTCATTTTCCAATGAAGAGAATACAAAAATGGCATAGAAAATCATACAAATTAAATGAAATCATTTCAAAAAGTTCACTTCACAATTATTTTCAAAAAACCCACAATAGCACACATCAATGAAATCAAACAGTTCAAAAAAAAAAAACCTAGTTTAAAGAAACATAAAATTTATCTAGATATAAATTGAACTTTTGGAGCGAGTGGGAAGAAACTTGAACGGGAAAATGATGTGAAGAAGATGATGTGGTTTCATGCTTTCGCATTCTTTGAAAACAAATTTATAAATCAAACGAATTAAATCCACATATTTATTATAACTAAAAAATTTTAAAAAAAGTTTGGGGGTGGCTCCTCCTCTAGTTTGTTATGTTGTCATAATTCAGTTTTAATCAGGTAACAAAAATTGTGTATCACTAACTAACACATCATCGCCACATGAAAAAATTATAGAAATTGCACACACACAAAATAAATAAAGAAAAGAAAAGAAAAGATGACGAAATAAAATTGAAATTTGACAATATAGAAATCAATAAATAATTCGATAATGCATAAATTGCATACAACATGCTATATATTTTTTTTAAAAAAATGACATACTTCCACATATGAGGTGCCCCCATTGAAAGAAATCTATGCAAGGGAAATTGGCTAAATCTCAAGTAGATTTAATATCTTCCTTTTGACTAATTAATTACATAGAGATTGATTTAAAAAGCCTCATTGTACTTCTCTCCCTTGTCCACAAACCATTACTCCACTAGTACCTCTATATATATATATTCATCTTGCCTCTCATTTATCATCTTTAAATTTGATCAAATAATAATTATTATTTTATTATTATTATAAATCTCAAATCCAATTCCAAGAACCCTCAATTGGATCAAGATGTCCAAGGTGAAATTCCCCTCCAAGTTCTTTAATTTTTGTTTATAATTTTTTTTTGTATTTCGTTAATTATCTAAGTTAATCGCCACTTAAATATTCTTGATTTTCTAACACACAAAGTGGTTTGTTCAATTTATTTGTATCTTGTATACGTTACAGCAGGAGTATTTGATTCTGGATGATGATCTTTTGTCCTTCGCTTTTCTTGTAATTTAATAATTGATTTTCACAATTCGAACATCGACGATCATACTATATAATCTTCTTTAATTTTGTTTAGTTTATGAGATGAATATAGCTTGAGTTTGCGTTTTGGCCTATGATGTTTAACTAAGTAAAGTTCTATTGGCTCTGATTGCATATATCCCCGTGATTTAAGTCTAAGTAAATACTAACGACCGATGCCGGCTTACAAAGTTGATCATATTACGATCAATTTTACGTTATCTAAGTAAAAGCATTGTGGGGTTTTTAGGGCCATAATAGATACGATGTTATTGATGTACTAATTAATTTTCATGTGATATAAAATGGATCAAATTCTTGTTTAGCCTAAAGCTTTTGACATTTGGTTGTGTAATATTCTTGGCTGCAGAAAGTGGTGTTGAAATTACAAATAAATGATGACAAAGAGAAGCAAAAGGCTTTAAAGACAGTTTCACGTATATCAGGTATCTCGGAGTATATATCCAAAATAAAAAATTTAAATTTTATGTTCTTCATTGTTAATTAATTTTCTTTGGTAATCTTCGAATTGGTTTTAAGGCAGTTTTGGTCCAATATGCTTGCTTCTTTGCGATTTAATCATTTATTTTATCAAATTATAATTTTAGTCATATATATTTCAGCTTTTGGTAATTTTAGATCTTTCCATTATGAGTGCTAATTTGACACAAAAAACTTCAGTATCATGTCGGCGCCACGTTGGAAAAAGATCAAAATTGAAAAATCAAAATAAGTATAACAGAACAAAAATTAAAATTTGAAAATATAGATGATTAAAATCACAAATTATATAGGACCAAAATTGTAATTTTTCCTGATTTCGATTTTGTTTTTTTTTAAAAAAAAATTGTTGATTTCAAATGTCATGATCATGCCAAAAAAGTAATATATAAATAAGATCTCTTGTGATTTTAGATATGGGTGCCAAAACCCCTTTATTCTTCAATGATATGCCGGTATTCATCGCTGAGTCTTTTATAATTTTTTGATAATTTAATGCATCTATTCAGCCTTTGAAAAATTTTATATATATATATATATATATATAGGGATTGAATCTATAGCAATGAACATGAAGGAGAAGAAATTAACAGTAGTTGGAGATGTGGATCCTATCCAACTGGCGAGCAAGTTGAGAAAACTCTGGGCCACTACTGATATTTTGACAGTAGGGCCAGCGAAAGAGCCAGAGAAGCAGAAAGACGAAGAAAAGAAAGATGACGCCAAAAAAGATGCCGTGAAAAAGGAAGAAGATCAAAAGAAGAAGGAACTCGAACAGATTGCTGAATTATTGACGCATTACAGGAATAATTACAATGTCAATCCTTATTATACACAGCACTACCGTGTTTACAGCGCCGAGGAAAACCCTAATTCGTGTGTTATCTCTTGAATATATATATATATGTACGTATATTGTTGTAGATATTGAGGGTAGTGGATTTCGTGCTTAATAATTCTCTGTGTATAACAGTTTATTGAACCCAACAATGTGTTGATGAGATGATTTAAATAGTGTTGTGCCTGAAAAATAATCCAAGAAGCCCACTTGGAAGCCCATAAGCAAAAGTCCAACTTATGATGAAAGCCCAAGAGAATTGCAGTTGCCCAGGAGAAGAACTATGCGACCAGTCAAGGCCACTACCCAACATGGAAGATCGTGGAGAGATCGTGGAATACAACCTTAACTAACATGCGGAGTTGAACAAAAACAGGAAGGAAGAATCAGAAACCACAACACACACATCCAACAAATCTACAGCAAAGCTCTGCAGAATTCTATCATTAATTGTTCGCTCATTTTTTATTTTCCAAGCAGTCTATTTTCTCATTTCTTCAACTTTATTATAGAATGCTGATCAAAATTCATAACAGCATATTTAAGTTTGATGTTGTCCATTGATTCTCTCTATAATTTTTTTATTTTCCTCAGTTTACATGTTTAGCTTTGAAGCCATTTCGAAGGAATTATAATTAACGATCGAATCGAGACTCGCAACGCTTGACAAAGAAGTCAGATCTCTGCATATTTGGCACGAACACGTGCCTGGCACGCCCCGCAATTTTCGTGAGAAACAAATTGGCACGCCCTGTGGGAACAAATGCCTCCAAAGCATACTGAGAAGAATGAAGGAATTCCTCCATCACAGGGGAAAAGTCATCGCTCACAGGAAGAAGAAACTGATGCAGATGGAAGAACGGTTGAAAGACTCGTACACCAGTTCGAAGAAGTGGCTGTAAAGGAAGGAGTTGCAGTTTCTGGTGGCAATGGGGCTTCAACAAACTTCATGTTGACCATGGAGAAAAATATCCGCAGTGATCTTAAAGAAATGACCAAAGCTCTCACTATTGTCATGATGGAATTTGTGGCAGAAGTAAAGGAATTAAGAAAGTCTGCAAAAGGCAAGATTATTACACCAGAAAATGATAAACTTCAAGATTCTGACACTAAACTGTTTAAAGATCAAGGCCAAGGATCGAGGATTCCTCAAGCAGGTGATAATCGCTTCTTGGGAGAAGCACTGATTCCAGAATCTGCCAGGGAAGGAAGGTACACTCCTCCGCACAAAAGAGACGAGGAATTGGGGTTGAAATATCAGAACTGCATTAACATTAGACAAATGGCCGGTAATATATTCTCTGTGACGTCTCCTAACTTGCATCCAGGGGTGTGTATGGTGATGGGGGAATGCGTGGGTATGCAGTACCAAATTCAAGGAATAAAACCCGGGGGGGCAATCTATCCTCCACACCAGTTACAACAAACTCCAGTGTTAGATTTTGACACGGTATGGGATGTTATTCAAGAGTTGTATGGCCCAAGAGTGAGGCCAATCAACCGACCAGAGTTTCACAAACCGTATCCTGATATTGTTGATCGTGACAACCCTTATCCACGAGGATACCGCAGTCCAGACTTCACTTTATACTCTGGAGAAGATGGTCAATCTAGTGTGGAACATGTAGCAAGGTTTACAATCGAGTGTGGGGAATTAGCAAATTTGGAGAATTTTTCCAATTATAAGCTACGTTTGTTCCCAAATTCTTTGACTAGCACTGCTTTCACGTGGTATGCGACGCTACCTTGAAACTCTATTATGACTTGGCATGATATGGAACATCAATTCCATACACAATTCTTTCGAACAGTGGTCCATAATAGAGTACCTGAGATTAGTATAGCGGAATTGTCAAGGGTGGTCCAAAAGCAGGGAAAATCTGCTAATGATTTCATTTGTAAATTTAAGAAAGTAAGAAGTAGATTCCGAGTATTCCTTCCTGAATCAGAGTATGTGAAAATGTCACAGCGAGGGCTTGATTTTGAACTTAGGAAGAAGTTCCAAGGGATAGAATTTCGCGATCAGAATATGAAGAATTATTGCGGGAGGAGAGTCATAAGAGAAAATCTACAGTAGGCTTTTAATTCCAAGAAGTCGAGGAAGTTGCCTTGACAGAATTGGTAAATTCCGGATCACGCACCGTCCTTTTCTTGAAACGCAAGAGCGAAGAATCTGCCAAGAAAAACATTCACCCAGTGCAAACACCATATACTTTCGATGTGTCAAAGACGGAAGAAATATTTGATCACTTGGTGAAGGAAAAATTTATAATGTTTCCCCCAGATCATAGGCTACCCACCAAGGAGGAGATGAAAGGAATAGATTACACTAAGTATCACAATTCCTTCAACCATAATACTAATGCTTGTTGGGCTTTCAAAAATGTCTTGCAGGAAAGAATCAACAATTACCCGAAAAAAAGAAACAATGATAGTGGATGAAGATCTTTTTCCCCCAGTAGCAAATGTGAATGTGAGCAGTACTGACTTGTGTTTCTTAATCAATGACAGGAGAAGGGGTAGAGGTGAGGACAGGTCCATTAGGCCAGGATTTATTTTAAAGAAGTGTTGGGTGCCTCGGAAAATGATATTTGAGGTTAAGGAGAATAAAACAGAAATTTTTCATGAAAAAGACCGCTGTTACAGTGGGAGTGGTGTGCATTATAGTGGGAGGAATATGAGGTATGACAGGGAATCTATGGCCAAAAGGCCAGAGAACCAGTACCTCAGAAGGAGCTCGTTTCCTGGGTTGGCGAATGGCGAGAGAAAAAGGGACCCACAGTGGTCCAGAAGATAATACAGAGGCCAGCACCTCTAGGCTCTGATAAAAAATATGAAAGGAAACCTCGTTTTGTTTTCCTCCCAGAGCAACCCCCGACGGTACATGGAAGCGGGTAGAACATCCAAAGTTCCCAAAACCTCTTTCTCGGACCCAAAAACGACGTGTGTTGAGAGAAAAAGCTGATGAGCGCCGATCTAAGATGGATGAGTCATTCAAAGAGAAGAAAAAATTTGGGAGGAAGGCTACCAAGGATAAGAAGGAGGAAGATGATAACTTGTTATCAGAGGAAGACAATGAACTAGTTAAGAAGGCTACTTTCAAGGTAGGACAGATTCTCGTTTCATTCGAGTGTGCCACTGGCTCATTAATGTTGGTAGAGGAGTTTAAACGCAAAAGGATGTTTGAATCCGATGTATCCACTGGAAGTGTTACGGAATCCATTCAAACCAATATTTTGATTGATTGCGTTGGTGTTCTTGTTGATGAAGAGAAAAGAGTGTTGATGAAGCGACCTACCAATGAGATGACTAAACATATCAAACCACTCTATATTATAGCACATGTTAATGGAAATTCATTGTCTAGGGTACTGATAGATAATGGGTCTGCTGTGAATATTTTATCATACAGAATCACTCAGAAGTTGGGGAAGAATGTAGAAGACCTAATTTCTATCGAAGTCTCTATGGCGGCTTTTACTGGGGAATCTACGAAAACTTTGGGAGTGTTACCGGTAAATGTTACTGTAGGGTCTCGATCCTCGCTATCAGCTTTTTTCGTGGTCAATTCGAGTGCTAGCTTCCATGCTTTGTTGGGAAGAGATTGTATTCATACCAACCATTGTGTACCATCATCCATGCACCAGTTACTGTTGATGTGGAAAGGGGATGAGGTGGAAGTGGTACAGGCTGATTCACAGCTGTATCAATCAAATTCAAACGCAGTAGAGGCTAGGTATTATGATGGAGCCTTCGGTCCTATTAAAATTCGTGACTACAAGGTGAATGGACAGCAAGGTGCAGTCTACATGGATACTAAAAAAGTAAGAGAAGCAGTTGAAAAAATTCTCAAGCCCACCGCCAAGGTCTCTCCTAGACCCATGGTCCGGCCTATTATCAAGGAGGTCGATGATTAAGTTCACTAAAGAAGAGATGGAAGTGGCTGCAACTTCCGAATGGAAAGACACATTGCAGCATCTGGTGAATGAAGTACAATCTCAGGAATTGTGGGACATTGACGGAACTGAAATAATATTTGAAGATGAATGTGATAACAGTGAGGAAACATAATTACAATTGGAAGATATAGTCTTAGCTCCGGCTCAGATGGAAGATCGACAGCCAGAGACTCAGGATCCTTTGAAAGAGGTGAATCTGGGAACCGTGGAATGCCTCAAACCTACCTATATCAGTGACTTGTTAGAGAAGAGATGAAGAAAGAAATTGTGAAACTTCTCGTGGAATTCAAAGATTGTTTCGTGTGGGAATATGAAGATATGCCGGGTTTACACAGTAAAATGGTGGAACATCAGCTGCCAATTAAAGATGGTTTCAAACCATACCAACAGCCGGCTAGAAGGATGTCCAAGGCCATTGAAGCAAGGGTAAAAAAAGAGATCGAAAAATTGCTCAAAGCGAAATTCATCCGTCCAGTAAGATACACGGAATGGCTTCCAAACATAGTCCATGTTATGAAAAATAATGGGAAGCTTCGAGTTTGCATAGATTTCAGGGATTTAAATTGTGCCACCTCGAAAGACGTTTATGTCATGCCGGTGGCCGATATATTAGTCGATGCAATGGCAAAAAACGAGTTGATGTCATTCATGGACAGATTTTCAGGATACAATCAAATAAAAATAGCAGAGGAAGATGTATCTAAAACAGCTTTTAGATGTCCTGGGACAATCGGCACGTTCGAATGGCTTGTTATGCCATTTGGTTTAAAAAACGCAGTAATAACTTACCAAAGGGTCATGAATACCATTTTCCATGATATGATCGGTCAGTGATTGGAGGTATATATTGATGACATTGTTGTTAAATCGAAAAAAGCATCAGATCATCTTGGCCACCTCAGGAAGAGTTTTATAAGGATGAGACAAAACAATTTGAAGTTGAATACTTTGAAATGTGCTTTCGGTGTACAAGCTGGGAATTTTCTTGGTTTTTTAGTTCACCAGCGGGGAGTAGAGGTGGACAAAAATAAGGCTAAAGCTATCATGGCAGTGATACCACCGAAGAATAAGAAGGAGCTACAAAGATTCCTCAGTCAGGTAAATTATTTAAGAAGATTTATCTCAAACTTGGCAGGTAAAACTCGAGAATTTTCTTTATTATTAAAGTTGAAAGACTCGGAAGAATTTAAATGGGAAAAATGTCACAAAGAAGCTTTCGATAAAATAAAAGAATATTTGTCTAAACCTCCTATTTTGATGCCCCCAAGGCGTGGCTTTCCCCTCAAACTATATATATCAGCCGCTCAAGATTCTATTGGATGTCTTTTGGCGCAAAACAACCAAGAAAATCATGAGCAGGCCATTTATTATTTGAGTCGATCACTTACAGAGGTGGAGGTTAGATACTCCGTAATAGAAAAATTGTGTTTGGCTTTATATTACTCATGTACTAAATTGAGGTATTATCTGATCCATTCAAGAGTTTATGTGATTTCACAGACAGATCTTGTCAAATACAAGCTTCACAGGCCTATCTTGACTTGGAGGATTGACAAATGATCGCTGGCATTGGCCGAGTTTACCTTGATTTATTGCCCCCAAAAATCGATGAAAGGCCAAGTTGTTGCTGATTTTCTGGCAGACCACCCTATGGTCGATGTGGCGGGGAGTGCACCAGTGGATATCCCTATGTTTTGTGTCAATCAATCCTCGACTTTGAAATTTGATGGTTCAAGTACAGAAAGGGCGTCAGGGGTTGGAGTTGTGATAACCTCCCCAACGGGAGTTAAGATAGCTTTGTCATTTAATCTGGACTTTTCATGTACCAATAATCTGGATGAATAAAAAGCGCTAGTGATTGGCTGAGAAATTCTACGAGATTTGGGCGCTAAAGATGTGTTGATCATTGGAGATTCCCAACTGGTTCTCAAGCAAATGTCTGGGGAAAATAAATGTTCAAGTTTGGCGTTAGCCCCTTATTTTACAGCTTCTTCACAGCTCCTTGACGATTTTGAAAAAGTGACCTTCCAACACGTGCCAAGACAAGACAACTGGGAAGCTAATGAATTGGCTCAGATTGCTTCTGGTTTAAGGATATCACCTGAGCTCACCCACAAACTTTTGTTGGTACAAAAAAGAAATCATCCTTGTATTTACCAGCGAGGAATACAAGTGGATACCTTTGATATTGATGTTGAACTCGCTGGGGATTGGAGAGATGAGAAAAATGATGCATTGAGAAATCCTGAACAGAATTTTCATTATGGTTTGAAGATGAGAGTTCTACATTATGTCTTGGTGGAAGATTAATTGTACAGAAAAGGGGATGATGGTTTATTGTTGCGGTGTTTGGCTTTCCTAGAGGCCATGAAAGTGATGCAACAAGTACATGAAGGAATATGTGGGGCACACCAGTCAGGGATCAAAATGAGGTGGTTAATCCGCAGACATGGCCATTATTGGCCATAGATGTTAAAGGATTGTATAAGATATTCGAGAGGGTGTCAACAGTGCTAAAAACATGGGAATATCCAAAGGATACCTGCTGATGAGATGCACGTTGTCATAAAGCCGTGGTCATTCCAGGGGTGGGCCATGGATTTGATAGGGAAAATTTATCCTCCTTCATCTAAAGGGCATTCCTTTATAATTGTGGCTACTGATTTCTTCGCCAAGTGGGTTGAAGCCCTCTCCATGAAGAAGGTAGAGCAGAAAGATGAAAGAGCATATTATTCACAGATTTGGAATCCCACAATCGATCACAACCAACCAGGGAACTATATTCGTGGGATCAGAAATGAAGGAATTTGCTGAGGAATATGGGATCCAATTGATTAATTTTTCACCTCATTTTCCCCAATCCAATGGTCAAGCTGAGGCTTCAAACCAAGTATTGATTAAGATGTTAAAAAAAATGATGGAGGACAACCCCCGAGAGTGCCATCGGCTGTTATCAGAAACTTTGTGGGCTTATCGGACATCGACGAGAAGTGCTACTGGTTTAAGCCCTTTCACCTCTACTTATGGACATGATGCAGTGTTGCCTATGGAAGTGGTGATTCCTTCTTTAAGAGTGATAACTAGAATGAAATAGAACCAGAGCTCTACACGGAAGCAATGATTATGGAACTGGAAGATTTGGATGAGTTTAGAATGCAAACGTATAATGCTTTAATGCTTCAGAAATCCAAGGTGGCTAGAAGTTACAATAAGCGAGTGAATAAGAAAATATTCGAGGAGGGAGACGTGGTTTGGAAGGTAGTTCTACCCCTCGGATCCAAAGATAGGGAGTTCGGTAAATGGTCGCCCAATTGGGAAGGACCGTTTAAAGTTCATTGAGTGCTGGATGGAAATGCATACTGGTTGGCGAGTTTAGATTGTGAGCCACACAGGAGGTGCATCAATGGCAAGTACTTGAAGCATTATTATCCTAGTAGTTGGGTATGGACAAGTGAAGGTGAATGATTTGTGAAATTGGAAAGCGGGGAGGTTTAGTACAAAGTAGGCTTAAAGGCCACTTTGTTTAAAATTGCCATGTTGTCTTATGGAAAGTTTCTATGATAAGAGGAGTAGGCTTTCTGGCCATCCCTTATTGAACTTGTTTGTAAATAGTGATGGAACATCTGTAAATAAACAAAACTATTGGCTCATGGAGTTTGCTGTTATTAATAAATTTTGGGTGAAGTGTTGTTTATGTTTAGTTGGCCAAATCAATGACAAAATGAAGGTCGTTTAGTGCATGTCTCGAAAATTTGGTAAGCATTATTCGAAAAATGTTATTTAGCCGTTCGTTGGTGACAAATATTGACTTGCAATATCTGCGGTAATATTGTGGCCGCTCAAATTTTTAGAAATTTTGGCAGAGTTTCCTTTGTAAATGTAATATGCCAAAATATAACCACCTAAAAATAAACCACAAGCAGCACATACCAAGACAACAAGGTATCTTAACAGCAAAGTTGAGCTTCCTAGCCACTTTCCAACGTTCACAAAACGAAAACAAAATAAGCCAAATCATGGCAAACAAGTGCAACATATCAGGAATGTACCACACTTTGGGACGACCATTACACAAAAGTGCCAAAACATAAACCAGAATCGCAATAAGGGTGAGAGCTAGTGCTTAAGAGAGATCAAGTTGACGTAATTCTTCCCATTTGGATAAGCACTCGGCCCGAGTCTGCCCAGCCGCTTTTAAGGTGTCTTCCCATTGTCGATAGGCGTGCCTTTGACTTACTAAATTGTCACCCAGGCATTGGATGTCAGCCTTGAGTCTGTCACAGGAAGCCTTTAAGACCTCGCAGTCGTGCAGCAAGGTTACCATGTCAGCTTTATGCTGGGAAAGCTCCATCTCTATTTTTTCACTAGCTCTTCCTTGACATCAAACTCCGCGTTTTTCTGATGTAAAGTGGACAGGGCGATTTTTCTCTCAGGGAGCATGCCATCCAACTTCTCTTTTTTCCCCTTGAAGTTTCTCACCTGAATCAATGTCTCTGAACAAGTAGAACTCGAAGCCTGAAAATTTGAGAACATGGTTGGAAAAGTATTTAGCACATCACGCAGGGGTGATGGAGGAAAATCAGGGCTACTTTTCAAAATAGACACAGCAGACAAAATGGTGGCCCTTTCCATGGCCCCTAGGGCATTGAGATTCATGCTCAGAAAATGCCGCAGTGAAGCTTTAGCCGTGGCTAATTCCAAACCAGAGGGAAGATTGGATGAAGAAACCATGTGAGATGGTCCCGAATCTAAAAAGCTGAAGTCAAAGTCCAGATCCTCTTCAACCAAAGAAACCATGGCTCGCCTTGCCATCAGGTCCTGCAATATCACAAACGTTAGTTGCAGGTTACAACAAAAGAAAACGACTGGGGTTGCATTTACCTGGAAGTTGGGAGTGACCGCCAAAGGGCCTTCATGCGAGTCGCTGGTATGGTTCTTTGTAGCAAACTTCATGTGTTTACTAGGGGACAACGGAATAACCGAGCGAAGAAGATAATCATCTGATTCGGTCTCTAGATCAGCTGAGAAAGTGTTACTTGTATCGGAGGAAGAACCGTCATCCTCCACAGTGATGCCACCAGCAAGCAGGCTTTGCACATGTTTAGATTTCCCAGAAAGTGGTTTAGTTGTGGATCGAGTTTGTCTCCTCAATGGTTGAGCCACAGATTCCTTCTTTCCTCATTTAGGGGTATGCAATTTGGCAGGGACGACTTGTGGCTCTGTACCTTTTTTGTTGTTTCAGGCAACTGACAGATCCAGCGCTTTTCGAACATCTTGAGTACCTGCAAAAAGAAACATAACACATCTTAGGCAGTGACTATAACAAACCACAACAAAATTATAAGGGCGAATGTGCGTACCCGAAAGCTTTAACGCCGTAGGAACAAGGGAAGTGTACCTCACATCCCACCAATCAGAATAACCATCTGATACGGTAATGGGATGTTCAATGATAGGGTTCTTGAAGAATTTTGCTTGCTCAGACAAATCGATGAGAGACAATGAAGTGAAATTTTTCTGGGAAAGTTCTGTTTTCATCATGTCGTTGATGGAGTGTGGCAGATGCAATGTTCTAGAAGTGAGACTCAGGCACAAACCGAGCTGAGAAAGATACAATGTTGGATTGTAAAACTCAAAGGAATGAGTGCTTTGATCACGAGGGGATGTCCCATCACACACTAAGAATCTCGGGTGAAGAATGGTTACTCGGACAGCATCGACGATGGATTGTGCAGCAGTCTTCCTCACAGTGGCCATGTGTTCAATCCACGGGTAATCTTCGACCTTAATTGTGAAACAAAGTGGACGACAGGCTGGCCTATCAAATGGTAAGGACTGAAAGAAGGAAAAAATATCCGCGACAGTGAAGTCACTTTGATAGGACATAAGATCCTTCCACGACAAATGTTCAGTGAGAGAGCCAGGAAGAGATGCCAGTTCAGGGAAGTAAGAAAACAGCCATACTTGAAGAATCCACATGGCTCCGTTGAGCTTAGAAAGGGTTGTGTCATTTACAGTGACATTCAACCATCGGTAAAGTGACCCTAAGAACATCACACGGAGACCTTGGACATGCCCAACACTTAAAGACCTAGCAAGAGTTAAATATTCCATGGTGGGCTTGCCAGAAGAGGGACAGAAGAGGTATTTACATATCAGCACCCACATGAATTTTGGCCTAGTGGTAAGAATTTGATCCTAACAGACCGATTATTATCAAATATTATACAAATAATACAATCATATTCTTATATATTTTTTTTAATAAATGAGAATATTAAGCAATACTTAATTATTAAGTCCAATTATTCAAAATTTTCTCATTATATATTCACTAGAAAATTTGGTAATACAACATTTTGTACATACTCACTTCAGGACTTATCCCTTACCTAAATTGAAACTCTTAGCTTAACTTAAATAACAATACAACAATTGAAATTAAATGAATCCTCATATTCAAACAAGTATAGGTAGTGATTAAACAATAGTTTGAGAAGTTGTAAGAAGCCTCAGTTTGATCCTTGATGATCTGTAATAAACTTGAACCTGGGGGCTTGTAAGAATTTGAAGAATGATTCAAATAAGTTTTCTCGGAAATCTAGAGAAAATTGAGAGATTGTAAACTTGTAAGTTGTTCGTGAAAGGGATCGATTTTAGGTGACCGAAAGTGCAACGGAAGTTCAAAAATTGTTTTTCAAGAAGAAAAATTTCGGCCACCATGTAATAGGGTGTAGCAAATACAAAAACACATTTGTCATACATAGGGTGTTGAGAAATAGTTACCTATCAACCTCTTGAGGTTGATGATGGCTCCAACTAAGGTGTAAACACCTTAGCTCTTGAATGGATGAGTTGATCTACAAGCTTCCTCCTTTCCTTCAAAATCAAGCCCACCACTAACTAGCTAGAACCCTTCTTATTTTGCACTAGAAAAATAAGGAGATTTTTCACAGAGAAGAGAGTGTTTTCTCCAACAAATTGAAGAACAAAATGAGAGAAAAATTTGAGAGAATAATTCCCCTTAGTTTCGGCCATCACACATATGTAGGAGGGAAGGGAAGACTTTTCTTGGTAGTGGAAAAAATTAAACCCTTTTTGCATCCCAAGCCTTGATTATAGAAAAAGTTGTCTCCCAATCTTTCACCTCTCATGCATGCAAATCTATTTAGGCTTGTAACAATTACAAGGCTCATGGACTTTTATTTTAAATTTTTCAAACACATTTGAGTCCATTTAAAGTTTACTTGATTTTACTCAAGCCCACTAGTTTAATAATTATTTCTAATTGGGCTCTACAAGGCCCAATATTGTTTAATTAATCAAACACTTGAATTAATTTAATTATTTGGACTCTACAAGGCCCACTAGTGTTTAATTAATTCAACACTTGAATTAATTTAATTTAGTCCATAATAATGTTTATGAAAATCAAAATTTTCAAATACATTATTTACTTGGCCAACTTTTAATTTAGGAACACATTTATAAATTAAAAGTTACATTTCTCTCATAGAAGTCATACTTCTATTTTTCTTTACGCCTATAAACTCATTTATAAGCCGTTCAACACTTTGAACTATTTTACTTCTCAACGGGATCTAGAAAGCTAGTACTTGTGTGGCCCTCAATGATTCATTGATACAACTAGCCGTGGGTTCACATCTCCATGTGATTCGGACTAAACATGTCCTTATACGAGCATACCCCAATTGCTCCATTCTTACTTATCAACTCCTTGATAACAAGAACGTCAGAACTCAAGTCTGATAGTACCCAACCAACCATGTTAAACGCCTAGCAGCATCGCTTACATGATTCCCTAGGTATCAAATGATAGTGCCTACAAGAACCATTCAATTATGGTTAGCGTACAGTACGGTCCCTTCAACTCATATATCCCGACCGATTCGACAACCATTGGTTTATCGAGAGTTGTCAATGAATCGATACTATGTGTCATGTCGTAGTTGCATCGATGGTGTAATCTATGAAACCCCTTTCATAATTACCACCATACTCTGATCAGAGATTTCAACCTACATACACATGAGAACACATAGGATATCCATACCCGAAGGTAAGCGGTGAATCCCCGACTACAATGCATCGACTCCTATATGTTTCAACAGAACACCCAACCTTGCCACCTGATGACCCCATGAGAGTCGGTAAACAAGTCAAAGTGTAATTCTAGCACATAGAGTATCAATGTTGTCCCGCGTCATAAGGACTAATGGTGTACAACCATAAACTAGGACTTTTCGACTCGATAAGTAAGAACCACTTGGAAAGTCCTTTATGGAGAGTTATTCAGTGCACTCTACCAGGAGCACCTATCTGCATGCTCGGACATCACAATGTTCCCTACCAATGAAACATGGTACTCACATCGCAGATACTAGTCTCGAACTCGAGTGGCCTATATCCTTTTTAGTGGCGGCTGAATCGACTAGGAACTGTTTAGAATATACAGTATTCCAAATATGAGTTTCATGATACTCATCATATGAGCATCTCATATTCTTTCTACTATTTGTATATTCAAGGGCTTTATCTATGCAACTAGCATGGGTATTCAGATAAAGATGTGCCAATAATAATTTCAAATATTATTAAAATAAAGATTGTTTATTCATAGAGTTTCATTGTGAACACTCGGCCAACACTTGGCTCGACGGACACCTACTCTAACAGTTCGGGCAGTCTCAAATAAATGAAGACACTCTCAATTTTTAGTTTCTCTCAATTCTCGCGTTCAAATATTTGAAACGTTTGAATTTTTCTTTTTCTGATACAAAATAAATGTATCCTTATCTTTTCTTGAACCATATTATATTGGATTTAATGATTTTTTGGCGCATTTCCAAAAATAGCAATCAACAACTCTAAAAAGTTGACAGTGATGAGAGAGAATACTACAACAACTTTGTATCTCAATGGGAGTCATTATGTGTTTCTGATTTACTTGTTTATTGTGCATGATTGATCAAGAAGGTCTTCTGATAACCGAGTTGGTAGGTAGGATAGCTTCAAATTTGTGAAGCCCGCTCTAATATTATATGCACTGAAACACGAGGTTTTGAATTGATTATAAAGAACTAAACAAGATAACAATCATGAACAAGTACTCCCTTCCTATTATAGACGATCTGTTCGATCATCTTAATGGAGATACAGTATTTTCCAGACTAGATTGTGGGGACCCGGACGCTAATCATCTTCTTAATCATATTTGGGATTTAATTATCAATTAAGATAAACAGGGTCTAAAAATTTTTCTTTTTAAAATATAAGTGCGGAACGTAATGGAATTTAACTAATATACATCTCAGTATAAAAGTACAATAATGTACAACAATTATTCAAACTAGTCTAAGGTTCAACTACTAGTTTCCAGTATTAAACCAAGTCTACATCCAAGTCCGGAATCACCACTCTGATCTCGATCTCTCATCATCCTCTTGACCCTGATCCTTCCCCACCTGTTGTCATGCACACATACAAACAAGACAACGGCCGGATACTCCGGTGAGAATAAATCCCAGTATAAATAATGTATACATGCAGTTAACTGAATTAACATAAAAACATGAATTATATCTTATCACATGTAGCATAATCAACCAACATGTATCAATACCAATCTGTAAATAATATCTGAATCGTAATCTACGAAACATAAATCAATACAAATCTATAAATCAAGTTCTAGTCTCGATATCTAAAACTCGACTCATCTCTCATTCTAATCTAGTCTTGGGATCCCGGTGAATAAGAACGTAACAAGTCTCCCACCTACTACCACCAGTCGCAGTGGCGGTACGTTCTTATTTCTGGACTTTGGTCTAGCTGTATCGAATAATCTACAATAAGAGCAATATCTGTATCTTAAGCACATCGATACACCAAACGTCCAGTGCCTTGGCGTATCTACCAAGACTAAGCCTAGTCTGACAAGGTGCAATGGGTCAGTGACTATACTGTCAAAATCTAACCCCTCTGTCAGTGACTCTTACTTAATAGCTCTCTGCTTTCTACTTCTAATTCAATAGAATAAACATAATCATTAAAACACAAAGGTATAAAAACAATACCATACAAGTATGTGGTTTAGGGAAACTTGAGTAGAATCTAACTCAAGTCGATCTTTTAGTTAACATCGACTTATACCTTTCTCTTCTCGGTCTGATGAAGACAAAGTCTTGTATTCCAATCGGTCCATAACCAGTCTGGCAATGAAAATTGCATAAATACAATATCAGTATATAACTCAATTCAAAACCTGTTCTGGTCAATACTCAAATCAATACATAATCTGATCCATATCGGAACAATATACAATCTTATTCATATCAACAATATCACGATACAATCGAAATCATTACTGAATCTGATCAATCTCAATCAACTGATGTTTCGACGGCATAACAATACAGTCTTGATAACCCCGTCAATTTCAACATCCAGAGATACTACCAGAATTCATAATCAGTATCAATACAATTCATAATCTCAATATCGGTACACTTAAAATCAGTAACAACACTACTCTGATATCAAATCTCAATCAATATCTTTCGAAAATCATAACAATTGCATACACAGTCTGTTCTGCGATCTGACTTCAATTATGCGATGCCTACTATATCAAAAACACCATATCTGGTTCATATTCAAATCGAACAATATCATGTTTCCAAATCATCTCAAAACTTAATAAAACTTACGTACTTGTATAGCTCGTAGCGAGAGGAGTACGATACTGCGTTCGGATTCGACTTCTGATACACGGATATCTCAAAATCACTATTTGAAGATATGAAAAGCTTCAAGGAATTTGTTGAAGGAAAACCCACGATTTCTTCTGCTGAAATCGTGAGAATATATATATATATATATATATATATATATATCAATTGCATGTCAAACAAATGGCTAAACCTTCATACTGCACGTCGCACCGCGGGTGCGCTCACTTTTGCACCGCGGGTGCGCTCCATGTATTGATATGCATCAACTTTCCCCGAAGCTTGGACCGCGGGTGCGCTCTGTCTTTTAATGCGGGTGCGCTGACCCTACTGGAACAACACCGCGGGTGCGGTCTGTCTAGCACCGCGGGTGCGCTCAATCTCCAGTAGCAACTCTCATACCCTACTGTCCATACACCGCGGGTGCGGTAGAAAATGGAGTGCGGGGGCGGTGGCATTTGCAAATAAACCCAAGGTTTGCACGTCGTTTCTCCCCGTCTGTTCTTGCATTTCTTATTCATACTATATATATCAATTCAGACATATCAACAAGAATCTCGGCCATTACATAGATCTTAGAATATGCTACCACCAATTGAAGGTCAGGGCAGAATATATTCCCATGACAACCTTCTGAACAAGGTACATGCAATATGAGTTCATCGTATGCCTTTTGGCTTGAAAAATGCACCAACAGTCTTCATGGATCTAATGAACAGGGTGTTCAAGTTATTCCTTAACAAATTCATAGTGGTATTCATCAATGTCATCTTTGTCTATTCTCCAAGTGAGGAAGACCACAAAGAGTACCTCCGCCTCACTATACAAACATCAAGGGAGAATGAGCTCTACATCAAGTTCAGGAAATGCAAATTCTGGGTAAGGAGTGTTTCTTTCTTAGGTCATGTTATCTCAGAAGCAGGAGTATCAGTCGATCCCAATAAAGTAGAGACCATTCTAGATTTTTCGAGTCCTAAGAATGCAACTGACATTAGGAGCTTCCTTGGATTAGCAGGATATTATCGGAAGTTCGTCGAAGGTTTCTCTTCAATAGTCATACCAGTGACAAAAACTCATACAGAAGAACTCCAAATTCACCTTGAGCGAAGGATGTGAAAAAATTTTCCAGCCATTGAAGGAAAATCTCGCATCCACACCAATGTTAGTATTGTTTATTGTGGATAAGGATTTTACCATCTACAATGACGCATCAAAAGAAGGCCTATGATGCGTACTCATGCAAGAAGGAATACTGATTTCCTATGCATCAAGTCAATTGAAACCACATGAGTAAAACTACCCTATCCATGATCTTGAGTTGGCAACAATGGTCTTTGCCTTGAAAATTTGGAGACACTATTTATATGGTGCCGATTATAAAATATTAACATACCAACAAAGCCTAAAATATTTTTTCACCGAAAAGGAATTAAATATGAAGCAAAGACGGTGGATTAGACTTTTGAAGGACTCGGACTTGACCATAAGCTACCATCGATTTGAGTAAAACAAACAAGGTGGCTGATGCTTTAAGTTGGAAGAACACGAGTAAAGTGATCCTAGCTTCACTCCCAAGTTAAAGTCAAAGAAGAGGTGTCTTAAGATCTTCTAATCGACGACAAAGGGATCCTATGGATGAGAGGATGGTTGTGCGTACCCTACACAAATAACCTTCGCCAAGAGGTGATGATCAAAGCACACAAGCCAAAGTTTTCGATTCACCCTGGCAAAACAAAACTGAACAGAGATCTTAAGAAAAATTTTTGGTGGAACAGAATGAAGAGAGATGTAGCATAATTTGTCTCTAGATGTCAAGCATGTCAACAAGTAAGAGCCGAGCATCAACGACCTGGGGATTACTACAATCGTTAGAAAATCCATAATGGAAATGACAAAAAAACTTCATGGACTTTGTGGTAGGTTTACGAAAGTCAAGACAGGGTCACAAAAGAAATTTGGATCATCGTAGATAGACTCACAAAAACTGCACACTTTCTGCTATCATGTACATCGACAACATAGTATGATTACACGGAGTACTGGCTAGCATCTTGTCCGACAGAATCCAATATTTGTCTCACACTTTTGGAAGAGCTTTTAAGAAGCCATGGGAACTAAGGTTGCATTCAGTACAGCCTATCACCCAAAGACCGATGGTCAAACCGAGAGAAAAATACAAACCCTATAAGATATGTTGCAAGCATGCTCCCCAGATTTCAGTAGCAATTGGGGCACTCATTTACCATTATATGAGTTCGCATACAATAACAAATACAACAACAGCATTGGAATGAACCCATGCGAAGCTTTTCATGAAATGATATGTTGATCACCCCTGTATTGGCATGAAGTGGGAGAAGAAGCCATTATTTGACCAGAACTCGTGCAAATGACAGTGGACAAGGTAGCAATCGTTAGAGAGAGGACCGACAGAAAAGCTGGGGTGGTCTAAAAAGAAGACATGTGGAATTCACCATCGGTGAAAAAGCCTACGTGAAAGTCTCTCCAATGAAAAGGGTTTTTCGATTCAGCAAAGCTGGAAAATTGAACCCCCGATATGTAGGACCATTCAAAATCTTTGAAAAATTGGGTACACTAGCTTACAGGCTAGCATTGCCGCCAGTTATGTCAAGAATCAAAAACGTCTTTCATGTGTTCCAGTTAAGGAAATATATTCCGAACCCAAGTCATGTATTGGAAGTTGAACCACTCATGACTGAAGGTAACTTGTGAGAAGAACTGAAGTACAAATATATACTCATTTGAATCGTGGATAACAAGCACCAAGTACGAAGATGGTACACTGTTCCCTATACCGTTCCCTACGTCAAGGTACAATGGTCTAATCATACGTAAAGGGAAGCCACGTGGGAGTTGGAAGAAAGAAGGCGAGAACGATATCCTTATCTTTTCATAGACCAAGTCAACCCAAGTTTTGATGACGAAACTTCCCATAAGAAGTGAGGGATGTAAAACCCGCAAATTTCAAACTCGGTGTATTATTTTTTACTCAAAATTTGTACTGAGTTATCAAATATTTTTTTAAATATTGCCAATATTATATGATGTGTTAGATAATAATTATATCTTTTTGTAAAACTATCCAAGGAATTCAAATTTCAGTTGTTAAATCACTACAACAAAAATGGCTTTTCGCAGTGCGCAAATTCTCTTTCCGCATCGCACATTGCACGCTGCAAAGTTGCAAGCTTTTGCAAGTTCAAGATTATCCGCGACGTACATGTGCACGCTGTTAATACTATTAGCCACGGCGTGCATATGCACGTCGTGAATACAACTATCCGCAGCGTGCAATGTACGCCGTTAATACTCATAGAAAATCTAAAATTAGACGGTTCTACGCCGTCGCTACTTTAGCGACAGTGTATAATCCGTCGCTAATTTAGCGACAGTCTTTAAATTTAGCGACAGTTCCGTCGCTACATTACGCGACGGGTAAAAAACCGTCGCTAAATTTTTCGTAAAAAAAAAAATATTTACTTTTATAATTTAATAAATTTTAAAAAAAACTACAATACAACTATTATAATCTTAACTAACACTTAAAAAATTAACCAAATATTTAAACAAAAAACGTATTTAAATCGAAACTAAAATCGTATAAAAATAAATTTAAGTGTTGTAAAGTGATGTAGAGGAAAAATGAAAATCGGATATTTATAGGCAATTTGCGACTGTTAGCGATGGATTATTATAAGCCGTCGCTAAATTTAGAGACGGTTTTTTAAACCGTCGCAACCTTTAAATTAGCGACAGTTTCATTAAAACCGTCGTTAATTTTAAAATTCGCACCCATTTTCCGCAGCATGTTAATAATGCGCATGCCGTGAATAATACTATTGACGGCGTGCGATTAATGTACGCCGTTAATGTCTAAACACGTTTTTTTTTAAAAAAAATGATTTAGTTTTAACAGCGCACATAAACATGCACGCTGTTAATAATACTATTAACGGCGTATCTTTATTGTGCGCTGCGAAGATTGCATAGGTTATTAACAGCTCACATATAACTGCACGTTGTCGTTTATATAATTTATTAACAGCACACATAAATGCATGCTGCGGATATTACTATCTGCGGCGTGCTTTTGATGCACGCCGTTATTTCTGTCAAGTGCAACAATATTAACAGCGCACATATGGGTGCACGTCGTTAAAAGTAGTACTCGCAGCGTGTTTTTAATGCACGATGTTGATGACGTGCTGCGGAAAATCATTTTTCTTGTAGTGAATATATCTAATTTTCAATTTTGATATATAGAGATATTCATAGGTCAAGATTAAAGAATTAAGAAAGGAAGATATTGGATATATACATACAGGTGTACAGGTATTTCAAAATTTAGGTGTATAATATCGAAATTAGTAAATTAAAATACAAGAATAATGATTTAAGATTCCAAGTTTTGTTTCGTTTTGTTTTTCCCCCCATTTTCTACCCAAAAAGATCAATTTCTTCATAGAAATCAGAATCCATCATAAATCCATAAAAATAAAGACACAAGTTATATGGCTTTGTCTAATCCTAATGGAGCTGATCTCTTGTGAGACGGTCTAACGAATCTTCATCTGTGAGACGGGTCAATCTTACCGCTATTCACAATAAAAAGTAATACACTGAGCATAAAAAGTAATATTTTTCATTGGATGACTCAAATAAGATATCCGTCTCACAAAATACGACATGTGAGGCCGTCCCACACAAGTTTTTGTCATCCTAATGCGGCAAAAAACCTGTCACGCCACATCTATTTTGGGTATTCGAATATTTGATATTGATATACCGAAAAAATTGTGGAATTATCTTAAAGGGAAAAATAAATTGGCCTTATTGCAATTTGAGTTATTTCAATGTTCAAATTTAACTATTATTTCGTTGTCTTCACTTGTTTTGAAAATATAGTTTTTTTTCAATATAACTATGAATATATCGGTTATGTCAGCAAAACTTAATTTTATATCAAAGTTCCGTCGTTTATAGGACCGACAGACGCCTCACCTGCACAGCTACCTACGTAGTGTGCAATCTCATAGAAATAGGATTAAAAGTGGAAAGTAAGAAGAGATGGCCAACTAAAACGGAGATTTGATTGCTATACAGTTAAAATCGTAATCAGACCAAACTTAGCATATTAATATCCGAGCAACGAACTATTTTCGATTGACTTGTTGAAAAATTAAAGACCCAACATTTCATGCCTACGCACAATCCAAATGATTAATGGTTGAATTAAATTTCTATATCTTCTAGGAGTCAACAACGGTTAAAGAGAGATATAATATTAATATATTACGGTGTATTTATGGCACATTTCGTTATCATTGATTGCCGTTAGTTCCACACCCTCTCAATCAATCAATTATTTAAAAACTTAGGGTCACTCAATGCGTCGTTTATAACTCATGTGATACAAAGATCTTAAATATTAGTCTCAGACACGATATCTTGATATACAAATATAAAAATAAAATATAAAATTGGACACTGAGATTTATGCAAAACTCCTAATTGAAGGGTGACGAGTGAGGACCATCATGTTCAAACACATTTTTTTCAAATAATTTTTTAAATAAAGAAAATATGGATTTAGCACAAAAGTGCTCAATCGCATCCATCATAAAAGTCCAAACAAATTGGAAAAAATCAAATATATATGTATGGACCTAAGTCTTGTGGTCAAAGTTCTAGTAATTAGCCCACCAAGTAGATGGGATAATTTAAAGCCCAATTGTAAATTTAATCAATTCATTAATCAAAAAAAAAAAACCAAAATAAAATTCATTATATCGTTAGTTTATATCGAGGTACAAAACCTTATTTATGAGAATTATTAAAAATTAAATGCACAAATTATTGTATATAAATAAAGTACAATAAATCGTAAACAAAACATCATATTTAACGTATTTATCATCTAAATAAAACACTAATTTTATAGGGCGGAGAATGACCATCGAAAATCGGTTGAGACTAGCAAGTACTAGGTTAAATTATAATCAGCCGGATTTAGAGTCCGAGTCGTTCTCATGCAAATCGATATGTAATTATTAAGATGTTTGTTATTAAACTTAATCTAGACGAATCAAATTAAAGAAGGGGTAATGAATTTATAAATAAACTTAAAATATAAAATCAAATAAAATTTAATTAAATAATTAATCATGGGAAGTGTCGAGCAACTAGAATTTTCGAGGGAAAATTCAATTCAAACAAGATGACCAATATACCGGACCAATTAATGTTAGGCAAAAACTCGTATTTTGTGAGACAGATCTCTTATTTGGGTCATTCATGAAAAAATATTACTTTTGGCAAAAATTTGTATGAGACGGGTCTCACGGGTCGTATTTTGTGAGACGAATCTCTTATTTGGGTCATCCATGAAAAAGTATTACTTTTTATGCTAAGAGTATTACTTTTTATTGTGAATATCGGTAGAGTTGATCCGTCTCACAAATAAAGATTCGTGAGACCGTCTCACAAGAAACATACTTCTACTTTTTATGCTAAAAATATTATTTTTTATTGTGAATATCGGTGGGGTTGACTCGTCTCACAGATACAGATTTGTGAGACCGTCTCACAAGAAACCTAATCTTAATGTTAACACATGGAAAAAGTTAACATATTATTCAAATCAGCAACGACTAATTTTCCGAAAATACTCAACGATCTATTTATATAATTGTTAAGTTTATTCAAATAAAAAAATCAATTATTTCAATAAACCTCAAACGCATTGAACATCTATGATAATTCAGTTTTTACCTGAAGCCGCACAATGAAATAAAATATTATTTTTAGTAGATTTAATATTGGGTTAATTGTTGAAGTGAAACTAAAATCAATTCTTTCTCCATCTACTTCTCGAGGGCTTTGCTTACGTGGCTTGCATCCAATCGTTTACATTTTTATCAATTTTTTTTCTTAATCTTGAGTTATCGTCAACACTACACAACAAAAATAATTTCAAATATTAACCGTGAAAATATGATGCAAACAAGCCAGATAAGCATAAAAACGACGTAAAATGTTACGTAAAACGGGAAAATGCTTGTTGGACTTACAAGCCAGATAGCTAATTTCATCGATTAAATTCTCATTCACCCGAAAATTTATTCAGAGAAAATAAATATACCAAACTTTTTTACTCGTCAGAATATTTGGTTTGATCGATCTATTTTTAATTTTCATTGAACAGACTCAACTGAATAATGATTATGGGCTTGGATCTTTGGTGGGCTTCTATGGCATTAGATTACCAAATCTTGAGTGCAATCGAATATAATCGAAGTCACCGCAAACATATTAGTAGGAGTTTTTTTGTTATTATCAGATTCAATTAATTTGATGAATTGATTGTATAATAAAACTTGTGTTTGGTTTCAATTCTGCGGTCTGGTTTTGTTTTAGTAACAAGCATACTTTTTCTTTTTCTTTTTTGTTGCGTTATTTCGATTTTTAAGTAAATCCGACTACGTCTTTTTTGAGTAAAAATTGATTTAATTAGTGCCATTTTTTTAAGTTGGGGAAATGTTTTGATGCAAGAGTAGGTGGTCTCACGAATCTTTGTCTGTGAGACATGTCAACTCTACCGATATTCACAATAAAAAGTAATACTTTTAGCATTAAAAATAATATTTTTCATGGATACCCAAATAAGATATCCGTCTCACAAAATACGACATGTGAGACCGTCTCACACAAGTTTTTGTCTTGGTTCAATTGAGTTTCGAGCCCGAAATCTGATCCCAAACTTTGGTCATTAACAGTCATCACATATCTTCTCAAATATATATAAATTTATATTGAATATCTTATAATTTTATCCATAATTAGCTTTAGACATGAGTGGATCATAAGACTAAATTAATTCTTATGATTATATTGTTAGATTTTTCATATTACATGCATACGGTTCAAAATTTGAACCGAACACCTATATATACTTACTTAGAGGTCTAATGTATATAAAAAAAAAACTCAAAAACAAGAAAAATCTCATGTAATTTGAAAATAAATTATTTGAAGGAGAAAATAAGATTTTTTAGACAAATATCAAATTTTTGAAAAGGGAAATAGCAGAAAAAAAAAGGAGGAGATCGAAGCCTTAGGTTGGTCCAATTTAATTGACAATCACTAACATGATTATATTGTATTCTAATATATTATAATATAATAATGTGATATATTTGAGAAAGGTGACAATTTGAATTTAAAATAATTAATTATGTTGAAAAATATGTTCTCTAAACTAAAATTCAATGTGGTGTTGTTTTCTCTTTAAACTAGCGTCCCTTCGAACGGGAGGTTTATTATATTTTTTTATCAAATAGAAATAGAATATTTCGTAATTTGAAAATAAAATATTTTTAGTTAATTAAAAAACATATATAATAATAAAATTAGTTACTCTAAAATCTCTCGACTTTAATTATATATAATACGGATATCGAAATTGGTTTTAAGAAAATGAAAACAAGCTGCATGGCATTGAGTCTTGTATTATTCTCCACTAATTTCTCATTTTCTTTTTAACAATATCTATATATATATATAAATATATATATATATATATATATATAGATAAAAACTTGTGTGAGACAGTCTTACGAGTCATATTTTATAAGACGGATCTCTTATTTAGGTCATCCATGAAAAACTATTACTTTTTATGCTAAAAGTATTACTTTTTATTGTGAATATCGGTAGGATTGACCTGTCTCACAGATAAAGATTCGTGAGACCGTCTCACAAGAGACCTACTCATATATATATATATATATATATATATAAATGGCATGTTCGTTTTTCAAACATTGTCCAACGAATCGTAACATACAAATTTTTTTTCACACAAATTTGAATTTCAGTGATTGAAGAAAGTCAAATAAGTTTACAAATTAAAAATATATATACATATTATATTGATGTTCATGTTATAAACTGTAAGCCCTCTGGAATTTAACGACTTGTGTGTTGTTGTATAAAACTGATAGAATGTTTCGACCAAATTATATTATCTCAGCGACCTTCCTTTTTCAAACGTTTATCGGTCGTATATTTTCTTTTTCTTTCAACAAAATTAATTTAATGCAACAATTAATGAAAATACCAATTTTAATTTATACGTGTTTCTAGCAAAATGGAGCAATTATTAGTTTAATTATTCTATTTATATATTCTGTCCTTTTACATTGACCGACCTGATGTGGATGCTTTGAGCTATGTTAATGGGAAAAAAAAATAATAATAACATTTAAATAATAAATAATTAATTTATTTTAAGGATAAATTGCTCATAACTCCCCAAACCCAAACTCAACTTTACCCAAACTTCCTACACATCAAAACCTTTCTTTAAACTCTCTAATACCATAAAATTGACAAAATTACCCTTATTCCCTATTTGATTTTAATTGATCCCCGCACTTTCAAAATGGTATCAGAGCTTAAGGTTGATTTATTTCAAACACATGATTTATTATTATAAAGAAACTAAAATGTTTGAGGAAGAGGATTTAGAAAAATTATGAATCCGAACTTAGGTTCGAGAAAAATAATTGACAAGATTTATTCCAAAATTTTGGAATATATACAAGAGCATCTAACTATTGTTAGATATCAGAAACAGAAAGGGACGCATCAGCACTCTCATGTAAATTTTCAGATAAACTTATGATTCAAGCAAATAAATTTCTAGAGATAGTACCAGATTCGTCTAAGCTCTCTTTAGATCTTAGAGAAATCCAGAAAACAGTACAAAATTATGGCAACATGCTATATTTTGTACCCCAACGAGTTGAAGAAATCCTTAAAATCCAAGAAGAAATTCTTGGAATATTAAAAGATATTCAAACAAGAATTCAGAAACTAGAACAACAACCAGGTTCTAGTAAAAGAACTTCAGGAGGATGGTTACCACCATCATTTGGCACCGAACCTTTGTTACATCAACAAGGGAAGGCCAAAGTGGTGTCAAAACCATTAACTGAAGAAGAACAGATGATCAATCTAATTAAATCTGTCTCAGAAAAGAAATTTATCTGATGACAACTTTAGAGAGGATTGGTCTGGAGGATCTATACGAGCTTGCGGAATCTTTCGCAAATCTCAAAGTTGTAGATCTAAATATGAACACGGCAGGAGGTGAAATACCTGCTATAACCTGGTCATCTACTCAGGAACCACCAAGGGAAAGTATTGGATCTCAGAATGTTAACATGAGAGAATCTCAATATGATTTCCATACTGGTGGAGGATCACACCCAGCGGTAACAAGGACAAGGAGAAATCAAATTCCCTTGCACCAAACACCCTATGGGAAAACTGTTTTAGATCCGATACATCCTTATGGGGTTATGCTTAACCTTGATGTATTAGATTTCAAAAACAGATAAGATCTCATAGATGATTGGACATCTGCTATGAGAATCGCAGCAGGAACACTTGATCTCAACAAGGAATGATTCATTAAACTTCTAGAAATGAGTCTTATGGGATTAGTGAAAATTGCTTGGGACATGACTTCATTAGAAATGAAAGAGTCAATCCTGGTCGGAGAATCTCTGAGCGAGATAGCCGGAAAAATGGCTACCCTATTTAAAGCACAATTTATAGGGGTAGAATATTTTAACAATCAAGATACGGAGAAGAGGAAAAAATATACTCAAGCTCAGTATAGTCTTGAATTACATGATATATATTTAGTGGATGAATACATCATGTTATTCACTAAATATAGATGGAATTCAGGAGTCGAAGAAGATATAGATATGCAACTTTTCTTCGCAAAGATGCCAAATCCTTGGAGAGAAATTCTCATAAGAGAATATGTACCTGGAAATCCAGATACAATGGCACGAAGAGCCTCTTTTCTTAAAAGAAAATTGGCAGAATGGTGTCACATGGCAGCATTACAAAAGAATTACAAACGCTTAAGGGGTATCAACAAAAGAACTCCTTTGTGTTGTAAAGAGAATGATCTTCCAACAATTATTGGAAGTAAACCACAGAAGCATAAGAGAAAAAGTTTTAGGACTCATCCTTATGCTCGAAGTGGAAGAAGTTCTTGGAAACCAAGAACTGTTTGGTCTAGACAGAAAGCCAGATCCTATAAATCTCGACAAAGAAGTGGACCATCAAGGAGTAGGATATCATCCCAGACATCGAGTACATCTCGAAGCACAAGAAAACACCTACGAAGAAAACTTTCAGAAGAGTTCATACTAGAGCCAATGAAAGTTTTAAGGATTGTAATTGATGGACATGTGGAGCAAGAGGTCATATCTCGACCAACTGTCCAGAAAATGAAAAAAGAGGTATTAAACGCTTCGATCCAACCTTGGATATTGAAGAAGCGGTTTATTACCAAGATCTTATTCAGGTATACCGATTTGAGGACATTGCCTCTGATGAAAGTATATATGAAGAAGAAAAGGTCTTAAGTCAGGAAGAATTTGATGGAACAGAATCGGAATCTGACTGAGGACGAGGTGTTTCGACACGAAACACATGAAGATTTGTCTGGGTTTTTTAGCCAGACAACAATATCTCATAATATGGTCCAAAGGATCATGAGAGAAAATCCTAGTCTACTGAGATATCAAGGATTCTCTGCATGACATGTAGAAAAGTTCTTAGGAGGTCTTGGCCTAAGAAACAGAAAGCATAATCTAATCTATAAAGTTTCTAGAAGGGAAATGGCAATCCCGATGGAACTTACAGGCAATAGAATGGAGATGCAGTTAATTCCTTCCGAAGAAATTAAGGAGGAATTACAAAACTCAAGATAGAAGTAGCAAGGACTATGTCCTGGATTCATATTGGAGCAATCCTGATTATGATAAAGGCTATTTTCAAAGAAGGGATAGATTCACCTATTGATATTGCTATATGCGATAAAAAAATGGGGAATCTACAAGATTCAGTACTGGGAACTATCTCAAGAAATCTCTGTTCAGGAAAAATTGTAGGAGTAATCTATCCAAGGATAGCCTACAACTTGGAAGATCGAGATTTCAGCCGAGCCTTGACATTACATCAGAATTACAAGGAAAAAAGGCTGATGAAAGAAGGTAATAGACCATATTCTATTACTTATTAGATTTCATATGCTATATCTAATACACATCATTCCGAATAGCTTATTAGAAATGAGTTCATTGAAATGCCTGAGATATTCGGAAAAGTTGCTCAGGCAATTTATCCAGAACGAGTTGAGATTTCTTTAATACAGGAAACAGATATCCAAATACAAGACAAACTGATTCTACAAAGGTATCAAAGTCTTAGATTGGAATCAAGAAGACTATCTTTTCAGGGAGATAGAATTACTAGTTACACGTGGGGAAAAATGCATGTCATAGAAACCCAACAGGAGCCGAAAAGTTTTTCTACAATATGAAAAATTAGATGCCCAGAAGGGTAGAAAGAAGTAGAAATAGTATTTGATATTACGAAACAAAAGAATCAATTTCCTTGTAATTCAATATATTATTTGGAACAACCTATAATAGAAACTTACCAAGGACTGATTAATATCGGAGAATTGAAAGCTCATATTCAAGGAATTCTAGGGAAAGAATCAGATCGACTGATTCTTGGACTAGAGTTTCTCGAGGAATACAAACCTTGGAAACATTTAGAGTATGGAATGGAGTTTATGGCAGATGATAAGATGTGGAAAATCCAATGACCACAAGTCCATTCTCCATCTACATTCCAGTAGAAATGTTATATGAACAATATAAAGCAGAATATTTTGCTGCTTATATTGATTCAGTTGCTGGAATCTGCACAGCAAAACAAGGAGTTTTTCCAAATAATTTGGAAGAAGAATTACCAAAGATTGCTGGAAGAAATTTTTTCAGAAGAATCTTAATCTTATGTAAAGGGATTAAGATGACCAAAATCATGATTGGCGGTGCTGGACAAACACCTTGGTACAAGGTGAAAACACCACCAATTTATTTTCATGATACAGGAGCTGACATATTGTTAGGAAACAATTTCCTACAAATGTTCAAGTCCTATACTCAGGAGAATGAGACTAGACGATTAGTGTTCACAACACCCTGTGATCACAAAATCATAGTCCAGAGACTACGAGAGGCATTTTACAGAAAATTACCAATCCAGTTTCGCAGAAAGCGTGGTGATGAAGGAAAATTTCTAAACCCAAAAATGAAAGATTCTAGACAGTTTGGAGAAACAATGCTCCAGTTAAGAGCAGATAAAGTACTCCAACCAGAAGATATAGAATGCCTGAAGATAACTCTACAAACGAATGAAGTAGAGTTCAAATATAGGGTATCATTAGAAGATGTCAAGAAGAAGATCAAAGAAAATTACAATGAAGATCCCTTGGCATGGTGGGACAGAAATCAACTCAAAGCTTGCCTTAAAATTAAGGAAGGCAAAGAGTATGAATTTGTCCGTTGCAAGCCTATCCCAATGAATATCATTGATCAAAGGGATATGCAGATTATAATCAAGGAACATTTGAACCTTGGTTTAATCAAAGCATGTATGTCACCATATAGTAGTACAGGCTTTCTGGTAAGAAACCATGGTGAGATAAAACGAGAAAAACCCAGATTGGTTATTAATTATCAAGAAATTAATAAGATTCTGGAGTTTGATGGTATTTTATACCTAATAGAGAACACTTGATTAGTTGCATACGCAACGCCAAGATATTCTCTAAGTTTGACTGTAAGTCCGGATTCTATCAAATTCGGATGCAGGAAGAAAGCAAGAAATTTACAGCTTTCTCCACACCTCAAGGACATTATATTTGTGAAGTATTACCAATGGCATTGGCTAATTCACCCCAGAAATTTCATAGGAAAATGGATAATCTTTTTAAATATTATTTTAAATTTATTTTTGTTTATATTGACGATGTTTTAATAGCATCTAAAAATATGGATGAACAAGTTAAACACTTGGAGATTTTCTCTAAGGTTTGTAAAAAAGAAAGACTAGTTTTATCTGAAAAGAAAGCAGTCATTGCAACAAGAAAGATTGAATTCCTCGGAATTGAAATCGATGAGTCAGGAATAATTCTGCAAGACCACATAGTCGAAAAGGTGCAGAATTTTCCAGAAAGTCTCAAAGACAAGAAACAACTTCAAAGTTTTTTAGGAGTTGTTAATTTTGCTGGGATGTTTATTAAAAACCTAGCAAAACACAGAAAGGTGTTCAGTCCATTATTGAAAAAATATGCAAGATTTATATGGACAAAAGAACACACAGAAGGACTTGTCTATTTAAAGGAAATTTGTAAGAATCTTCCAAAAATGGCTATTCCTCAAGACGAAGATGATCTGATATTATATACTGATGCTAGTGACCATTGGTGAGCAGCAGTTCTTACTAAGCTCACACCAGATGGAGAACAACCATGCAGATATTGTAGTGGGTTATTCTCAGATGCAGAAGCCATCAGATGGCATATCAACGACGAGGAATTCTATGCAGTAAAAAGAGCTTTTGAAAAATGGCCATTATTTTTACTTGCAAAAAAATTTACTTTGAAAGTTGATAATACACAGGTAAAAGCTTTCTTAAGGAATAGAATTGAGTCTAAACCTGATAAGGCCAGATTATTAAGATGGCAAGAACTATGTCAGAATTATATTTTTGATATTGTGATAATAAAATCTCATGAAAATATTCTTGCAGATTTTTTAACAAGAGATGGACAGCGGTGATATCGATGCCATCATCAGGATGTAGAGGCATTTGAGGGAACACCTTGAAATGCATCAAAACGAGTTTAACAAGCTGGTCTTAAATGCAGAAGTTGCGGGAAGACTACAACAAGCCGATAAGAGAGTTGTCTCTGATCGAATTACAGGATGTTTACATGCTTATACTCAGTTATGGTCTGTAACACAAAGGCCTATCCTTCAAGGCATTGAGAAGCCATGGGTTTCCCAAATGGAGAGTTTTCGAGTACATGACTCTATACCTGGAGCAGGGGATTCAAATACCCCTAGCACAAGTGTTAAGTCGGGATCATCTCTAGATGAGTCGGCTGAAACAAAAATTGAGACTCCTGATCCTTATCTTAAGTCCTCAAGTCAACCCTTCACCTCGGGGATTGAAGAGGGAGAGATCAACCTTAGGGCTCGTACTGACAAAGGCAAATCTAAGGTTGGTACTAATGAAGTTGCAATTTCTCCATTTCAGGTTTACCAACAAAACTAGGAGAAATTAAAAACAAGAGTTGGCACTAACCCAGCTACCAATAGGGTTGATGTTTCAGGGAAATATCCTAGGGTATGGATGAATCCTAATTCATATCCCAAGGAAGTCAAAGCCTGGTATGAATTCGGGGATCTTGCCTCAGTTTATACCAATTCACCCAGCTTTCCGAAAATTTCAGGACTACCTAAATGGATCCAGGAAGCTGTTCATGAAACTTGGGCAAATAACGACTATTTGTCCAGAGGAGATGTTTTGGGGCTATACTTTTTCAGTGCAGCACCAGAACCAGCAGGGAAAGGTTCACACGAAGCCTTTCATTTCATCAAGTTAAGGAGGCCAGTTACAAATATTCAAAAATTTATCAAGGACCCTCCGACAAAAGAAACACCCCTGGTTGCTTCAATAACTGAAGACGATATTTCAACCAGAAGAGCATGGGGTTTATGGGTCTGTCTCACTGAGATGGACAAAGTCAAGTTTTCATTCAAATTTTATCAAAATTCATTGAATGGATCGTTCCTGTTAAATACAATGACAGAAAAAACCACAAGTTTTGCAGAAAAAATATTTGAAAAGAAAAGAAATCTTCTGTGGAACAGCAAGCTGCCGGCAAGTAAAGAGACTCGTCGGAAATTCTGAAATATGGCACATATAGGAAGATGGTCAGAAAACATCTGTCTTGAATGCCAGAATCATAAATAACCAGAATTCGGTAAAGGTTTCAAACCGAGATCTGATCGGAAACATTTTACCGAAACAAGGACAAGTGGGGAAGGACCACCATCACATTTTCCTCGAGGATACAAAAAGCCAAAGATTCCTCGACAAAATTGAAAGTGGACAGGTGATCAACCACCAAAAGAAGGACCACCATGTGAAAAATCATGTGAGTGGAATTCAAGGACCACCAATAATAGATGGAAAATGACAAAGAACATTGGATTCCTTATCTGTAAAGATAAAGGAAATTTGATAAAAATACAAGAAAACTGGACCCATAAAACATATTATAAATAAGGGTAAATGGGAACCAGTAAACCACACCAGAAAGAAACCTAAAGAAAATGTATTACACATATCTGAAGGTTTTAAAAAGAAGGATCAAATACAAGAGAAAAGAGATGAAAGCTCTTAGTGAGCTAATAAAACATTTCCA
Organism: Primulina tabacum; assembly: GCF_025594145.1. Classification (NCBI taxonomy): domain Eukaryota; kingdom Viridiplantae; phylum Streptophyta; class Magnoliopsida; order Lamiales; family Gesneriaceae; genus Primulina; species Primulina tabacum. Next base: position 10,733,220 of record NC_134560.1, on the reverse strand, counting down.
AGAAGAAGGAAATGAAATTACAGCGGATCTCTTTCAGACTCAACTCTACTGGTATCACGGGGAGATGAAAGAAGATGAAAAGTTGATTTCTAGACTAATAATCTAGAAGAAGACAAATCAAGGAAGATGGAGGGACCATCTCAATAGACCACTCAACCACTACATGGTCCATATGCAAGCTGTAAAGGTTTATGAAGATTTGAAATCCGAATTTCAGATCCGAAGAAGCCTTCTATAAATAAGGCAGGAAGAAAGAAGTGAAGATCATCGAACATTTTCCTTATTTCTTTCAACAATAAATTGTAATATTTTCTCTTTCTAGTTTATGTGTTTTTCAAGTCCGGCTACTATAAGTAGCTAAGCAAGTTCCTCTTCCTCTACAGGAGGTTTCAATGTATTAATAAATGTTTGTGTTTGAATAAAGAGATCTTTGCTCTTAGCCCCTCTCATGTATTATTTTCAAAATTTTATCTTTTATTGTACACCCTAAGGTAGGAAACGAATTAGGGTTGTGCCAAGTACTGCTGAAGGAATCTGCGTCGGTAACCATCGGTTGCGATCGCGTGGTTGGACTGTGAGGAGCAGTTCGTAAAATACGGTGGATATAACCCGGTGGTACTCCGGTCAAAGAGGTAAAAGATTTAATTTATTTTACGGAAGCATGATGGGCCATAATTTATACAAGAAAAATCAATTATTTAAAAATAAAGATATAAGGATAAAATTGAAAATTTTATAGATATGGGGAGTTGAAACAAAGTTTTAGTGGGATAGAGAGTAAAGAAAAGGTTGAGAATGAAATAGGGATTTTTTGACAAATTTCCCTTATTTTAATCTATATATAGTTCGTCAAAATGATTAAATTCTAATCCATCCATTTTTATATAATTATATAACTTAGTACAAATTGTTATATATCTTGCCGTAGAAAAATATATCTTCTAAAACCACATCTAACATTTATACCATCTCTGAAATTAAGCTTCATATTGACATTTATTAATTTATTTTTAATCGTCATTTTATTATAATATTATACGACGAGGAGTGTTTTTATTATCCAAAAAGTGTTAATAAAACTCTTAGTTTATTTGTTTATTTAAATATTCTTCATTATGAATAAATATCTTGTGATACGGTCTAACGGATAATTTTCTATGAGACGAGTCAACTCGACTCATACTCAAAGTGAAAATAATGATTTTAACATAAAAATGATTTTTTTTATGAATCGGGTCGGGTTAGAGATCTCTCTCATAAAATTGACATGTGATATCATCTCACATAAGTTTTTGTACTCCATTATTACCTTTTGATGTTTTCTTTTAGTTCCAAAAATTAAAGATTTATATAGACTTTAGATATCAATATAAAAATTAAAATGCTTTTAAAAAATAAAATTTTTATACAATATAATTATCAGCATGGTAAAAAAAAAAAATCAAATCAACATGAGGAATGATAATACAAAATATTTATTGATACTTATTAAATGATTTATTAAAATGTTTATATTTATTATTCCAAATATAATGGTTATTTATTTCTTTATCAATTTCGCGTCAAAATAGTAATGCAAGAAATTCTTAAAGTTACAGAAAATAAAAAAAAATACATTCATTCCAAGCAGAACGTTTAAAGAGGTCCTCACAAGAATTTGGGGCTGAAACGTGTTGAGCGTGACACCTCGTTAGCAATTGAAATCAGAATTCTCAATCATCTAGGTGTTAGCGGTATAATAATTTTCATTGTTGGATAGAGCAATTGAAATGTGTTGTTTGAACCGTTGTATAATTTAAAATATTTGAATCGCACTGTTATCGTTGAACATAACTTTTGTTAAAGTGGAAAGCACTCGGTCCTACAATTAGTATCAGACCCAATGTCACGAGTTCAATTCTTATTGATTACAAGATGTGTAATTATTTGGAGGGAGATGATTGTTGTGTAATAATTTTTCCTACTGAGTAGAACAATCAAAACATAACGGTTGAGCTGTACGTGCTTACAATATGTGAGTTGTACTGTTACCACAAAATATAACTTTTGATAAAAATAGAAAACACTAGGTCCTATAACTGGTATTAGAGACAAGATCATAGGTTCAATTCTCATTGATTGCAAGGATTGTAATTATTGAGAAATATATTGTTGGTGTATAATAATTTTTCCTGATGAGTAGAGCAACCGAAACATGGCGTTTGAGTTGTTGTACGTGTTTAAAATATTTGAGCTGCATAATTACCATCAACTATAGCTTTTGATAAAACGATAAACGTTTAGTCCTATGCTAGGCTTCGTATATAACTTTAAAAGATTTTATAAAATGCGGAAGGAATTTGCTAAGCCTGAATGACAAGGTTTGTGGCAAGTTATCAGGTTTGTGGCATGTAAACAATTTAAACATAAATAACGTAAATGATTCATGAAAGTTTGAAAACAAATCCTTCTATATTTCCATTACTTTGCATGAAAGTATAAATCCACTAAGAGACTTTAAATAATGACATAATAAATTGTAAAATCTTACGTCGATTATGTCTAACTCTATTTAGCTGAAACTCCTACTTTGAACAGCGAGTAGCATGAAATGAGTTGTTTGATTTGTACCCGGAACTTGGCTTTAAAATAGCTTTTGTCCTGGTAAAGTTCCAGACCTGTTCTTCGACAGCTTTTAAACATCTACTCTTCTATCTCAGTTTGAGTATTGATCACATATCTTGTTGTGTTATGTCAGCAGCTTAGCTCTTTTGTTTAGCTTCTCTGTCTCCGATCGACTTGGCATTGATATGAGTCTGCTAGGTTAAGTATTTAATGTTATATCTTTGAAAGGTGTTGTTGATCATAAACGTACAAGTAATTAATATATTGTGTGTACCAGAAGTTAGTGTTGTGCTCTGGTGTTGTCAACACGAGCACAAAACATGCTGCGAAAATTAATTATTTAACGCACAAGTATAACTTGAATAAATCGAGATCAGATTAAAATTATGCACAAGTACGAATACTTGTGCAATGTTTCATGACAAAAATTTACTAGAAAAAATATGTAATTGTTTACACCAAAATAATACTAGTGAGAATAATAAAACCAAAATTCGTTGACACTCCAAGAAATTAAAATGCATCAAAATAAACCAAAATCAAAACTAGATGCATAAACCGAAGTTGCTTTAAAAACAATAGAAGAACACTCTTCGATCAACACTCTGCGTCAGTGTTGTTCTGCACGTGTCTTCAACACCAATCAGCAACAAGGTATAACAGTGAATTAATCACACAAAGTCTTCACACGAAATTCTCCAACTCTGAACGTTGCATACGTTTAAAGAAAAACTCCAACAGCTGTGTAAAAGTTCCTCTCCAAAAATCGTCACTTCTTCTCTCAATATTCCATATATATAGATATTCATATCTTGACCTAATTATCTTTCCATAAGAATAAAATCCTACAAACATGGAAACAAGAGTTTATTAAGAATGAGACTCTATTCAAATCTAAGATATCATATTTTAGAAATTATTACCAAAAACAAATCATAGTAGATAAATACCAAGATTAGATTAGGTCAACCAAGTCTAGGAATAAATTTTATTATTAAATCATGTCAAATTAGTTTAGAAATGCAAAACTATTATTATTATTATTATTATTATTATTATGATAGCAAAATTTATTGTTGTGTTTTTAATATATTTACTCAAGTGTGTAGTAGCAAGATGTCAAGTTGAGAAATTTGACAAGCTGGAACTTAAATGAGGTCAAGTTGAAAATCTAACGATGTCAGTCGAGTGAATTCTGATTTTATCGAGGCGAAATGGCAGTCGCAAGATCCGATCGACCAAACTGTCACGTCCCGAGATCGGCGTTATTCAACAATCACATAATTGCTAAACAACAAGCCTCGTAATACAGTATAAACCAAAACCACTTTATATCATAAATACCATAAAAATGGAATCGTCTTTACAATAATAACTCTGAAAACGATAAAAATCTGCAGAAGCGTTTTTTAAAACTCTTGCTTATGATGCACAAAGGGGCTGCCATGGTAGGGCTATGGGAAGGGACGTTTTTCCACATGTTTAAGGTTCCCTGGGTGTACGTCTAAAGGCTGGAAAGGTTAGGGCAAGAGGATGAACATAAATTTGTGTTTTAAGGTCTAGGATTTTCGGCAAAGGTTCACTAGAGAGGCACGACTCTTAGTTACTGTTAGAACGTGACCAGGAGACCTAAGGGGGATGTATGATGGTCCTAGGGTGGCTGGACGAGGGTTGGATCGAAGGAAGAGGGGTTGGCACAAGATCCTTGGGCGCGCGGGTCTCATAGATGACGGGTTGAGGGCTGTGGTGTGCCAGCTGCTGTAGGCTCGTTCCAGTACGGTATCTAGGGTGTGGTAAAGGTCTTAAGATGGGCAACTAGGGTCTAGACCGAGTGGTTAAGGCATGGAGTCGAAGGATAGGTCGGGTGATCAAGCTAGGGTTCGAACCTAGGTCAAGGGAAGTGCAGCAGCTGTCTAGGAATTTTAAGGGTTCTGAAGGACATGATTTGGGTTACATAGGGTGTGAGCAGTGTTGTTAAGCTATGGTTCAAGTTTGGTAAGGTTTGGTTAAGTTTCGAGTCCATTCGGGTTAAAACCGGAATGTACGTTTAAGTTTGAAAATTAGTCGAGGAGCTTAAGTTTACGTCTAAGAAATATTTATTGTTTTTTAAGGTGTTATGTTAAGTTTGGATAGATTTGGATCACCGTTTTAATGTCTAATGATAAATTGGGAAGTTAGGGTTTCAGGAGCAAAACGGTCATTTTACACATGAAAAATGTTAGACGTCCCAGCAGTGCCCTGAATGCTATAATGAATGTTAAAATGTTCATTTCAAATGTTTATGAAATTTTATGATGAAACTTAATACTAAAAGATATGTTGCATGCTTGGTTTAAAAAGAAAAATGATTTATACATGCATTAATTTTTATAAGTAATCGAAATATGAAATGTTGAAGGAGATGAATTGATTGTGACTAATACGATGATACAATGATATAATGATATGTAAGGCCAGGGCTCAGTTGACGGGTGAGAGTGTCGCTAATGTCTCCGCCGCCTGGTACCATGGTTATATGTAGATGGATCCATCGACCTATAGCTAATACGAAATTCACAATTAAGGATTTGAATTTAATAAAAAAAAGAAAATGTATCCGTATATGATGAAAGAAAAGAAAGGTTTATGATGAAAGAAAAATGTTTAAGTTTACGCATATTCATGAAAAGCTAGTTTATTAAAAGTATTTTCACTATTGCATGTGGATATATATGTATTACTTGCTATCATGGTTAATGTTTGCTAAGTCATTAGACTCAATAGGTGTGATCGATGCAGGTGAGACAAATATTTTTTTTTACCAACAATCCTCCTCCTAATAACTATATATTTTTTGCAATCTATGAGAATTTAACGTGTGATCTTTGCCCAATACCAATCATAAGATCAAACGTTAGCTACTTTACTAAGAGTTATAACTAGGAGTGGGCACAAGTCGGGTTTTCGGGTTCGGGTATCCGAAATTTCGGGTAGTCGACAAGTCGGGTAGTAAATTTTCCTACCCGACACCAACTCGATCATGTCGGGTACCCGAAATGATCGGGTATTTTTGGGTAATTGACTGTCGGGTACCCGGAAAAAAAAATTAATTTTTATTTTTTTGAACAAATATATTTATTTTTCACATTTCACAAAAAAATTACGTCATTATATCGAGCTATGGCTAGTCATTATATTATATTATGACTAGTAAAGTAAAAAAACACATGTATTTTTCACATTTCACAAAATATCATGTTATTATATCATTTTATGATTAGTCATTTGTCATTATATCGGGTTATGTCTAGCCACAAAAAATACATGTATTTTTTAAATAAATAGACGGACAGACCCATAATTTTTTTTAAAAAATTTTCAGGTACCCGATACCTGATCGGGTATCGGTAAAATGCCCGAATCCGACGAACTCCTTTTGTTTAAAAAAATACCAACCGGATCAAGTACCCGAAAAAAACGATCACACCTAGTTATAACTAGTGTTAATAGTACAACTAAAAAATTTTATATTTTACAATAGTTCGAATGTCATACATATTTCAATTACTCTATCTCCTAATATAGACAATTATTTTTTCAAATAAGAATGTAAACAACACTCCTCCAAGCCTATTTTATGAAGAGTAGATCTCTTGTGAGACGGTCTCACGAATCTTTATCTGTGAGACGGATCAATCCTACCGATATTCACAATAAAAAGTAATACTCTTAGCATAAAAAGTAATACTTTTCATGGATGACCCAAATAAGAGACTAGTCTCATAAAATACGACACGTGAGACCGTCTCACACAAGTTTTTGTCTTATCGACTCCATATATCAGTGTACGAAGAGCCTAAGCCCATCCATGAATATGGATGTTGTCTTCCATATGTGCATTATTTAATAATTCCAAAAGGCAAAGAATAATTGTATGGATACAATATATTATTTAGGCATGCACGAGAGTGGCCCCCAAGAATCCATTAAATCCTAATTTCCCTAAAGTTCACGTTAGTATACGTATGCCACTTGAGGCATCGCTTTTATTTAAAGGTCCAAAGTCTAGCAAAGCTAATTCAAGATATATCAATCTAGACTTGCAAGTTGCCAGTTCTAAAGAAATTCGAAACTTTTATTTGAAAATTAAATTGTGGGTGACTATATATATATATATATATATATATATATATATATATAATATTGAAATTTGGTAGATTTTCGGAAAAGTTGGATTTGGATAAATCATTTTTTCAGACAATATTTATTTTGGTATTAAATTGACTTCGAAAAATTTGGATTTTTATTTTGATCGCATTAATTTCCTTGTGATTTTCATTTCTGATAGTTTTCTAATCCGTCAATTGTGATCTATGGATTTTTGAAATATTCTTTGAATATTACCAAATGTAATTTGACTAAGAAATATTATAAGTATTTGTCTAAATATTTTTCTAATTATTCCGTGTGAATCAGAAGTTGATTGATTTGTATATGATTCATTAGCAGAGTTTTGAAGTTTGAGTAATCATTTTGAATACTTGTTTGTTATTTTTGATATTTCGGGAGAGAAGTTTATATGGGTCTCGAACTCGAAATCTTGTCTCTTAGTTTGGACATTGACTGCCAGTGGATCAGACGATATGCGGCTAATCTTGAATAATTTTTTTTATATGACAATTGAACCAACAGTCACTATCTTTTGATGCGTACTGGATGAAATATGTTAACACAATAGCCTACAAATCATGTTAGTCAGATAAACCTGACAAAAGAAACTTTGTATGATAAGTTCGCTCGAGAAATTGTTGATAAGAGAAATCAAACTCCTGATCACTAGTCAAACTATTATCAACTCCATCAACCCGAACATCTATCAGAGGTGACTAGTTTTGTTTTTTATTTGGGGTAACGTGATTTAAATATCATAGCCTGAAATTATGTTTATAAAGTTTTTGCCTACTCCTTTTTAAACATAAACAAAATCTATTTGGCAACATATATCATTTCGAATATCACTCCCTTTTTTAATGTGTGATTTGATATGTATATATCTCAATTAAGCTATGCTTGAAATTCAAGCATTATTATCTTTAACTCATTTATGTAGCAAATGATTTAATTTTTCGAATAAATTTGTATAACTAATTAAAAAGGTCCGATACATCTGTAGCCATCTACCCCAAATAAATTTCCATCCTCCCTATGGAGCTAAAGTCGTGTTTTACCTACCTATGACATACTTGCTAATGCTCTCATTGAAAGCAACGATATATGCACTATATTACTATTGATATTTTAATTAGACAAATTTCTGATTACCGCTATCTGTAAAAGTTAAAAAAAAAGATACAAATTTCTGATTACCGCTATCTGTAAAAATTAAAAAATCTTTTTTTAATTAGATGAAAATATGTAATTTTCAGTTTTGTTATCACACGAGAAGTTGTATCTCGGGACAAGATTTCCAACCACCGAAGCACCAGAGCAAGACGAATTTTAAAGACATAATGTTCAACCTAGCCTCGACTTTTACTATTGTTATCCGTCATCTTCAAGGTTTCATCACAGACAGATATAATTAACTACATTAAATTCTAATATTTTTTATAGGAAAATAAAGAGTTAATATTAATATGTTACAAACTTGCAATATATTATTCAGTTGCCGACCACCTACAGTGCCCCATAGCTAAACCGAACCAAAAAGTGGCATATCTAAATCCATATTTTACTTGTCCTTTTTATGGTTTGGCAATCCATCATTAGTTTATATGCAAAACACACACGTATAATAATTGTGTGTTTAATCTATAACTAGAGCTGAATTGTTTAATAAATAAACTTGCCAAATATTTGGTTAACTACCATAAATATATAAGAGTAGGTCTCTTGTGAGACAGTCTCACAAATCTTTATATGTGAGACGGGATCAACCCTACCGATCTTCAGTAATAAAAAGTTATACTCTTAGCATAAAAAATAATACTTTTTTGTGGATGATCCAAATAAGAGATCTGTCTAACAAAATACGACCCGTGAGACCGTCTCACACAAGTTTTTGCCAAAATATAAAGGAAAATTACAGTTTTTAGTCTTGTAGATTTTTCTATTTGCAATTTTGATACTTCATGAATTTAAATATTAATTTTAATCCACTGTTTTTATTAATTATTTTTTCTACTTTTGGGGACTGACATGATGGTGACATATTATATCATATCATCACATTAGTATTATCGATAAAAACGACTAATTTCAAAAAAAAAAAAAAAAGTTGATGCTAAATGATTAACTCAATTTTAACAACATAAAAAACCAAAACTGAAAATAAAAAAAACTGAATGTAATTATGCTACTAATTACGGGTTTACAGCGGGATTAACCTCTTAATTAGGTCCTCACATACATTCTTCCGTCGCTTATTGATCTTTCCTAGCCTTCTAGCCGTTGCCTAGTTAATGAATTTGCTATCGAAATTTCAAGCCCTTAAAAATGGAGTGTGAAAGACGAAAATTTGATTAATCAAATCACATTAACAGCACTTTTATCAAATCAGTTTTAGTAATGTATCTTTCAATTTTTGACAATTTCTTTTTCGTTGAGAGTGATGTTGTGACATTACACTAATCAACACTTTATTAGCTAATATTAACGTCTTGTTGGGAAAAAAATATTAAACTGAAAAAACAAAAATAGCAGGCTAAATAAATTTGACAACTAAAATTGGCAAGAGAACAACGAGTATGACCAAAAATGCTTTTAAAATATATTTATATATATATATATATATATATATATAAAATTAAGTAAAAATGCGACATCGATGTTGTATTACTAGTTTCAATAGGAAGCACTGATATGATTTATTAGTTTTATTTTCGTTCAACTTTTTTACGAAGATGGAATCTACAATTAGTGTTCTTCGGTGTGCACTGATTAAACTCTGGATTAAAGCAGTAGTCTGCGAAAATGTTATTTTCCTATATTTTGGTCTAATTCTCAAATTTACTTTATTGGGGGCACAAATTGAATCATTTTTCATTAATATTTTTTTTATATAGGAACAAGATTATCAAGAGGAATCACCCCCCGCCAAAGAAAACCTGATCCTAATGTAAACATGACAGAGTCAATATTGCTTTTTGTAAACAAGCCATAAACATCACCTTTCAAAGGGCCACTAATTTCAATTTTCAATATAACCATTCAAAGTCAGTCGATAATCCAAAATATGAAAGCTTGGATTCGATGAAAGCGTGTGATAATAATGTACACAGTTTCCCCTTTTGACAACAAGCAAAAGTCAACGAAAGCCTAATTTTTTGAATATTAATTAATAAACAAAACGAGTTAAAGTCAAATATACTGCGGCCCTTCTCAGGTCATTGAAAGAAACTCTTAACATAAAAAAAAATAAAAAAAAAATGATGAGATGATACCTTAATATATTGAGATAATTATTAAGAAAATCATCATATAATTATTTTCCTGTACATTTATTGTGATTTTTGTAGGAGTGTTGATATGACAATGAAAATTGCTGAAATAACACGAAGAGATAATGACATGATATTGGATATTGTTCGACACTATATGTCTGGAACATGCCGCACTCAAGCAAAAATTAGATTGAATGTGCAAAACCAAAAATAAAATTAGTGTACTAAGGTCAAATTTAAATTAATTAGACTATCTAAATCATGTATAGGACAATTTACATGACCTAATTTGGGAGCAGAATTTTATTCATTTTAATAAAATTTATTTATGAAATTTGAATATATTCATTATTAATTTTTAAAAAAAATTAATTTTTTTTAAAAAATTAGTGGCAGGTCCTATTTCGGCTCTAAATGGTTTGAATCAGTCGTTTGCATTACTATATATATATATATAGTCATATGTCTATATTTCCTTGTAATTTAATATTTCGTTGCTTCATAACTGTTTATTAAAACATTCCTGAAAATTCAAGAACCAATAATTATTTTTGATGGCTGACGTTGTGGATAGCACGGAGGATTGGAGTCTTCAAGCCATAGTCAGACAATCCATCGGCGATCATTTGACAAAGATTCTCGACATGAACAACGAAGATCAGAAGCCGGACGTGGGGTTTTCGGCCATCCATCACGAGTTTCGTTCGAGTTATCCAGACCTTTTCGACATGTCGATTGGTTCCTGCAGTGATGAATTAGAAGGTCTTTACAAGCCCTTTTACCCTGGAATCTGCCATCCTCTTCCCACACAGAAATCAATTCCCGAGTTTCAAGAAAATCGACCCGGAAACGACTTTGAAGACAAGCAGGCCCATGAATCCGATCGATCATCGGGAACTAGTACTGATTGTGTTGCTAAAGCTGATGGAGAATCTTATACACCAAAATATAAGAGAAGGTGCGCGTATAAAGAATATTTTTCAACTACCAAAAAAGGTTTTTTAGGGTTTTATACTGTAACAGCAATTTCTTAGTTATAGATGTCTTATTTGGGAAAAATTATATAAATATTTTGATTAAAGTATAATCCCTTAATTATTTAGATGTAACTGGAGTAGTTATCCAATATAAATTCCACAGGAAGAATCAGCAAAAAAGAGTGATGATTCAAGTTTCTGCAGATGGCCTCAGTTCTGACTTGTGGGCTTGGCGCAAATATGGACAGAAACCTATCAAGGGCTCACCCTATCCCAGGTAATTCAATCTCTCTAGCTCAGTACTAAATTCAGAAACGACAGATATATTTTTTAAGACATGACGTGTGCCAAAATATATAAGAAAAGAGACTAAGCCAAGGCCTCCTCAGACCGCGCAAATTTCGAAACTCAAGAGGTTTGTTTTCTATTCTTCTTCTAAATTATCCGATCATCCACTCCTCGATAGATAAGGGAAAACCCATTCAATCGTTACTATGTTCTATGGAACGATAGATTCCAATCCCGGTTTCGGTCGAAAAGTCAATAGTAATGGCAGTTTCATTACTTGTATTTTTCTTTATCGAACTAACTTAATTTATGCATATAGAAAATAGAAATCAAAGGTATTTATGTATGCACGTACATCTAAGAATGAAGTTTTTTTAATAACATATTTAACAAATGTTGAAGATATTACATTGAATATATAATTATTTAGTTAAAAATTAATTAAACCCATTTTTTTCCATGATGTACAGAAGCTATTACAGGTGTAGTAGCTCAAAGGGCTGTTTGGCAAGGAAGCAAGTGGAGCAGAGTTGCAGTGATCCAGGAATGTTTATCATAACCTACACAGCAGAGCACAGCCATAGCCAGCCAACTCGAAGAAACTCGTTAGCTGGTACTGTCAGGCAGAAGTTTTCTAATCCCAAGAGCCCAAATCACACACCCAAACGAGACGCTAACATTGCCATTACAGTCTCTCCAATAACCCTTCTTGAGGCAGCTTCATCCAATGAAGAGATCATTATAATCAAACAGGAGATAAAAGAAGATGAACATATATTGCCCGTCTCGATTGATGGTGGCGTCGACGACGATCACTATAATAAGTTCGACGTCTCGGCTTCCATGTTCAACGATGACTTCTTCTCGGGTCTGGATTTTCTTGATGGGCTTGTTCCAGATCGATTGTCATGCAAGAACCTGTAGATGAATCTTGAATTTTTTTTTTTTTAAAAAAAATTTCAAGTCTAATTTTAATGAAATATGTAAGTTGTATCTATTAAACAGCAAGGAATCATCGCTCCATTAAATTATCTTCCACAATACGAGATTGCGTTTAAATTTATGGATTTGACAAGTGATCGGGATTTGATATTGGGAATTTGTATATTTGAAATTTGTTATAATTATTAATGAAACTTGAAAATGTTTAATTTGATTTAAAATCCACTTGAATTTAGTTTATCCAAACAAATAATGGATTTCAAAACCATCGTTCCAAATGCATCACAATTAAAAAAACTCTTTACATATAGCACACTCAGCGTGCATATTTATGTGAGCAGCGATGATTACTTGACAATTTTGTACAGCTCGGATGTGCCCAAAGTATTATATATATACACACACACATGCTTGACACTTTTGTTTATTGTCCCGTCAAAAATCATATTTCTTGTGATTTTTCTGTAAAGAGTGTACAATATTTGACAAAGCAAAAATCCATACTCTATTAATAAGAGTGGGACTTTGATATGAAAATAGACAAATATACAAAAAAAAATCATAATTTTCCCTATATAAAGTTAATTATAAAGTACATACAAATGGTATTTTATAAAAATTGTTACACCTAAGAACTTATGGTAGGTCTCTTGTGAGATGAGCTTACGAATCTTTATTTGTGAGACGGATCAACCCTACCGATATTCACAATAAAAAGTAATACTCTTAGCATAAAAAATAATAATTTTTCATGGATGACCTAATAAGAGATTCGTCTCACAAAATACGACCTGTGAGACCGTCTCACACAAATTTTTGCCAAGAGCTTATTAGAATATTTTGCAACTTTAGTAAATATTATTAATTTCCTATATATGAAAGTCGGAAGAAGCCAAGAGAAAAAGTTAGATCGATTCAAGAAAAAAATCAATTAAATTTATGTTAATTGAAAACTCCATCAACTATATGGAGAGTGGACGAAATAGCATTTAATTCAATAAAAAGATAATTATAATTATCTACACACACATGCACGGGTAAAACAACCACTATATTATAAAATTCTGTATTATTCGATTGACTGGATTTATTCATTTAATCAAACGATCGTGTTACAAATTTTATATCGTTTAGTTGAGAGATGAGATTATAAATAATATATAATAATACAAATATTACAAATCGTTATGTACAGATAACAAAATAATAAATTACTATAATTATTTATAGAACTCGAGACGAATTTTGGATCAAAATCTGTGTCATTAGGGTTGATTTCATCCTACACGTAGGAGCACTACCTCTATGACAGAATTAAGGGCCCAAATTTAGCCACACATACATGTGGTCCACTAATTTTTTTAAAATCACATATGTGTGTGAATTTTGTCCATCTAAACCATGTGGGACAGTGCCTGACATGTAGCATCGAAGCTACCCATTATGACAAATAGGGACAGATTTCAATATTTTCACTCTAGAAGTCGTGCTTGTTAGGTAAGAAGTTAAAATCGCATTTCAGAAGTTGGAAAAGCACGTGTAGCAATATATTCAGGTTCAGAGGATAACGTGTGAAGCCACGCGCTCTTGAACATATCCCTCAATTTTATACTTTTCCCGAAAAGTATAAATACACTCACCTTCCAATCATCATTTCGTGCCCTAGTTTCTCTCTCCCCCTCGGCCGCAACATGAGCCTTCGCCTGAATTTACCTTTCCACTATTCAAATCTCCCTCTTTCCTCTGATTTTCCGTCGATAATCCACCTCATATGTCATTTGACTGCGTTCTACAGCTTCAATTCAGCTCAGATTTTATAGATTAGTTCAAAATATTGTCGGATTTGCGAGGCGAGTATAGTTTTGAATGGAAATATTGTTGAATTTGTCAGGGGTTGTGGTTCCATGGTGTTCCTGGGGTTGAATTGAAGCTGCGGTGGCGGTTGCGTGGGTAGAATCATGGGATCGGACGAGGGTTTTGGAGGAGGTGTGGTGGTGACCGAAGTTGGGCGGCTATCTGGGGGTGCATGCAGCTCAGGGATTCAAAAAGGTGAGCTTCTCGAAGGTGTATGTACCTTTGTTCTAGGATTTGATTTTGGTTTTGGCTGTGTTTGTATTGAGATTACTTTTATGAGTTTCCATTTTTTAAACTTTTGATGGTCTAATTACCAAGTCAATATTGTTTAAATATACTTGACTGACGAAATCGCAAATAATTTATGCTGATGTATTTTGGGTAACTGAAAAGATCAGTTAGTTTGTTTAATTTGTTTATGACTACAATGGAATATTGCTTCTTTATTCAGTTTTGTTTGCCCGTGTTAAATTCAGAATTAGTTATTCCTGTACAAAGATTCTAAACGGTGTTTTATGATGTAGAGTATGCTCCTCCACTTTTTCCGTTCATTGAAAGCATTCCCGAGTAACGACAATGCATTTATATCATTTGGGGCATAGTTGTAATGAGCACAAAGGGGTCCTGGAGCCTGAGGCGACGCCTTATCGAAGCAAGCAACATTATCACTTTTTAGAATAATATATTTATCTACTATGCTGTTATATGAGAAAAATGTTAATATTTAAAAATTTAGGTTGTGCAGAGAATTTTTTTTTATAATAACACATTTAGCTACTTATTTCTTAGGGTTTGGGGTTTTTGGATCGTTGCTGTTCTGATTCTTATATCTTAGGGTTTGGGCTATGTTTGATAGTAAAGAATAGGCAGCCATAGTTATTAAAAAAGCCAGTAAAGTCAAACGCGACTTCTCTGAATTTTTTTTTAAAAACCTAGTCTCGCCTGAGTATACCGCACCCAGGCAGGCTCCTTGGTGATGCCTCACACCTTTTACAACTATGATATGGGGCTTACCCTTGTGTGAAGGCACTGCAGTAAGGTTGAAGTATTTAGTAACCTTACTGCCACTGGGGATTTAAAGTGTTATACATCGACTCTGAGTACCTTTATCTGTTATTCGTGCTTTGTTTTATTGAATGCTTTATTTAGTTTATGGATGATTCGAGAGGTAAAACATATTATCTAGTTTCGCTTTGACATATTGTGCTGCATGGTATCTGATGTTGCTGATTGAAGGCCTTCAATTCATCTATAACTGACCCTGCTTCGAAATATGATTATCTTGGAAGATATTCAGGTTGATGACATGTCAGTGCCAGCTTCATGGGGAAAGGTACCCGTATCTGAACTTTGTAGGCAAGCTTCCCAACCCCCTAGTTTGCCCAACATGAATATTGCAAATAATTCTGGCTTGGAGAATAGGAATTCTCCTTCCTTGGCACTGGATGTAGGAGATAAGCTTTTAACTGGGAGAACTGGTGAAATACCAAGAAGCAATAGTGTGTGCTCTAAAAGATTAGGGATGGTATCAATGGAAGTTTCTGATGGAAAATCTGGACAATTAGATGCAGAAGGAATGTCTCTTGAGTTTGTGTCATATCCTGCAAGCGGTAATACTTCAGGTACCAGTCTAATAATTTTTGTTGACAGTGCTGTTAGTGAATCAATCTCCGAGATGAAAGTACCTTCGTTTTTAATACTTTTTTTTATTTGCCCCTAAATACATGTTTTGATGTTGAGAATTATAACGCATCCCCTTTTGTTTGTTCCTATCTGAGCAGAAAACCTTCAATTTGCTCCTTAGTTTTGTTCTCCCCCTTGTCAGCGTAGATGGTAGACACCCTAGTTCCATCATAATAATTTATTGACAGCATATCCATGTCTCATGAATTAGCACTTTTTTATGATACTGGCATGTTATTCATCACAATGTCATTGTGGTCGTCGTATTGTTTGAAAGATGGAAATTTAATGTTTAATATACCTGTATACTCAATCTCGTATTTTCCTTTTGGTGCTTTTGGGAATAATGGTTGTGTAAAATTTTATACACGTGTTGTACATATTATGGTACAAGAACACTAAGCTACTAGAAAGGATTTCTAAGCTAGAATTTAAGCACAGGAGTTTGAGTAGAATCAGATATCCATCTTATCAACAATGTTTGTACCAACTGACGTCCGGTTTTGGATGAAACGAGTACCATTTGATTGATGTCAATGATCTTTAATAAGGTTCCAGATTTTTCTAGATGCACAGATGTGTACTTCATTTTATGTGGTGTCATTTTAGCCACCATTCACCACCTAATTATATAAATAATTTTGT
This sequence comes from Primulina tabacum, assembly GCF_025594145.1. Classification (NCBI taxonomy): domain Eukaryota; kingdom Viridiplantae; phylum Streptophyta; class Magnoliopsida; order Lamiales; family Gesneriaceae; genus Primulina; species Primulina tabacum. The sequence goes on along the minus strand of NC_134560.1, from coordinate 10,716,806 downwards.
ATGAAAAAATATAAATAGTTATTTGTGGTATATGCTCAAGCGTGCGTGCCTCTTGGTGACTTGCCCTAGTGGCACCATCTCTCAAAATCTGTGGGTGGTGTAAGCATATCAAAATTTACTAATTATATTGTGTGATAAAAATCGTCTGGAATCATGGAAGGAGGATAATGTTGAAACTGTATAAGGCTACACATGTTTTTCTCTGAATTTTTTTTATTGTTTTTGGCAAAATTTTTTGGATCACCATTCCATTTATAAAGACGCGGCTTACAAAATGATTGCAGAGTGCCCATGACAATTGATTCTCTTTATTGGATATTTATATTTTTTACTCGTTATTTTTCCTTTGAGGGATCTACTCCATAATTTAGTTCTCTTTTCATGAGCACGCAGTAGTATCCAGTCAGTAAACTGTGTACATGTTTTTTTGTTCTCGTGCACGTTTTCTTCTCCATGTCAAAAGTTGCAACTATATGTAAGAGAACTTACATATTTAGCTTTTTTTGCAAAAAATTTTCTTATTAAATATCACGCATGTAGTTTATTTATGTAACATTTTGGTGTTTTATCATTTCCTTTGAGGATTTGGATTTGTCCACCAACTTTTTTCTATTTGAATCAATTATCTCCATACAATCATCACTGGCAAGCCTGGGTGGATGAAGTAATCGAACCATCAAATGTAATATGTAATCGCACCTGTTCTGGCTTGAAATAGAGTTAACATAGTATCTATAATGCCTATTCTTGACTCTTGAGTGACAATGAAATAAAGTCTTATTCCTTGTGACTTGCTGGAGCATTTGTGTTGTTCAGAAGTCTTCAACTTTCTCGAGACAATTCACTTATGGTATTTTAATTTACTCTTTATACAGAGAAAACCCAAATGGTTAAGCAAAGGAAAAGTTCACTTATCAAACCTGGGGATAACAGAAATGGTAATTTTTTTACCTTAAAGTGTCATTTCTGTAGCCTAGTTATGTAACATTTTGGTGTTCTTTACTTCTTTTCTAGAGTCTCATCCTTTTGAGTATTTGAATTTTATCCTCCAACTTGTTTCTATTTGAATCAATTATCTTTAACCAATCATCATTGGCAAGCCTGTGTGGATGAACTAATTGAACCATTAAATGGATATGTAATTACACCTATTCTGGCTTGAACTAGCATTAACATAGCATATATAATGCCTATTCTCGAGTGCCAATGAAATAAAGTCTATTCCATATGACCTGCTGGAGCATTTGTGTTTGTGAAGTCTGCAACTTTCTCAACCCATTCACTTATGGTATTCCATTTGCTCTTTATGCAGAGAAAACTCAAGTGGCTAAGCAAAGGAAAAGTTCACTCATCAAACGTGGGGATAAAAGAAATGGTAAAGTTTACAAGAATAGATGTGATTCAATCTACTTGAAGAATGGCTTGGTTAGCTTCAACTCAGCTGCAGCAGGGAATAACTTTTTCGGTGTGTATTGGGTTATTCCCAATCTTTCTGTCATTGATGTGCCAAATTTCTTTTCATGTTATGGGTTCAAATGACTTTTAGCTCGAGGAATAGATACTTGATATTTTTCAAATATGAGTTGAAACATTATGATGATTGCATTGAAAATAACGTTTTCTGGGACAAATTGGTCCGTGGCTCACCATCACATATGCATTTAGTTATTAGGGGGAAATTCAACTTGAAAAAGTAATGGTAGAGCCGCGCTCTTATTTTTACATGGTTATTGGTTTGATTCTTCATACTGTTTATGTGGCTGTGTGGTGGTGCTATGATGATTTAATGGAGGAGTTAATTACGCTCATGTAGTGGCAAGGTAGAAGGTCTTTATTTGTAATTTGAACAATGTTTTGTCATAGTTAAAAAGATTATTAAAAAGTTCACCTATAAATATGTGAGTGAGTATTTAAGAGATTATAAATGAATTTACAAAACAATTCCTGAGACTGCCGCATTTTTAATAATTACTATCAATACTGCATACACTTTGTGCCCATTAACTATATTAGAACGTTTAATGTTTTTACGTTTTAAATTTAATGCATCATATATCAGTATTAAAATATACGAGGTATTTTAGAAAATAAAAAATACTTCAAGATATATACTAAAATATATAAATTTAATGTTTCATAGTATCGGTATAGTAATATAGAAAATAAAAACAATAAAAATATATATCAAAAGTTTAACGGATCAAGAGAATGTATACGAAATGTAAGAAGAGGTGTGAATGTATACGAAATATAAGAAGAGGTGTTTTAGGATGTATAAGACACACAAAAAGAGACCATAGGTGGGTACTCTATGTTCCTCTTTGCGTGATCATGTGGCATGAATGATATTTTGTTGGCCAACAATGTGCAGATAACCCAATTTTTGACGGGAATGTCTACTTAAAACCGTAGTGTTGGAAATTTAAGCACTGGTGTTTACAAAAACTAATAATATGTTTGGAGAGATGTGTTGTTAATTAGTCACACATTTTCTAGAAATTTGTTGGACTAACTTATATATCTGCAAAACATGTTTTATTTTTCACATTTTTTAGTTTTGGAGGAGTCTAAGAAAATCGATGTTTATGAAGTTGTACTCAAATGGCTGTCATCTGGTGATCATGTGGCATAGGTGGGTACTCTAGGTTCCTCCCTCTTGTGTGATCATGTGGCACAGATAATTGATGGCAAACAATGTGCAGATAACCCTATTTTTTACGGGAATGTCTAATTAAAACTGTAGTGTTGGAAATTTGGGCACTGGTGTTTACAAAAAGTAATAATATGTTGGGAGAGATGTGGTGATAATTAGTCACGCATGTTTTGGAAATTTGTTGGACTAACTGATATATCTGCAGAACTTGTTTTATTTTTCACATTTTTTAGTTTTGGAGGAGTCTGAGAAAATCAATGTTTATGAAGTTCTACTCCAATGGCTGTCATCTAGTGTATAACTGGAGGGGAATGGTAGAATTTAAATAATCATTTAAAGCATCACTTTCTTAGTTCTGTTTGTTTATCGGTTGTGTGTTTGTTTCCATTTTTATAGGGATCTGTTGCTGTTTCTATGCCTTACTTTAGTGGTTCACTGGCGTAGCTGTTTTTAATTACCTTGTTTTTTGTTATTCTACATTTCTACTCAATGTCTTCCATTCTATAATATATCTATCATCAAAAGGAAATGGTTCAGAGGTTCAGTATTTTCTTGGCAAACGATGCATTTCTGATGTGTTACTGGGAGATCATTTATGCATTATGTGCAGTTTTAGATCAAATGTTGTTAGATTGATAGCGTCAAGTCTATGAAAGATGGGAAGGATCTCCAGGAGTGATGACTATATTTCTCTTAGTTATTAATTATTATTTTTCCCATAATCTGCATTGTTTTAACTTCTCTAGGCGCAATGAAAACATAGCATTTTGATCAACGATAGAGTTCCTTCATTAATTTTCCAGCATTTATATTTGATATTATTTTTTTAGATCAATTAGCTGATTATGAACAAGTTTCAGGAATCTATGGCTTAAAAGCTGATGTTTTTGACATCACGAAGTATCTCAATGAGATTCCTCTTGATGAGATTCTGCATGGAAACTATCACTGTCCTATTATTGCCAATGGCAAGGAAAAAAAAGCAGTGAATTCAAACAGCAGTGTTTTGCAGTCGGTAAGAAAGGCCTACTCTGTTCTTCAGGCTAGGAAGGTTTTGCAGGCTGAAAAATGTGCTGAAATTGATCACAGTTGCAACCAAAAGGTTTCAACTAGCTTGGTCACTGCTAGTTCCTCGACAAGCCAAAGTGACAGTGACAAAGGAGAGAGTTGTGATGCAGATCCGCGATCCTTTGACAAGGTATGTTTGGATACTGGACTACGGAGTTTTGTCTGAACTCTATCAAGTTCCTAGGGATGGCGTGTGGTGATAAATTAATTAATATTTTCTGTATAGTTGAAATCATATTCTAGATGTGGCCCAGAAACTCCTTACTCATTTTTAGGGTGTGATAAAGAATCTCCCTGATTTTATCCTTGCTCCAGATGCTCACTCACATGGAGTGCAACAATAAACTTTTGGAGCTAGTGTATTTATCGCTGTCAGTTTTGTTCTCAGATATAAATTAGGAAAATATTAATGTGTGCATTTTAGGATTAAAGCATTTAATTTCTTTTATCAAGTCCTCCTTGTATTATTCTGCCTTTGTTGACTACAAATATTAGATTTATGGACCGAAACTCAACCAATATATGTGATTCTTAATGATGGCATACCTCATCATACTTAAGAATTATATCATACTTCTGAAGTGCATCTAATTGGTTTTGAAGTTTGATATAGTGAGTTGACTGAAGGTTATCTTTGAAGGTTCAAGAATCTGTTGCGAAGATGAAAATATCTACCGTGATTTCTGATTCCCCTCTATATCAGCCAAAAGAAATCTTGGAGCTACTCGCACTTTCTCCACCGAAGGATTTGGAATCGTTTCTCTTTGATGTGGCCAAGCCTGCGTCATCTTTTTTGAAACAAGGCAATGATCCTCGTTTGGGAAAATCAGTTTCTCACCGAGCTGGCTTACCACCTTTTCCTTGGTCCAATTCATTTTCTGGACATAATAAGTCGGGTGCTGATGCCAGTAAGTTATCTGCAAGTCGGACAATATGTCAAGGTAGATGGGTAAAAGTTGGAAATTCTACTGCCCTTCAGAGAGGTTCTACTGATTTACAGATGGACCTAGAATCACTAACATTTGATCACAGTTTAATGCCTTTAGTTAACCTTAATTATGAGGGTCCAGAACGTCAAATTGCTCCAACTGAAAAGCTTCTTCCCCCTTCGGAAGCATGCTCAACTTCTAAGATACCTGCAGCAGGTAAATCTCATCTAAGCCCTTGTTTCAATTTGTAATTACTGTACTTCATATCAGATAATTTGTCTTATATATTTCATCCCTATACTCTAATTATTTTATCGTGAAAATACTGATTTGGATTAAAATACTGATTTGGATTAATTTAACCCGCAACAGAAAGACTAGTCAGATGAAATATGCACTAATGAGAACAAGTCATTTATTGTACTGTTGTCATGAAAGCTTTTTGTGGCACGCCTGTTTAAACAAGCATGAGATTAAACTGCTGGATCCTTATCATTAATTACTTTGTGTAAACGTTGTCTTATGTTGGCTGGTTGGTGATGCCAGATGAGCACTCCCCCATCTATGCTGCCGCTCAAGCCCTTTGTGAATTGGCTACTAATTCCTCAAACAAAAATCCCCATTCAACCGTTAAGTTGCTCGGAAAACCTTCCCAGATTGCCATGAAAGCTTGTAAATCTAAAGCCATGGAGAGATCTGATAAATTTTCCCATCCGCCAAAATCAATAAATGGAACCACGAATCTGATAAAACTTGGTGATGAAGGGTTTCCTTCAAAGAAGCTCAAGCTCACAACAGATGTAAGAAACACCTACAACAGTCGTACTGATTCCCTAAAAAAACAAGCATTAAACTGGTCTACTCCAGATCCTGTTAGATCACCTCCCATGAAACAATTCAGGGAGTCGAAACCAGAAATAGATCGTTACAACATCAACCTTGTAAAGAAACCATATATGATGAAACCGCCACGTGCTGCTGAGAGGCCGGGTATGGGTCAACAGAAGCTCAGGAAAGTCGTTTCAATGAAGTGGAATCGACCCGAAGGTTAGCTAAATTCCTGCAATGTAAATTCACTTATATCTTGTTTTGTTTGTCATTTGCTCCCAATCATCAATTCGTTGTATATATATTGTGTCAAATTTAGGTAGAACGTGGTAAAGTCATTCGATGTTGTGTACCAATATTCGAATTAGGGAAGTCGAATGTTAGACATGAAACAGACAGAAAGATTACCTTTTCCTTTCTTTTTTTTTTGGCCTGGCCTTGTGTAGATAATTGTTTAGGCAGTTGGATGTGCCGTTTTTCTTTCCATCGGTGTTCTTCATATATTGCACTTTGGCTCTCACACGGTTGCTAAGTTTCATACATAAGTTGAGCATGAATCGAACCTGCCAGCAACCTTTTCGAGTGTTCGAGTCTAAGTTGCTCGCGATTTCGAGACTAGAACAGGCATAAAATAGTGTTATTTATTTTTATATATAGAACTTGTAATTTAGGTCCATGAGCTCGGACCCAACTTCTTCTATTCAAATTCCATTTTACTTGGCAAAATTTTAATTGAAAGTGATGTGACCGTCATGCTTCTGTTTACTGATACTGTTAAGTCTGATAGCCCATGCTTACTTCGACCGAATCCCATAACTCTTTCATGCGCCAAAAGATCTCCTAATGGTGACCAAGTCATGATGCCCCATACCTATAATCTAAAACACGATACCTGTATCAGAATGTCCGAGCTTTGTCCTCCCGGGCTCATAGATGAACTCCATCCTTGCTTCTTTCTCCTGGCTGCCCGGGCTCTAATCTCCCGGGATCACAGATGAACTCGGCTCCCACTGGACACGGAGCAAGGCTGCTTTGATCTCCTGACTGCCCGGGTTCTAAACCGGCGATGACCCGAGGTAATATGGGATATTTTCCGGGTTATCAGAAAGTAACAGAATACATAAATAAATATAATCACAGAAATAAATTCCACCCAAATTCCCAATGTAATGTTTTAAAAAAAAAGGCCCAACTTCCCATTTAATTCTTGAACCACCCTGAAAATTCTAGATTAAGCAGATCGATGGGAGATCGGCGTGGCCCCGCATTTGACACCGCGATTCCTCACCCTTCAACATCTTTCTGCTTGTCTGCTTCTCACAAGAATGTATCGTTATATCCCATCAAACACTTGATTTCCAAGCCGGCTGAGTATATTACTTTTCCCAACGTGTGAATACAAATAAATTCATTCAAAGTTCCATTTTATGGGAGCATGTATGGGGGTGATATTCACCTTTCGTCCTTAATTTCATTGGATTATACGGGTCTCTCCTGATTTTATTTATACAAGTTTTGTCTTGTAAGGGGTAAAAGGCTCAGAAATAGTCCTAGAGTTGCATGGCCAAAACCATCTTTGTATTGTGTCCATGACTTGTACTATATATATTTTGGAGTTCAAATTTTAGCAAATTAAAATAGGATTTGTTCATTTTCTACAATATTTCTTGCAAAAGACAGAAACCGCAAGAACGTGAATCCGAAGTGCATATTTGATGATATCCGGGTGAATTGGGTGAGCTGGGTTGGGGTGATTCACCGTATGAATTATGAGTGTTGTGTTTAAGGAAAATGAGCAAGGAGATGTATCTGTGACGAAGGTATATCTGTGAGCTATGGCTTCCAACGTGACCTGCAGACAAGAAAATGAACTTGTGAATTGGCGTCGGAGGGGTGTCCGGCGTGGCCACTCCGATGCTTAAGTCAGCAGGTTGAAGGTGAAGGATAATGTCAATATATGTGAAGATATATGTGAATGCCAAGAGATCAGAAACAAAAATGTCTCAATCCCCTTCAATGAAATACATACCTGCTATTTATAGAAAAGAAGGTGATGAGTACCTTGTTTTCAATGCATATTTGCCACTTGTAATCTTAGATGTTGACTTCTTGTCACACCGTCCTAATTTTCCATCGTGTCACATCAGTAGGATTTTGTCAGGAACGCTTATCGAGGTATGATTTTACCTTCTCTCGCACTCGAGTGCGGCACTGTTATCGAGGCAATCCGGATAGTGAGTCATGGACCGGGAACTTGAATGAGAGCCCGGGCTCATGATTACCCGTGGAGAAAGCTTCCTGGGCATACCTCTGCCCGGCTTCTGATGAACTCTTTCTGCAGACTTACCCTGATCTGGGTATCCATTGAATATCTCGGGTCATCCATGACCCGAGCTTTTATGGGGGTATCACCACCCATCCCTTAAATAGTCGGGCTAGAGTCTCACTCGCTGTTCCGATCAGTCATGCTCGGACTTCCATAAAAGATAATTACTTTGTTTATAAAAGCACCGAAGGCTTCATATCTTCCGGTTTTGAGCTAAGATGCCGGAGCCTCATGTCTTCCGGGCTTAAAATATTTTTGTCGTTCAGTATTCTCTGGTAGTAGAGCTGATGTCATGATTATGTGGACCCTAGAATTTGAACGGTCGAAAACGCTTCGTATTCTGAGAATACTATCAGTCTGACACGCTTCGATTTTCGTGCATGTCTTTTCATCTTCCCGCGCAATTTCCAAGATGCATCCTAACCCTCCGATTCAACTTTGGATCAACGGTGAAGATCATACCCCATTCGCCTATATAAAATAATGAACTCTCTTCATATGTCACTTTCGCAACTTTCAAATTCAAAATTTTCTCTCAAATTTCACACACTTCCTCCGACGCACAACGCTCCTTCATTCCGGTGAACTTCCGTTCAAGAATTCTTCAAAAATCCTTCGTTCCATCATCCTCGTAAGTATTTATTCCCATCTCTTCCTTTATTTTTCTTCTAAAAAAATGTCGAACTTCACTTATTCCACTTCTGGAGCAAATGCGCGAGGCTCGCCTAGCTACGACTCCACCGTGATGCGCTCCGATTCCCCCCCTTTCTCCTCCCCCAAAACACTTCTTTACTCAATCCTCTTCGAAACCCCCATCCAGGAAATCCAAACCCACCTCTTCCAGTCCTTCCCAAGCTCTGAAAAATGGCAAGGGTAAGGGCAAAGCTCGAGCCTCTTCTCCTCCTGAATCTGAGGCCCTGGAAGCTCCCTGGTTCGCCTCAATGAGCAGCACTTTGCGCTCGAGGGCGGATGAGGAGCTTAGGACTCTTGTCTCCATCCCTTCTTCCTTTCTCATTTTGATTCCATGTCCATTTGACAGGGCCAATAACCCTCATCCTGGCTTTACCACTTTCTTCCGGGACCAAGTAAGAAATAGTCTTTGATTTTACCATCCCTTCCTTTTATATCGAGTCGCCATGTCCACCCCAACTCTTTTCGGATTATGGCCTTGGTCTTCATCCTTTTCCGCGTGCACAACCTTCTCATTAACCCCCTCGTTCTCCACTATTTTTTTGTTTGCCGGCTGGGAGATAATTCCTTTTCCCTGTCTGCCCAGCTTAAATCCCGATTCCTTGATGATATCCCTTCTTCCCAGAAGAGATGGAAAGGACGCTACTTTTATATACAACTCCCGGCTTCCCTTACCTGTTTGACCGGGTTTCTCCCTTCTCTTCCTACACAACCTTCCCTCCTCAAATCATACAAATTTAAGGAACCCTTCGCCCGAAGCCACGAGTCGGTAGAGGGTCATAAATTTTCTTCTTCCATCATCATTTCTGAGGAAAATTTAATAACTTACGGGTTGAGTGCCCCGAGTAGAGGACCTAATCAACCGGGTAATAGATGAAGCTGCTGGCTTGGGCGCTCAACCCGGTAACTTTCTCTTTTCAAACTTCCTTTTTATTTTTCTTGTCTTATTATTTTGTAATCATTCTGACCATCTTTTCTCTTTTTGGGCAGATAATACAGAGATGCAAGAGGCCTTTGCAAAGAAGTGGGCGGCTGAGAAGGCAGCAAAGAAGAGAAAACTGGCAGCTCGGAGAGCGGTTGCCGAGAAGAAAAGAGCCGATGTGGCTGAGGAGGAGGATGCCCGGAGGAACGAATTTGCTCGGGGAGAAGCTCAATTCGAACGGGAGGCCACTCGGGCAAGCTCCCAAGAAGAATCTGAAGATTCCGTCCCCCTCATTCAGAGGAAGCGGAAGGCTATAACAAGCCCGGAGCTAATCCTGCTTGAGAGTAACCGGGAGGAAGATCCGGCCACCTCTCAAACGACCCGATCAACCCCTCCTCAGCAAAATCAACTATTCCAAGAGCCCCTCCAAACTGACCAGCCTACCCGAGGCAATCTCTTCCTAGAGGGAGCTACCTCAACCGGACTTGGGCTGTTCAAGCAGCTGCTAGTTCCTGCCGAGGAGGCGTATCTGAAGAGCTTACGGCCTACCGCAAAATTACTCGAAGGATCAAATCGGATCCTCACTGTAAGTTCATGACTTCGTTTCTCTCTCTTTTTTATTTTTACTAACTCCTCTTGTACAGGGTGTTCAAATGTTGATATCAGCTTTTGAAGAGGTAGCTGCGGCAGCCACCACAAAAAACCATCAAGCCCGGGCTCTGCAAGAGCTTCACGAGCAGCTTCAAGGAGAGCTGTCTCGGGTCAGATCTGCCCACGAGGAAGAAATGGCTGGCCTCCGCACGGCTTTGGAATCGACTCGAGTAGATCTGGATAAGGCTCGAGATGATATCAACGAGGGCCTTGTCCGGGAAGAGGCTATGCAAGAGACTATATCTGTCTTGGAATCGATGAATAATTCTCTATCCGAGCAGGTAGAGTTACAGCAGTCCTGGGCGGAAGCTGCTGAGAGGACCCTGGCTGCTGCTGAGTATAATAAGGACAAGTGGCATGCCTCCTTCCTCCAATCTCTTGAATTTAAAGCGGCTGTCGAAGATTGGGCCTATCATCTCTTCAAGACTGGATTTGATAAATGCCGGGAACAATTTGAAGAAGCCGGGCTCCTGCCTGAGGGTAGGGAAAACTTCCCGGACTTTGGACGAGCCATAACATCCCTTCCGAAAGATGGCGAAGAGGAGAAGAAAGATGCTCAAGAAGAGGAACAATCAGGGTCTAGCGATATAGATGTAGAATAGGAATGTAATCTACATTTTCATTTTCATTCAATTTGCTTGTACTCTCAGCCTCCGTGCTTTTATTTAATGGAATTTAATTTTCCTCTTTAATTGTTTGCCTCCAATATAACTAGTCAATAATTCATATATATTCGGCCTCAGAAATAATTAGATTTATAATATTCATATTGCTTGTGAATGTAGAACCTCATAATTTTTCCAAGTTTTATAAAATAGCCAGTACCTTCAATAAGTAGTCGGGATGTTGAGCTCTGAGCCGGACATAAATCCCTGTACTTAGTAAATGATGATCAAGGTGTAGAACCCCTAAGTCAGGGTGTGGAGCCCCGAATTTTAAAAATAACCAGAGTACAAAGCCCTGGATTTTATAAATAACCAGAGTATTGAACCCTGGGGCGGGGATCTTGTCCCGGGACTTGGGAATGGTCGGAGGTGCGGAGCCCTGAGCCAAGGTGCAGAGCCCTGGACTTATTAATAACCAAGGTACGAAGCCTTGGGTCAGGGATCATGTCCCGGGACTTGGGAATTGTCGAGGTGCGGAGCCCCGAGCCAGGGTGCAGAGCCCTGGGCTTATTAATAACCAAGGTACGGAGCTTTGGGCCGGAGATCATGTCTCGAAACTTGGGAATGGTCGAGGTGCGGAGCCTCGAGCCAGGGTGCAGAGCCTTGAGCTTATTTAATAACCAGGGTACAAAGCCCTGGGCCGGGGATCATGTCCTTGGACTTATAGATTAACCGGAGCTTTGTACCTTCCGGGTTTGGATATAATATTCATACACTTCCTCAGAAGAAAAGATCTTTCATTATATCTTCAAACAATAATTACATCTTTCAAGCGTAATATTTTTTTAAATGAAATACATTCCACGGTCGTTTCAGATATCGTCCTTGAGCATCCTCTAAATAAAAATCTCCCGAGCTAACCTTCCGGGTTATTTTAAAAGTTCCTTCCCACCGAGCTTCCAATTTTCTAACGTCTCAGGATGGATTGACTTTTTTCATCACCAGATATACTATTTGAAAGTCTCGGATTCGGACTCTCTTGTAGTACGATTTCATAAGCCGACCTCGGTAATCTTCCATTCGAATCATAGCCTTCTCTCTTTTCTCCTCCACCAGATCCAACTCCATTTCCCGGTTTCGATCATTGTTATCAGGGTAAGATTCTACTCGGGCAGAAGATTGTCCGATTTCAACAGAAAGAACTGCTTCAGAACCATATACCAGATTAAAGGGAGTCTCTTGAGTAGGTGCTCGGGGAGTAGTCCGGTATGCCTAGAGAACACTAGGCAACTCCTCTACCCAGTCTTTTCCTTTGCCATGTAGCCTAGTTTTCAAAGCTTGCACAATAATTCTGTTTACAACTTATGTTTGACCGTTTACTTGAGGATAAGCAGTAGAAGTGAAAGACTGAGTGATTTTCATTTCCTGACACCAAGCTGTGATCTCTTTTCACTGGAACTACCTCCCATTATCCGAAATTAGTTTCCTAGGAACTCCAAATCGGCATACAAGATTCTTCCACAAGAACTTCAAAACTTCTTTCTCCGTAATCCTACCCACTTAGAAAAATAATCAACTGCCACCAAAAAAAATTTCTTCCGAGCCCGAGCAACGGGAAAGAGACCAACAATGTCCGTGCCCCACTGATCAAAGGGGCTAGATGTCAAATGAGCTTCATAAGAGTGGCTGGGTTGTGCTGAAAATTAGAATGATGTTGACAACCATCACATGCCCGGACCACTCGAGCAAAGTCTTGGATAATACAAGGCCACCAGAATCCGGCAAGCATTGCTTTTCGGGCCAATGTCGTTCCTCCGAGATGCTCTCCACAACACCTTTCATTAATTTCTCGGAGGAAATAGTCCACATCTCCTATAGATAAGCTTTTTAACAGAGGTCCATGAAATGATCTCCTGTACAAGATGTTATTTAAGAGGGCAAATCTGAGAGCTTTTTTTTTAATCTTTTGAGCTTGAGTTTTATCTTCAGTTAATTCTTTGTTGACAATAAACTTGATCAGGGATGTCATCCAAGAATCCTGTGATGCTGGTAATATCTCTTCATCAGTGGAAAGAATTAGCCGGGTAACATGCAATACTTCCCGGGTATTGACTTCCGATAAGGAGGCGGCCATTTTGGCCAAAGCATCCACTTCCTCATTCTCACCCCGAGGAATCTGCTCAATGCTCTAATCCACAAAAAAATTGGCATGGGCTTTAATGAGCTTTAGATTTTTAAGCATCCTGTCATCCTTAGCCTCATAAACGTCCCTTATCTCCTGGGTAATTAACTTTGAATTGGAATACAAAATGATCCGGGAGGCTCCAATTTCCCGGGCAACTCGAATACCGGTGAGAACAGCCTCATATTCTGATTCATTATTAGTCACCCGGGAGTCAATTCTTAATGCTAATTAATCTTCTCTCCCGAGGGAGCTATTATCACTACTCCCACCCCACATCCAGAAAGTCTAGACGCCTCATCCACGAATACTCTCCATACATCCTCCTCGTCAGACTGAATCATCTCGGATAAGAAATCTGGCAGAGCCTGCGCTTTGATGGCAACTCGGGGCCTATGCTCAATGTCGTATTCTCCCAGCTCCACTGTCCATTTGATCATTCTTCCATATACCTCCGCATGAGGCATAATCCTCCCGAGAGGGCTATTAGTGAGCACAATAATATGATGCGATCAAAAATAAGGCCGCAGTTTTCGGGCGGTCATAACCAAAGTCAGAGCTATCTTATCTACTTCACTGTACCGGAGCTCAGAGCCTCCAAGAGCATGGCTGACATAATAGACAGGCTTCTGATCAGAGCCTTCTTCCTTTATAAGTACTGAACTAACTGCATACTCAGTAGTGCACAGATAGACAAATAACTTCTCCCCGGGCTCTGGCTTCACTAAGACAGGAAGCTCCGCCAAGTGACTTTTAAGATCTTGGAAGGCCTGTTCACATTTCTCATCCCACCCAAACTGTTGCACCTTCCGAAGGACCTGCACGAATGGGTAACTCCGATGTGCTGATCGGGATATGAACTGGGAAATTGAAGCAATTCTCCCAGTCAGTTTCTGCATCTCTCGGACAGATCGAGGAGATGTCATGTTTAACACTGACTTACCCAATTCACCTCGATCCCCCGGTCAGTGACCATAAAACCAAAAATTTACCACTCTTTACGCCAAAGATGCATTTGGCTGGATTGAACTTAATCCCATAACGCATAAGAGTGGCAAAAGTCTCTCCTAAATCAGAGATGTAACCAGAAACCTCCCTAGACTTGCCCATGATGTCGTCAACATAAACTTCAACATTTCTTCCCAGCTGCTTCTCAATTACTTTGTTCATTAGACGATGATATGTGGCCCCTGCGTTCTTCAATCCGAAAGGCATGACCACATAGCAAAATGTGCCTCCCGAGGTGATGAAACTGGCCTTGTCTTGATCACTCTTGGCCAGGGGAATTTGATGATACCCCTGGTAAGCATCCATGAAACTGAGCAGTTCATATCCAGAAGTGGAATCCACCAACTGATCAATTCTGGGCAAGGGATAATGGTCTTTGGGGCAAGTATTGTTGAGATCTCTTAAATCTACACACATCCTCCACTTCCCGGTAGCCTTTGGTACCAACACCACATTCGAGAGCCAGGTAGGAAATTGTATTTCCCGAATGTGGCCGGCTTGCATCAAATCTCGGACCTGTTCATCAATTACTTTGTCCTTCTCGGGACCAAAGTGTCTTCTTCTGCTTCACAGGTTGAGATCCCGAGAGGATGTGCATATGATGTTCAGCTGCCTGTGGAGAAATCCCGATCAATTCTTGCTGGGACCAGGCAAACACATTAACATTAGTTTTTAAACAATTTATTAAACTGAACCGGGTTGATAAGTCAAGGTCCCGAGCAACCCGGATCTTCTTTCCTGGCCCGATCTCAACCACTTCTTGCTCATCCTCTGCCACAAACTGGACTTCTCCCTTCTCTACTATCCTCTTCACATCCTCCCCCCCACTTGCTCCTTTCTCCTCTCTCCGACCTTCTTCTGGTCCACTCAGACCGCTTCCACATAGCATTTCCAGGAATAAGGTTGATCTCCCTGGACTTCACACACTCGGCTTTCCACTGGAAAATTAATCTTCTGGTGGTATGTGGATGCTATATCCCTTAACTCATTCATGACCGGCCGTCCCAGGATAATATTATAAGATGATGGGGCATCCACAACAGTGAAAGTGGTCATTACAGTCTTGTTCAACTCCCGAGTGCCCAGAGTTAAGGGCATGACAATCTCTCCCTCCGGGTAGACAGCATGGCCAGCAAAGCCAAAAAGTGATGTTTCCACTTTCTCCAATTGGTACCCCTGTAAATCCATTTGTACGAGGGCCTCCTTAAAAATGACATTCACAGAGCTTCCCAAGTCAACAAAGACCCTCATAATGTCATAATTTGCTACCCAGACTTGAATTACCAAGGCTTCATTGTGGGGAAGATGGACGCCCTTAAAATCTTTCGGGCCAAAGCTAATGACTGCCTCACTTCTCCTCACTCCCTCTACTTCCATGCACTCTCTCCTACTCCTAGATTTCCTAGCTCGATTGGAGTCTCCATCAGTAGATCCTCCAGAGATCATTTTGATTACCCTTAAGACAGGGGGTGAGGCTTTTTTTCTCATGGATTGCAGGTGGGATATAACCTCTCTTCAGCGTCCGGCAATTCTCAATGTTATGATAACACACTTTATGAAGGGTACAAAATCCCTTCTTCTCGGGCCTGGTAAATTGTTGAGGTAGGGGCATGTCCCTGCTACATTCTTGAACATCCCGATCCCGGGCAACCTTCAAAGGCATGTCATGAGAGAAATGCCTCGGGTTACCCCTCCTCTACCTTCTTTCCTCGGGTCTAGATACCCGATCTCCCCTCTCTCTCTTCAACACCTCCCTCTTCTGCTTCTGAGCCTTCTCCATATTAATATACTTCTCTGCCCGGGACAACAGATCTTCAAAATCCCCTGGCGTCTTCTTAGTCAATGATCGAAAAAATTCGCCCTTCCTTAACCCCTGAGTAAATGAAGTAGTCTTGGTCTCGGGGGAACAAGGAAAGACATCCAAAGCAACACGATTGAATCTCCGGATGTAAGCCCTCAAACTCTCTTCCGGGCTTTTCTTTACTTCAAAAAGACTAAATGCATTTTTTTTTATACTTCTTGCTGCTGCTAAAGTGATGTAAAAACACCTTTTGGAAATCCTCGAAAGAATGTACACTCTGAGGGGCCAATCCCTCAAACCATCTCTGAGCTGAGTCAACCAAAGTGGTCAGTAATACTTTGCACTTGATCTTATCAGCATAGCAGTGCATCATGACCATGTTCTCAAACATGGCCAAATGCTCCTCCGGGTCGGCGCTACCATCATAGTCCTTGATTTTGACAGATTTAACATTCCCGGGCAAAGGTTTCCGGATAATAGCATCAACAAAAGGGCATCCTCTACCGATAGCTCTAACATTATTCCTTTCACCTATCTGCCTTTCCAGAACCCTCATATTCTGTCTCAATTCTTCCAACTCCTCGGCCACAGTAGGAGACTTAGAAACATCACTGGACTCCCTTTCCTCCATCCTTACTTCCTCCTCCCTCACCTCCCGCTCTCGCTCCTGCTCTCCTTCAGACTGTGTAGCACGATGAGAAGGGTCTCTCCTGGCTACAGCCTTCTCTACGGTATCAGATATAATCCGAGCCAACTCTTCCGAGGACAAAGTAATAACAGGTGGAGGTCCTGTGGGCGGATGATCACATTGTCCTGAGGTAAGTGCATTATCTCCCAGAACCCGGGAAGTGTTTTGATTTGTCCTTCTTGTAGGAGCCATGCCATATCTACGTCTTGAGCTCAATTTCCCACAGACGGCGCCAATGATGATACCCGGATGAATCGGGTGAGCTAGGTTGGGGCGATTCATAGGATGAATTATGAGAGTTGTGTTTAAGAAAAATGAGCAAGGAGATATATCTGTGACAAAGGTATATCTGTGAGCTATGGTTTCCAACGTGACCTGCAGACAAGGAAATGAACTCGTGAATGGGCGCTGGAGGGGTGTCCGGCATGACCAATCCGATGCTTAAGTCAGCAGGTTGAAGGTGAATGATAATGACAATATATGTGAATGCCAAGAGCTCAGAAACAATAATATCTCAATCCCCTTAAATGAAATACATACATGCTATTTATAGAAAATAAGGTGATGAGTACCTTATTTTCAGTGCCTATTTGTCACTTGTAATCTTAGATATTGAATTCATGTCACGTCGTCCTACTTTTCCATTGTGTCACATCAGTAGGATTCTGTCAGGAATGCTTATCGAGGTAAGATTTTACCCACTCTCGTACTCGAGTGCGGCACTGTTATCGAGGCAATCTGGGTAGTGAGTCATGGACCGGGAACTTGAATGAGAGCTCGGGCTCATGATTACCCGGGGAGAAAGCTTCCTGGGCATACCCCTGTCCGGCTTCTAATGAACTCTTTATGCAGGCTTACCCTGATCTGGGTATCCATTGAATATGGGCTCTTATGGGATATCAGTATTCAAAGTCAAGAAATTGCGTTTACCTGGAAAAAAATATCGACACTTTCATACTTAAACAAGGCTATGTGAGTTCTACTTTACCGCTAGTGATCATCCATGGCTGAGAAGAAAGAACAAGAGAATCCCTTGGCTAACAGAATCGACATAGACAGAAACGAGTCATTTTCCGTTGAATTCATGAAGCCCCGCCACCGAAACTGTATCAAATGTTGCGGTTGCACGACTGCTATCTTGTTGATCCTAGTGACTACCGTGATAATACGCATGGTCACAATTTTTCACCTCAAAGATCCTGTTTTAATTTTCAATATGTCGAAAATCGAAGGCCTAGACGTGCTCAAAGAGGCAAAAGCTCCCTCGGCAATTAACTCGAGGTCCATAGCAGAGGGCTCGATCAAGAATCCGATTGTTGTGTCATTCAAGTTCAACAACACCACAACGATAGTATACTATGATGGTTTCCTCATCGGCGAGGTTGTCAACCCATCAGGCCAGGCTAAGGCCCGAAAAACACTACGAATGAATGTATTGATGTACATTATGGTCGATAAAATCTTGGCCGTACCACGGCTAAGGGACGACTTGGTTGCGAAGACGTTGCCTTTTAATACCTATACAAGAATCACTGGATGAGTGAAGTTTGCTAATGTGATTCAAAAGAGGTTTGTAGTCACTTTGAATTGTACTATGGATGTAAGTGTAAGTGGTCAAACCATTGAAGACAAGAATTGCAAGACACAATATTCATATTAATTGTCTCCTTTTCTTCCAATTTTTGCTGGAGTTTGTATATTTTTATGTATTTTATATGTAGATAAATCAAAGGGATTCTATTGATTCATGATGGGAGCTCGGCAAAACAAAGTCCCAAAATTAGATCGGTGTTGGGTGCAATAATTGTCCCTGCTTGGTAGAGCGATCGAACCGTGGTGCTTGAGCTGCTCTGCGGTTTAAAAGATTTGAGTTGCACTATTACCACTAGCTATAGCTTTTGGTAAAGCGGTAAGTACTCGGTCCTACAATTGGTATCAGAGACAAGGTCACGGGTTCGATTCCCATTGATTGCAATGAGTGCAATTATTGGGAGGGAGATTGTTGGGTGCAATAATTGTCCCTGCTTGGTAGAGCGATCGAACCGTGGTGTTTGAGCTACTGTGCGGTTTAAAAGATTTTAGTTGCACCATTACCACTAGCTATAGCTTTTGGTAAAGCAGTAAGCACTCGGTCCTACAATCGAGATATATGAGTTTTAAGGATCTCACTGCACATTAACTGTAACTAAAAGTTTTTGTTGACATTATCAGTTTATATATAGGAGATCGTGAAGCGACGTTGCTAGGCACTAATCATGATTCATTAGGTTAAACCGAAATGAATTCGACTATTAATAATTAAAAGAGTTTATTGCATTAATAGGGACAATTAAGGTATGTTTACAAATGATTAAATAAGTTTGATCTAAAATCATAAAGAGTCGTGATCTCATGCCTAGTTTACACATGAATAATTGAGTGTAACACAAATACTGATTGTGATCGATCATGACAAGATAATTAAATTCAATGAGTTCAATTTAAGAGTTAAAATTTTATATGATTAAAATTTTAAACTTATAATATTGATTATGAGCTAATTTTAAGTTGGCACAACAAGCGAGTAAATTTTTTATTTTAGTGAAGTTTTTATTTTTATAAAGTCCGAAATTAGAAAGGATGATATGAGAATTTTAATAACGAGCTCATCGTGCTCGTTATGAAAATGAATTTAATTAATTTTCTGGATTACAATATAAGAGTTATAATATTTTTTATGATGATATTTTTTTAAGTTTTAAATTAAAATTATATTTGATAAATTTTAATTTAAATAAAAAAACCCATAAAATAAAATATATCATATCAAATAAAATGAAGGACTTTTTTCTTATCTTATAAGTGGATGAGTTGATCTATATAATATATGATATGATAAAAGGTAATATATATTTGACTTTTGAAATCAAATCAAATTATCTTAATTAAAACAAAATCTAATAACTAAAATAATATTATATATGTGTGTGTGTATAGGGTTGGCCGTTGAAGCAATTTAGAGAAATGAGAAATCAAATTGAAGTTTCATAACTGCGCTCGGCCAAAAGTTATCTTAAAGAAGATAAAATCTTATTCTTTTGTGTGATCTTACAATCTATATGTCGTTACGACTGTAATTTCATTGCGATATTAGATTTCTTGTTTGTGTAATTCGAATAGTTTTCTATTGCCAATTATTTGAATTAGATCCATTTATGGTGGAAAGGATTTTTGAAGGTAACGGCAAAGTCCACAATTGAGGTCATAGTGGGACAAAATAGGAGTATTCATCCACGATAGTCCATTTATGGACTCAAACAAGCATCTCGAAGTTGGAATATCCGTTTTGATAACACAATCAAATAGTTTGATTTTATTAAAAATACAGAAGAATCATGTGTATATAAGAAAGTTATTGAGAGTGCGATAAAAATTTTAGTATTTTATGTTGATGACATCTTTATTTTGGGAATGATGTAGAACTTATGCAATTAACTAAAATATAGTTATATACTAAATTCTCCATGAAAGATATGGAAGAATCATCTTGTGTATTGAGAATACGTATCCACAGAGATATATATAATATTTTAATTGGGTTGTCTCAATCCTTGTACATAGAAACTAATTTGTCATTGGATGGTGGAAAATATAATGATTGCTGAAATTAATATGGTGTTTATCATTATATGACGTATATCATATTTCGGAGTTATAAATGTTATTTTTTAGTTAATGTATTAGATTATTTGAGAATCAAATAAACAAATGAGATAAATTAAATATGAGTTATGATCAATTTCAAGTAAGTTGTAGAAAATAATTAAGTATACACTTATTTGGTAACAGTATAAAAATAGAAAATGATTAAGTGAAAAAATATAGAACATACATGAATAACTGCTTTATATTAACAAATAGTAAGAAAAATTGACGACTAGAGTAATCAAATTTTAAAATAATAAAAATAATTCAAATATTTTTTTGTTTGTAAATAAATATATGTTGCAATTAAATTTAAATTTTTAGTCACAACAATTATGAAATATTATGTGTTTCCGTAGTTTGACAAATATTTTAAGTTGGTGATGACAAAAACAAAACTTGTTTTAGGCTCCAACTCCCTTTTTATGTAATACAAGTTTCTAGCCCCTTGACAAGTCAAGTCATTAATCGCTTTATCAGAATCTCAAGCTTTTGATATTATGTCTGACCATAACTTAAATTTGCTTCTTATCGGTCCACTTTATCAAAGAAGTTTTCAGAGTCGAACCATTAAAACTCTAATACCGATCCAACCAGTCTGATATTAACAGATCAAGATGGATGCAATAAACTCAATTTTTTCGATGATATTAGATAAAGTGTCATGTACAGTGCTTATCAACTCCCGATTGATAGAAATGTTTCCTAAAATGTCAATAATCAATCAATTTTTCAGAATTTAAAAGAGTCAAAGTCATAAAAAGTGAAGAAACATTAAATGAGAATTTAATGCAGTGTACGATGAAGAAAAGTTTATAATATCATGTTATCATAGGCTAGTACATTCGAATGTTGAAGACCAATCTAACTGTTGGAAGCCCTAGTATATAAAGAGAAGAATCAAAATGAAGAAAGAAAATCGATTCATTGATTATCTTCAAGTTATCCATATATATCCATCCACATCATACGTGGAACTTACATATCAGATCGTTTCAGGATCAATCTGTGCTCCATTCTAATTCTAGCCGCTCAAGCTATTAGTTAGAAGATTTTTTGCAAGTCCATTTTTTTGAACCAACGGTTCTACAGAAAAGCCCGACATTTGTGTCTTTGTTTAGTGATGCCAAGAGTTTCGACTTAGGCAGTGTGATAAGTCATATTCAAAGTGGATTTGAACAAGAATTATATAAATCAAAGTCTTTTACTGATATTCTTCTTAGGTGGAATAAGAGATGACATAGGAGTTTGTTGGAATTTTTCATGTTCACAATCTTGCTTGATTTTGATTTTAAACAAAACTTGTTATTTTGTTACTAATAAACTTACCTAAGTGTGCAATTAGCTGAACATAACTGAAGCTATCGAAGAATGCAAACTGAAAGTACCAACTGATTAATCGAACTGAACCAGTTCAACTGATTGTCCAGCTGATAGGTGGTTCAGCAGAAGACCTTCAGAAGTCTGAATAGCTGATGAAGAGTTCAAGTGATGAAGAGCTCAGCTGACCAGTTCAACTGAATCAATGAAATCAGTTCAGCTGACGAGGCAACTGATTTCACCTCATCACAACAAGACCAGTTCAACTGACAAGTTCAGAACATCAGTTAGGAGAAAACTAGTTTGCAGTTACCGAGACGCTTACATAAATGGAATCCAGTTGTGCACAAATGTACAAAAGCTATTGTCCAGTCAAAGAATCGTGTGCTGGGCACCTTGAGGTGCTTCAAACATAATATTCTTCAAGAGCTGCAATAGCTCGTGTTCTAAGAATGTAAACACCCATGAATTAGATCGAGTTTGATTTTAAACCAAGCAAAAAATACCCGAAATAATCCTTCTTTAAGAAAGCTGATACATTTTATATCATGTGAAACTGAATAAATGAAGATAGAGGGAATCGATTGTGACATATCAGTTCAATTATGGTGAAAACTGAACTGACGGATGCTCTAACTGATCAAATCAGTTTGAAAACAATAGTTAAACAATTAAATACACAAAATATGTTTATGGATGTTCGGAAACTTCAGCTGCTCATACGTCACCCCTTCTACCTCCTCGGGTAGGATACACTAGAAGACTTTGATTAATTACAACAAGTGTAATAACCCACCCAACTTAGGACTTACTCTACTGCCTAACTGAATTCCTAGTCTAGACTGAAGGCAACACCATCCATCCAACACTTGTTTAATGTCTATGTGTCAAAGACTACATACACAAGTTTATTGTCTTTGTGCAAGACGATATTTGAGTGATGCTCTGTGTGTGTGTGAGAACTGAACAATAAGTTTAACACGAAAGTGTTATCACAAACTGAAGGAAATAGGCTTCTAATCTAAGCTGATAAACACGTTGAAGTGTTCCCTCTGGGCTGATTGATTCTTCAAAGTTGATATGCAATAAGTGTGCCCTTTTTTTTTGTTTTTCCACACAATTGATATTGTAGTTGTTGTTATAGTTGGTCCTCGCTGATCTTCTATTTATAGCTGCGAAGATTGACGGTATAGTGAGACTCAATTATTGTATCTGTTGCATTTTGAATCTGTTCCTCGAATTTTGTATGTACCTTCCGAGAGCCATTCTGGAACGTTTTGGCTTTAAACATTGACGCAACGTCTATTATTGTCCTTTGACTGGACAATAGATTTTGTACCTTTGTGAACAGCTGGATTCCATTAAATAAGCTTATCGTGATCTGCAACTGATTGGTTCTGCCTGATGCTCTGAACTGGTCATCTGAACTGATCTTCAGTTGGGCTGGTGAAATCAGTTGACTCGTCAGTTGAACTGATTTCACTGTTTCAGTTGGACTGGTCAGCTAGGCTCTCCATCAGTTGAACTCTTCATCAGCTGGCCAGGCTTCTAAAGGTCTTCTGTTGAACTGCCTGTCAGTTGGACTGGTTTTTGATATATCAGTTGAATTGATTCTGTTTGGTCGATTAGTTGATGTTTTCAGTTTGCATCTCGATAACTTCAGTTTTGGCTCGATAACCGATCAGGCAGATGCCTGATCAGTTCCACCTTCTTGCGCACTTAGGTAAATAATTAGAAACAAAATAACAAGTTTTGTTATCATCAAAATCAAGATTACGAACATGAAATGTTCCAACAATATGTATAATAATTCGATGCATATTGATACGTATAAGTGCCAACTTTTTGAGTTTTATAAACTCACATTGCTCATGTATTACATGATCAGGTAATGAAGATGCATAGGATGCCCGTTTGCCAATGGATGCTTGTGACGTGCCTTACCTCGACAAGAACCTGGACGTGTTATTGTATAGATTCCGCATATGTATTATATTGGATTTTATGTCAGGGTTCCAAACAAGTTTCACGACGTTTATGACTATATGTATAAAGATACGGTGTATGTTTGTATATGAAAATATGATTATACGTATGTATAGATGTTGTTGCTTGAGTTTTTGGCTTATACAAAATGTAGGGACATCATGCCAAAATTTTTATGAACCGTCAAATTGATACCCCTTGTTTGAATTGCTTCATAATATATGTATATCGTTCAAACTCTATTTTGATTATGATCGTAATGATCATTAACTACGCCAAGCATAGAAGAAGGGTGCTACACCAGAGATCGCTTTTTCTTTAACTCTGATATTCATATATTCAAATGGCTTTCTTTTACATGATCTCTATGTTCTCAAATGAAGATTATGATGATTAAAAAATATACATGCAGATATATATATCTGCACAAGATGATGATATGTGGCATGTCATTACCAACAGTCCATAAATATTCTTGAAGCCAACATAGCTATAGCCATATTAGAGGGTGAGCCTTTACTAGTTGAAAGACAATGGTTAGAGTGTACCACTGAGGAAAAAAAACTAATCTGGACAGCATGACCAAAGATATTCTCTACAAGACCTTTGAAAAGAATATGTTCATCACGATAAAGACTTTCTCTACTGCCAAAGAAATGTGAGAAAAATTGACCCAACTTTGTGAAGAAAATTATCAAACGAAGGATAAAAATCTAATCTCAGCAATTCAAAAATTTGACGATGTCAAAATGAAGCCAAAGAGATTTTAAATGAGTTTGATGAATGGTTTAACGGTATTGTAATTGAAATTAATTCAATTGGAAAAGAATATTATAATCATGAAATTACCTTGAAGGTAATGAAAGCACAATCCAAATAATGAGATATAAATATGTTTGCAGTGAGGGAGTCCAATTATCTCAATAAACTCGATTTGCATGAACTAATTACAGATTTGAAATCATATGTGTTCGAGCTTGGGACCTGAGCAGAAGAATATCCTTCCACTCCTCTACCACAAAATCTCTAGCCGCCATGACCTCGACAGCAATCAACAACGGATATTCTTCTAGCAGCAAATCTGCTGATCAGATAATCAATGAGGTCATGTCATTATTTGTTAAAAAATGGCAAGTTTATGAGAAAAAATCAGTCTAAGTTTAATTCTTATTGTAACAAATATCAAGTTGATGATAATCAGGCTTGTTTTAACTCTAGAAAGAATGATAATTTCATTGCAGATTGTAACATGCCCAAGAACGACGATAGAAAATCCATACGAGAAGATACGGTCGGTCCAAAGATTTTAAAAAATAATTCACGAAGAAGAAAGACCAGAAGTTCTTGTTGTTGAGAAGAGCAAAAGCAAATGAGCTCATTCGGATTCAGAAATTTCTAACTCAGATACTTCATCCAGCGAGAGTGAGGAAGAAAAAGTCCAATGCCTAATGCCAAATACAGAGTCGAAAGCCACAAAATTTAGCTGAAGTCTGCCGATGATATTCTTTTTTAATTCAAATCTAGTGAATTTACACGTGAAGATCTTTTCACAACACTGCATGACATGATAGATGAGTTTAAGATTCGAAGATGTGAAGGCAGAAAACAAAAGCTTAATAGACAAGTCAGAGGACTCTAGCTTCTCGCGGAGAAAAGAACTTGACAGTTTAAGGGTGAATTTTAATTTGCTAGCAACAAAGAATGATGATCTACATAGAGTGTTCCAAGTCACTATTAATGAAAATAAACAACAGACAGAATTGTCAGTTCTTGGAACAAATCTTCTGTTTATATTGATAAAATTCATGAGATGCAGAAATCAACCACGAACAAAATTATCTTAGGGTTTGGCAACAGTGAATGCAATTCTTCTAGTACAGTGACTCAATTATGTCTGGATAAAGACGATTATAAAATGGTAAAATGTGTCCATTCCAATGCAATATATGAGCATGATCAGCAAAAATTCCAACCTAGCTAAAATTTAAATTTTGAGAACATGGTTAATCATAGAGGTCTTGACTATTTTGAACATGAGTGTTCTAAGTCTAACCGAGCACGGATAAAATGTAGACAAAGTAAAGCTAGCCACACCAGCTCAAATTGGTCTCGCAAAAGATCAAGTCTAGCCATACATCACTCTATGAAGGGAAAACCTAGTTGTTAGCACAATTGCAAACCGGTTCAAAAGAGATACAGAAGGAATGGGAAGGATGAATGGCATTAAAAAACATCTGGTGAGAGAGAAAATATAACACACAACTTCAGAAGGTTATGCACAAGCTCACACTCTTTTTGATACACACACTAGTAAGATAGTTAGATTAATTCAAGTATGGGTCTTGAAAGGGTTAATCCGATCAAGATTCAATTAGATTTGGGTACCAAAGTTTGATTGTAGACCTTAAATAAGCAGCTCATGTAACGTACCGTGTTTTAAAATGCTTAAAATTTGCAGAAAATAATTTTTTTTTCTTAAATAAGTAATAAACTCTTGAAAATGAAGTACAAATAAAATGCTTGTCTAAATATTTGAAATATAAAAGATTCCAAACTATTTTCGTGAAGTCACAACCAACTAGCTTGCAAAAGTACTTGTTTAAACGACGACATAAAGTAGTTTCATAAAAATAAGAGTAAATGAGTTCAACATGCATAGGAAAAAAAATTCTTGAAGCTTAAGCGGTCCTCGGGTTAGTCCTCCGCACAATCCGAGCCAACTCACTGGTCCCTGCCTCTCGCCTCCTCATACTCGTCATCACCTGCATCGATCAAGTCTAGTAAGTCTAAAGAATCAACATGTATAAACTGAGAATAGCAAGTAGTACATAATAAAGCTACATGCGTTCTAAAGTAGCACATACATATTTAAACTTTGAACATACTTACGTAAACATAGAAGTGCCATCAATTCAAACATTTTCATAAACGTGCTTGCATCGTACATACTTAAACAAGCACAATCATCATCATTTTGCGTAGAGATATGTTTCCAAGCAAGTGACCCATACATATTGCACCTGATCAGAATAAACCACAGTATTGGTGGAACATGCCGTATTTTGAACTACTTGAAATTTGCGGAAAATAAAAATTTTCTTAAATACCAAATGAACTTTCAATTTTCGTTCATAAAATCAATTGTTCATCCAAAAATATTTGCGTTAAAAGGAATCACCAATAAAATTTGCTAATGAAAAATACTTGTTTAAACATTGTAAACAAAACGTGAAATCAGAGTAGTTGAAACATTGCATGAAAATTAAAACATGTGCAATCCTCGGGTTTAGCCTCCCGCTCAGTCCAAGCCGGCTCACTGGTCCCCACCTCTCGTCTCCTCAAAGTCATCCTCACTACATCGATCAAATCTAGTGAGTCTAAAGACTTTACATGCATAAACTGGGAATAACAAATAATACGTAATAAAGCCACATGCATATTTGAAATATAGCGTACATACTTGAAACTTGAACTTGCATACAAAAGCTTGAACGTACATACATATCATAGATGTGCCATCAACGTTAAACTTTTCTTAAACATGCTTGCATCGTACATACTTGAACATACATAAACTTCATCATTTTGCGTAGAGATATGTTTCAAAGCAAGTGACCCATACATAAAACGCCTTATCAGACTAAACCACAGTACTGGGCTGACAGGAAAGATCCACTGCCACATACATGAGATCCCCGTTCATGTTTTAACGGGTGGATTGGTCCCTGGTCATGCTTTATCGCTTTACAATCCTGATCTAAACCCGGTCATGCTTTACCGGGGTGGATTGGTCCCTGGTCATGCTTTACCGCTTTTCAATCCCATACATAGTTTGGTCACAAGACATTTAGCTTATCTCAAAAACATGAAAATATTTTCTTTTACACGTCGAACATACTTACTTGGCATTGAGGGATTCGTTGGATCTCTCTTGGGGCCACTGCTGCACATACTAACATGAGTTCAACCAATTTTTTTTCAAAGCTTAAACGTTGGTATTCGTGCTCACCACGGAATTCAATAAATAGCTTATGACATTCTAGACCACTCAGAACTTGACCTCGTATAATTATCGTACTAAACCATGACATCGAACCCCAAAGCAATCAACATAAGTTTGCCCAAAAATGGAGTACACGAACCCCGTGCCCAGGTCCGGCTACGGGTCCGTGTAGACGCTGTAAAATTTGTCTCGAAGAAAAATGAGGACCCGGACCTCGTGTCCTGGTCCGTGTAAGGGTCCGTGTATGGGTCTGTGTAGCCTGGGGATATCAAATCTGTGGGAAAATTCTTGCACTACCTATTTCTCTAAATTAAACTGGCTATACTATGAATCGATACCACGAGACCCATCCTAGGACGCTATGGTATTGACTCCAACCCGTAACAACAATCAAAACAACCCCAATATTGAATGCAACAACAAAACGACGCAAAATTTGAGATTCGACACCATTAATCTTCCTAAGGTTTCTATTACTCCCCAAGCCATCCCCGACTCAAAACCAAACCTCAAACGGTACCTGAACACCTCCCACATCAAGTCTAAACGCAGTAGTGATGGTCTAGCGATGTCCAACGAAGCCTGCAACTCAAACACTTCAAGGATTCATCAATAACATATTTTTCAGAAAAACACAATTTGAACAGTCCTACGAGAACAACCATAACTCACTCAATTTTTGTCCAAATATTTCGAATTTTATATCAAATCGAATCTATCAAAAAGTTTTACGTTTCATATGTTGAAAGGTTTTCCATAAGATCAACCGAAAAATTGCAGTCCTCGAAAATAAAGTAAACAAATTTCTGAGATCTAACGTTGCATAAATCGATCAAACAATTTTCTGATCAAACTATTTACATCACACATGGATTTTTTTATGCATAAAAACATCACAACACATAATATGACTAGATCGACGCAGGAAAAACAGAATATACATGCCTTTTGATATTAAAATTTATCGAACCGACGATACCGATGCGGGAAAGAAGCGAGGGTAGATCTGGGACGATCGTGGAACGATTTTCTTGCAACAAAATCACGAAAACTTGCTGGAAAAAAATCAGAGGAAGGGGCGGCTGCTCTCTATGTCTAAGAACCCTAAGTATTACTAAAAAAGAATGAAATGAAATATGATGAAATGAAGTGTGTGTGTGTGGTGTGTGTAAAAATGGGTGTGTTCGTGCGTTTTGTGTGATAATTAAGGGTATAAAAATTTCTTAATTAGCTAATTATCATGCTAATTAAAATACTAACCCAAATAACAAGTTATTCAAAATGGTAAACTAATACCCACTATACTAAAATCATCTAATTTAAAGTAAAAATGCAAAATTGCAAACTTTAAAAGTTTTAAACTCCTAAACTCACTAAATAAATAAATTAGGCTTTAAAATGCTAAAAACTAAATAAACCTTTTAAAACACCTCAATCCTAACTTAAAATAAAATACCACATTTTAAAATCGTAATAATCGTCGCCGGTCTCTTTTCCTCGATCTTGCATCGAATAATCACCTGAAACATGAAACTCAAGAAAATATTTAACGTGCATCACATAAACATTAATAATTAAAATAATGTAATTTAAATAGATCATGCATCGCTATAGATCATTTTAAATTTAAATAAATAATTTAACAATTTAAATAAATGCATGGTTTTACGTGTACTGAATTTGGGCTCTACAGTTCCTCCCCCACTTATATAAATTTCTTACTCGAAATTAAATCTTACCAGACAGTTCTGGGTAGCGGTTCCTCATATCTGGCTCGGTCTCCCAAGTGGCTTCCTCTACCGATTGATTCAGCCACCGGACTTTGACTAACTTGGTCACCTTGTTCCGAAGTCTTCGCTCCTGTCTGTCTAGGATTTGGATAGGTCCTTCCTCATACGATAGATCTGGAGCAGGCTACAACGGCTCATAGCTCAAAAACATGCGAAGGATTCGCTAAGTACTTCCTCAGCATCGAGACGTGGAAAACATTGTCAACCCCGGCCCAATAAATCTCGGGCTAAGCTTGCCTCTCTTCCCAAATCTCATAACACCCTTAATGGATGCTATCTTCACGAAAACGTGATCACCTACGGCAAACTCTAGATCTCTCATCCTCTTGTCAGCATAACTCTTTTGACGACTCTGGGCGGTCTTCATCTTGTCTCGGATCATGACCACCACATCTGCAGTCTGCTGAACAATCTCTAGTCCAAGTTCTGATCTCTCACCGATTTCATCCCAATGAATCGGTGATCTGCACTTCCTCCCATATAGTGCCTCGTAGGGAGCCATACCTATAGATGATTGAAAACTGTTGTTGTAGGTAAACTCCACTAGAGGTAGCTTAGATTCCCAAGTCCCATGGAAATCGATTATACAGGCTGGCAATAAATCCTCCAAAATCTGAATCACTCGCTCAGACTGGCCATCTGTCTGGGGGTGAAAAGCTGTACGAAATAGCAACTTCGTCCCCATGGCTGCATGCAAACTCTTCCAAAAGGACGATATAAATCTCGGGTCCCTGTCGGACACAATAGAAACTGGGATCCCGTGCAATCGAACTATCTCCCTGATATAGAGCTCCGCATACTGCGTCATGGAGAAAGTCGTCTTCACTGGTAAGAAGTGTAGAACCCGTAAATCAGACTACGTATAAGCCATGCATAATTTCTAGTATTTAAATTAAAAATGATTTTTTTATTTTTTTGGCATTTTGAAGTTATTTAGTCTTGGTTATTTATTTTAAATCGCATGAGTTTAGTTTTGTCTTTTCAGTTAAATAAGCGAGGCCGGACTGGAGTTGGAGTAACGAGATAAATTTTAATAATGAGAAAATATTTCTAGAATTTATTTAAGATAAATAATAAGTTAATTTAATGTAAAAGAATGTTTAAATGATTTATTTAAGTAATTTGAGATAAGTAGTAAATAAATTCTTTTAGGTTCAATAATTAATTTATTAATTCACTAAAATATTTAATGGGTAGATAAAACTCTAAAGATTTAAAATACATTATTTAGGCAATATTTTCCCTCCCATTATCATAGAGAATTTGGCCCCCCCCATAAAGAATTAACTTTGATTTGTCAACTCTCCATTTTTGATATATTTCCTTATCCCTTCATGGTAGAATAATTCCTTCAACTTTAAATCCTCAATAATTATTAATTAAGCAATTTTTCTACCCATTTTATCAAGAAAAATTTCGGTCACCTCATTAAAATATTTGAATTAAATTTGACAACTCACAAACTTTGATTCCTTTCCTTATCCCTTTTCTTGCTAGATAATCCCTCACCTTTTAATCATCAATAACTAATAATTAAGCAATTTTTTTCTACCTTAGTTGAATGATAAAAATCGGCCAACGTCATTTTTTTTAAATCAAATCAAATCAATCATTTCCCTTTATCTCTCAACTCAAGGATAGAAAAGTTTCTACCTTGCCATTCTATCTCCCAAATACTTTGCAACTTCCCCATTTCATTCCTAGCCTTCTCTCCTCTCCATATTTTCGAAATTTCAGAGAAGAATAAGCAGAAAAATCATGAGAAAGCAAGGGAGAAATAAGAGAGAAAAGTAAGAAACAAAAGAAGAACACTCCGTCTCCGCCGCGCCGTGTCGTCGCACTAGTTTGTTTTCTTATTCAAACAAATCCAAGGCAAGTTTATATTATTTCTTTGCTCTTCAATCAAGTTATATAAATATTTTAAAACATTACATGATCATGATTTCAATGGCAAAACCGAATTTGGACAGCAACTTTCAAAGAAAAATCTGCACAGAATTTCGGTCCCTACTTGTTCTTCACGGTTTTGATGTGTTTGTGGTTTCAGGTTGGCTCGATTTCCAGGGGCTCCAAGCTGCATCTAGGATTGTTATAGGGTGTGCTAGGAAGGTGTTAGTCCATTGGTTTAACTCCCTTCCCCCACAGCAATGCGTTTGGACAGCAACCCTCCAAAACGTCATTTTGGGTCTCGAATTTCATGGTTTCTTGCCTAAGGTGTGGGTTCTGATCTTGGCTGCCCTAGGGGCTGTATCCATGGTTAGAATCCCTCCTTGACATGTCTAGGACATGACAAAGATGCCCTTTCATGGCTTGGTTCATGGTTCCATCGTTTTAAAAATAAAACAAAGAACAGCGCCCCTTCGGTTTTAAAATTCTGGTTTTGTTGAGTGTGTTGAGTTTCGATTTTGAGGTGTTAGATGGGTTGTGGTTGGCTTCTAGCCCTTGGCCATGACTCATACAATACCTTAGCATGTCTATCATGGACCATGGTTAACCTCATAACCATTGGATCCTTCATTTGACAGCAAAATAAGCTACACTCCCCCACGGTTCAGCATGTGTTCTCGGGTGGAGCTTCGGGTTTGTCGTAGGTGTTGGCTTGGATTGTGTCTGGCCTATGGCCCTTAGCCATGGTTCAAACCATACCTTAGGATGTTGGTAAGAGGCTCTAGTCGGTGGTTCAAGTCCCAATGGCCATTAGCCTTGCCAACGACGCAAGGAAGCGCAACAGCTGCTGCTGTAATTTTCTTGACAGCAACTTTGTGCTTTGGTTCAGAGGCTCGTCTGAGTTCTTGGTTAGATTTTAGCCTATAGACTTGGACTGGACAGTGCCTTATTGAGTTAGTAAGGTCATGTTTTTGGCCGTTTGTGATTTGGTTAAGTTTAGAGGTCGTACGAGAATTTATGGTGCAAGGTGCCAAAGTGACTCTCGAAAGAGCGTTTCATGATTTTGGCCTCCATGCACAGTTTTCGTGTATTACAGCCCTTGGTAATTATTTTCCAGTATTTTTAGGTGTATTTTAATCATGACTAAATGATGGTTCGATGTTGGTTCGGGTTGATACGGAGTCATGGTTAAATATTAAGTTTGTTGGGCGTAATAGTCTCGTTTTTAGTTCGATTTTGAAGTGTTGGTCAAGTTAAGTTATTTGCATGGTCAAGTCAAGTTATTTGCATGTTTTTCATGTTAGAATTAGGTCACAGCGAGCCCGGGAACGATCCAACCCATTTGGTAAAATAAAACAGGATATTTAATTATATTACGTGCATAAAAATATAAAATGTTCATTTTTTAGATATATGCGATATTGCTTGTGGCCACCTCACTCTCATGGGATTGCAGCTTATCATGGGATTATTACTTCATCCGGTGGCTATTGACCGGTTCATGTTCATGTATGGGTACGGATATCCAGTCCAAGGGCTGTGATGATCTCTACCGCCCAGTATACTGTGGTTTAGTTTGATCAGACGATTCAGTTCATGTTATGGGCCACTTGTGTAGAATATATTCTCAACAGAAAATTATGATATGCTATTTTATGACAGGGCTCTATCGAGCAAACATTTTACTTACGATTTTTCAGTTATGCACGCATTTATAATTATTCATGACACGATTTTCATGTTACGCTCTATGATATGATATTTTACGTTACGCCAGATTTTACGATATTTTTACTTGTTATCCATGATATATGCATGCTGAGTCTTTAGACTTACTAGAATTGATTGTTGTAGGTACTGATGAGGTCGGGACCGAGGGCGGGGACCAGTGAGTCATCTTGGGTCGGCAGTAGTAGGAACCCGAGGACCTCATTTTCAGCACTTACTATTTTTATTCCAAAGTCAGTTTTTATTTTGTTGAATTATTTTAAGTTGTTATTTTGAAACAGATATTTACTTCCGCTGCTACTTTGAACATTAAATCTTTTATCAGTTTATTTTATAAATGAGGCATTTTATTTACTTTTAAAGGAACATTTTAAATTATTCCGCAAAATTTCAAACACGAAATACGGGCCTCTACAGTTGGTATCAGAGCCTATGTTCTTGTAAAGGATTGTACTACTACTGACCTCGAGAAGCTCACGAAGTCACGTCTTCGGTCTGTAAGTTTTACGTTTACGCATTTCTTTTAAAGCATGAAATATTTTAACAGCATGTTTTCATGAAATATTTTACGTTCAGATTTTTGATTATGCAGTATTTATTTAAATTTAAAGAAATAATAGAGATTATGCATGTTAGCTACGTATGGGTTATCTATGGAACATTATGCCTCCTAGACGCATTCTTGAGCGCACGAGAGATGATGAGCCTCGCCAGGAGGACGGTGAGAATCAGAGGCAGGAACGAGATTTACCACCTCTACCGGACATGAATGCCCAGATGTTAGCTTGGATGACTCAGTTCTTCGCACAGTTCGCGGGAAATAATGCTGTGGCAACCAGGCCGGCAGGGCCTGAGGCTACCTATGAGCGGTTCATGAAGATGCGACCGAAGGAGTTCTCAGGGACTTCAGATCCTATGATTGCCGAGGGCTGGATTAAGTCCCTCGAGGTTATCTTCGAGTTCATGGAGCTTAGAGACGAGGATAGGGTCCGTTGTGTGACTTATCTATTTGGAGGAGATGCCCGCTTATGGTGGGAAGGAGCATCCGTAGCCCTGAACTTGGCTACTCTGAGTTGGATGTGCTTCACCGAGGTATTCTACTCGAAATATTTTACTGACGAGGTGCTTGCCAGGTTGACCAGGGAGTTCATGACCCTGAGGCAGGGAAACTCAACTATTACGGAGTTCATCCGTAAGTTTGAGAGGGGTTGCCATTTTGTGCCCCTGATTGCCAACGATGTTGGGGCAAAGCTGAGACACTTTTTGGATGGTCTACGGCCGATCTTGCGCCGTGATGTTAGGGTGGCTGGCCCTACTGCTTATGACGTCGCTGTCTCCAGAGCTCTAGCTACAGAGCAGGACCTGATTGATATAGAGTTAGACCGCCAGGGCAATCGACCAGTCCAAGTGCCACACTGCCCTCCTCCTCAGCAGCAGCCCCAGAGTAAGAGGCCTTTCCACGGCCCACCCAGGAACAGAGGACAGCAGCAGCAGCAGCGGGGACGCGCAGTCCCGAGGACTTTTGAGCAACTAGTCTGTCCTAAGTGCACACGCCGCTATGCTGGAGCGTGTATGTATGGTTCAGGGAAGTGTTACAAGTGTGGTAGTCCAGACCACTTTCTGCAGCAATGCCCGCAGGGGAGTCTGCCTACCCAAGGCAGAGTCTTTGCTCTCCATGCAGCGGAGACGAACCCGGAGACCATGCTCATGACAGGTATCTTAAAGCTTTAAGTTTATATTTGAAAGTTATCATTTCGGGGATTTGGGTCAAGATTTTGAACATAGAATTGATGATAGGATTACATGCTCTAATCAGTGTTACTTTCGGGAATTAGGTTAGAATAACTTTGACCTTCGCATGTCTATAGGTTAGTTCTTGTGATTATTGGGTTCAGCTTGACGTTCCAACCTTTCAGGGAGAATTTTTATAGCGGGTTCAGCTACGAAAGCCTTGATAGATTCAGGGGCTACTCATTCATTCATTCCGGAGACATTTGCTAATTTTCTCAAGGTCAAGATCATCGGGCTAGATATAGCCTATTTGGTAGTACTGCCTTCTGGAGAGGAGCTAGCAGCTACTAATGTGATCCGAGACATAGACCTCGAGCTTCATGGCAATTTTGTTTATGCGGATCTTATCGTTTTACCGATGCCAGAGTTTGATATCATTCTGGGGATGGACTGGCTACTAAGGAACAGGGTTTTGATCAACTTTCAGCGGGGATCTGTTCTAGTCCGACCGCCTGGGATGGCGCAGTTCTTATTCGAGCCAGACAGGTACTTTCATTTACCGTGTTTGATATCATGTGTTCAGGCTAGGAAGCTCATGCATAGAGGGTGTCGAGCGTTCTTAGCGACTTTTATATCCGTTCCCGAGGCACCCAATCAGTCA
The DNA here is from genome assembly GCF_025594145.1 of Primulina tabacum. Taxonomy (NCBI): domain Eukaryota; kingdom Viridiplantae; phylum Streptophyta; class Magnoliopsida; order Lamiales; family Gesneriaceae; genus Primulina; species Primulina tabacum. The sequence goes on along the minus strand of NC_134560.1, from coordinate 10,681,665 downwards.
GCCTCCGATGTCCCAATTGTTAGAGATTTTCTAGACGTTTTTCCTGATAACGTCTCTGGTATGCCACCCGAGCGAGAGGTGGAGTTTTCTATTGAGCTTATGCCAGGTACGTCTCTGATCTCCAAAGCACCGTACCGATTAGCACCGACAGAGATGGCAGAACTTAAGAAGCACATTCAGGAACTTCTTGACAAGGAGTTCATTCGCCCGAGTTTTTCACCATGGAGCGCGCCAGTCTTGTTTGTGAAGAAGAAGGATGGTATGATGAGGCTCTGTATTGACTACCGGGAATTGAACAAGGTTACAGTGAAGAACAAATACCCACTTCCGATGATTGAAGATTTATTTGACCAGTTGCAGGGAGCCTCAGTATTTTCGAAGATTGATCTGCGTTCTGGTTATCATCAGTTGAGGGTGAAAGACGCCGATGTTCTCAAGACTGCTTTTAGGACTCGTTATGGCCACTTTGAGTTCCTTGTGATGCCGTTTGGTTTGACGAATGCGCCAGCGATCTTCATGGATCTCATGAATCGCGTATTTCAGTCGTATCTTGATCAGTTTGTGATAGTATTCATAGACGACATTCTCGTCTACTCAAAGAATCAAGAGGATCATAGCAGACATCTGATCGCAGTTTTGCAGACCCTACAGAAGCATAAGCTATTCGCGAAGTTCAGTAAGTGCGAGTTCTGGTTAGAGAAGGTGGCGTTCTTAGGTCACATCGTTTCTAGCAACGGTATTGAGGTAGACCCAGTGAAAGTTGCAGCAGTCAGAGATTGGGTTGTGCTGCAGAATGCATCAGAGATCTATAGTTTCCTTGGGCTAGCAGGATATTATCGGAAGTTTATTCAGGGATTCTCCTCTATCGCAGTTCCACTCACGTCGTTGACAAAGAAGAATGTGAAATTTGTGTGGAGCGATGAGTGTCAGAAGAGCTTCGATACTTTGAAGCAAGCTCTTATCTCGGCGCCAGTATTGGCCATGCCGCCAGGGCCCGAAGACTTTGTTTTGTATACCGATACTTCGAAGCTCGGTTTAGGTGCAGTGTTGATGCAGCATGGGAAGGTGATAGCATATGCCTCTCGACAGTTGAAAATCCATGAGACGAGTTACCCTACCCATGATTAAGAGCTGGCCGCCGTAGTTTTTGCCATGAAGATTTGGAGGCATTATTTGTATGGAGAGAAGTGCCAGATCTTTACCGACCATAAGAGCCTCAAGTACTTCTTTACACAGAAAGAGCTGAATATGCGTCAGAGGCGTTGGTTGGAGCTAGTGAAGGACTATGACTGTGACATTAGCTACCACCCGGGCAAAGCTAATGTAGTTGCGGACGCACTGAGCAGGAAAGTCGCAGTGATGGCTCAGTTGGTGGTTTCGAGACACCTTCAGTTTGAGATGCAGAGGTTTGATTTGGAGACATATCCTCGAGGTAGAGTTCCCCGTCTATCTACTTTGATGATTCAGTCTTCCCTTCTAGACCATATTCGCAGTGGTCAGTCAGCAGATGAGCAGTTGGCAAAGTGGAAGCAGAGAGATGAGGCCAAGGGCAGTATTTTGTATACAGTTAGCGACAATATTGTGAGATATCGAGACAGAATGTGGGTTCCTAGCAGTGATTCTATTCGAGCAGATATTCTATCCGAGGCCCATATGTCGCCATACTCTATTCATCCTGGGAGTACGAAGATGTACAAAGACCTGCAGTTGTTGTATTGGTGGCCAGGGATGAAGAAAGATATCAGACATTTTGTATCCGAGTGTCTGACTTGCCAGCTAGTGAAAGCAGAGCATCAGAGACCAGCAGGCTTGCTCAAGCCTCTTTCTATTCCCGAGTGGAAGTGGGAGAATGTTACAATGGACTTTGTGACCGGCTTGCCGAAGTCAGTCAGAGGATCAAATGCTATTTGGGTGATTGTTGATCATCTTACCAAATCAGCGCACTTCTTGCCTATCAAGACAACTTTCACCATGATTCAGTATGCAGAGTTGTATATCCGAGAGATAGTCAGACTTCATGGTATTCCCGTTTCTATAGTGTCTGACAGAGATCCTAGATTCACTTCCGCTTTTTGGAAGAGTCTGCATTCAGCAGTGGGTACGAAGTTATTGTTTAGCACAGCTTTCCACCCTCAGATAGATGGGCAGTCAGAGAGAGTTATACTGATTTTGGAAGATCTTCTCCGTGCTTGTGTCATGGATTTCTCAGGGAGTTGGGAGTCGAATTTGCCATTGGTAGAGTTCACCTATAACAACAGCTTTCAGTCGTCTATAGGTATGTCTCCGTATGAAGCACTGTATGGTCGTAAGTGCAGATCGCCAGTTCATTGGGATGAAGTAGGAGAGAGATCAGAATTGGCTCCGGAGATCATTCAGCAGGCTGCCGATGTAGTAGTCAAGATCCGTGATAGGATGAGGACTGCTCAGAGCCGACAGAAGAGCTATGCGGATCAGAGGAGGAGAAATCTAGAGTTTGCCGTTGGCGACCATGTTTTTGTGAAGGTAGCACCTATGAAAGGGGTCATGCGGTTCGGGAAGAAAGGAAAGCTCAGTCCGAGATTCATCGAACCCTTTGAGATCCTCGACAGGGTTGGGACGATAGCTTACCGTGTTGCTCTTCCGCCGAATCTGGCCGGAGTACACAATGTGTTCCACGTCCCTATGCTGAGGAAGTATATGGCGAATCCTTCGCATGTCTTGAATTTTGAACCGTTGCAGCTCACTCCGAACCTGTCTTACGAAGAAAGGCCAGTGCAAATCTTAGACAGACAGGAGAAGAAGCTTCGGAACAAGCTGGTTAAGCGAGTGAAAGTCAAATGGCTTAACCATTCAGAGGAGGAAGCAACGTGGGAGTCTGAGCCAGAGATGAGGAGTCGTTATCCCGAGTTATTCGGTGAGTTATAATTTCGAGGACGAAATTTCTTTTAAGGGGGGAGAGTTGTAGAACCCATAAATCAGACTACGTATAAGCCATGCATAATTTCTAGTATTTAAATTAAAAATAATTTCTTTATTTTTTTGGCATTTTGAAGTTATTTAGTCTTGGTTATTTATTTTAAATCGCATGAGTTTAGTTTTGTCTTTTCAGTTAAATAAGCGAGGCCGGACTGGAGTTGGAGTAATGAGATAAATTTTAATAATGAGAAAATATTTCTAGAATTTATTTAAGATAAATAATATTTAATGTAAAAGAACGTTTAAATGATTTATTTAAGTAATTTGAGATAAGTAGTAAATAAATTCTTTTAGGTTCAATAATTAATTTATTAATTAACTAAAATATTTAATGAGTAGATAAAACTCTAAATATTCAAAATACATTATTTAGGCAATATTTTCCCTCCCATTATCATAGAGAATTCGGCCACCCCCTTAAAGAATTAACTTTGATTTGTCAACTCTCCATTTTTGATATATTTCCTTATCCCTTCATGGTAGAATAATTCCTTCAACTTTAAATCCTCAATAATTATTAATTAAGCAATTTTCCTACCCATTTTATCAAGCAAGATTTCGGTCACCTCATTAAAAGATTTGAATTAAATTTGACAACTCACAAACTTTGATTCCTTTCCTTATCCATTTTCTTGGTAGATAATCCCTCACCTTTTATTCATCAATAATTAATAATTAAGCAATTTTTTTCTACCTTAATTGAATGATAAAAATCGGCCAACCTCATTTTTTTTAAATCAAATCAAATCAATCATTTCCCATTATCTCTCAACTCAAGGATAGAAAAGTTTCTACCTTGCCATTCTATCTCCCAAATACTTTGCAATTTCCCCATTTCATTCCTAGCCTTCTCTCTTCTCCATATTTTCGAAATTTCAGAGAAGAATAAGCAGAAAAATCGTGAGAAAGCAAGGGAGAAACAAGAGAGAAAAGTAAGAAACAAAAGAAGAAATACTCCGTCTCTACCGCGCCGTGTCGTCGCACTAGTTTGTTTTCTTATTCAAACAAATCCAAGGCATGTTTATATTATTTCTTTGCTCTTCAATCAAGTTATATAAATATTTTAAAACATTACATGATCATGATTTCCATGGCGAAATCGAATTTGGACAGAAACTTTTAAAGAAAAATCTGCACAGAATTTCGGTCCCTACTTGTTCTTCACGGTTTTGTTTTGTTTGTGGTTTCAGGGTTGGCTCGATTTCCAGGGGCTCCAGGATGCATCTAGGATTGTTATAGGGTGTGCTAGGAAGGTGTTAGTCCATTGGTTTCACTTCCTTCCCCCTTCAGCAACGCGTTTGGACAGCAACCCTCCAAAACGTCATTTTGGGTCTCGAATTGCATGGTTTCTTGCCTAAGGTGTGGGTTCTGATCTTGTCTGCCCTAGGGGCTATAGCCATGGTTCGAATCCCTCCTTGACATGTCTAGGACATGACCAAGATGCCCTTTCATGGCTTGGTTCATGGTTCCATCGGTTTTAAAAATAAAACAAAGAACAGCGCTCCTTCGGTTTTAAAATTCTGGTTTTGTTGAGTGTGTTGAGTTTCGGTTTTGAGGTGATAGATGGGTTTTGGTTGGCTTGTAGCCCTTAGCCATGAATCATACAATACCTTAGCATGTCTAGCATGGACCATGGTTAACCTCATAACCATTGGATCCTTCATTTGACAGCAAAATAAGCTACACTCTCCCACGGTTCAGCATGTGTTCTCGGGTGGAGCTTCGGGTTTGTCGTAGGTGTTGGCTTGGATTGTGTCTTGCCTAGGGCCCTTAGCCATGGTTCAAACCATACCTTAGGATGTTGGTAAGAGGCTCTGGTTGGTGGTTCAAGCCTCAATGGCCATTAGCCTTGCCAACGACGCAAGGAAGCGCAACAGCTGCTGCTGTAATTTTCTTGACAGCAACTTTGTGCTTTGGTTCAGAGGCTTGTCTGAGTTCTTGGTTGGCTTTTAGCCTATGTACTTGGACTAGAAAGTGCCTTATTGAGTTAGTAAGGTCATGTTTTTGGCCGTTTGTGATTTAGTTAAGTTTAGAGGTCGTACGAGAATTTACGGTGCAAGGTGCCAAAGTGACTCTCGAAAGAGCATTTCATATTTTGGCCTCCATGCACAGTTTTCGTGTATTACAGCCCTTGGTAATTATTTTCCAGTATTTTTAGGTGTATTTTAATCATGAATAAATGATGGTTCGATGTTGGTTCGGGTTGGTACGGAGTCATGGTTAAAAATTAAGTTTGTTGGGCGTAATATCTCGTTTTTAGTTCGGTTTTGAAGCGTTGGTCAAGTTAAGTTATTTGCATGGTCAAGTCAAGTTATTTGCATGTTTTTCATGTTAGAATTAGGTCACAGCGAGCCCGGGAACGATCCAACCCATTTGGTAAAGTAAAACATGATATTTAATTATATTACGTGCATAAAAATATAAAATGTTCATTTTTTAGATATATGCGATATTGCTTGTGGCCACCTCACGCTCATGGGATTGCAGATTATCATGGGATTATTACTTCATCCGGTGGCTACTGACCGGTTCATGTTCAAGTATGGGTACGGATATCCAGTCCAAGGGCTGTGATGATCTCTACCGCCCAGTATACTGTGGTTTAGTCTGATCAGACGATTCAGTTCATGTTATGGGCCACTTTCGTAGAACATATTCTCAACAGAAAATTATGATATGTTATTTTATGACAGGACTCTATCGAGCAAACATTTCACTTACGATTTTTCAGTTATGCACGTATTTATAATTATTCATGACACGATTTTCACGTTACGCTATATGATATGATATTTTACGTTACGCCAGATTTTACGATATTTTTACTTGTTATCCATGAAATATGCATGCTGAGTCTTTAGACTCACTAGACTTGATTTTTGTAGGTACTGATGAGGTCGGGACCGAGGGCGGGGACCAGTGAGCCATCTTGGGTCGGCAGTAGTAGGAACCCGAGGACCTCATTTTCAGCACTTACTATTTTTATTCCAAACTCAGTTTTTATTGTGTTGAATTATTTTAAGTTGTTATTTTGAAACAGATATTTACTTCCGCTGCTACTTTGAACATTAAATCTTTTATCAGTTTATTTTATGAATGAGGCATTTTATTTACTTTTAAAGGAAAATTTTAAATTATTCCGCAAATTTTCAAACACGAAATATGGGCCTCTACAAGAAGTGTGCCGACTTAGTGAGTCGATCCACTATAACCCAAATGGCATTGGATCCTCTGACTGAACTCGGAAAACCAACAACGAAGTCCATGGTGATATTCTCCCACTTTCACTCGGGGATAGGGAGTGGCTTAAGCATTCCTGCTGGCCTCTGATACTCTGCCTTCACCTGCTGACAAGTGAGGCATTCAGACACAAATCGGCGGATGTCCCGCTTCATACTTGGCCACCAATACAAAATCTGCAAATCCTTGTACATCTTGGTACCTCCTGGATGGATAGAATACAGATATGCATGTGCCTCTGTCAGAATATCCTCTCTGATCGAATCAACACTGGGCACCCACATCCTTCTTCTATACCTCACAATACCATCGGAAACTGTGTAGAGTACAATACCCTTGGCTTCATCCTTCAGTCGCCATTACTGTAACTGCTCATCTGAAGGCTGACCTGCATGGAATCGGTCAAGCAACGAAGACTGAACTATCAGATTAGACAGCTTAGGAGCTCTGCCCTTAGGATAAACTTCTAACCCAAATCTCTGCATTTCTGACTGAAGAGGTCTCTGTACTGACAGTTGTGCTACTACTGCAACTTTCATGCTCAAAGCATCTGCCACCACATTAGCTTTCTGCGGATGGTAGCTAATTTCACAGTCGTAGTATTTCACTAACTCTAACCACCGTCTCTGTCTCATATTAAGCTCTTTCTGCGTGAAGAAATACTTGAGACTCTTGTGATCAGTAAATATCTGGCATTTCTCGCAGTACAAATAGTGTCTCCATATCTTCAACGCAAAGACAACTGCAGCTAACTCAAGATCATGAGTCGGATATTTCTTCTCATGCACTTTCAACTGCCTGGAGGCATAAGCTATAACCCGACCATGCTGCTTCAACATTGTGCCTAACCCGAGCTTAGATGCATCGGTGTATAACACAAAATTTCCTTGCCCTAATGGCATGGCTAACACTGGCGCTGAAATGAGAGCTTGCTTCAAAGTATCAAAGCTCTTCTGGCACTCGCCACTCCAAATGAATTTAGCATTCTTCTTGGTCAATGAAGTGAGTGGCACTGCTATCGAATAAAATGCCTGAATAAATTTCCTGTAGTAGCCTACTAAGCCTAGGAAACTGCGGATCTCCGACGCATTCTTCGGGTCAACCTATTCCTGAACCGCTGCTACCTTAGCTGGATCCACCTCAATGCCACTGCTAATAATTACATGACCCAACAATGCTACCTTCCCCAACCAAAATTCACACTTATTGAATTTTGCAAACAACTTGTGTCTCTGCAAAATCTGCAACACTGTACTCAAATTCTGAACATGCTTCTCATGGCTCTTCGAGTAAATGAGAATGTCGTCAATGAACACTATGACGAACTGGTCTAGGTAGGGCCGAAATACTCGATTCATGAGGTCCATGAAAATCGCTGGAGTATTCGTCAGTCCAAACGGCATTACTAAGAACTCGTAATGTCCATATCTGGTTCTGAAGTCTGTCTTATGAACATCTGCATCTTTTACCTTCAGCTGATAATACCCTGATCGAAGATCTATCTTAGAGAACACTGTGGCTCCCTGCAAGTGATCGAACAAGTCCTCGATCCTTAGAAATGGGTATTTATTCTTGATCGTTACCTTGTTCAGTTCTCGGTAATCGATACACAGCCTCATGCTCCAATATTTCTTCTTTACAAAGAGCACTGGTGCGCCCCATGGTGAGAAACTAGGGCAGATGAATTCTTTGTCTAGAAGTTCCTGAATCTGCTGTTTGAGCTCTAACATCTCAGCCGGAGCTAACCAGTATGGTTCCTTAGAAGTTTGCACAGTGCCTGGCATAAGATCAATGGAAAACTCCACCTCTCTCTCTGGTGGAAGGCCTGTGACGTCATTTGGAAAGACGTCAGGAAATTCTCTGACTATTGGTACATCAGTTAATGACGGAGTGGGTACGTCAGGTGCAGAAACAATGCTAGCCAAGAAAGACTGACAACCCTTGTGCATAAGTCTCCGCGCCTGCATGCACGAGATCATGCGAGGGAAACTCCTCCACCTAGCTGGCTCAAAAAAAAACTGCTCTATGCCCAAAAGTCTTATCAACACTGACCTTTTCTGGAAATCAATAAGAACTCTGTTCTTCGTCAGCCAGTCCATTCATAAAATAATATCAAACTCTGGCATTGGCAGCACAATCAAATCGGCATAACTAGGTGGCCCTATAGTTCCAGATCGATGTCTCTGACCACACTAGTAGCCGATAATTCTTCCCCTGATGGGACTGTCACTGAATAGCTCACGTCGAGTCCAATAGACTTGACATCCAGGTGACTAGAGAACGTCTCCGAAATAAAAGAGTGGGTGGCCCCTGAATCTATCAAGGCCTTCGTGGTGACTTTTTTTTATAAAAATGTTCCCTGAGAGACATCAGCACCACACAAAACTTATATCCCAAAGTTCTAACCTTAATCTCAAGCATAGCAGAAAATTTCTATCCCAAGTCACCAAAATAATAACTAGCACACTAATAATCCCAAATAAAATTCAAAACATGCATAGCAAGAATAATGCGGTGCTTAATTAAATAAGTTTATCGGTCAAGAGTGTTATGTCTGGGTTCGCCTCCTGAGCATGCATGGCGAACACTCTTCCCTGGGTCGGCTGCCTCCACTGTGGGCACTTCATCAACATATGATCGTTGGCTCCGCACTTAAAGAACTTTCTCGATCCATATAAACACTGTCCCGGATGCTGGCGGTGGCACTTCGGACACACCGGGTACTCACCCGGCCTCTGGGGAGCCTTCTGCTGTGGAACAGGACCCGTGCCCTTCGGTGGTCCCTGAAATGGCTTCTTCCCTGGCTGTCCCTGGAATGGCCTCTTGAACTGAGGTCGCTGCTGATACTGTTGCTACGGTGCCTGATAGGGCCTCTTGTCCTGCCTGTCAATCTCAATGTCCTTTTGGTCCTGCTCTGCCTCCAAGGCTCTAGATACTGCAACGACATAAGTAGTCGGGCCAGCAATCCTCACATCACGGAGCAAGATCGGCCGCAAACCGTCCATAAAATGCCTCAGCTTCCCCTGGGCATCATTATCTATCAGGGGCACAAAGTGACACCCCTTTTCAAACTTTCTGACAAAGTTTGCCACGCTGCTGTCTCCCTATCGCAGCGTCATGAACTCCCTAGTCAATCTGGAGCGTACTTCCTCAGTGAAGTACTTGGAGTAAAAGACCTCATTCAAACCGTTCCAAGTCAAAGTCTGCAAATTAAATGACAAAAACGCACTGTCCTACCACAGTCTGGCGTCCCCTGTCAGAAGAAATGTGGCACACCTGACCCTATCTGCCTCTTGCAGCTCCATAAAAGCGAAAATCACCTCGATGGACTTAATCCATCCTTCAGCTATCATCGGATCAGTAGTCCCCGAGAACTCCTTAGGATTCATTCTCCTAAACCTTTCGTACACGGCCTCTGGTCTGGACCTCGCCCCCGTGTCTACTGACGCCTGGTTCCCCGCAAACTGTGCGAATAACTGAGTCATACCTGCAAGCATCTGTGACTGCATATCTGGCGGTGGAGGAGGAGGAGCATCTCTCCCCTCCTCTCGAGCCTCTTTGTCCTCAACTCTTGCTTCCCGATTAATCATGCATCTAGGAGGCATACTGTTCCAACAATTTACCCAACATATAACCCAATGTGCATGAATATAATATCAATAGCATAAGATGCATGTAATTTGAACTTAAAACATGGACATGTTGAAATAATGACTTCATGCTTAATACATGGAATAATTCAAAACCTTAAAACTTACAGACTTGAGATGTGGCTTCGTGAGCTTCTCGCAACTGGCAGTAAGCATAACCCTTTACAAGAACACCGCTCTGATACCAACTGTAACGTGCCGTATTTTGAACTACTTGAAATTTGCGGAAAATAAAAATTTTCTTAAATATCAAATGAACTTTCAATTTTCGTTCATAAATCAATTGTTCATCCAAAAATATTTGCGTTAAAAGGGATCACCAATAAAATTTGCTAATGAAAAATACTTGTTTAAACATTGTAAACAAAACGTGAAATCAGAGTAGTTGAAATATTGCATGAAATTTAAAACATGTGCGGTCCTCGGGTTTAGCCTCCCGCTCAGTCCAAGTCGGCTCACTGGTCCCCAGCTCTCGTCTCCTCAAAGTCATCCTCACCTGCATCGATCAAGTCTAGTGAGTCTAAAGACTCAACATGCATAAACTGAGAATAACAAATAATACGTAATAAAGCCACATGCACTTTTGAAATAGAGCGTACATACTTGAAAATTGAACTTGCATACAAAAGCTTGAACGTACATACATATCATAGACGTGCCATCAACGTAAAACTTTTCTTAATCATGTTTGCATCGTACATACTTGAACATACATAAACTTCAACATTTTGCGTAGAGATATGTTTCAAAGCAAGTGACCCATACATAAAACACCTGATCAGACTAAATCACAGTACTGGGCAAACAGAGAAGATCCACTGCCACATACATGAGATCCCCGTTCATGCTTTAAAAGGTGGATTGGTCCCTGGTCATGCTTTACCGCTTTACAATCCTGATCTAAACCCGGTCATGCTTTACCGGGGTGGATTGCTAGTCATGCTTTACCACTTTTCAATCCCATACATAGTTTGGTCACAAGACATTTAGTATATCTCAAAAACATAAAAATATTTCCTTTTGCACGTCGAACGTACTTACTTGGCGTTGAGGGATTTGTTGGATCTCGCTTGGGGCCACTGCTGCACATACTAACATGAGTTCAACCACTTATTTTTTCAAAGCTTAGACGTAGGTATTCGTACTCACCACCGAATTAAATAAATAGCTTATGACATTCTAGACCACTCGGGACTTGACCTCGTATAATTATCGTACTAAACCATGACATCGAACCCCAAAGCAATCAACATAATTTTGCCCAAAAATGGAGTTCACGGACCCCGTGCCCAGGTCCGGCTACGGGTCTGTGTAGGCTCTGTAAAATTTGTCTCGAAGAAAAAGAAGGACCTGGACCCCGTGTCCTGGTCCGTGTAAGGGTCCGTGTACCTACTGTAAGGACATACTCGAAAAGAAGGAAGGGCACGGACCCCGTGCCAAGGTCAGTGTATGGGTCCGTGTAGCCTCGGGATATCAAATCTGCGGGAAAATTCTTGCACTGCCTATTTCTCCCAATTAAACCGACTAGACTATGAATCGATACCACGAGACCCATCCTAGGATGCTACGGTATTGACTCCAACCCGTACCAACAATCCAAACAACCCCAATATCGAATGCAACAACAAAACGACACAAAATTTGAGATTCGACACCATTAATCTTCCTAAGGTTTCTATTACTCCCCAAGCCATCCCCGACTCAAAACAAAACCTTAAACGGTACCTGAACACCTTCCACATCAAGTCTAAACGCAGTAGTGATGGCCTAGCAATGTCCAACGAAGCCTGCAACTCAAACACTTCAAGGATTAATCAATAACATATTTTTCAGAAAAACACAGTTTGAACAGTCCCGCGAGAACGGCCATAACTCACTCAAGTTTTGTCCAAATATTTTGAATTTTATATCAAATCGAAGTATCGAAAAGTTCGATGTTTCATATGTTGAAAGGTTTTCCATAAGATCGACCGAAAAAAATCGCAGTACTCGAAAATACAGTAAAAACGAATTTCTGAGATCTAAAAACGTTGAATAAATCGATCAAATAATTTCTGCTCAAACTATTTACATCACATATGGATTTTTTTATGCATAAAAACATCACAACACATAATATGACTAGATCGACGCAGGAAAAACAGAATGTACATGCCTTTTGATATTAAAATTTACCGAACTAACGATACCGAAGCGGGAAAGAAGCGAGGGTTGATCCGGGACGATCGTGGAACGATTTTCTTGCAACAAAATCACGAAAACTTGCTGGAAAAAAAATCAGAGGAAGGGCGGCTGCTCTCTAGGTCTAAGAACCCTAAGTATTACTCAAAAAGAATGAAATGAAATTTGATGAAATGAAGTGTGTGTGTGTGTGTCGTGTGTCGTGTGTGTAAAAATGGGTGTGTGCGTGCGTTTTGTGTGATAATTAAGGGTATAAAAATTTCTTAATTAGCTAATTATCATGCTAATTAAAATATTAACCCAAATAACAAGTTATTCAAAATGGTAAACTAATACCCACTATACTAAAATCCTCTAATTTAAAGTAAAAATGCAAAATTGCTAATTTAAAAGTTTTAAACTCCTAAACTCACTAAATAAATAAATTAGGCTTTAAAATGATAAAATCTAAATAAACCTTTTAAAAAACCCCAATCCTAACTTAAAATAAAATACCACATTTTAAAATCGTCATAATCGTCGCCAGTCTCTTTTCCTCGATCCCGCATCGAATAATCGCCTGAAACATGAAACTCAAGAAACATTTAACGCGCATCACATAAACATAAATAATTAAAATAATGCAATTAAAATAGATCATGCATTGCTACAGATCATTTTAAATTTAAATAAATAATTTATCAATTTAAATAAATGCATGGGTTTTACGTGTACTGAATTTGGGTTCTACAATTGGGCGGTCAGGGATGTTCACTGCCACATACATAAGATCCCCGGTCATGCTTTACCAGGTGGATTGGTCGCTGGTCATGCTTTACCGCTTCCCAATCCTGATCATAACCCGGTCAAGCTTTACCGGGTTGGAGAGGTCCCCGGACACATTCTCCAGCTTCCAAACCCGTTCATAATTGGTCACAAGACAATTCACATACCTAAAAATAATAATACATTTCTTTGCACGTCGAACATACTAATACATTATGCATGACTGCCCAAGACAAAAATTTAATTATTTTATTTTATTTTTTCCAGAAAGCTTGGCGCTCGGGTGGTAAGATCTTACCGGCCGGGCGCCGTCCAGTTCCAACTAAGCCTGCAACTCGAAAACCTCAAGAAGAACACATTTTTGACACAATTTGAGCAGTCACACGAGAAAAATCAAAACTCACTCGTCTCTTGTTCGAAAATTTTGAATTTACTGTCAAATCGAAGGTATCAAAGAGTTTTAAGTTTTGTATTTTGAAAGTTTTTCCAAAAAACTGATCGAAAATTCGGAGGATCCGAAATGACAGCAGATTTTGTTTTTGATATTCCAAAATCGTTTTAAATATTTTTGCTCAAACTTTGCATAACATAAACAGATTTTTACACACAATATACATCAAAATATTTAATATGACAAGATCGATGAGAAAAATGAAAGAATATACATGTTTTTGCGTCTAAACGCTCGAAGATAACGAATATCGACACGGTAGATTATGGGAGATGACCGGGAGACACTTGCTACACGATTTGTACTCGAAAAAGAGGCGTATTCTCCAGAATTTGCAAGGAATGGTGGCTGCTGAAAGAAGGCTCAAGAACCCTAGCTTTTCTTCAAAATTTTTGCAATGTGTGTGTGTGTTGTGTGTGTGCGTGAGTGTGGATTTTTAATTAGGTGAAAATTGTGCTTATTTAACTAATTAGGGGCTAAAAAAATACTTAGTTAAATAATTAGTGATAAAATAATACTAACCTAATTATTTAATTTCACTCAAAGATTTAATGAAAATAATTAAGTACCAATTTTCAAGATTAAAATCTCTCAAGAATTCAAAATAGTATTTGAAAAGCTTAAAATCTTAAAATCACCTAATAAATTAAATTAGGCTTTGAAATGCTTAAAATTTCATAAATCATTTAAAATATCAATTTCCTTGACTTGAAATAAAGTACTATATTTTCATAAATCACTTAAATCGTCACCGATCTCTTTCCCGATCACGTATCGAATATTCGCCTAAAACATAAAATCAAGAAAACGCTTCAACGTGCATCAAATAAACATGTAATAATTTAAAATAATGCAAATCATAAATCATGCATCTTTAAAAGAATTTTTAAATTAAATCAGTAATTTAAAAATTTAATAAATGCATGGGTTTACGTGTACTGATTTTGGGCTCTACAGCTCATCAAGAATTCAATCTGGTATCTAGATAATGGATTATCCAGACATATGACTCGTGATGTCAAGCTACTTTCTGAAATCATGAAATATAAAGTACCAAAGATCACATTTGAAGAAAATTTAATGAAAAATACTTTTAAAAAATAGATAAGAAAGAGAACACTGGGTTGCCTCTCAGTAAGCAATTAAATTTAATGTTTGTAACTTTACTATAGAGAACCAGTCATCAAAGAGTGACTTCCGCCTGTAGTAAGTATCATACAATATTACATATGGTTTTTGATTGTGTATTCCCTCAAGCTTGGTATGATATTTACATTGTAAGATCTACGCTCCAACAACACTCGACATGAACAGATTAATAGGGGAAGAGCAATTTTATCCAAGATGGAGCTCGTACAGGAGTAATAGTCTGGAGTTTGAGTTAGTGGAAATAAAGGATTTGCTGGTGGAATCTATGTTAGAACCATTGATGAGTTCAAATCCTTCACTTTATATGCATCTTCAATATCCTCCAACTTCATTTTTTGGCTCAACTTTGCACGTGGATCCCTCGAAGAATTCTTCTTTCTCTAGATCAATCACCTGGAAGATCAGATTTAGGTGAAGTTTATACATGATTTGAACTCCTCTCCCAACCTTGATTGTTTGAGTTGTCATCATTCAGCCACAACTGATTGGTCACTAATTGATCAACAAAAAATGCTTCCTTCTCTTGGCGGATTTCAAAAATTGGTTGCATAAGAAGCTCAATTTGTTTATCTAGAAAACAGATAAAGTTGGTATTAATTTTAAAAACTTTTTATTTATTTTATCCAAATGTGCACTACACTCTTCATGATTCTCAAATGGTTGGTTCGCATAATTAGGGTAGTAGAATTGATCTGGAGGATATTGGTAACTCCAACCCTGAAGTAAATGATAACAATGTCAGTGTTAGACAAAACATTTCATATAATATCACAAGTGCATCATACTATCATAATCTCTATTGAACAAATGACTACCAATTATCAAAACTCTATAATTTACAAATGACTACCAATTATCAAAACTCTATAATTTACCCAACTTATTGTTGCCATATCCAAACAATTATAGAAAATTTGAATAAAAATGTTATTTAACAAATCATGGTGCTGACATTTTTTTGTCAAATTGCCAAAAAATTGAATGACAGCTTCAGTTAGGAATAAATGAAACAAGCAGACTAGATCAAATAATAGTAAATAAGTTATGATTCCTTCTATCTATCCCACATATACTAATATTTAATTACTATATTTTTTATTGCTTATATTAAGTTAGACAAAAAAAATAAAAGGATTAAATATAAATTATTAATCAAAACTAACTAAATAAGACAAGTGCAATTAAATATGCTGATTTCAATGATCATAGAGGAATTCAAATTCATATAAAGGACTAAGAAATATAACGATACCAAAATCTACTATGTTAACATGTGTTAAAATCCCTTTAATTAATAAATTCTTACACAATCATGGTAAAATCCTGAATTTATTTATTAAATGATTTACCTACTTAAATCTAGCAGTGAAATTATTTTTAATTGAATTTAATTATATTTAAATGCATAGAATCATTGTAGAATTTTAGTTTTCACCTAAAATCGAATATAGAAATTGAATCTATTCCTAGTCGATTTTACCAGATGTTGATTGAAGTCTTTGTTGCTATATTTAACCAACCCTCTCCAATTCGTGATTAATCAACAAACCTATAATTAGGCGATCAGGCTATTCACAAGAAATTTTAAACCATCAATCAATAATTGAAAGCAAGAATGACCTATCGTGACCTTAGTCTAAAGAAACTTATTTCATAAAATCAAAACAAAGCAAAAACACAATGTTTGAATTAATAGTAAACAAAATCTAGGAAAGAATAAGAAAATTTCAACGTGATTGACATGATTCTCTATTTGAATTTGTCTTTTTCCCCTCTTTCTCAAACCCTAGCTTCTTTATTCCTCCAAGTTCCAAAAGAAGGTTGTTGTGTTGTCTTCCTCCAAGTTATGCCTTCTACTTCCCTCTATCTCCTCTGTTCACGTAAACTTATGTGTTCTGCCTTCTCTCATTTTTTATCTGTCATGTTCTTAAACATCGGAGAGTCTTTTTTCCAATGTGAAGATCTCTTGTCGCGTTAATGGGCCTAGATACTATAAGCTCAAATTTTTTTCTTCAAAAATTTAGGGTTCTGCGTGTATGTGTCCATTTTCCCAAAAATCCTTACTTCCATGGTAATTGATAATGAATTTGAATAAAAATTTCTTGTATTATTTTATTTCGTTAACTATCGAGATTCTTTGACTTTATCTAAAAAATTAAGCTTTTTTCACCTTTTGGTGTAATCTAAAAATAATATAAAATTAATCCATATAAATACAAAATATTAATTAAAAATTCCAGATAAATACAAATAAGATAAATTTTTTTAAAAAACCCCAATAGGATTTGGGCTTGTCATTGAGTCGAATAGGAACGAGTTTAAATATACGGTAACTAAATGAAACGTCCGCTATTTTTAACTTTAAAATCTTACTAAATTTTTTTTATATATATAAAATTGATCATAGAATTCGAAATTCACAATAAAAAAAAAATTAACATTTCCATAATCCAAATATTAATTTAACATTTAAAATTTCAAGTGTACAAAAATCTCTAACTCGTTAATTACCAAGAATATTACTTCGACCTTTAACAAGACTAACTTACATCAAAATAAAGCATGAAAATCTATAATAAATCATTATCAAAATATTTATTTCAAAACTTCAATTATCAAGCTAATGCAAAAAATAAATGTTCATCGGGAGTGTACTGCCAGCCTCGATCCACTCAAGCGTCATTCCCTCCCTCAACCTCATCCTCACCTGCAACATTCAAACCTAGTGAGCCTAATGACTCAGCACGTTCTAAACATGAGTAGAAAATAATACATATACAAGCACATGCATTAAAAATCATATTTTTATTCAAAATAAGCTAGCATAAATTTGTAAGCATAATTTAATCATAAATCATCAAATCATAAAGATTTCCATCATTTATCGTTTTGGGTGAAGTTTGATCCTTTAAAGTGACTAGTTGTATCCTCTGATCGGCTTATCAGTCTTAGCTCACCATTGTGTATGGGGACGGGCACTAGGCACCGACATAAAATAGAAATACGATCGTTGGGCTCCCTCTGGGGCCTTCTCCTGTAAATGGGCTCTCTCTAGAGCCTTCTCCCGCATGATATTCCAAAAAATCATATGTCACAGTCAAATCACATTCTTCAAAATATTTTTTATTTTCTTTTTAATCATAAAATATCGCATCCTTTCCACATTTGAAAAATATCATTTTAATAGTAAAAATTACACATTTTTATCATAAATCATAAAATCTCTGATTTTCATCATAAATGTTATAAAATATCTGAAACGTGCGCTGCTCGTTTTTTTTAAAATATACTAGGAAATTTTTTTCTTAAATCATTCGTCTATACATTCGTCCGAAAACGCATATATACATATATAAATATTTTTATGTATAATTTTGCACCATTTTAAAATAAACCAACCAATTAATATTTAAAAATCTAAAAGAAAGTAATTCAAACATAAAATCGTAAAACGTCGACCAATCTAACCTAACATAGTTTCAAAAATAAACTTAACTCTGACATCCACTCAAAAGCATCATAATCATATAATCTTTAAAAGTAACTTAAATCATTAGCATAAATGCGAAAAACTAGCGACGGTCCTCGGGTTATGTGTACCTTCAGTCCAGCTAGTTCAACTATCAAGTCCTCCATTAACATCAACATCATGCTGTATCGACCACACGTAGTGAGTCTATTGACTCAACAAACCTTAACCATGATATCAAGTAATACATATACAATTCACATGCAACAGTGAAAATAATTTTACTTAAAATAGTTTTCCATGAACATGCATAAATTTAAACGTTTTTCTTTTCATCGTATCATATCATGTTTCTTTCATCATATCATATCATCTTTCATTTCGCCATATACATATACATTTTTCTTTTATTGAATTCAGATCGTTAATTGTGATTTTCGTATCAGCTGAAGGTCGATGAATTCATATACGTGTAACCACAGTATTGGGCGACGGGGACATCATCGACACTTTCACCCGTCAATAGAGCATTGACCTCACATATCATCGTATCATCATAATCATCGTATCATCGTATTAGTCACAATCACTTCGCCTCCTTCAACTTTTCATATTTACATCACTTATAAAAGTTTATGCACATATAAATCATTTTTCTTTTAAACCAATTATGCAACATGTCTTTTAGCATTAACGTTCATAATATAATTTCATAAACATTTAAAATAAACATATTAATATTACTTACAGCATTCAGGGCACTGCCAGGACGTCTAACAATTTTAGATGTCAAATGATCGTTTTACCCCTAAGAGCATAACTTTCCTTATTTATCCGTAAACCTCATAACGATGTCCGAAATCATTCCAAACTTAACATATTACCTTAAAACACTTCCTTAAATATTCTCCAGGCTTAAAATTTAGGTTTTCGATAATTTTATCGATTCGTTTTCAAACTTAAATGTAAATCCCGGTTTTGACTTGTATTGATTCGAAACTCAACGAAACTTGAACCAAATCTTAATAACACCTAAATAAACCATTTGCAAACTAAACCAAGCCAATTAAGTCCCTCTATCAACCAAGAATACCTAGTGAAAATTTCTGCATCAAACCCTAGCTCCTATTTTCGAACCCTAGTCTTACAAGTTTCGATTCCTAGCCCTCAAGAAGCTCGACCAGCCTCTATGAGCCCTTCCTAGGACCATGACTGAACCCCTATGGACCCTACTAGATTGAGGTTGAGAAGCCTAAACCTGCATCCCCTCAAACCCGATCACCCGACGTGTGTTGCTCTCCCTACTCCACGCGATCCTCAAGTCCTTCGAACCACCCCTTGTGCAGCTATCCTAGGACCATCATCCAGCCCTCTTAAGTCTCCTGGTCAAGTCCTAAACAGCAGCTAACCACCGTGGCCCTCAAAGTGTCCTAGCCGAAGAGTCTTTGTCCCACAAGAGTTTTATTTTCGAGCAACACCTTCCTCCTTCATGTCCAGCCCTTGTGTTAGCTTGTATAGGCCCTTAAACTCTCTTAAACGCATCTCTTCCCATAGCCATATGATGGCAACCCCTTCATGCGCCATTAACACAAGTTTTAGATAATGAAATCATGAGTTTTTGACATAGCATGACATAAAAACGAAAATAAATGCAAGACAATATATTTTTCATGGAAATATACATCAAATTCATAATATGGTGTGATATATAAGAAAAAAGATATTAAGACGTGCCTTTACGTTAATTACTCACGAAAAACAAGTTGAGATGCGATGAACGATGACGTAGAAAACCCTAGGCTGATTTCTCCTCAAAATCGTGACCCTTCCTTCTACAATTCTTTTGTGTGCGTGTGTTAATGCTGCTAGTGTAAGAGTAGATGCCCAGCAAGCCAACTTGTGGTTCGGGCTTTTATTGACTGTAATATAAAATTTTAATAATATTTTACGATTTTATTTGATTATGTCATTATACTTTATCTGTATACCCATGCAAGCTGCATAGATAAAGTCCTTGAATATACAAAAGGTACCATGAGATCTGCGTCGCAATGTAAGATAATGAAACTCATTAGGAAGTGTACCGTATATTCTAAACAGCTTCCTAGCCGAATCAGCCGCCTAAAACAAGGATAAAGGTCGCTCGAGCTCGAGACTAGCGTATGTGACGTAAATTCCATGTTTCATTGGCAAGAGCATGGAGATGTCTACTCACACAGATGAGTGATTATATGATGATGCACTGAACAACCTTCCCTCGAACTGTCCAAGTGGTTCTCACTTATCGAGTGGAATAGTCTGTAGTTATGGTTGTACACCATTTGTACATTGACCCGAGACAATGTAGGGGCTATACGTACTAGCATTCACTTTGATCTGTTTACCGACTCCATCGAGGGTCATCGGGTGGTGAGGTTGGGTGTAGTTTCGAAATGCATTGTATTCGGGGATTCACTGTTCGTCTACGGGTGAAGATATTCTATGTGATCTGAAGAGTTAATAATGCAAGGAGTCTCTGGCCAGAGCAATAAGTGTGCTTTAGGGAAAGATGTTTTCCTAGTTGTACATATCATGACACTATTAGTACTCAAAGATAAATCTCATCGTTACCGAATTCATATGAAATTCTCGATATACAATTGGTTGCAGATTTGATCGGGATATAAGTGTTGAAGGGACCGTAGTGTACGCTAACCATGACTAAATGTTCTTGCAGGCACTATCAGTGATACCTAGGGGATCATGGGGCAATGCCCCTAGACGCTCTTACCATGATCCGACGGGTGCAATCAGAAATGAGTTCTGACATTCTTGATCAAGGTGTTGATGAAAAGAACGGGGCTAACTAGGGTAAGCCCGAATAAGAATAAATTTTATTCTGAATCACATGGAGATGTGAACCCACAACTAGCTATATCCCTCAACCATTGAGAGTCAAACAAGTATCGGATTATGTGTTCTCGTTGAGATAGTCAAATTTCAAGGAGTTTGAATTTGGCGGCTATAGTTTGATGGTGATCAAACATGAAGCTTATAAACGAGTTTATGAGCTGATTTCATAGGATAGAAGAAATGAAAGTTGGCATGATTGCTAAATATTGAAGGAGAGTGGAATTGCCTATTTTGTGAAGGAGTTCACTAAAGCTGGCAGCTGCCAAATTCGGCATATGAAAATTTTGATCTTCAAAATTTTCGATTTTCATTATATGAAGAAGATTTGTATCCTTGATACATCGGCACTTTCGAATCGTCGATCGGGGTTATAATTAGTTCAGAATCATTTTTTTTTTGAATTTGGAATTTATTAATTAAATAATTGTGCTAGTAGTGGTGACTACTAAAATGCACAAATTCTCATAAATATTCTGAGGAGTCTAGAATTAAATTAACCAAGGAGTTAGTTTATAAATTAAATAATGGTTATTTAATTTAATATACATATACATGAATATATTTTATATGGTGATATAAAATATGTATATATGATATTATTATATTATGTATTATTAAAGGTTAATAAATATATTATATTAATAATATGAGAGTTTAAATATAATGAAATTATTAGAGTTTTTGTGGGAGAGGAACTCATAATTTGATTAGGAGTCTATCTCTATATATACACCACTAGTACTCATAGTTATTAACCTAATTTTTGCACACAAAACAAAACAAAATCTTTCCCATCCTTGAAAGAAACCCACGGCCATCTCACAATTTTGGTGAAGAAATTTCGGCCCTTTGGTATCCTTCCACCGCCGCACCGCCGTCGCTGCACCGTCTCTGGATTTTTGAAATTCGGAGGCTACAGTCTCAACGCATAATCGTTTTGATTTTCTAGTGCAAACCAAACGAGGAAGGCAGCCTCTGATCGTGGACCTAATTAGGCGATCAAATTTGAAGATCCGTTCGTAGTAATTTACATAAAGGGCTATCTCCGCGTAAAAACCAGAATAGTTTGGAGTACAACGTAATGAACGCAAAGGTATAATTCTTAGAAAATCCTATGTAGGTTTTAAACACACGACGCCCAAGCAAATTTTTTTTAACTTCTGATGCGTCTTGGGTGCGAGAATACGATGCATCAACAGTGGTATTAGAGCCAGTTTTCTCAATTGTGTGTTTTAAATTAAATTGTGTTGAGTTTATTATCTCCAACCGCATAAAATTTTTAAGAAAAACGTCCCTCAAAATTATTTTTCAAAAACCATATTTTTTTTCAAAAAAATTGGGGTTTGCCCGGAACTGTTCCGGGCAGATGCAAGCGCGGCCTGCGAACAGCGCACGTGCACAGTGCCGCACAGCAGGCGTGACTCGCGCGCGCACGAGATTAAATAAAAATGTTTATTTAATTGATAATTATGGCAGTTAGTAATAATTTACGAGACACATGATTTATTGATAATATGTGATATTATCATATTCTATAATATATGATATTATATGTTACAAGGATGGTCGAGAGCCATGATCAATGTGCTAGGTGTATGGTAGGATATTTTACGTGTTGTAATTTTTGATTATTTGATAATTAAAATTGGATCTGGTTTATAGTCCGTTCTCACCCCCTAAATTTGTATCTCAATGTGCCATGGATATTTTATATAAATATTAGAATTAGTGGGAGATCAAAACTTGAAGACGGTGGGCCCGATCCTCGGAATGAGTTTTGAAGATCGAAGACATGTAAAATATTGGAAGCTTATGTAATATTGCATTTGCATATCTACATTTACCTAGGTTATGGACATGGATCCATATGTGGCTCGTACAGATCAATTAGCTCTCGGTTATCGATCATCCTTTATTATTTATGGTGTATGTGATATATTATAAATAATTTGTATGTGCATTATTATTAATATAATAACAAGAGTTGCATGATTCCAGCAATCACACAAACAATCATGGAACAAGTTTTAAAATTAACGATGAGACAAATTTTTAAAATTAAAATCCCGCGGTCAGTGTCTATCTCATATTATTGGGGAGATCTGAACGCCAGAAATCTGTGACTTCCACTGACATATTTGATGTGAACTACGTTTAAATCCCATGACTTTCGCTCATATTATTGGGGGATCTCAGGACGACCGTCCACTAAGGTTCAACATTGATGCGTCGGACTTGACACGTGAAGAGAAAGAGGATCATATTATTGGAACCTCTTCAGATGCGAGGCAAAATTACGTAAGGGTTGCAAGGAGTTGCAATTGGGCTTTACCTTTTGGAATTTATGATTGGCTGATATTATTCGGGATCATAATTTCGCAATTGGTGCCTTGCGTACTCACTAAGGAAATTGGATTTTTCGTTTGTCATCAGAGTGTGGTGAAAATGTCAAAATACTGGGAGACAATTCGTAAAAACAAAAGTCCATATTTTACGTCTTATAAAATATTTTAAAATAGTCGGTAACGTTTATTTTGTTTCCAAATCAGTATATTTATGATTTCGTCATGCAATCCATTTCTGTTATCAAAACAAGCTAACCGAACACTAATTTTCAAGATTTGCTAGGAAAATTTTCCTAAATTCGTAGAAAATAGCTTATCCACTAATGTCATCTTGCTGAACTGACAAAGCATGCAAGATGGTGGGACCATAGTATGCAAGCTAAAGTGTAATATGCCAGCTTTTGTGTCAGATGAACTGTAGAGACAGTTTGAGAAAATGTTGAATGCTACTGACATTTAAACACACATGCAAGAGTTGCATAGTGCGTGAAACTTGTATAATGAAGCACACCATTTTCAAAGAGCTCATGACTACACACATGCAAGATGAGGCTCTGGCCCATGAGCTTGATGTTCATATGATTGGGATTATTGAGAAGGTTGTGGGTTTGGAATAGGTGATTCCTAACCAGTTACTTTATGACATCAAGTTGTTGTCATTATCTTCCTCATTTGACAGGTTTATGATGAACTTCAATTTGAATAAGATAGATGATAGCCTTGAAAAGCTAGTCAATATGCTTGTCACTTATGAGGCAACCATAAAGCATGAAAATGTTGTTTTCTAGTGGGTTTCTTGTCAAGGACAAAAAATGACCCATAAGGTAAGGGAAATAAATGTGATGCCCTTTACAACAAAACAAGCTCAATAAGAGGCAAGCTCCAAAAGACACTTAAAGGCCCCAAAAGGCCCAATAAGTTAGAACATATATGTTACACTGCAAGAAGTCTGGACATAAGAAATTATCTGGGCCAGATATGTTTTGGCAATGATAATTGAATATCCAAATAAACACGATTTCAACAAAAACCAAAGGAAAACAAGATAGTCTAAATCAAGTACATCTGTGGCACGTTAGGTTAGGACATATTTCCCAAAGAAAGATCCACAAGCTAGTGGGAGAGGGCATGTTTGACTCGTCAGACATAAACTCTCTAAGAGACATGTGAGTTCTGTCTGAAAGGAAAAATGACCAAGGCCCCTTTCCTAGGGAAAGTAGAATGTTCACATGATCTGTTGGATTTGATACATACAGATGTGTGTGGCCCGCTAAATGTTAGCACCGGGTTTGGTCATTCCTACTTCATTACCTTTACCGATGACCATTCGAGGTTTTGGTATGTGTATTCAATGAAATACAAGTATGAAGTCTTTGAAAAATTCAAAAATTCATAGCAGAAGTAGAGAAACAGCTGGGAAAGAGTATTAAAACACTACGATTAGATCAAGGTGCAGAATACTTGATTACTGAGTTTCAAGACTACCTTAAAGAGAATCATATTTTCTCACAGTGAACTCCGCCTGCCACACCCCAGTTGAATGGTGTGTCAGAATGTCGTAATCGGACATTGATGGACATGGTTCGATCTATGATGGGTTTCACTGAGTTGCCGTCATCCCTTTTGGGATATGCATTTGAAACAGCGGCAAAGTTGTTGAATCAAGTCCATACAAAGGCAGTGAATAAAACTACATATGAGATATGGATGGGAAAGCCGCTCAAATATTCTTAACTATGAATATGGGGATGTCCTGCTTACATGAAGCAGGCAGTAGGAGACAAATTGGATAGTAGAGCCAATTTGTGCTACTTTGTGAGATATCCAAGTACTCTATTGGATATTACTTCTATTATCCCAGTGAAACAAAGGTGTTTGTTTCAATAAATGTCACTTTCTTAGAGAAGTAGTTTCTATTGAATAGAAAAGACGGGATGATAGAACTCGATGAGATTCGAGAACTACCTAATACACAAATAGCAGAACCCACACCCCAACAGCCAATCAAAGAAACACAAGCTCATAGAAGATCTGAAAGGATCTCAAGGCCGCCTAATAGGTTGAGCATGCTTCTTGAAGAGAGCCAAGGTGAGCTCATTCCTGGATGTGATCCAAGAAATTTCAAGGAAGCAATGTCTGATGTCGATTCATCTAAATTTCTTGAAGCCATGCAGTTCGAGATGAACTCCATGTATTCAAACCATGTATGGTCCTTAGTAGATCCACATAAGAGAATTGTTCTCATATAATGAAAATGGATTTACAAGAGGAAACTTGGAGCGGATGGGAAGGTGGTGACCTTCAAAGCTAGACTGGTAGCAAAATGATATACTCAAAGACAAGATAATGACTATGAGAAAAAAATTTCTCCAGTCGCAATGTTCAAGTTCATTAGGATACTGCTAGTCATATCAGCATGGTATGACTATGAAATATGACAGATGGATGTGAAGGCATCGTTCCTTAATGGGGGTATTAAAGAAGAGATTTATATGTCTCAATCTAAAGGATTCATATCAATAGGAAGTGAACATAATATATGCAAAATTCAGAGATTCATTTATGGGCTCAAACAGGCATCGGGGAGCTATAACCTTAGATTTGACAACACTATCAAAAAATTTGATTTTGCCAAAAACCCTGAGGAACCTCGTGTTTACAAGAAGATCAGTGGGAGTGCAGTAACATTCCCAGTGCTTTATATTGATGACATATTACTCATTAGGAATGATATAGGGATGTTGCAGTCAACTAAAATATGGTTAGCTGGTAAGTTTTCCATTAAGAATATAAGTGAAGTATCATATGTATTAGGAATACAGATCTATAAGGATAGATCAAAGAGGATGCTAGGGCTCACCCAATCCACATATATCGATACCATCCTGAGGAGATTCTCTATGGAGGAGTCCAAGAGAGGATATCTCCCCATGTCTCATGGTGTGAATCTATCCAAATCTATGTGTCGTAAGACTGATGAAGAGATGGAAACCATGAGCCGCATTCCATGTGCGTCTACCATAGGAAGTATTATGTATGGTATGATATCTACTCGACCTTGATATTTCATATGCACTGAGTGTTGCAAGCCGATATCAGTCGAATCCCGGTCCACTGCATTGGAAAGCAGTGAAGGACATTCTTAAGTACTTGAGAAGAACTAAGAATTTGTTCATGGTATACGGGAGTGGAGAACTAAAATTGGAAGGCTAAACTGATTCTAGCTTCCAATCAAATGTGGATGATTCGAAATCGAGCTCTGGATTTGTATTCAAGCTAAATGGTGGTGTTGTCTCTTGGAAGAGTTCCAAGCAAGACACCACAGCGGATTCAACCACTGAGGCCGAATAAATAGCTGCATCGGCTGCAGCAAAGGAGGGTGTTTGGATTAGGAATCTCATCCAAGAGTTGAGTTTCATTCCTCAAACAGTTGATCCAGTACCGATCTACTTTGACAACGCCGGTGCCGTTGCGTAAGCGAAGAAACCGAGGTCTCATCACTGAGGAAGTTCCACGTAATCCGGGAGATTGTGGGAAGAGGATACATTTCGTTAAAGAGAGTCGATTCGCAGATAACGTTGCTGATCCACTGACGAAGCCCCTGCCAGGACCATTGTTTTAGAAGCATCGTGAAGCAATGAGTCTAAGATCTATGGGTAGTTGGCTATAGGGCAAGTGAGAGATTGTTAGAGTAAGTGCCTAGCAAGACAACTTGTGGTTCAGGCTTTTATTGACTCTTATGTAAATAATTTTTATTTTAATAATATTTTACGATTTTATTCGATTATGGCATTATACTTTATCTGTATACCAATGCAAGTTGCATAGATAATGTCCTTGAATATACAAAAAGTAACATGAGGTCTCCGTTGCAACTTAAGATCATGAAACTCATTAGGAAGTGTACCGTATATTCTAAACAGCTTCCTAGTCGAATCAGTCGCCTAAAACAAAGATAAAAATCGCTCGAGCTCGAGACTAGTGTCTGTGACGTAAACGCCATTTTTCATTGGCAAGGGCATGGAGATGTCTATTCACACAGATGGGTGATCATATGATGATGCACTGAACAACCCTCCTTCGAACTGTCCAAGTGGTTCTCACTTATCGAGTGGAATAGTCCCTGTTATGGTTGTACACCATTAGTCCTTTGACCCGAGACAATGTAGGGGTTATACGTGCTAGCATGCACTTTGATCCGTTTACCGACTCCATCGAGGGTAATCAGATGGCGAGATTGGGTGTAGTTTCGAAATACGTAGGAGAAAATGCATTGTAGTCGGGGATTCACTGTTCGCCTATGGGTGAAGATATACTATGTGATCTAATGAATTAATAGTGCAAGGAATCTCTGGCCAGAGCAAGAAGTGTGCTTTAGGGAAAGATGTTTTCCTAGTTGTACATATCATGACACTATTAGTACTCAAAGATAAATCTCATCGTTATCGAATTCATATGCAACTCTCGATAAACAATTGGTTGCAGATTTGATCGGGATATAAGTGTTGAAGGGACCGTAGTGTACGCTAACCATGACTAAATGTTCTTGCAGGCACTATCAGTGATACCTAGGGGATCATGGGGCGATGCTGCTAGAAGCTCTTACCATGATCCGATGGGTGCAATCAGAAATGAGTTCTGACATTCTTGATCAATGTGTTGATGAAAAGAATGGGCTAACTAGGGTAAACCCGAATAAGAATAAATGTTATTCTAAATCACATGGAGATATGAACTAACGGCTAGCTGTATCCCTGAACCATTGAGGGTCACACAAGTATCGGATTATGTGTTCTCGTTGAGATAGTCAAATTTCAAAGAGTTGGAATTTGGCGACTATAGTTTGATGGAGATCAAACAGGAAGCTTATAAACGAGTTTATGAGCTGATTCTATATGATGTAAGAAATGAAAGTTGGCATGATTGCTAAATAAGGAAGGAGAGTAGAACTGCCTGTTTGTGAAGGAGTTCACTAAAACTGGTAGCTGCCAAATTTGGTAAATGAAAAATTTTGATCTTTGAAATTTTCGATTTTCATTATATGAAGAAGATTTGTATCCTTGGTACATTGGCGCTCTCGGGTCATCGATCGGGGTTATAATAAGTTCGGAATCAATTTTTTTTTAATTTGGAATTTATTAATTAAATGATTGTGCTAGTAATGGTGACTATTAACATGCACAAATTCCTATAAATTCTAGAGGAGTCTAGAATTAAATTAACTAAGGAGTTAGTTTATAAATTAAATAATGGTTATTTAATTTAATATACATATACATGTATATGTTTTATATGATGATATAAAATATGCGTTTATGATATTATTATATCATGTATTATTAAAGGTTAATAAATACATTATATATTAATTATATGGGAGTTTAAATATAATTAAATTATTAGAGTCCTTAAAGGATAGGAGCTCTAATTTGATTAGAAGTCTATCTCTATATATACACCACTAGGACTCATAGTTATTAACCTAATTTTTGCACACAAAAAAAAAATTCTCTCCCTTCCTTGACAAAAAACCCACGGCCATCTCACAATTTTGGTGCAGAAATTTCTGCCCTTTGGTATTCTTTCACCGCCGCGTCGCCGGCGCTGTACCGTCTTCGGATTTTGGAAATTCGGAGGCTACAGTCTCAACGTATAAATCTTTTTGATTTTCTAGTGCAAACCAAACGAGAAAAACAGTCTCTGATCGTGGACCTAATTAGAAGATCAAATTTGAAGAGATGTTCGTAGAGATTTACAAGAAGCGCTATCTCTACTTAAAAACCGAAATAGTTTGAAGTACATCGTAATAAACGCATAGGTATAATTCTTAGCACACCCTATGAAGGTTTTAAACACACGACGTCCAAGAAAAAAAATTTAACTTCCGATGCATCTTGGGTGCGAGAATATGATACATCAACAGCTAGGAGGAGTTCTAGTTGATTAGGAAAGGGGTGGCGTGGGTTCGTGGGGGTTTTGGCGCTTTTATTTTGATATAAAACAAGTAGTAAAAGCTTAGGCCCATTAACATGGTATAATCTACCCATTAAGCTCATTAGGTAATATTTTAAAATATTTTGTTTAGGAAAGCTTGTGAAATTATTAGCCGAGTTCTCGAAAAGTTCGTATTTTCGTCGAAAATCGAATACCGTTTAAAAATATGACTCGGCGTATAAAACACCTCAAAACACCTCTTTTTCGGAAATACCATATAACATATATCATATTTTAAATAATTAAAAGTAATCATTTAATAAAAATATTTTCCCTTTTTCAGCCATCGATCTTCGTTACTCGATCGTGTCTCGAACAACCTTTAAAACATAGTTTTTTATGCATTATAACAATAAATCTTATTTTTAAAACATGTAATCATGTATATCATAATTAATTCATGTCGTTAAAATCATTTAATTAGTCATTTTTCAATTTTCCTAAATATGCATGCAGTTGGATTATATCATCGTATTTTGGACCTTACAATATCATTTAGCGTGCGTTATGATTCTTCGGGATACTGTCAGGCCTTTCGTACTACCCGGGACGTAAAATGATCATTTTACCATTGAACTCTAAAATTCTCGATTTTGAATTTCTCTCACTTTTGTTGACTCGAGATTATCTCAAATAATTATTTAAGCTTAAATTTGACTTCTAATATTTTTATTTAACGTACACTCGAGTTTTTTGATTTAATTCCTTATTTACTAAACCGCAAAGCGTTTTAATCCCGAATTAATCCCAAATTTAACATTTTCTTCCCAAACTTTAAACATAAATTTTTATACCTAAAAATACCCTCGTGAACTATGAATCGACCCCGTGGAGCATGGTTCAAACTATTATTCTTTCCTAACCACATGACCGGCTCCTAGTCTCCAATCATGTCACGTTTCTCCCAAAACCCCGAGCCATGTTCGAACCACCAGAGACTATACCCTTACCAGCACCCCCTGGACCCTAGCTGAACCGACCTGGACCAGCACACCCAGCCCCACCCCACGCAAAAGCCCAGGCGCAAGACTCCTAGCCGACCCTTGCCTCCTTGCGCGATGAGGAGTCTTAGCCATGCTAGGACTCCTCTCGACTCTAGACACCGACTCCATGCACACCTATACATCCTTGGACCACCCTCTAGACCCTGCTGGACCAGCTTAGCCAGCCCCAACCGAGCCACACTCCTCCCACGAAGATACATCAGTCGTGCACATGCATGGGAAGAGTCCTTGTGCATGTGGACTCTTCTCCCTTGATGCTGCCATGTCCAGCCCCTCACAGAATCCTCCTAGCCTCTCAACCAAGCCACGCACGGGCCCTGACCCAAGCCCCATGCATTGCCTCCCATTAATCGAGCCCTAGGACCCATGGAAGGCACACAAACCATAGGTTCATCTAGCTAACCCAAGCGCAGTTCCTTTGCTAACTTTCCAACCCTCATTTTCACCTTAAATTGCCCTTGTTCCATCCTTTAAATATCCTATGTTGGCAGCCTAACCCTTGGAAATCATAACATTTTTTCAAACAAACGTAAAATCATCAAAACTTTGAAAAAATTTGTTCTATCGTTAAACGAATCGTGCATAAGTATTTTTCATGCAAAAATAAACAAACCAAGCATAATATGGTTTGAATGATGTGTCCAAGGAGTTTAGAAACGTGCATTTGCGTTTTAGAACGCTCGAATATACGATAGTTGGCATGGGGCGCGAAGAAGGACGAACGGGTGACGAAGACTCCTAGTTTCTTCCTCTTCAAATTTTTGAAAATATGTGTGTGTGGTGTGTGTGAATTTTCGGCTGATATGAGGCTTAGAACCCTAGGTTCCTATTTTATAGATTTAAAATTTTCATGTTAATGTGCTTAGGTTTTGGGTCTTTAAGTTTGGGAGCAATTGAGCCTACTAATCTTAGGTAAATTATGCCCAATAACACCTATTTAATTGAAAAAAAAGTTTATAAAAATTAGTTTTCAAAAACAATAATTTTGATATTTTAAAAGTCTCTCGTTTGCCCAAAACCGGCTCTCTGGATAAAATCAAGCTCGTCTCGTAAAATAATTTGAACTCTACCATTTTTAGAAAAATTTAATCATATTCAATCATATTAATAAGCCTTGAAAATATTTATTGACCTAAGAGGGCTGTAAAGTGGTCGGGTGGCTGGTGCAAGGACAAGGGTTGACATAAGGCTCGGTCGCAAAAGTCATGAGGTGCACGGGTTTGAGGGCTGCTCGTGCATGGCTCTTTATGGTTGGTCCAGTAGGGTCCTAAGGGTTCATTCTTGGGCCTACAAAGGTTGCATAGGGTCTGGACTTGTTGGTTACGGGCTAGGATCGAAGAACTTGCAATTGGGCAAAGTTAGGGTTTGCTTCGAACATGGGCAGAAAATTCAGTAGCTTTTTATGCTTTTCTATGGGTTCTAAATGGGCTGATTTGGGTTGCCTAGGGTATGGTTAGGTGTGGTTAAGATATGGTTAAAGTTTGGTAAAGTTTTGGGTTGATTCGAGTTTAAACCGTGACTTCAGTTCAAGTTTTAAAACGAATTTTGAATTTAGTCGAGGAATTTAAGTTTACGTCTAAGAAATGTTTATGGGCGAATTTAAGGTGTTGTTCTAAGTTTGGATGGATTTGGGTCGTTGTTATATGGCCGAAGGTTAAAATGGGAAAGTTATGGTTTCAGGGGCAAAACGGTCATTTTACACCTAAATTACGTTAGCAGCCTGGCAATGTCCTGAATGCTGTAATGAATGTTAAAATGTTTATTTTGAAAGATTATGGAATTTTCTGATGAAAATTGTTTAATGTTAATTAATAATTTGCATGTTTGGTTTCAAAAAAATGTTATATGCATTAATTTTTATAAGTGATGGATATGATTAAATGTTTTTAAGGAGATGATTTGATTATGACGAACACGAACACGAATACAAAATGACATGATGACATGTAAGGCTAAGGCTCAGTTGACGGATAAGAGTGTCACTGATGTTCTCGCCGCCTAATACCATAGTAATACGTAAGATTGATCAATCGACAAACAGCTGATACGAAAGTCACAATTAATGTTCTGAACTCATCTAAGGGGAAAACATATATGTATATGATGAAAGAACAGTATATGATGAAATAAAATGTTAAATTTATGCATATTCATGAAAAGCTATCTTTATTAAAAGTATTTTCACTTTAGCATGTGGATTCATACATATTACTTGTTACTATTGTTAAGGTTTACTGAGTCAATAGACTTACTATGTGTAAATGATGCAGGTGATGATTTTGATGTTGAGACAGAAAGGTTGAATGACTCAACTGGCTGGGTGGATGGTGTACTTACCCGAGGACCTATGCATTGCTAGTTTTCCTCACAGTTATGATTTTACATTACTTTAAAGATTTTGTTGACTTTTGGTAGTACTTGTGGATATTGCTAGTATATTTTAAAGAAAACGAGTTAGAGACATTTCACTATATATCTTGAAAGGAACTGGTATAAGTGGGTGTCTACCCTATAATACCCCAATTGACACAGATATCAACCTTGGGAAATTCAAAGATGGTACTCCAGTCGACAGAGGGAGATATCAGAGGTTAGTTGAGAAAATGATCTATCATATACATGACCTCCAAATATTTCCTTTGCTATAAGCATGGTCAATCAATTTATTTACTCTCCGTATGAAGAGCATCTTGAAGCTGTGTATCTTATTCTTCAATACCTTAAGAGTTCACAGGGAAAGAGACTCTTACTCAAGATAAGTGGAGAAAGAGGAATTTAGACATATACAGATTCTGACTGGGTACGATCCGTTGGAGAGAAAATAGACATTTGGCTATTGCACATTCTTTTGGGGTAATCTTGTCACTTGAAAAAGTCAAAAACAAAGTGGTGTTGTAAGAAGTGGTGCAGAGGCCGAATTTAAAGCAATGACTCAGGGAATATGTGAAATTCTTTGGCTAAAAAGAATATCTTAAGAAGACATTTAGCCTACCAACCAAACTATATTGTGATAACAAGTCAACTATTAGCATGGCTCACAATCCGATCTTAGCATATATAAATAGAAAATAACATCACAAAAAGAGAAGATTGATGAAGGAATCTGTATTATTTTTGCAACAATTTTGCAAAAAGTGACATATTATCACCAAAGGTCTATTGAGACAGCCATTTGATATCCAAGTTAGCAAGTTGGGTATGACAGATATTTTTGTGCCAACTTGAGGGTGAGTGTGGATAAATCAAAGAGATTGTAAACCCTATTATATCATGAATAAATTTTTTGGAATCAAATCATTGATTGTATTCACTTTTTTCTTTATTATTTTTTTCTGTTTAAATTCATATATTGTTCAATGTTTATATGTGAAGTAATTAAATAAAGAGAATCTTTCTCTCATCTCCGAAACCCATCGACCCGACGGGTGTGGTTGGTTACAGTTTATGACTACGAAACTTGTCGACCCAGCAAGCTGACTCGCCTGGTTGGTATTTTTCCAACTTTGTTATTTTTAATTTTTTTAAAAATAAATTATTGGAACATTTTATGAGCTTGGAAAGATTTTAATAGCTAAAATTCGACTTTTTTATTTTCACAGGCTTCATATACTTCAAATGGGAAAATCAGTTACAATTGATAAGTTTTTTCAAAGGAAGAGAGTAAATGAATTAGATACAGCTGATATTTTGACCTCATCAACAAGATCAAATAACAATGATCTTCCATCTGAATTTCTCCTAAAAGATTCAAAAATATAGAAATTGAGGAGATTGATCTCAATTCTTTGGAGCGTGATCCAGGATTGCGTCGACAAATTTGGGAATATCATCATAACCAACGTGAAGAGATTCGTCGAACTTATTTGAATCTAAAGGCATATCAACCTATTCTTGGAGAATATCCACTAAATTAAAATATTAAGCACCCTCGAAGATTTCAGTCTGCTTGGTATGATAAATTTCCTTGGTTGGAGTATTCACCGGCTAAAGATAAGGTATATTGCTTTCCATGTTTTATCTTCAACAAGCCATCAGGATGCTCAAATCAAAATGCATTTACTGTTGATGGGTTTGATAATTGGAAGAAAGTTAGAAATGGAAAAGCTTGTGCTTTCTTAGGTCATATAGGGAAAGATAATGTATCTTCACCCCATCGTAATGCTGAAAAGGCATGTGATGATTTGATGAACCAACCGCAACATATCTCAAGGAGATTCGACAATTTTAATGTTGAACAAGTTGAAACTAATCGTCTTCGGTTTAAAGCTCACATACATGTGGTCAGATTGCTTGCACTTCAAGGAATTCCATTTAGAGGTCATGATGAGAAATCTAGTTCGTCTAATCGTGGTAATTTTCTTGAATTCTTGGATGTGCTAACCATGTACAATGATGATCTTTCAAAGGCAATTGCAAGAGCTCCAAAGAATGCCAAGTATACAAGTCATGAAATTCAGAAACAAATACTTCATGTGCTTTCAATGAGAGTGAAAAATGCAATTCGTGAACAAATTGGAGTTGTAAAGTATTGCATAATTGTTGATGAAGCCCGAGATGAGTCAAAAAGAGAGCAAATGTCTATAGTATTGAGGTTTGTGGATACTAATGGATTCATTCAAGAACGTTTTTTTGGGCTTGTTCGTGTATCTGATTCTGCTGCTTTGACTTTAAAGAATGCTATATATTCTGTTTTGGGTCACTACAATTTGGATGTTCAAAATATTAGAGGTCAAGGTTATGATGGTGCTAGTAATATGAGGGGTGAGTTTAATGGATTACAAGCTTTGATTGTAAAAGATTGTAAAAGTGCTTATTATGTTCATTGCTTTGCTCATCGGTTACAACTGGCTTTAGTTGCAGCATCAAAAAATGTGACATCTTTTCATCAATCTTTTGATAAATTAACTTTTATAGTTAATATTGTTGGTTCTTCATGTAAACGCAATGATGAATTGAAGAATGCTCATGCGGATGATATTGCACATTTGATTGCTATTAATGAACTCGAGACAGGGCGTGGACTTAATCAGATAGGTACTTTACAGCGAGATGCTATACGCGTTGGAGTTCTCATTTGAGATCATTAGCAGGCCTAATTAAGATGTTTAGTGCATCGTGTACGGTATTGCTTAATGTTATGGAGGATGGACTTCCTTCTCAACGAGCAGATGCTACATCTGTATATGATGAAATGACTTCTTTTGATTTTGTATTTATCTTGCATCTTATGAAAGAGATTATGGGGATCACAGATATCCTTTGCCAGGCTTTACAAAGTAAGTCTAAGGATATAATAAATGCAATGGAACTTGTGATATCTACCAAGAATTTACTTCAACATATGAGGGATAACAAGTGGGATGATTTGCTTGTAAAAGTGAAGTCTTTTTGTGAAGTTCGAAATATTGATATCCCTGATTTCAGTGCTGCGTATATTGATAGACGAGGTCGAGTCCGTCTTCCTCAAGACAATTTCACCACTGAGAATCATTATCGGGTAGACATCTTTTATTGTGCGATAGATTCACAGTTGCAAGAAATTAATAGGCGCTTTAGCGATGATGCTATGGAGTTGCTCATTCTGAGTAATGCCTTAAATCCTAAAAAAGCAGTGGAGTCTTTCAGAATTGCAGATATATGTAAATTAGTTGAAAAATTTTATGCACAAGATTTTACAAGAGATGAAAAAGAGCAATTGGAGATTCAGTTGAAGCATTATGAGTATAATATCGTCAAAGGGTCTGATTATAAAAGTCTTTCAACCATTTCAGAGTTATGTCAATGGTTGATCAAGACTAACAAGTCTGTGACATACAACCTCATTTTTAGAGTGATCGTACTTGTGCTTACTCTTCCGGTTTCTACTGCTACTACAGAACGATCATTTTCTGCGATGAATATTGTGAAAACAAGACTTCGGAGCAAAATGGAAGATGATTTTCTCTCGGACGCATTAATGATATATATTGAGAAAGAAATTGCTAGAAATGTGAGCATAGAAGATATCATTGAAGATTTTGAAAATTTAAAAGAACGTCGAATTCCTTTTAGTTAAAAAATTGTACTTGATATTTAATTGAGTATATCTTTCAAGGAACTTTTGGCTTCCATCTTTTTGTAATATACTAATACTACTTTGAAATATTCTATTTATTTTTTTAATTATTGTACTCTTATTATTGAAATTTATATGCAAACATATAATAATTATTTTCCTATTTTTGTCTGTGTGGGATGGGCCGGCCCCCCCAAACATATAATTTTGGATCCGCCCCTGTGGCTGTCTACCCTATAATACCCCAATTGACACAGATATCAAGCCTGGGAAATTCAAAGATTGTACTCCAGTCGACAGAGGGAGATATCAGAGGTTAGTTGAGAAATTGATCTATCATATACATGACCTCCAAATATTTCCTTTGCTATAAGCATGGTCAATCAATTTATTTACTCTCCGTATGAAGAGCATCTTGAAGCTGTGTATCTTATTCTTCAATACCTTAAGAGTTCACAGGGAAAGAGACGCTTACTCAAGAGAAGTGGAGAAAGAGGAATTTAGACATATACAGATTCTGACTGGGTACGATCCGTTGGAGAGAAAATAGACATCTGGCTATTGCACATTCTTTTGGGGTAATCTTGTCACTTGAAAAAGTCAAAAACAAAGTGGTGTTGAAAGAAGTGGTGCAGAGGCCGAATTTAAAGCAATGACTCAGGGAATATGTGAAATTCTTTGGCTAAAAAGAATATCTTAAGAAGACATTTAGCCTACCAACCAAACTATATTGTGATAACAAATCAACTATTAGCATGGCTCACAATCCGATCTTAGCATATAGAAATAGAAAATAACATCACAAAAAGAGAAGATTGATGAAGGAATCTATATTACTTTTGCACCAATTTTGCAAAAAGTGGCATATTATCACCAAAGGTCTATTGAGACAGCCATTTGATATCCAAGTTAGCAAGTTGGGTATGACAGATATTTTTGCGCCAACTTGAGGGTGAGTGTGGATAAATCAAAGAGATTGTAAACCCTATTATATCATGAATAAATTTTTTGGAATCAAATCATTGATTGTATTCACTTTTTTCTTTATTATTTTTTTTCTGTTTAAATTCATATATTGTTCAATATTTATATGTGAAGTAATTAAATAAAAAGAATCTTTCTCTCATTTCTTTACTTGCATTATATACCCAAAAAAATATGATTTATCTTTCAAAATGTTTTCATGTTTTGATTAGACTTGGCCATGGTCCGAGTCTGACATGAAACCAAACCGGACCTTACATGTGGTCAACGGGTTTGACCCATAACCGTGAACGTGTAACATCCCAACCACAAGCCAGTGCTCCGAAACCCATTGACCCGACGGGTGTGGTAGGTTACAGTTTATGACTCCGAAACCCGTAGACCCAGCGAGCTGACTCGCCTGGTTGGTATTTTTCCAACTTTGTTATTTTTAATTTTTTTAAAATAAATAAATAAATTGTTGGAACATTTCATGTTTGCAATCTTGATTTTGATGTTAACAAAACTTGTTATTTTATTTCTAATGAATTTACCTAAGTGCGCAGAAAGTTGAAACTGATCAGGATTCGAACTGATCAGTTATCGAGCCAAAACTGAAGCTATAGAGACGCAAAAATGAAAGCGTCAACTGATTGCCCATACTGAATCAGCTCAACTGATATATCAAAGACTAATTCAACTGATTGTCCAACTGATAGGTGGTTCAGCAGAGGATTTTCAGAAGCCCGGCCAGCTGATGAAGAACTCAACTAATGAAGAGCCCAGTTGACCAGTTCAACTGAAGCAGTGAAACCACTTCAGCTGACGAGCCAACTGATTTCACCAAACCTGTTCAAGATCAGTTCAACCAACCAGTTCAGAACATCAGTTAGGAATCAATCAATTTGCAGAACACGACAAACTTATTCAAATGGAATCCAGTTGTTCGTATTGAGGAAAGCTTTTTTCCAATCAAAGGACAATAATGGATGTTGCAGCAGAACTTAAAGTCAAAACGTTCCAAAATGGCTGTTGGAAAGTACAAACATATTTCGAGGAACGGAATTCAAATTGCAACGAACATATTTGATGAGTATCGGTGTACAATCTCGTTGCCTCTATAAATACCAGACCGAGATCATCAATAAACAAGTATGTGTGGAAAAATATACAAGTGTGAAAATCAAAAGAAGACGGGCACGCATAATGCAAATCAGCTTACAAGAAGCAATCAATCCAGATTTGAAGGAACACTTCAAAGTGCTATCAGCTTAGATTAGAAGCACAATTCCCTCAGTGTATGAGAACACTGTCGTATTGTATTCATAGATCAGTTCTCAAACTCACACACAATCACTCACATGTACAGAGAGTAGAGATTATTGAATAGCTGAGTGAGTCTTGCACAAAAACAATAAACTTGTGTATGTATAGTCTTTGACACATAGACGTTAAACAAGTATTAGCAGGAAGGTGTTGCCTTCAGTCTAAGCTAGGAGTTCAGTTAGGCAGTAATGTAAGTCCTAAGTTGAGTGGGTTTGTACAAGGCATTGTATAAATTCTAAGTCTTCTAGTGGAACCTACCCGAGGTGGTAGAATAGGTGACATATGAGCAGTTGAACTCTCCAAACATCCATAAACATATCTTGTGTATGTAACTGTTTAAATATTGTTTTCAAACTGATTTGATCAGTTCGAGTTGTTATTAGTTCAGTTCTCACCATAATTGAACTGAATTGTGCAAGAACTTATCCCCCTTATATCAGTTAATCAGTTTACACAGGTAAAAAGCTTTAAACTGATTAGCTTTCTTAACTGAAGGATTATTTCTAGTATTTTTCGCTTGGTTTAAAACCAAACTCGATCTAATTCATCGGTGTTTACATTCTTAGAACACGAGCTATTGCAGCTCATTGAGAATATTGTATTTGAAGCACACTCGCAGATGTTAAAACCGATCTATCATAAATAAATAAAACATGACCCTAAATTCTACTTCCATTGTTTGATTTTGATTTTTTGTACAGAAAAATTATTTTATATTTCATATTAGATTATTTTTATTAGTTTTTTAATGCAATTAAATAAACACGACTAAATAATTTGTCAACATTAATAAAATACTCACTATATCTTAAAGTTATGTATTTTCGCCAGATTATTTTCTTAATTATTTAATGACAGTACAAACAAGAATCTCACAAAATCAAAAGACTAAATATGTAGTGAACAATAACAAAATAATATCTCCCAAGTCCAGGCAAAAACTTGTGTGAGACGGTCTAACGGGTTGTATGTTATGAGACGGATCTCTTATTTGGGTCATCCATGAAAAATATTATTTTTTATGCTAAGAGTATTACTTTTTATTGTGAATATCGGTAGGGATTGACTCGTCTCACAAATAAAGATTCGTGAGACCGTTTCATAATAGACCTACTCAATAATAAACACATTAACTGGGTATGTTTAAAAATTAAAAATGTCATCGATGTGGCAGAAATAGTCAACATTTAGGCACTCGATGCTGTTTTTACAATTCTAATGAGAAAATTAAAAAAAATTAATTAATTAAACAATAAATTACCAGAACTAATTGCATTTGAATTCGGAAACAACTTGAATACAAAACTTACAATGGCGGGGACTAACTTCGGCTAAACAAACTCGTAAGTTTAGGATGATACAAGAATTTTCGGGTTCAGATGTCTATTTAGCGCTTATTGAGGAATGACAAAAGGAATTTAAAAGTTTAGATGAATACTTTGTATACAGGATGGAAGAATATTTGGAAAACTATATGCATTTCCTCAGGGATTTGCATCTTCATTTGTACTTCGGCCATGATCTCCTAATAAATATCGATGTTATTCGAAGTTCTGCTCGAGCTCCCGATAATCAGAAATGATTACAGCTGAATGCATTTATTTTTCAGAAAAAGGGTCAAATTGCATGTAGAAAATGTGAATTGGCTTGTTATATTATGATATTATAATTTCTAAATGTAAATATGAAATTCCTAGTTAGATCAAAGGGGAAGTTGGATTGAGTCCATTTTTTGGGCAGGAATCAGGATTCCATTCTTAAGTTATACTTATTATTATTTTTTCCATTTTTTGTCCATTTCGAAGAGGAAAACAATTTTTTTGATGTGTAGTATATTACGGTTGAGTCTGTGTTACACCAGATATGATATCTTTTAACACAAGAAGACAATTGGTCATCTCAGTTCAAATAAAATCTTGTGGGATAAACAGGATAATCAATTGATCTTCTTATATTAAAACATATAAGATGTAACATAGAATGAACAGTACATTACATGATATAATATCTAATTTAATATTTCTAAATATTTATGGGAAAAAAATATTCTTTGAAAAATAAACCAAAGCATAACACAATATTTGTGTCAAATAACTAGATACAACGTATATGTGAAATAACTAGGTACAATGTATATGTAAAATAACTAGGTACATAGATAGATTCATCGTAACACCGCAAAAATTTTGAGGTGTTTAGTCAAAATTTAATTAATGAATTTAAATAAAAAAATATAAATATATATATTATTTTATTATAATAGTTATGCATAAAAATCACAATTTGCATTAAATTTTTTCAATAATTAATGATAATAATAAAACAAAATAATAATAATAATAATAAGTCATAAAATGTTATAATAATTGGTTACTCTATTATTTCTTGGACAATATTTTCTCTCTTCTAAAATATTTAAAACTACATCAAAATACATTAAAAAGTCATAAAATGTTATTATAATTGTCTATCCTATTAATTTTTGGACAATATTTTTATTTTCCTGTATATCTATAAATACATCAAAAGACATCGAAATACATAAAATATGTCTTATTTAATTTTGATATAAATATTAAAATGGAGAAAGATGACGTATTATCTATATATATATATATATATATATATATGCATATAATAATAATTAAAAAATAATAAAATAATAATAGTAATAGATAAACATTGGGCTGGTGGCTCGGCCCACGCTATATATACGAGAATAATTCAACGGAACTCCAGTCAAACCGAAAAGAGAGAAGAGAGAAGGAAGACAAAAATTCTAGAATCTTTCTTAAAATCCCAGTAAATCACCAAATATTGTTTTCATATCCAAAAACAATATAACATAGGAGGTGAGGAAAAAGGTCGTATAATATGGCATAGGAGGTGAGGAAAAAAGATCGACCAAGAACAAAAAAATCAAACCAAGATATCCCGAAAAATGACGATGGAATCTCGTTTCAGGTTAGGTAATCTAAGTTCATATTTCTTATAGCTACACACCAATTTAAAGGTTGTCGTGAACACAAAAGTTGTAGCTTTTGTTGCATAGATGAAAGCACAAGTCGCCGCCCTGAAATTTTGCCGGAAGTAATACTTTTGGGCTGTCGGAATACTTGGTTCACGGGAATTTTGAAAATTTGTCAAAATAAAAATTGTAGATCTCATCAAAATGCATATCCTGGAAAAATCTCGGTTGAACGTGATGGTCGGACAGTTAGCTGATTGGCCATGCGTTGAAACATCATACCAGTGACCACCTTCGATTTCTGCACTAATTTTCCCTCATTTGGCCAATTTTCATTTTTTTGGAATGTACACTAATTATAATTAATTTTCTAAGTTTTGAAACGAAATTACCTAAAATAAAATATATACAAAAATAACTTTAAAATGATCAAACCTCAAATTATGGCTCTAATATATGAAATATCAATCTTATTGTATTTTTTAGGAATTCATTTAATTTCTGGACTATCAACCGAGGTTTGACCGTAAGTTTTAAGGTGAAGTTTCTCTACCTTGAGTTTCTCCTGTAAGGATTTCTACCGATTTATTGAAATAATAAAGTTTGGCAATTGGTATGAAATTTATAGTAAAGCTTAATAAACTAATGATTTATGCATATATTATTGCATCATGTTGTGCATTTCATAATCTATTGATGATATTGTACTGCATATTTGATTTTCTAAACGGTTATTGGTTTTGAATGATTACCGATCGACTACTAATTGACGGAATGAATAAATGAATGACTTAAGCCCTGGATAAATGTCTATGTACCAGATTTCTAGTTCACTGAATAATATGGCTTCGGAGTCCTGAACAGCAACTGTATTTCATTTGGCAAGATATTTCTATAACAATACATTACTACTGATGCATATCGTATCATATTGAATTACTGCAATGAGCTATTAATGTTTGACTTGTTATAAAATATAAGCCTATTGGAACATTTTATACGCAATCTTAATTTTGATGTTAACAAAACTTGTTAGTTTGTTTATAATGACTTACCTAGTACGCAGAAAGCTGGAACTGATCAGGCTTCGAACTGATCAGTTAAACGATCCAAACTGAAGCTATCGAGATGCAATCTGAAAACACCAACTGATCGACCAAACCAAATCAGCTCAACTAATTTATTAAAGATTAGTTCAACTGAATGTCCAGCTGATAGGTGATTTGGCAGAAGACCTTCAGAATTCCGGTCAGTTGATGAAGAGTTCAACTGATGAAGAACTCAGCTGACCAGTTCAACTGAAAGAGTGAAATCAGTTCAACTGACTAGTCAACTGATTTCACCAGCTCAACTGAAGAATCAGTTCAGATGACCAGTTAGGAGCATCAGTTAGGAATCAGTCAGTTGCAGATCAAGACAAGCTTATCTAAATGGATTACAGCTACACACAAAGATACAAAAGCATATGTACTATCAAAGGTACAATAATGGACGTTGCAGCAAAGATTAAAGCTGAGAGATTCCTGGAGGCATGTCAGAAAAGTCGAGACACATATATCAAGGAACGTATTCAAGCTGCAGCGATCACATGTGATGAGTCGGTCTCAATGCCTCTATAAATACAAGCTCAAGACTATCAGCAAATACCCGAACATATAAGAGTGTGTGAAGATACAAAGAAAAAGGGCACGCTTATTTTCTTATCAGCTTTCAAGAAGCAATCAGCCCAGAAGGAATACTCTAGTCATATCAGTTTAGTTTAGAAGGCTTAATTCCCTCAGTGTGTGAGAACACCTTCGTGGTGCATTCTTTGTTCAATTCTCACACACCACCACTCAAATACAATCTTGCACAAAGACATTAAACTTGTGCATGTAGCTTTTTGACACACAGACGTTAAAGAAGTGTTGACTGGAAGGTTCTGCCTTCAGTCTAAGCTAGGAGTTCAGATTAGGTAATAGTGTAAGTCGTAAACTGAGTGGGTTTGTACGTGTTGTATAGATCAAAGTTTTCTAGTGGATGCTATCCGAGGTGGTAGAAAGGGTGACGTAGGAGCATTTGAAGTCTCCGAACATCCATAAACATATCTTGTGTATTTAACTGATTAACTGTTGTTTTGAAACTGATTTGATCAGTTCGATGTGCTATCAGTTCAGTTCTTACCATAACTGAACTGATACATCTGAGAACTGACCCTATGCTTTTCAGTTATTCAGTTTACATAAGTTAAAATGCTTTCAAATATAACAGCTTTCTTCACGAAGGATTACTTCAAATTTCTTCCGCTTGGTATTTAAACCAAACTCGATTTAATTTATCGATGTTAACATTCTTATAACACAAGCTATTGCAGCTCTTGGAGAATATTTTGTTTGAAGCACCTCAAGGTGCCCAGCAAACGATCCTTTAAAGCCCAAATTTATTCACACCCTAAGTCCCCAAAGACTTAACCTTTATGTTCTTTCTATATTATAAATTCCAGATATAGGATTACAAAATTCAAAATAGGATGAAAATTGAGCAAATGAAAGAATTGTCCTAGCAAGATTGCGACGTTACTATTGAATTTCTATTTTCATTATATTTTGTAAAGTCATAGATTGTACACGCTTCTACTAATGTAAGTATAAAATAATAACAATGATATTACTATAACGATGATATTACTATTCTGGGGGCCCATAGGTGGTATCAAAGGCTCCCAGGTTTATTTTGAATTATTTTGGATGATAGAATAAAATCAATAAGATTTTATATTTAATTTTATGGACACGACTTACAGTAAAAACCTCTAGTATTTATTGTTATGTCCATACCTTCCGGATATTGAATAATAAATTATTTAAAATATCAGTCTTAGTTTGACCAAAAAACTGAGATTTACAAGTTTTGATTTAAGGTTATTATTGAAAATCAAAGTGTCTTGGTAATAATATAAGAAATACCTTCTAAATTGATAATTGATTATATATCTTAAAAGAAAAACGATTTAGATTTTTATTTCTTATGATGGCATCTTATTCTCTTCTTCCTAAACTTTTTGAATTTTTAGTTTCTCTTCTTGAACTCTTTATGCTTCTTTGAATCATCTTTCTTTGATTTGGTACATTTAACAATAAAATGTTCTTTCTTCCCACAATTGAAACATGCCACATCATTCTTGGATGAATCTTTCTTGTAGTTCTGGTTTTGATACTGATACTTTTTATTTTTCTTCATGAATCTTCTGAACTTCTTCACATTTAATGGCATTGTATCATTATTTATTTGTTTAGCAATGTTTTCATTAGATGGTCCATCAGGAGAAAATAAGGCTTTTGTTGGCTGACTGGACGAAGATTATCCTTCCGCTCTTGCTTCAAATTCAAATTCATATGTCGTCAAGTTTGTAAATAAATCATGTAATTCCACCTTGTTTATATATTTAGATTCTCTCATTGAAATTGTTTTGAAATTTAATTCTATAGGCACTGCACTCATGACTTTTAGAACGACTTCTCGGCTGTTGTACTCCTTGCCAAAAGCAGCTAATTCAA
Source organism: Primulina tabacum (assembly GCF_025594145.1). Lineage (NCBI taxonomy): Eukaryota > Viridiplantae > Streptophyta > Magnoliopsida > Lamiales > Gesneriaceae > Primulina > Primulina tabacum. The sequence continues at coordinate 10,636,722 of NC_134560.1, read as the reverse complement.
TCACCACACTATTGAATTTCTCATCAAAGTTATTTAAATATTCTCCAAGCTTCATTTTGATGCCTTCAAACTTTTGAAAAAATGATTTTATTCTCTTTTATCTGATCATTGTATTCACAAAGTTATGTTAGATTTTCCAAAATATTTTTTGTCGTGGAACATGTCTTGATGAAGGGTATTTTTGGTCTAGAGTCTTGTATAAAACATCTTTTGTCACATTAACCAGATTATATTTCTTCTCGTCTTCAAAAGTCCATTCACACTGGGGCTTTTGGCCATTTGAGGTTCCACACCAGTGATAGTAGCAACAACATTTATCTTCATGATTTCCATTGGTTCATCAGTAATGAAGTACGACATATCATAATTTTGTGTAGCTAAATGGCCTTGTATTATGATCTTTCAATCTTCAAACTCTTCCTTGAACAACATAGATTTCTTATTAAATGATGCCATATAATTTGATGTTTCAGAGGGCAAGAAAACCCGCTCTGATAATACTTATTAGGATTGGTGGAAATGTTTATAGGGAGCTGAATAAACACCTTACATAATTTTTATTATACTTTGAACAAGGAAGATCGAGATTAAAGATCTCAATAGCTGTTAGCAGTCAAATCTAATCTCGATCTTCTAGGTTTAGTGGACACTAGAAAACTCGGTACGAAAAAAGTCCAGCAAAACTTAGTGAACCGAATAAAATTAGTATTCCACGATCAGTAAATAACGATGAAGGAGTATTGCATTTGAAAGTAAATGACTTTGATAGTTAATCTCTTCTATGTCTCCTTTTATTTTGTTTCGAAAAATATTCCACCAAAAAACTTTGATAGTTACAACTATTGCGACTATCCACTTCAATAGGGCTTACCACTATCTAAGTGAAACTCATAGTAACAACTTTCACAAATAAAATCAATCTGCACAGAAATTCAGTTACAAATCTTAGACAAAATTCAATATAAACATGATACAATTGTGAATAAAAATTTCAGCAAAAATGATCTTTAAAATAGATCGAATATGACTTTATGTGCGTTTTTGTAAATTTCTTAAGAGCTTGAAAATCACAGATAATATATGTATCATATCGTAAAGTGTGTGTTGGGTTTAGTAACTTTAAAAAACTTTATTTCGATGACAACAAAACTTTATTGTATTTATAACATATTTACTCAAGAATGAAGTTGCTAACTCACTATGAAGCTGAAACTCAAAGTCTGACTTGGAGTTTAAGATGCTGATAAATGACAAAAAAGTATTTAGTTCTGTACAGACCGAAATCAACCTTTTTTAGCATACATCATCAGTTTGGTTCAATCTAGCTAACGAGCCCACCTAAATGAGCAGTCTAACTGACAAGCTTAACTGACCGTAGACTTCAAAATCAGACGGGCTCGAGATGTGTTTGTACAAGGAGTTATATATATCAAAGTCTTCTACTGAATCTTTTCTTAGGGGAAGATGAGGTGACATAGGAGTTGTTAATATCTGAACATTTATAAACAAATTTGTGTCTATTTATTTATTGCATTTATTTACTTGTTATTATTTTTAAGATGCATTGTTAAATTATTTTATGTGTTTTTCAAAAACCATTTTTACATTCAACTTGAATATTTTTTAAAATGTTTTACCAAATGTTTAATTAGTTGTTTTAATTTAATCGGTGATCAATATTATAATAACTGAGCTATTGTATTTCAATTATTATCCCCCAATTGATCATATCATTGTTTAGAAATTTTGTTGAATCTTAAGATAACCTTACATAGAGAAATTTGAAACGTTCAGGTTTGAACGAATATAATTCAGTCCTACTAAGATCATTACATAAATAGAACCAAATACCACATGTCACTCGTTTTTTATCAAAATATAATGGAGCTATAAATATCTAGTGTACTGTCATCAAACAACCATATTTTTTTTGTCTTTTTTCCCAGAACATTATCTGATAATCAGAACTGCTGATTATATGTTTTCACCAATTAAGAAAATATATCATATTCTATGCGACAAAACATAAATCCGTAAATCATCAAATAAAACCTAAAACCAGCATTTTTCAAAATAAAGCATCTTAAATCTTCTCAAAAGCATCAAAAGCCGTAAAATCTTTAAAGTAATCTTATATCATAAACACAATGTGGAAAACTAGCAAAGATCCTCGGGTTATGTACATCACCAGTCTAGCTAGTTCAACCATCAAGTCATCAATCAAAATCAAGCTCACCTGCATCGATCACACCCAGTGAGTCTAATGACTCAGCAAACCTTAATCATGATAACTTGTAGTACATATACAATCACATGCATCAATAAAAATACTATTGCTAAAAATAACTTTTCGTGAATATGCATAAGCTTTAAACATTTTTCCATTCATCATAAACTGTTTTTCCATTCATCATTAACGTATACGTTTTCCTTTTAATTGACTTCAGATCGTTAATTGTGACTTCGTTTCAGCTGTAGGTCGATGGATACATCTACTTATAACCATGGTACCAGGCGGCGAGGACAACAGCGACACACTCACATGTCAACTGAACCTTGGCCATACATATCATCATAAAATTCCATAAACATTTAAAATAAACATTTTAATATTCATTACAACATTCAGGGCACTATCAGGACATATAACATTTTTAAGTGTAAAATGAACGTTTGCCCCTGAAACCCAAACGTTTTCAATTTATCCTTAGGCCTTAAAACGACGTCCCAAATCCATCCAAACCTAACATAACACCTTAAAATACAACCATAAATATTTCTTAGACGTAAACATAAGTTCCTCGACTACTTTCCCAATTTCTTTTAATAGTTTAATCGTATGTCTCGGTTTTAACCCGAATCGACTGGAAACTTAACCAAACTTGAACCATAACTTATTAACACCTAACCATACAATATACGAACCAAATCAAGCCACTTAACCCTTGCACAAGCCTAGACCAGCCGTTGAACTTTCCTTGCCCTAGGTCGAAACCCTAGCTTGAACAAACCCTTTCTTCCTTTGATCTTAGCCCCTGGCCGACCCAATCAGACCCTAGCTGACCATCTTAGAACCTAGACCGAAGGCTTGGCAAAACCAATGGACCACGCCACATATCCCCTACAAGCCTCACCCTTAGTCCCATAGGCTCCACATGGTACGCGCCCCTTAAGTGCACGGTTCCAGCCATCCTTTATACCAGCTCCCTTAACCCCCTCTAGGACAACCATGCAACCCTCTTAGGACCACTGGACAGAGCCCTTAACCATGACCGAGCCCCCCTTTTAAGCAACCCCAAGCCCAAAACCCTAGGACTCTAGAAATCGAAATTTTCGTTCATCCTCTTTCCCTCTCCTTTCCAGCCTTTAAACATGCACCTAAAGACCCTTAAACATGTGAAAAACATCCCTTCTAATAACCATACCATTGCATCCCTTTTGGGAATCATAAACAAGAGTTTTAAAAGATGAAAACTCTAGTTTTATCATGTTTATGTCATAAAAACGAAAATAAAAGATGTGTATCATGTTTTCATGCAAATATGTATCAAAACATATAATATGGTATGAACGATGATTGAAGGAAGATTAAGGCGTGCATTTGCGCATTTTACGCTCGAAAAACAATTTGGGATGCGAAGAACGTCGATGGAGAGGAACAGGACTTGCTGCGTTTTCTTCAAAACCCATGTGATCAATAAGCTTGAAATTGTGGCTTTTGTGCGTCTAGGGCTGCTGATGGAGAGTCCTAGCTTTTTGTGTGATGTGTGCATGTGTTTTAGGTGTAATGGTGAGTGTTTTAGGGCTAATGTTTTAAATTAAAACACTTAGTACAAGTTTGGGCCCAATAAATATAGTATATTAGGTCTATTAGATAGTAATTAAAATATTTTATTTAGGATACTTTTCGAAAATACTAGTCGAGCTTCAGAAAAGTCCATATTTTCATCAAAAATTGATTGCCGGTATAAAATACGACTCGGCGCGTAAAAACACCTCAAAATACTTCATTTTCGAAAATACATATTAAAATATATAATATACTAACAAATTGAAAATAATTATTTAATAAAAATATTTTCCTTTTATGGTCTACGGTCTTCATTCCTCGATCGTGTAACTTGTATACATGCACACCCTAATTAATTCATAAAATTAAAAAAATTTAATTAGCTATTTTTCATTTTTCCTAGATTTGCATACAATAATTTTTATCTTTAATTAATTTTCTATATTGAATCTATTTAATTAGTTAATTAATTTAAATTACTAATTAAATTTGTTTAAAAATTTGATTTAGGAAATTTAAATATTAAATTTAAAAATTAAATCGTATGTATTTTTTTATTTATATAGTTTTCATTGTTATATGACTTGTTAACTACAATTATTAATATACTAAGTTAGAGCAATATCAAAGCATATGTAAGTAATGAAACGAATAGAATTTCGAAATTAATATAATGTGTATGACTACTTAAACTTACATGAACAAAAAGGTCGATAAATTCTTTTGAATTTAGTTTAATCCTAAATATTTATTTGAGAAAATTTTCGAAACAATATAAAAAAATTCATTGAAACTTTGAAAAAATTAATTGAAACTTTGAAGAAATTAATGAAAAAAACATTTGTCCATTTTTTCTCGTTTTAATTCTATTTATTTGGTGCGTCAAAACAACGAGACGAGTACTGTTTAAAATATAATTAACCTTTTTTAGCCCTATTATTTTATCATTTTTCAATTCTTTCAAATGCGTCTTACTGTCTTCTCCATCCCAAACGTATGGAGAGTCGGAGACCTGTCATTTATAAATTATAATGTCTGTACAAGCTGATATTATATGTATACACACACATATATACATATATATATATCATAAATACATGCATGTGTGTGTGTGTATATATATATAGATAGATATGTGTATCGGGGAGGGGTGGGGGGCAGGGGGGTCTGCATGTATGTGTGTGTGTGTGTGTGTGTGTATATATATAGATAGATATGTGTGTCGGGGAGGGGTGGGGGGCAGAGGGGTCTGCATGTATGTACAAGATGAGTTAACAGGCACAGGGTCCCTTGTCCTTGGAAAAATACTGCAAAGATTGGATTGACATTAATGAGATTGATAAATATTATCAATCCAAGTTATGCAAATATTGAATGCATCCAATTTGAGTATCCAATGAGATGGATTTCTAAGTTGATCAAAATAATATTATTTATATTAAATGCATTATTTTTTATTTCGAATATAGATTGGGTCGACTTATATCACTGATATAGATTTACAAGAGTATTACAAGAAAACTACACTACAACAATAAATAGCTATTGTGACACTTTTTGTAGACACTTTTAATTAAATGTTGTTACAAATACTTAATAATGACACTTGTAAAAAATTAATAATGTGTAAAATAAAAAAACATATTAGATTAGTTATCATGACATTTTTAATTGATGTCATCTTTTATATGGAGGGAAACAATTACTTTTCCCACATCGTAAAAAATCGTTAAAAAACTAAAAAATTTCACTATAAATAAGTGTGAGAATATTTGAGTTAGATAAATATTGGAGGAGGGAAAATAATTGTCTCCCTTCATATAAAAAATAACGTCAATTAAAAATGTCAGGATAACTAATCTAATATGTTTTTTTATTCTCACATTTATTTTATCTAATTTTCTCTCCTCCTATATTTATCCAACCCAAATATTCCCACATTTGTTATTGTCAATATAAATAACATACACGACACTTTTAGTTGTAATTATAAATGATTTTAACTGACATATAAATTTGTCATTATTACTATAATAACAAGGCATCTATAAATGTATTTAAACATGAGTTTTCCTGACATTTAAAATTGTCATTATATGAATAATTAGTAACACGTATGAAGTTGTCATTAACATCTTATAATGACATTAAAAAATGTCAGTAAGTTTAAGACGACATTGGAATAGATGACATTTGTTGGAGGTGTCACTAAAACTTAAATGTCACTAAATATTGAATATGATGACATTTATGAATGTCACCATAAGCATTTATTTTCGTAGTGCTAGTACTCTATCTCAAAATAATTCATTTATCTGGTGTACAGTATGCATGGACCCGAAATACATGTTATTCTCAGCTTTCATTTGGAGGATTTCGGAGATAAGTGACAATTCGGAAAGAACAAAAAAACATGGATTTTTTTTGTCAAAAAAAAAAAACAATGACCATTTATCTACAACGGAAAAAAGGATATTTTCTTTTAAATCCCAACAATATAGTTAAATGTGTGTTCAGTTTTATCAGACCGAATATTTCTTTGCGGTCTTTGATTCAAACAAAAAAATTTATGCACTCCATGGGCCCACAATTGTTTTTCGGATAAATTCGATACAAAAAATTGAAAATTTGGAATACATATATGATGCTGCAAAAAAATATTTTTACATCTAGTACAAAGATAAAAATTTTAAGTATAAAATTGAAACAACTATATTAATATCAATAATTTTTACACTTGCTTGTGTGTTCAAATATCATATATTAGTACCTGATATGAAAAAGTTTATAAAGAAATATCATATATCACTACCACAATTTTAATGTTTTGTACCAATTTTCATCCGAAAAAAACATGTGTGATTAATACAAAATTTGTTATGCATGTTTGGATACTCAAAAATCATATATTAGTGCTAGATCTGAAACATTTAATACTCAAATATCTTATATCAATACAAAATTTTCAATGTTCTGATTCTAATTTTCATTCGAAAAAAGACATGTCATTAATTAAAATTTGTTATACATGTGTTGGAACTCAGAAATCATATATTAATGTCGTATTCAAAAATTTTAGTATCAAATATCATATATTAATATTATTTTTGAAGGCTCCATATCACGTTTTCATCAGAAAAAACGTATCGTTAATATCAAATTTTAATATAATGTTTGAGTACTCAAAAATCATATATTAGTGTCAGATCTAAAACATTTGGTTATGAAATATCATATATTTGTTACAAATTTTCAATGTCTTGTACTGAATTTCATCCGAAAAACACACGTGGCTCAGGGAATTCAGAAAATATTTTTTGTATTTGTCAGATACTGCAGAAAAAAATCGATATGAGGGAGACTAAATAAATATTTAATTATTAGGATAAGGATTTATTGATAATTTATTCAAGAAATAACATGACTAATGCAAGATGGCTTATTATTTAATTGATTTTACATATGAATTTTCAAAAATTAATTAATCTTATATTTCATTCTATATTTTTTAAAACTTTTAATAACTTTTTTAAAATGATACTTTTGTGGAATTGATGAATTTTATTGACTTTTATAGAATTTCATATAATTGTAAAACAAATTTTATAGACTCTTAAGACTTTTTTTCAAGAGTTTTGTGAACTTTTGTAAACTTTTTCATAAAATTATGTGAATTTTGTAATTTTGAGATTTATTTTTTATTAATTTTTTTTAAATAATTAATGGACATAAATAACCTCTTCAGTTTTAAATTATTTTTTTTATTTATGAATGTAAATAAATTTTACTTACTTAAAAGTTAAATCAATTTAATTTGTGAAACATGACAAATGAACTATCAAATTTATTAAAATCAAAATTTCAGTTCTTTATGTCAATTCAACATGTTAATGAACAATATTTTTATAAATTCATAATAAAATTTTATTAAAGGAACAATCGAAATAATGAGTAGTCTTTTATAAAAAAAATTATATATATATACAATCGTTAATGACAATTTGATCAACATTGTTCCACATTCCATTGGCTATGATATTCATCCATGCATTAGCATTAACACGTTGTTGTTCATGAGTATCAAATAACTGATCAAAGTTTTCAACTTCATAAACTTGTGTAGATGAAGACAATTGAGCTTAATTATCTGGTTCAATTTGAAATTCATAAAATTGACATTTATTTCGGAAAAAATTGTGTAATCCATCACAAGCTATTACAAGATTTGTTTTGGTCGTTTATGAAAATGGACAAGTCATCTTGAATATTTTGAATCGTGATTTAAATATACCGAATGTTCACTCAATAACATTCTTCAAAGAAGCATGACGAATATTGAACAACTCTTTAGCATCTTTAGGGTGACGACCTTGATATGTGAGTTCTTGAAGATGATAACGTACATCTTGAAAAAGAGTCAAGAATTGACGTCGATTTGGATATCCATCATCCACTAAAAAATATTTACCCATCAAATCATATTTGTAGAGTTAATTAACTAATGAATAATATAAATAATCATTGAAAACTACAAAAAAATAAATAGTCATATTAATAATTTTGTGACTGTGACTCCAAAAATAAAATAAACGATGTTAATAATTTTGATTTTAAACCATTGTTAACAATAATATAAAATATTTTTAAAAAGTACAAATAAAAGAAAAATAAAGAGATGAGGAAAATGAAAATTTTTGTATCTGTATTGAGTGTGAGAGTTTGTGATATTTATCAATTAAATGTGCATCCAAATCTTTAGGTTGAATCGTAGCTTTTTTGATATTTTATTGTTGTACCTTATATTATAACTTTTGCACTTAATAAAATTTCATGGAGTCATTAAAAGTCTATTGATATTTTGAATACTTATTGACTTTATAGATTATTTAAAAGTCAAGTTTGAGTACGACATTACTTTTTAAAATTTTACAAAAATTTATACTGAATACCACTAGATTTTTATAAAATATATAGTTTGATATCTTTATACTTTTTAACTCCATAAAAAATCATTAAAAATCTAGTTAGAGTACACCCCCTTGGCTATGTTCTACCGAATACTGCGGTTGCTGTTGAATCGTGGAATGGGATTTGAATGCAACAACAACAATAATATTAAAAGTATTACAAATTCATTAAATTGAATTATACTTGAGTGTTAAAAAATAAAAACTCAAAACATTGTTTGTTAATGAAGATTACGTATCATTGAACGATCTTTTGCAATGAAGAATGGCTCCTTGAATCCCATCCTGCACCTGCAACAGCGAGTCATCGCGGCGGTTGCAAGCCATTTTAGTCATTGGAACCGCCGCCACGGCTGCCGACGCCGGCCTGCTCTTGCCGGCCAGAAGCCCCATTTGAATCCATTGCTTTGGACTGGTCTTCGAATGGCCGGACGCCGCTGCGTCCACAACCTTCACATTCCCATCCTTCCCTTTCTCCGCCGCGATAACTGGAGGCAGAATCCCGCTGCAGGTCTCTGCACCTGGTATGTCTAGCTGCCCATAAAACTTCAGTTTCCCTACGTAACCCTTTGAAATACGTACATACAAAGGCTTCACCATTTTAAAGTAATGTTTCTTTGATTTTCTGTCCTCTTGAACTCCATCTGACTCTAAATTCTCCCCATTTTGTTTCGACTCTCCTCCTTGCTTTTTTACTTTAGAATCATTTTCTTTACTAAACAGAGATGAGAAGGGCATTTTTACTTCCTCAACCTTAAACTTAAAAGCAAAAAACTTGCGACCCATTTCACCATGATTTCCTTCCTTTTTTGACATGTTCTCTGTTTGTTCAGGCTTAGATTTCTTCAGCTTCAAGAGGACCACACCAAATTTTGCCGCTGCTTTAAGCACAGAAACTGGGAATTTACAGTTTTGATCAGAATCATGCAGTAAAACACTTGAAGACTCGATGGGAACTAATTCTCCATTAAACAAGAGCACGTCTGAAGTGGTCACATTTTCTTCAGTACATCCGTCGCTGGTGACTGTGGAGTTTAGCGTTGTTTCCTTTTCATGATCCGAGTCTTCTCCATAAGACGATCCATGGCCTCCATTTTCTGGTTTTCGAGATTTGTTGTCATCTTCTTGGTCTTTCTCTGTTGGTTCTTCTTCGTCAATATCATCTTCAGGGAGGGCGAATTCCAGATCAAAATACGGCCCGTCTTCTCCATCGGAGGAGTATGGACTGACGGCGGCGGCGATGATGGTATTTGCGGTGTCGCCGCCTTCCGTGAACGTAGTGGCTGCGCCACGCAGGTGATTCGCCAGTAAACTGAAAGCTTCCATTATTTGAAGCGACAGTGTCTTAATGAGGGGAATGGGATAAAGTGATCGCTGCTATATATATATATTAGAATGCTACATAATATCCGTAAACTGAAAATCAACTATTAATATTTACAAGTCATTAATTAAGTAAATTGATCTTGAATCTAGCTCAAACCTATACATAATCTTGTGAATTAAAAATCAATATTGTTGCGGGAGAAGGGTTCGTTCCAAATTTAAAACTTTGATGTCATATAGATTATAAATCTTCTAGCTAGAAAATAAAAGTTGATGTAAAAAGAAAATAAGCACATATTGAGCAAATAAAGAGTTGGGGACAATAATGTCTTCATAAACATTAACTTTGTGTAAATGTTTACAAGTAATGTCAGGATAGTCATGTGATGGTTGCAGATTGTGGACTCACCAAAATGTCTAGAATTAATTTATTGCAATTCACGGGGTTTTTATGAAATGGAAGGACAATGTTTAATTTTTATTCAGACTAATTTAACATTATTGTGGAAATATAGTCATATATGAACTAATGTTGTTTAAGAGATGATATATATCTGGCTTATACTAATTAAGTCGCGTTTTGACCTGATCGACGAATCATCTTCTTTCGCGGGACATTAAGCTCGCATGTACCTTGAGTATTAAAGGTAAGAAAAATTTGGGGTTCGAATGCGGCTAGAAATTTGTCTTTGATCAGATTCATGTCTTAATTTATGAAGCATTTTGAGGAGTCCCCAATATAAATGGTTTTTGACGCAGATTCCTAAACATCATCTAGCACAACCATGTTTCGTTTCCTATCTCAGGGTATATAGTAAAAAGTTCAATTTGAAAATAATACAGGAGAGGAGCAATAAGCCTTAGTCTTTTTATTCAAACATAAAATTTATTATTACATAGTAACCTCCTGTAGAGGAGGAGGAACTTGCTTAGCTACCTATAGTAGCCGGAGTTACAACACACATAAACTAGTAAGAGAAAATATTACAATTTATTTGAAAGAAAATGAAGTGGTTGAACGATGCCTTCATCTTCTTTCTGCCTTGGTATTTATAGAAGTCTTGATGGATTTGAAATCCAGACTCCAAAGCTTGTGAATTCTTTCTGTTAGTTGTGGCCGACAACATCTTGTGAGTGGTAGTCCCTTCAAATACTAGTTGGTGGTTTTTCTTTAATAGGTGGTTGAGTGGTCCATATTTCTACTAGTTATGAAATTGTCTTTTGGTGGTGGTCCATTCTCCACTAATAGAGCGGTTGGATCACATGTCTACTTTTATTTGTCGAGGAATATTTTGCTTTTGTATTGTGAGGTACTTGTTTTTTGTGTGGTCCTTCACCACTTGGTCTTGTTTCTGCAAGATGTTTTTAGTCTGATCTGGGTTTGAAGCCCTTGCCAAACTCTGGCTCTTTTGGTTCGGGCATTCTGGGAGATTTTTTCTGGTCATCTTCCCACATGAGCCATGTTACAAAATTTCCGACGAGTTTCTTTACTCCCCAGCAGCTTGCTATTCCACAGAATATTTCTTTTTTTTTTTTTCAAATAGGTCTTCTACAAAACTTGTTATTTTTCATGTCATAATGTTTAACAAGAACGATCCATGCATTAACAGAATTAAGACAAAATTTAAATGAAAACTTGACTTTTTCCATCTTCGTTAGACAGATATATAGACACCATGCTCTTCTGGTAGAGATGTCATCTTCAATTATTGAATCAACAAGAGATATTTCTTTTGTTAGAGGATCCTTGATAAATTTTGAACACTTGTGTCTGGCCTCCTTAGCTTGATAAAGTGAAAGGCTTCTGTGAGCCTTTTTCTACAGGTTCTGGTGCTGTACTGAAAAAGTATAACTTCAGAATCTCTCATCTCGACAAATAGTGGTTTTAAAGCATTTTAAGGTATTCCCTCAAATGCCTCTGCATTTTTATGATGGCATCGATATCACCACTGTCCATCTCTTATTAAAAAATCTGCAATAATATTTTCATGATATTTAATTATCACAATATCAAAAATATAATTTTGACATAAAGCTTGTCATCTCAATAATCTAGCTTTCTCGGGTTTAGATTCTATTATATTTTCAAGAAAGCTTTTACCCGTATTTTATCAACTTTTAAAGTAAATTTCTTTGCCAGGGAAAATAATGACCATTTTTCAAAAGTCATTTTTATTGCATAAAATTTCTTTTCGTTGATATGTCATCTTATGGTTTTTGCTTATGAGAATAGTCCACTGCAACACCTGCATGGTTGTTCTCTTTCTGGTGTGAGCTTTGTTAAAACTGTTGCCCACCAATGATCACTGATATCTGTGTATAATACCATATCGTCTTCATCCTGAGTAATAGCCATTTTTGGAAGATTTTTGCATATCTCTTTTAGTTGTCTAAGTACCTCTGTGTGTTCTTTCGTCCATATAAATTTTACATCTTTTTTCAGCAATGAACTAAACACTTTTATTTGTTTTGCTAAGTTTTTAATGAACATCCCAATAAAATTAACAACTACTAAAAAACTTTGAAGTTGTCTCTTTTCTTTTAGCTTGTTTAGAAAAAATTTCACTTTTTCTACTATGTGTTCTTGCAAAATTATACCAAATTCATATATTTCTATTCCGATGAATTCAATATTTCTTGTGGCAACGACTGTTTTCTATTCGGATAAAATCAATCATTCTTTCCTACAAAATTTAGAAAAAATATATAAATGCTTTATATGTTCTTCCATATTTTTTAGATGTTATTAAATTATCATCAATATAGACAAACATAAAATTGAAAGAATCTTTAAATATATTATTTGTTTTTGTTTGAAATATCTGGGGTAAATTAGCTAATCTCATTGGTAAGACTTCCCAAATATATTGTCTTTGTAGTGTGGAGAAAGCTGTAAATTTATTTCTTTCTTCCTACATCTGAATCTGATAAAATCCAGACTTGCAATCAAATTTAGAGAATATAAACTAATTAAATGTTCTCTACTCGGTATGCCCATCAACCCCCAAAATTTTATTAATTTCTTGGTAATTAATAACTAATCTGGGTTTGTTCATTTTTATCTCACCATGATTTGTTACAAGAAATCTTGGACTGCTGTATGGTGAAATTCATGTTTTAATTAAGCCAAGGTCCAGATGTTCCTTGATAATAATCTGCATATACCTTTGATCAGTTATGTTCATCGGTTATATCTGATAAACTCATATTTCTTGTCTTCCTTAATTTTTAGGCTGGCTTGCAGTTGGTTCTTATCCCACCATACCAAAGGATCTTCATTATAATTTTCTTCGATCTTTTTCTTGATATCTTCTAGGGATATTTTTGATTCAAACTCTACCTCATTCTGGTGTAGAGCTATCTTGAGGAATTCTATTTCCTCAGGTTGGAGGTCCTTATCTGCTCTTAGTTGGAGTATTGTTTCCTCCGAACCTTCTAGAATCCTTCATTTTTGGGTTCAAAAGTTTTCCTTCATCAACACGCTTGCTGCGAAACTGGATTGACAATTTTCTGTAAAATGCCTCTCTTAGTCTCTAGACTATGACTTTATGATCACATGGTAGTGTGAACACTAATCTTCTATTCTCATTTTCTTGTGTATAAGACTTAAACATTTGTAGGAAATTGTTTCCTAACAGAATTTTAGCTCATGTATCATGAAAATAATCGATAGTGTTTTTATCTTATACCAAGGTGTTTGTCCAGTACCTCCGATTAATATTTATGTCATCTTAATCTATTTACATGAGATTAAGATTCGTTTAGAGAAATCGTGTACAGAAACATGAGGTAATTCTTCTTCCAATTTTCTTGGAAAAATCCTCTTTTTGTTGTACAGATTCCAGCTCCTGAATCAATATAAGCAGCAACATATTTTGCCTTATATTGTTCATATAACATCCCTACTAAGATTTATATCGAGAATGAACTTGTGGTAATTGAATTTTCAACATTCTATCATCTGCCATGAGCTCCGTTCCATTTTCTAGAAGTTTCCAAGGTTTATGCTCTTCGAGAAACTCTAGCCCAAGAATCAATTGATTTGGTTCTTTTCCTGAGATTCCATTAATATGAACTTTCAATTATCCGATGTTAATAATTCCTTGGTAAATTCCTATTATAGATTGTTCTAAATAGTGTATGGTATTACAAGGAAATTGATTCATTTGTTTTGTAATATCAAATATTATTTCGACTTTCTTCCATCATTCTGGACATCTAAGCTTTTTATTGTCGAAAAGATTTTTAGTACCTGTTGGTTTCAAGACAGGTTTTTCCTCACCTGTAGCTCGTAATTCTATCTCCTTGAAAAGATAGTCTTCTTGGTTCCATTATAAGACTTAGATTTCTTTGTAAAATCGGTTTGTCTTAGATCTGAATATATGTTTCCTGTATTAATGGAAACTCAATTCTTTCTGGATAAATTTCCTAAGCCACTTTTCCAAATATCTTAGTTATTTCGAACTCATTTCTAATAAAAAAATTCTGAATGTTGTGTATTGGATAGAGCATATGAAATTTGATAGATGATAGAATATGGTCTATTAACCTCTTTCATCTGTATTTTTTCTTTGAAGTTCTGATGCAATGTCAAAGCTCGGCTGAAATCTCGATCTGCCAGATTGTAGGGAATTCTTGGATAAATTACTGCTACAATTTTCCATGCATAGAGATTTCCCGAGATTGTTCCTAGTATTGAATCTTGAAGGTTACCCATTCGTTTATCGCATATAGCAATGTCGATGGGTGAATTTATTCCTTCTTTATAAGTAGCTTTAATCATAATCTTGATTTATCTGATATGAATCCAGGACATGTTTCGTGCTACTTCTATATTGAGTTTTTGTAATTCTTCCTTAATTTCTTCAGAAGGACTCAAATGCATATCCGTTCTATTTCCGTGAGTTCCATTGAATTGTCATTTTCATTCTAGGAAACTTTATAGATTAATGATGTTTTCTGTTTCTTAGGCCAAGATTTTCTAAGAACTTTTCTACCTGTCATGCAGAGAATCATTTATATCTCTGTAGGCTAAGGATTTTCTCTCATTGTCTTTTAGACCATGTTATGAGATATTGTTGTCAGGCTAAAGAAATAAGACAAGTCTTCTTGTGTTTCAAGTCGAAACACCTCGTCTTCAGTCAGATTCTGATTCTGTTCCATCATATTCTTCCCGACTTAAGATTTTTTCTTCTTCGTATATACTTTCATCTGAGGCAGTTTCCTCAAACTGATATATTTGAATAAGATCTTGATAATAAACTGTATCTTCAATATTCAGGGTTGGATCGAAGCGTTTTATTCTCCTTTTTTTCATTTTCTGGACATTTGGTTGAAATATGACTTCTTGCTCCACATGTCTAGCAATTACAATCTTTAAAACTTTCATTAGCTCGGGTATGATCTCTTCTAAAAGTTTTTCTTGTATGTGTTCTTCTCGTGCTTCTAGATGTACTTGATGCTTGGATGATGCCCTACTTCTTGATGGTCCACTTCTTTATCAGATTTGTAAGATCTGGCCTTTTGTCTCGAACTGTTCTTGATTTCTAAAAACTTCTTCCACCTTTGGCATAAGGATGAGATCTAAAGCTCTTTTTTTTCTGCCTTTGTGGTTTACTTCCAATAATTGTTGGAAGATCATTTTCTTTGCAACACAAAGGAGTACGTTTGTTAATATCCCTTAATCTTTTGTAATTCTTTTACAACATCATTCTGCCAATTTTCCTGGAACAAGAGGCGTTTTGTGCCAATGTATTTGGATTGACAGGGGACATATTCTCTTATTAGCATTTTTCTCCAGGGACTTGGCATTTTGACGAAGAAAAGTTGCATTGCTATATTTTCTTCGGCCCCTGAATTCCATCTGTATTTAGTGAATAACATAATATATCTATCAACTAAAAATATGTCATGTAATTCCAAACTATATAGAACTTGAGTGTATTTCCTTCTCTTCTCTGCGTCTTGACTATTAAATAGTCTACCCCTATAAATTGTTCTTTAAATAGGGTATGCATTCTTCCGGCTATTTCACTAAGAGATTCTCCGACTCTGACTGACTCTTTGGTTTCTATAGAAGTCATGTCCCATGCAATTTTAACTAATCTCATAAGACTCGTTTTTAAAAGTTTAATAATCCTTCTCTGTTGAGATCAATGTTCTGCTGCGATTCTCATAGCCGATGTCCAATCATCTATGAGATCTTCTCTTTCTTTAAAATCTAGTACATCAAGGTTAAGCATAACGCCATAAGGATGTATAGGTTCTAAAACAGATTTTTCACAGGGTGTTTAGTGCAAGGGAATTTGACTTTTCCTTGTCCTTGTTCCTGTCCTTGTTCCTGCTGGGTGTGATTCTCCACCAATATGAAAATCTGGTTATGGTTCTCTCATATTTATATTCTTAAATCCCACACTTTTCTCTTGGTGGTTCCTGAGAAGATGACCATATTATGGTGGGTGGTTATCCCCAGATGTGTTCATCATTATATCTACGACCTTGAGGTTTATAAAAGATTCTGCAAGATCTTGTAGATCCTTCTATAAAGTTGTCATCAGATTAATTTTTTTTCTGAGACAGTTTTAATCAGTTTGACCATTTTTTCTTCATCAGTTAAAGGTTTTGGAAATACTTTGGTATTCCCTCTTTGGTGTAAGAAAGGTTCAGTACCAAAGGATGGTTGTAACCTTCTTTCTGAAGTTCTTTTACAAGAACTTGGTTGTTATTCTACATTTTGAATTCTTGTTTGAATCTCTTTTAATGTTCCAAGAATTTCTTCTTGTTTTTCAAAGATTTTCTCCTTATTTTGTGGAACATAATACAACATATTGCCATAATTTTGTACTGTCTTTGAATTTCTCTAAGGTCTCGAGAAAGTATAGAGAAATCTGGTACTATTTCTAAGAATCTGTTATTTTGAATCATAAGTTTACCTTAGAACTCTGATAAGTTCCACTTTGTTCTTGATATCTAGCTTTTGTTAAATCTTCTTGTTTCAAATATTCCAAAGTTTTGGAATAAATTATGCAAATAATTAATCTCGAACTTGAGTTTGGATCCAAGTTATTCGAGAAAAATTTTTTCCTCAAACATTTAATTACATAATAATAATAAATTTATATATTTGAAATAATTTAACCATTTTAGGTTCATAAAAATCAATAATTAAAATTAACACATATAAGGATATTTTTGTCATTTTTATTATTTTAAGAAGTTTAAACAAAAATTTTTGGGCGTAGGGAATTATGATAAATTTATCAATGAGTTTAGAGATTTATCACCAATTTACCTTATTTTTTATATAATCAAGTATCACACTTTTTGTGTTAAAAAAAACCCTGATTTCAATTCTAATAAAAATGAAAATTTTGAATTCAAACCTTTATATATAGGTCTATATATCTATTTTGAATTCAAACCTTTATATATAGGTAGCCAAAAGAAATCAAACCTTTTGAAATTTATATATATATGTATGATTATATAGTTTTAAAATTAGTACATATAATAAAGCTATTTGACTATTTTTCATATACCATCGGGGTAAGTTGGTAGTTTCATAAACTAGATAGGTAGTTTGGCAATTTATATAAACCGTTGGGGTAATTTGGTAATTTCATAAACTATATAGGTAGACCATTTATATAATTAGGGCCAATACCAAATTTTTTTTTTTTTTGGGGAACTGAGATTTGAGATGCCAAAGGTTTTTTTTAATGTATATATGTATTTTAGAAATAAAAAATAATTTAGTTAAAATTTTGATTTGTAAGTATTTTTTGTTATATTATATATATTAAATAGATTGTTCTTTAAAAAAGTATTATTATCTAAATAATTTTAAATAAATAAATTTATAATATAGAAAATAATTATATATTTTATTTATCTAAAATTTTGATGTATATACAAATATTTTTCTCATCGTGTAAATTTAGAAAAATATTCAATTAAATAAATATCGTGATAAAAAGAAAAAATATTAGTTATGTGATTTTTACTGAATTTTTAAATTTCAGTAAAAATGTTAATTTGACTTGAAAATTAATTTTAATTTTCAAAAATATATTTTATTGACATGTAACAATTATACCATTAATAAAAGTTCGTACATAACATTTATTCAATAGTTTGGTACTCTCATAATATCCTTATTTTACAAAAATAAATATTATACTATCTTACTTTTAAAAATAATTTTTAACCACAAAAATTTTACTAAAGTTATGAAAAATGTTAAAATTTTTAATTCAATTTCTATTTTTTGGATATTATCACTTTGTTGTCCCCATTATTGTTCACTTGATTAGATTGATTCATAACAAAAAATATTGATTCTTAATCGAATTTGAGTCGAATTCGAGCTCAAATCATATTGGTCGTAGTTTGCGAGTTAATCACGAGCTTTGATAATTTATTAATATAATATAAATATGAATTAAATAAATAGATTTCGAGTATTTCGAGTATTTATTTTCGAGCAACAGTTCGAATAGCTATCGAATAAGTTCGAATTTTTCGAGCCAAACTCGAACCCTGATTCGAACCAACTCAAGCTAAGCATTTTAAATTTTTCGATCATGAATACATATATTTTCAACTTTAAATTTTTCATTATATTCAGCTCGATTCGAGTAGTTTAGACAAAGTTTAAACCTCAACAACAATCCCAAATTCCCTATGTCATATCCGGCTTTGGCTTTTGAGCCATTAATGTGGATGCAATATTGGGCCAAAAAATAAATGAAGATGTAATTTCAAGTTCTGATGGACCTTATCTCAAAGGCTCTACTGGTGTCTCTTTTCTGCTGCTCGTGATTTGACCAAGAAAATATGCTTGATGCAACAAACTTTTTCGCCCTTCATACCAAGGTTTTTGTCGTTCAAGTTGTCACCCTCAAGAAAGAACGCGATGAAGCTCAAGCATCTGCCATCAAAAAGAATCCAAAGAGGAAGTTGATTTTAGAGAGTGACTCTGAACAGACTGCCTCTGAAAGATATGTTGTTAACCTATTTCTAACCGATGAAGGAGCTTAGAACCATCAAGGTTAAGGTTTCCAAGAAAACAACATATGTTGATGAAATCTTCTCCAAACCATATGCAACACTCTCCTTCTAATGTTATACCGATCATACAAGTTGTTGCTCCTACTGAAACTCAGCTAGCACAACATGTCTCGATTATTCCTTCTGATTCGGGTTCATTATCTCATACTTTATTTGCTCCCAGACCAAAAGGGTCGTCATTCAGGACCCTTTTCCAGAAACTACCAGGTCTGGTTAGATATTCCCTTTGTTACTGGAAAAGAGAAAGGCAAAAAGCTTGCTGACCCTATTGATCTGCAAATGGAAGAGATTGACGCATTCACTGGTCAGGAGATCGGTTACTTTGACGAAGGAGTACAAATGCGTACAGTAACAAGATTTGTCGTCTTTGAGAAGAATCAAAAGAAGTTAAGCAAGGTCGTGAAGCTTGAGGCCATGTTTTTTACAAAGCCATGACACACAGAAAACACATTCCTGTTGGGACATCGAATTCTCGCACCCAAGACGCAGCGGAAGTTTAAAAATTTTGTTCTTGGGCGTCGTGTGTTCAAAACATCCATAGGGTGTTTAGAGTTATATCTTTGCGTTCTAAACGCTGGACTCCAAACTATTCCGATGTTTAAGCGGATATAGCCCTTCTTGTAAATCCCTACGAACGGCTCTTCTCCTTTGATCGCCTAATTAGGTCCACGATTGAAAACTGTTTTCCTCGTTTGGTTTGCACTAGAAAATCCAAACGATTCTTGCGTTGAGATTGTAATCTCCGAATTTCCAAAATCCAGAGACGGTATAGCGTCGACGGCGCGGTGGTGGAAAGAAAAATCACTCGACCAGAAATTTTCCCAGATCCTTTTGAATTGGCCGATTGATTTTCTCAAAGGTTGGGAAGATTTGGTTAATTTTTACATAATGATTCTTAATCAAATAATTATGGATTCTTAATCCACAATTATGCAAATCTAATTTGCATATTCTTGCCAAATTTTCTTCCAACTCTTTTGGGGTGGCCGTGACTTCAATTGGAGGAGAGAAAGGTTTTTTGAGTTGTTTTGTGTACAAAAACTTCATCATCAAACAATGAGCCCTAATAGTGTATTTATAGAGTAAGACTCCTAATCTAATTAGGAGTCCATCTCCCACAAGGACTCTAATAATTTCATTATATTTAAACTCTCATATAATTAATATATAATGTATTTATTAACCTTTAATAATACATGATATAATAATATTATATACACATATTTTATATCTCCATATAAAATATATACATGTATATTAATTAAATTAAATAACCATTATTTAATTAATAAATTAACTCCTTGGTTAATTTAATTCTAGACTCCTCTAGAACATATATGAGAATTTGTGCAAGCTAGTAGTCACCACTACTAGCACAAACATTTAATTAGTAAATTCTCAATTCACTAAATAAATGATTTCGAACTCATTATAACCCCGATCGACGATCCGAGAGCGCCGATGTGTCAAAGATACAAATCTTGTTCATATAATGAAAATCGAAAATTTCGAAAATCAAAATTTTCATTTACCAAATTTAGAACTTACCAGATATGGCAGTTACCATATTTGGCAGCTGCCAGTTTAAGTGAACTCCTTCACAAAACAGGCAGTTCCACTCTCCTTCCTTATTTAGCAATCATACTAACTTCCACTTCTTCCATCCTATGGAATCAGCTCATAAACTCCTTTATAAGCTTCTTGTTTGATCTCCATCAAACTATAGTCGCCAAATTCCAACTCCTTGAAATTTGACAATCTCAACGGGAACACAGAATCCGATACTTGTGTGACCCTCAATGGTTTAGGGATACAGCTAGCCGTGGGTTCACATCTCCATGTGATTCAGAATAACATTTATTCTTATTCGGGTTTACCCTAGTTAACCTCATTTTTTTCATCAACTCCTTGATCAAGAATGTCAGAACTCATTTATGATTGCACCCATCGGATCATGATTAAGAGCGTCTAGTAGCATCGCCCCATGATCCTCTAGGCATCACTGATAGTGCCTGCAAGAACCTTTAGTCATGGTTAGCGTACAGTACGGTCCCTTCAACACATATATCCCGATCGAATCTACAACCATTGGTATATCGAGAGTTGCATATGAATTCGATAACGATGTGATTTATCTTTGAGTACTAATAGTGTCATGGCATGTGCAACTAGGAAAACACCTTTCCCTAAAGCACATTTCTTGCTCTGGCCAGAGACTCCTTGCACTATTAACTCATCAGATCACATAGGATATCTTCACCCGTAGGCGAACGGTGAATCCCCGACTACAATGCATTTGCTCCTACGTATTTCGAAACTACACCGAACCTCGCCACCTGATGACCCTCGATGGAGTCGGTAAACGGATCAAAGTGCATGCTAGTACGTATAGCCCCTACATTGTCCCGAGTCAAAGGACTAATGGTGTACAACCATAACTGCGAACTATTCCACTCGATAAGTGGGAACCACTTGGATAGTCCGAGGGAGGGTTGTTCAGTGCATCATCATATGATCACCCATCTGTGTGAATGGACATCTCCATGCCCTTGCCAATGAAACATGGCGTTTACACCACAAATGCTAGTCTCAAGCTCGAGCGACCTTTATCCTTGTTTCAGGCGGCTGATTCGACTAGGAACCTGTTTAGAATATACGGTACACTTCCTAATGAGTTTCATGATCTTACGTTGTGACGCAGACCTCATGGTACCTATTGTATATTCAAGGACTTTATCTATGCAGCTTGCATGGGTATACAGATAAACTATAATGCCATAATCGAATAAAATTATAAAATATTATTAAAATAAATATTGTTCTGCATTATAGTCAATAAAAGCCCTAGCCACAAGTTATCTTGCCGGGCACCTACTCTAACAATCTTCTACTTTCCCTATAGCCAACTACCCATAGATATTAGACCCATTGCTTCGCGATGCTTCTCAAACAATGGTCCTGGCAGGGGCTTCATCAGTGGATCAGCAACGTTATCTGCGGAGGTGACTCTCTCTACCGAAATGTCTCTTCTTCCCACAATCTCCCGGATTATGTGGAACTTCCTCAGTATATGTTTGGATCGCTGACGAGACCTCGGTTCCTTTGCTTGCGCAATGGCACCGGTGTTGTCACAGTAGACCGGGACTGGTTCAACTGTTTGAGGAATGATATCCAACTCTTGGATGAAATTCCTCATCCAAACGCCCTCCTTTGCTGCAGCCAATGCAGCTATGTATTCGACCTCAGTGGTTGAATCCACTGTGGTGTCTTGCTTGGAACTCTTCCAAGAGATAGCACCACCATTGAGCTTGAATACAAATCAAGAGGTTGATTTCGAATCATCCACATCTGTTTGGAAGCTAGAATCAATGTAGCCTTCCGATTTTAGTTCTCCACTCCCGTATAACAAAAACAAATTCTTAGTTCTTCTTAAGTACTTAAGAATGTCATTCACTGTTTTCCAATGCAGTGGACCGGGATTCGACTGATATCAGCTGGCAACATGCATATGCCACATCAGATCGAGTAGATATCATACCATACATAATACTGCCTATGGCAGTCACATCTGGAATGCGGCTCATGGTTTCTATCTCTTCATCAGTCTTAGGGCACAAAGACTTGGATAGATTCACACCATGAGACATTGAGAGATATCCTCTCATGGACTCCTCCATAGAGAATCTCCTCAGTATGGTATCGATATATGTGGATTGGGTGAGCCCCAGCATCCTCTTTGATCTATCCCTATAGATATGTATTCCTAATACATATGATTCTTCACTCATATCCTTCATGGAGAACTTACCAGCTAACCCTACTTTAGTTGACTTCAACATCCCTACATCATTCCCAATGAGTAGTATGTTATCAACATAAAGTACTAGGAATGTCACTGCACTCCCACTAACTTTCTTGTATACACAAGGTTCCTCAGGATTTTTTGCAAAATCAAACTCTTTGATGGTGTTGTCAAATCTGAGGTTCAAGCTCATTGATGCCTGTTTGAATCCATAAATGGATCTCTAAAGTTTGCATAATTTATGTTCACTTCCTACTTATGCGAATCCTTCAGGTTGAGACATTTAAATCTCTTCCTTAATCTCCCCATTAAGGAACGCTGTCTTCACATCCATTTGCCATATTTCATAGTCATACCATGCTGCTATGGCTAGCAGTATCCTAATGGACTTGAACATTGCGACTGGAGAAAAAGGTTTCCTCATAGTCAACACCTTGCCTTTGAGTATATCATTTTGCTACCAATCTAGCTTTGAAGGTCACCACCTTCCCATCCGCTCCAAGTTTCCTTTTGTAAATCCATTTGCATCCTATGGGAACAATTCCCTCAGGTGGATCTACTAAGTACCAAACTTGGTTCGAATACATGGAGTCCATTTCGGACTGCATGGCTTCAAGCCATTAGTTGAATCTGCATCAGACAATGCTTCCTTGAAATTTCTTGAATCACATCCAGGAATAGGCTCACCTTGGCCCTCTTCAAGAAGCAGGCTCAACCTTTTAGGCGGCCTCGAGATCCTTTCGGATCTTCTAAGAGCTTGTGTTTCTTTGATTGGCTGTTGGGGTGTGGATTCTACTACTTGTGTAGTGGGTGGTTCTCGAATCTCATCGAGTTCTATCATCTTGCCTTTTCTATC
Organism: Primulina tabacum; assembly: GCF_025594145.1. Lineage (NCBI taxonomy): Eukaryota > Viridiplantae > Streptophyta > Magnoliopsida > Lamiales > Gesneriaceae > Primulina > Primulina tabacum. The sequence goes on along the minus strand of NC_134560.1, from coordinate 10,612,912 downwards.
TAATAGAAACTCCTTCTCTAAGAAGGTGGCATTCCTTGAAGCAAACCCCTTTGTCTCCCACTGCCTGCTTCACGTAAGCAAGGCATCCCCATATTCTTAGATAAGAATATTTGGGCGGCTTTCTCATCCATATCTCATATGGAGTTTTATCCACTGCTTTTGTATGGACTTGATTCAACAACCTTGCCGCTGTTTCAAGCACATATCCTCACAGGGATGGCGGCAACTCAGTGAATCCCGTCATAAATCGGATAATGTCCATCAATGTCCGATTACGACGTTTTGACACACCTCAACTAGGGTGTAGCAGACGGAGTTCACTGTGAGAGAATCTCATTCTCTTTATGGTAGTCTTGAAACTCAGTACTCAAGTATTCTCCACCTCGATCTAATCGTAGTGTTTTAATACTCTTTCCTAATTATTTCTCTACTTCTTCTCTGAATTCTTTGAACTTTTCAAATGCTTCAGACTTGTATTTCATTAAATACACATACCTAAACCTCGAATGGTCATCGGTAAAAGTAATGTTAGATATGGCCAAATCTCGTGCTAACACTTAGCGGGCCATACACATTTGTATGGATCAAATCCAACAGATCATGTACACGTTCCACTTTCCCTAGGAAAGGGGCCTTAGTCATTTTTCCTTTTAGACAGGACTCACACGTCTCTTAGAGAGTTTATGTCTGACGAGTCAAACATGTCATCTCCCATTAGCTTATGAATCCTTCTTTGGGAAATATGTCCTAGCCTAACGTGTCACAAATGTGCTTGGTTTAGACTTTCTTTTTTTTTTTGGTTTTTGTTGAAATTATGTTTACTTGGACATTCACTTATCATTGCGAAAACATTTCTGGCCCAGATAATTTCTTAATTCCACACTTCTTGCAGTGAAATATACATGTTCTAAATTATCGGGTCTTGTCGAATTCCAGGCCCACACCCTTCTCCTTAGGCCCAATCATACTTACACCAAGCTCATGGGCAAGAGCCCCATCTTGCATGCGTGTAGTCATGTGTTCCTTGAAAGTGGTGTGCATTATTATGCGATTTTTATGCACTATGCAACTCTTGTATGTGTATTTGAATGTTAACAGCATTCAAAATTTTCTCAAACTGTCTATACAGTTCATTTGACATAGAAGGAAGCATATTACACTTTAGCTTGCACCCTATGGTCCTACAATCTTGCATGCTTTGTCAGTTCAGCAAGACTAACATTTAGTGTGTAAGCTATTCTCTCCGAATTTAGAACAATTTTATCAGCCAATCTTGAAAATTAGTGTTCGGTTAGCTTGTTTTAATGATAGAAATGGATTACGTGACGAAATCGTAAATATACTGATATGGAAACAGAATAAACGTTGCCGACTATTTTAAAATATTTTGTAAGACGTAAAATATGGTCTTTTGTTTTTACGAATTGCCTCACAATATTTTGACATTTTCACCACCCTATGATGACAAACGGGAAATCCAATTTCCTTCGTGAGTACGCAAGGCCCAATTGCGAAATTATGATCTTGAATAATATCAGCCAATCATAACTTCCAAAAGGTAGAGCCCAATTGCAACTCCTTGCAACCCTTACATAATTTTGCCTCACGTTTGAGGAGGGTCCAATAATATGATCCCCTTTCTCTTCACGTGTCGAGCCCGGCCCATCAATGTTGAACCTTAGTGGACGGTCGCCATGAGATCCCCCAATAATATGAGCCGAAGTCATGGAAATTCCACGTAGTTCACATCAAATATTTCAGTGAAAGTCACAGCTTTCCGGCGTCCAGGCCTCCCCAATAATATGAGCCAGAGACTGACCGCGGGTAGCGTTCATCATGCAACCACCGTTGATGGAAGGCAATGAATTATTAAACTTTCTTTAAATTATCCTTTTAATGGGCTTGATTTAAATTTTGGATCTCATCCAAAATGAGGGATTTGAATTTTAAAAATTTGTCTCATCATTAATTTTAAAACTCGTGTCATGATTGTTTGTATGATTGCCGGATTCATGCAACTCTTGTTATTATATAATAACGCACATACTGATTATTTATAATATATCACATACATCATAAATAATAAAGGATGATCGATCACCGAGAGCTAAATGATCTGTACGAGCCACATACGGATCCATGTCCATAACCTAGGTAAATGCAGGGATGCAAATGCAATATTACATAAGCTTCCAATATTTTACATGTCTTCGATCTTCAAAACTCTTTTCGAGAATCGGGCCCACCGTCTTCAAATCTTGATCTCCCATTAATTCTAATATTTACATTAAATATCCATGGCACATTGGGATACAAATTTAGGGGGTGGGAACGGACCATAAACCAGGTCTACTTTTAATTATCAAATAATCAAAAATAAAAATTACAACACGTAAAATATCCTAACATACACCTAGCACATTGGTCATGGCTCTCGATCATCCTTTTAACATATAATATCATATATTATATAAATCCGATAATATCACATATCATCAATAAATCGTGTATCTCATAAATTATCACTAACCGCCATAATTATCAAATTAAATAAACACTTTTATTTAATTTCAAATAATTAAATTTCTTGTAAAACACCTTTTACCATATATAAATAAAATCATATTTAAATTATTTATTTTGTAAGAAATTAATTTTATAAAAATTATTGTAGGGGTAAAATCGTCCGTATTTTCATAAAATATCAATTTAACCCAAAATTTTAAAAAATCAAAAAATCGCCCCTTGCCCGAACAATTCAAGCCCACGACCCAGCGCGGTGCCCGAGACGTTCCCGGGTACCCGTCCGCGCCACCCGCCCGCTGCCCGATCCGATCGGGCGCTGGCTAGCGCGTTGTGCGCTGGCCGCTCGAACAGGCGCGCAGGCCGTGCGCGCGCACCGCGCGCCTGCCGTGCGGCGCCTGCGCGCTTGCCGTGCGGCGCCTGCGTGCGCGCCGCGTGGCGCCTGGCCCGCGCACTGCCATGTGCGCGCGTCTGCCCGGAACTGTTCCGGGCAGACCAATTTTTTTTTTTTTTCAAAAACAGATTTTTCAAAAATAATTTTTAGGGGCGTTTTTCATAAAATTCTTACGCGGTTAGAAATAATAAACTCAACACAATTTAATTAAAACACACGATTGAGAATAACCTGGCTCTGATACCACTGTTGGGACATCGAATTCTCGCACCCAAGACGCAGCGGAAGTTTAAAAATTTTGTTCTTGGGCGTCGTGTGTTCAAAACATCCATAGGGAGTTTAGAATTATAGCTTTGCGTTCTAAACGCTGGACTCCAAACTATTCCGATGTTTAAGCGGATATAGCCCTTCTTGTAAATCTCTACGAACGGCTCTTCTCCTTTGATCGCCTAATTAGGTCCACGATTGAAATCTGTTTTCCTCGTTTGGTTTGCACTAGAAAATCCAAACAATTCTTGCGTTGAGATTGTAATCTCCGAATTTCCAAAATCAAGAGACGGTGTAGCGTCGACGGCGCGGTGGTGGAAAGAAAAATCACCTGACAAAAATTTTCCCAAATCCCTTTCAATTGGCCGATTGATTTTCTCAAAGGTTGGGAAGATTTGGTTAATTTTTACATAATGATTCTTAATCAAATAATTATGGATTCTTAATCCACAATTATGCAAATCTAATTTGCATATTCTTGTCAAATTTTCTTCCAACTCTTTTGGGGTGGCCGTGACTTCAATTGGAGGAGAGAAAGGTTTTTTGAGTTGTTTTGTGTACAAAAACTTCATCATCAAACAATGAGCCCTAATAGTGTATTTATAGAGTAAGACTCCTAATCTAATTAGGAGTCCATCTCCCACAAGGATTCTAATAATTTCATTATATTTAAACTCTCATATAATTAATATATAATGTATTTATTAACCTTTAATAATACATGATATAATAATATTATATACACATATTTTATATTTCCATATAAAATATATACATGTATATTAATTAAATTAAATAACCATTATTTAATTAATAAATTAACTCCTTGGTTAATTTAATTCTAGATTCCTCTAGAACATATATGAGAATTTGTGCAAGTTAGTAGTCACCACTACTAGCACAATCATTTAATTAGGTAAATTCTCAATTCATTAAATAAATGATTTCGAACTCATTATAACCTCGATCGACGATCCGAGAGCGTCGATGTGTCAAGGATACAAATCTTGTTCATATAATGAAAATCGAAAATTTCGAAAATCAAAATTTTCATTTACCAAATATGGCAGTTACCATATTTGGCAGCTGCCAGTTTTAGTGAACTCCTTCACAAAACAGGCAGTTCCACTCTCCTTCCTTATTTAGCAATCATACTAACTTCCACTTCTTCCATCATATGGAATCAGCTCATAAACTCCTTTATAAGCTTCTTGTTTGATCTCCATCAAACTATAGTCGCCAAATTCCAACTCCTTGAAATTTGACAATCTCAATGGGAACACAGAATCCGATACTTGTGTGACCCTCAATGGTTTAGGGATACAGCTAGCCGTGGGTTCACATCTCCATGTGATTCAGAATAACATTTATTCTTATTCGGGTTTACCCTAGTTAACCCCATTCTTTTCATCAACTCCTTTATCAAGAATGTCAGAACTCATTTCTGATTGCACCCATCGGATCATGGTAAGAGCGTTTAGTAACATCACCCCATGATCCCCTAGGTATCACTGATAGTGCCTGCAAGAACCTTTAGTATGGTTAGCGTACAATACGGTCCCTTCAACACATATATCCCGATCGAATCTTCAACCATTAGTATATCAAGAGTTGCATATGAATTCGATAACGATGTGATTTATCTTTGAGTACTAATAGTGTCATGGCATGTGCAACTAGGAAAACACCTTTCCCTAAAGCACATTTCTTGCCCTGGCCAGAGACTCCTTGCACTATTAACTAATCAGATCACATAGGATATCTTCACCCGTAGGCGAACGGTGAATCCCCGACTACAATGCATTTGCTCCTACGTATTTCGAAACTACACCGAACCTCGCCACCTGATGACCCTCGATGGAGTCGGTAAACGGATCAAAGTGCATGCTAGTACGTATAGCCCCTACATTGTCCCGGGTCAAAGGACTAATGGTGTACAACCATAACTGCGAACTATTTCACTCGATAAGTGGGAACCACTTGGATAGTCCGAGGAAGGGTTGTTCAGTGCATCATCATATGATCACTCATCTGTGTGAATGGACATCTCCATGTCTTTGCCAATGAAACATGGCGTTTACACCACAAATGCTAGTCTCAAGCTCGAGCGATCTTTATCCTTGTTTTAGGCGGCTGATTTGACTAGGAACCTGCTTAGAATATACGGTACACTTCCTAATGAGTTTCATGATCTTACGTTGTGACGCAGACCTCATGGTACCTATTGTATATTCAAGGACTTTATCTATGCAGCTTGCATGAGTATACAGATAAAGTATAATGCCATAATCGAATAAAATCGTAAAATATTATTAAAATAAAGATTATTTTGCATTAGAGTCAATAAAAGCCCTAGCCACAAGTTGGCTTGCCGGGCACCTACCCTAACAATTCCAATCAAGATCAAAGTGTCCAAGCTTATTGAAACTCCCACTGCGCTAAAGGCAAACTATGACCATCAGGGTCCAATTGCTTATCATGATGTTGGATTCATTTAGCAGCTCAACAATGACTTATCTACTCTAGTAATGAGAATTTCCATCATGGAAGTTGATTTTGCCGCCATTGTTTAAGACTGAAACAAGCCAACTAAGCTGCTACTGAAAAGTCAGTACAGGAAAGTGCAAAGTCTCTTCAAAGAAATAATACATCTAGTACTCTTGAGCCTTCTCTAATCATTGTTACCAATGTTGTTCAACCTCAACAGTCATCCTCTCTGCTCTCCACCAGAAATTTAGATTTATCAGTAGTGGATGATGTGGTCAATTCTATTGCTCAAGTCGCCTTATATATCGATAATGTAATGGCTACTCAAGCCACTGAAGACCAATTTTCAGCACCACCTCTTACTAAAGTTCAACAGTCTACGGATATCATTCTGTCAGATTTCATTCTATTAGAGACCACTGATATGTAAGTTGCTCTAGTGGCAGCTCTGTCCACTACTGCTAAAGTACCAATTGCCAATCATGCAATGGATGAGGATACCACAGAAACCATTCAAACATTGACTATTTGCTATGGTGTTCCTCAGCCCAACTCTGAACTTGCCCTGATTGTTCCGGATGTTGGTATGTCTGCTGATCCTAACTCTCTCTTTATTCATACTGATGAAACAGCAGAAGCACGATCTGATTCCAAGCTGAGAAAGGTTTTCTCGATCGGAAGCAGTATCTCGTGAATCTGACTCTCTCTCCTGTAGAAGCGAAACTTGATGATATCGAAGCAACGTGGCGAACTTTAGAACTTGTGATCAAGGTCACCAAGTTTGGTGTCACTGACACTCAAACCGAATTTGACATTAAAACCAAGGTGGTCGATTAAATGGAAAGAATACAAAATGAGCTATGTCAGAATTTTTCTCAAAAAATTATGTTTCTATGTATATATGAACATGATAAATAATATGCAGAAGTAGATCGGGCATTACATTCGGCTATTGAAAATTTTTACTTTCTCTGCTTTTCCACAGATTGATGCCTTCTAAGCACTCAACACACTCTGTAGATTGTGTATATTTTTCTTATGAGGTGTGTGCTTAGGGACCTCAATCACGGTATTTATAGGCATTTCGTATATCATCGATGAGTTTATCGGGAGCCTTATTGTCAAAAGAAGAGGCGCATGCGCGTCTCAATTTTCTAAAGTTGAGGCGGCGGACGCAAGTTTTGTCAAAAGATATAGGCAATGGCCGTCGCCATTTCCTACACTGTTTTATCTTCTTTTGATATTTGTCACTTTTTCTTACATTCTCCCACTTGACACATATATCTCATTTACCATAGGAGAAAATAAAATACATGAATCATGCCGATATGTCATCTAAAAACGATTATTATCTTCCATGTATCACAATGTATTATATATCTCAAATAACTTAATGAATAAATCCTATGTTTATTTGAGGTCCAACTTTATTGATATTTCTCGAATTAATGAATGTCTGCACAACAAATATGAGAAAATATCACATCATAGTTTAATTAGTTTGTTCCTTACAACAAAATTACATAAAGGAACCAAGTTCCATTTTCTCTGTATGATCCTTGAATTTCAATGGTGGCATGCCTTTAGTCAAAGAATCTGCGATCATCAATTCAGTGCTAATGTGTTCGATAAGTAACTTCTTATCTTTAACACGTTCTCGTATGGTTAAATACTTAATGTCGATGTGCTTGCTTCGACTACCACTTTTGTTATTTTTAGCCATAAAAACAGCAGTTGAATTGTTACAATATATTCTTAATGGCCTTGATATAGAATTCATAATTCCAAGCCTCGAAATGAAACTTTTCAACCATACACAATGTGAGGTTTTCTCAAAACAAGCAACGAACTCAGCTTCCAAGTGGAAGTAGCAGTCAATGTCTGTTTTGCACTTCTCCAAGATACAGCTCCACTAACTAGCATAAAAATATATCTTGAAGTGGATTTTCGTGAATCGATGCAGCCAGCGTAGTTTGAATCAGAGTAGCCAATTACTTCCAAATTCTCAGTTCTTCTGAACATAAGTGATAAGAACGAATCATATAGCTCTTTTAGGACTTTATTTTTTCGTATTCGTCCTTATCTGGCATTTTTATTCCAAGTTTTACGCTTAAATCGTCATATTTTTTTTTTTGTAGGCTTGACCAAAATGTGTAAAAAGTTCAATTTTGGAGATAAGGTCAAAGAGTTCAATGCCGAGTAGGAAAGATTTCCGAGAATGAAGGAAATAATTGATGAAGAACTTTTCATATCATCCAAGAATTCTTATGATAAGATCAAGGAAGTTTTGTGACTTTGGAATAATTTGGGCTAGAAATGTGATTTATATAACATTTGAAGTTGCTAATATGAAGTTATGGAAGAAGGAGAAAAACAGAAGAGGTCCTGGAACAAGGCGTGATCACGCCTTGTGTCTGCTGCACTCCTCCCTTGACAAAACATAAGAGGTCTTGGAATAAGGTATGATCACGCCTTATGTCTGATTCACTTCTGCCTTGTGACAACATAGAGCTCAAATTTAAGGTTTAAAATACCATATTTAAAAATATTAATTGTGATATTTGATTTGTTGAATATTTTGAGAAAAATAAAGTTTTTAAAATTAAGATATGGAAAGATTTGATAGGGTTTTTATGCTTTAAAAACTCAATCTTTCTTATGGATAGAAGATTCTATCAAAGAAGGGGCAGATTTTATTTGAAAGAAGATTATTCTATATCCTCCATCTCCCATATACAAAAGAAAAAGACTACAATCTAGAAGGAGACTTTTGGGGATCATCAAGACGTGAAGAACAAGGAGAAGAAGACGCACTGGACAAGAAGATTCACGCATCATCGTTGAGATTTCTTATTTTTATTTTTATTTCTTTTATTTCATGAATTTAAACATTAGATTGTTGTCTAATTTTGATTTTATGGAGTAGTCGTCTTATGATTGGGACTACGATAGGGCCAAACTTGTGATTGTTGTTGCATATTGAATCGATCAGAGTTTTGATTTATTTTATGTTATTAATTGATATTTGCGTAGATCTCTTGCGTTTAATCTGACCAATTAATTGCATGTTTGTTGTTTGATCTTGATCGAAAGAGAATAGATTGAAAATAGCTTCCAAAAATATTTATCAACACATGGTTAAACCGACTAGAAATAGTAATCGATTTCAGTGTGCGATTTTAGGCAAAAAGATGAAATTTCATAGTTGTTGAATGCGTTTTTATTTAATTAAAATCATTAGAAATAGTTGGACTGTTAAATGAAAATATGATTATTAATTCTAGAAATAGATTAATAATTAAGATAGAAAATTTCATCGTGATTTTAAAATAATTATTATTAGATCAAATCCAATATGTGTCAATAATTGTTGTTTGGTACCGTTGTGTGTTCTCGATCATTTATTTGAATTTGAATTTCTCCTAAACTTAATATGTTATTTAATTGAATTGTGTTATTTTCTATAGAATAATTTAATTTACTTTAACTATTAACAAAAATCACTTTTTCTATTTAGCCTAAATTAAATCAAATAATTTACATCCTAGTAATTCGATAATAGTCTCTGTGGGAATGACTTGGACTCTATCCAACTATACTATTACTTGACCTAGCGCACTTGCTAGTTTTTTTTCCCAACCTAAATCTTCGATCAAGTTTTTCGAACCCGGGTCACCCGCGTGACAATAAGCATATAATCTTTGATCCCTTGTAGGTACCTTATTACTTTTTTTGCAGCTTTCCAATGGTCTAAACCTGGATTACTCTGATATCTTCCTCACATCCCAACAATAAATGCAATGTCAGATTTAGTTCAAACCTGAGCATACATCAAGCTTCCGACAGCAGAAGCATAAGAAATGTTTTTCATTGTTCATGTTCTAGATCATTCTTTGGGCATTGGCTTCAAATTGAATTTATCGCCTTTTCACAACGAGAGCTATACTTGGTGCACAATTTTTCATTTGATTTCTTTCTAAAACTTTGTTGATATAAGTTTCTTGAAACAGACTTAGAATACCTCGAATTATGTCTCTATGTATCTTAATGTCAATGACATAAGATGCATCGCCCATATCCTTCATATCAAAGTGTTTAGAGAGAAATTGTTTCACCTCATATAACAAATTCTTATCATTGGTTGCAAGTAATATATCATCCACATATAGAATAAGGAAACAAATCTTGCTCCCACTGACCTTCTGATATATAAATTGATCCATGGGGTTCTCAACGAATCCGAATGAAGAGATAACATCATGAAATTTTAAACACCATTGACAGGAAGCTTGTTTCAATCCATATATAGATTTTTTAAGCTTACAAACCAATTGATCATCATTACTAGAGAATAATCCTTCAGGTTGTTTCATATAAACCTCTTCCTCTAGTTCTCCATTGAGAAAAACTGTTTTAACATCCATTTGTTGTAAATCTAAGTCAAAATGTGCAACTAATGCTAGAATGATACAGATAGAATCTTTTTTAGATACAGGAGAAAAAGTATTGATTCCTTCCTGGTGAGTGAATACTTTAGCAACGAGTCTTGCTTTATATCTTTCAATGTTGCCTAATGAGTCTTTCTTTGTTTTGAAGACCTATTTACATCCAATGACTTTTACGCCATCATGCAACTGAACAAGATCCCAGACTCCATTAAATGTCATAGAAATTATCTCTTCTTTCATAGCATTAAACCATAATTTTGACTCATTACAACCATGGCTTGTAAAAATGTTTCAGGGTCATTTTCGGCTCCAATGTTAAAATCCGATTCTTGTAAATACACAACATAATCACTAGATATAACTGATCTTTTTATTCTAGTAGATCTTCTTAGGTTGTTTGTTTGATCAACAATTTCTTGTTGTTCTTCATTAACAACTTGATCTACTCGATTTTCATAAGCGATTTGTGGAACTTCAGTAATCGGTTGTCTAACACCCATTTGTTCTTGAGGGGTGTGAATAACGACCAATCTGTCATTTGAATAAGAGGGTTGCGAATTAATGTGATCTTTCTCAAGAACTATGTCATTTGAATTATCACTCCCACTAATCAAATCATTCTCAAGAAATTTTGCATTTCTTGATTCCACAATTCTAGTGTTGTGAGATGGACAATAGAATCTGTATCCTTTGGATTTTTCGGCATACCCTGATGAAATATCCACCTATAGTTCTTGGGTCTAGTTTCTTTTCATGTGTGTTTTAATTCTTATTTCTGAAGGACAACCCCAAATGCATATATGTTGCAAACTCGGTTTCCAACCTTTAAATAATTCAAATGGTATCATTGGGACAGCCTTAGTTGGATCTTGGTTTAATATATACACCGCTGTCTTAAGAGCTTCAGTCCACAAGGATTTAGGAAGTTTTGAGCTACTAAAAATGCTTCTCGCCATGTCCAATAATGTTCGGTTTCTCCTCTCGGCTACGCCATTTTGGTCAGGAAAACCAGACATAGTATATTGGACAACAATCCCATGTTCCTAGAGATACTTCGCAAACGGACCAGGTCCCTGTCCATTCTCAGTGTATCTACCATAATATTCTCCACCTCTATCAGTTCTCACGATCTTAATTTGTTTATCATATTGCTTCTCCACTTCATCCTTAAAAACCTTAAAGGCTTCATGTGCTTCGTTTTTGTTATGAAGCATGTAGATATACATGTATCGTGAATAATAATCAATGGGAGATGAAGTATTTCGTACTTGCATGTCCACATCTGGACACCAAATATCTGAATGTATGATTTCTAATATTTTTGTACTCATCTTGGCACCTTTTTTAGATTTATTGGTCTGCTTTCTCTTAATGCAGTCCACACAAGTCTCAAAATCAGTAAAATCTAAAGTACTGAGTACTCCATCATTTACTAATCTTTTAATTCTCTCTGTGAAGATGTGTCTCAATCTCCTGTGCCACAATATAGAGGAATCTTAATTTATAACACATCTTTTAATACCTCTCTGAACATGCATAATGGTGTTATTATTTTGTAAAGAAATAGAGAAAAGACCATCAATCATTGTACCATTTCCAATAAGATTTGATTTATAAAAAAAATTATTGATTTATCCAAAAACTGAAATGAATAACCAAGGGGTACAAAATTTGAAACCGAAATTAAATTCCTAGAAAAACTAGGAACAAAAAATGTCTTTTCCAATTTTAAAATAAAACAACTATCCAATATAAGGCAGCAAGTCCCAATAGCCTCCACATGCGAAGACATCTTGTTTCCTGAATTGATGTTCCGCTCATTTCCTTGAGGTTTCCTTAGTCTTTGCATACCCTGCAAGGTATTTATAACATGGATTGCAGAACCAGAATCAATACACCATGTGTTATAAATCATATCAACCATATTAGATTCATAACAGACACTAATCATATTAGATTCAAAACAGACAAATGAAGTATGAATACCTTTCTTTTCAAGTCAATCCTTAAATTTATTGCAATTCTTCTTCATGTGTCCCATCTTTTTACAGAATAAACACTTGGATTCTTTCTTGATGTCAGGTTGGGGTGGAATAATTCCTTTTACTTTTCCCTTTATTTTTTCTTGCTTCTTATACTTTCCTTGTGTAGTCATAAATACATTATCACTTGTTTCCATCAACAACGTTCTTTCCTCTTGAACACACATGGTCATTAATTCATTGATTGACCATTTATCCTTATGTGTATTGTAAGAAATTTTAAAGGGTCCATCTTGTTGTGGAAGAGTGTATAAAATGTAGTGCACAAGAAAAGTTTCAGATATTTCCACTTCAAGTGTCTTTAGTCAAGCCGCTATGTCCCTCATTTTCATTATGTGCTCTCACACACCTCTTACACTGATGAGCCTTAATGAAGAGAATTCCATAATTAGGGTACTGGCAAGTGCCTTATCTGAAGACTGAAATTGTTCATCAATAGCCTTCAGTAATTCTCTGACATTATTATGTTGATCGACAGAACCATGCATACCAGCAGAGATTTTGGTCTTTATGAACATTACGCAGAGTCGATTAGATCACTCCCATTTTTCATAAAGATCAACATCATCAAGAATGCTATTTTCAATAATAGCAGATCGTTCGTCTTTCCGTATAGCATAATCAATATACATCCACCCTAATTGAAGAAGAATTTTTTATTTCCATATTTTATAATTATCGTCCTTCAGTTTGGGAATGTCACATTTCATATCAGAAAAACTCGCATGTTGCATAACTACACAAAATAACATATGCTTAAAATTTTGAGACAATATCGTGTTTTACCAATGTAATTCATGTTTAAAAATCTAGTGACATAAATTTATCTGTGGGGTAAAATTTTAATTCAATAAGATTTTTCTGTAAATTTATGATAAAACTATCAAAACGTATTTTCCTTAACTCCTGCGGATAAATTAAGAAAAATATAATTTGATCTTTTAACCTAATTAGTTATATAAATATAATAAAAATCCATGTGGGGTAAAATTTATTATTTTTATATAATTAATCACAATTGATGTCTTGCATAATTTTTTTATAATTAAGGATGTTGTGGCTATTCCTCAATTATTTAAAATTATAAGGTTCACTGAATAAAAATTTTGGCTTTACTTAATGCTTTATATAATAATTATTTAGTTACAAAATCAACACTTTCCAAGAGTGCTCATAGGAAAGATAGGTAGGGCTAAGGCCATTTATATACCTAACTCCAAAGATAGGTAAGGACTATGGCCATTTATATACCTAACTCCTAGATAGAGCAATGTTTCTCAGGGAGACTAATGGCTAGTCAAGGCAGTTTAAACCGATCTATGAAGAAGTTCCCCAGATCATGTTTGGTCATGTCACCTTATAATTATTATTAACTTTAATTATTCACATTTATGTGAATCTTTATAAGCCAAAATTTTCATTAAATAACTTTATATTCACATTTTTACTTAATATGAACAAATATGTTCCCCATCAGTTTTTCTCTTCAATCAGAGTAGTGATAAAGCGAGGATCACGTTTACGTGAAAATGTGGGCTCCTCATCAGTTTTTATCTTACATATGAAATATTTTATTTTATAATATTATATTAACATCTTACTTGATATGTTCATTTTAAATTATAAACAACTCAATATAATTTAATATGAACATAATGTGAATCTTGATTTACCAAAATATTTTTCAATACAATTTGCATTTACAAAGCTTCAAAAAATAAATGCAAGAATAATATTAAATTTGCATGTTCATATCAAATAAATACCTACATAATATCTAACATGCAAAATTACTTTATAAATATGTATTGAAAATTGCACTGAATTTGGAAATATTAAAATCTAATTCCAAATCAATTTTATTAAATTTTTTTAATTAAAAATAAAAATAAAAATAATAATAATAATTGAGATACTTTAAGCAAACAACTATCTATGGTTTTTGTTAGACTTAAATTTGTTGTGGAGATGCTAGTAAAAGTGGAGATGCTAATAAAAACCAGTAGATGCTGACTTAGTACAAAACCAGTAGATGTAAAATAGCAGAAAAACAGAAGCACTTGTAGCACTTGTCAAGTATTGTTTCTTAGCTAAAATCAGAACTAGAAGGATACAAAATTCGAAATATACACTAACAGAATCTTGCGTATCTCAAAGTCTCTAAATATTACCGTTGATCTATTAACGTGATACCAGCATTTATTGCTTCATTAAATGCCATTAAATGCTATACAAGAAAATTTAAGACGGTATACCATTTTTGGTATGAACTGCGACTGATTACTTTTGATGTATTCTGCAGGGTCCATTTTAAGCAATAAAACTGAACCACCAAAAAGAAAAGAACCGTTCAGTTTTTGAACGTTGAATAGAGCCTATATATGGAGATGAAGGATTTCGTGAAGTAACATGTAGCATTGAACAAAAATCTGAATTGAAAAACATCATTCAAGCATTGTTAGAACTTTCAGTTATCTAAAGAGCTCAAACACTGAAAAAGCAGCACAAGCTTCATTGCATACTCTTGATCATTGAGATCATATTGTGCTAGCTATTTTTCGTTATATCTTCCCAAGCTATTCACTTCATTATTTCATTGATAAAAGAATTTGTAACTGGAAAAGAGTCTTTTCCAGAACTTAATATCATTCAAGAAGTTGAGTTGTAAAGCTAAGAGTTTCAATAGGCGAAGAGTAAGTCCTGTTGAAGTGGGTGTGTACAATTGTTGTGCTGTATTCACCAAAGTCTTTTAGTGATACCTTCTGGAAACAGAAGAAGGGGAGACGTAGAAGATTCATCTTCGAACTTCCAGAAACAAACCTTGTGCTATCTACTGCTTTTCGGCTTTATTATTTTTCACCCACTAACCAACGGATCGTTTTTCGCACATTATCTTGTGATCTGCTGGTCTTTATACTTGAACAAGAATCGTTAAAATCTCTAACAGGATTTTAGCACATCATTCGAAAGAATTTAATAAGTTGACCATTGAGTTTATTCAACCCCCCCTTCTAAACTCAACCCGATCCTCAACAAGTGGTATCAGAACAGGTTATTCTTGTTCGTGAAAAACTACAACAGATGGCACACTTTAGCAAGATCCATATGTTCTCTAAGGAAGATTTTGATGATTGGAAGATTAGAATGCAAGCTCATCTTGCAGCACAAGATGATGACATGTGGTATGTCATCACAGATGGTCCATTGAAAATATTAAAGCCTAACACAACTATTGCTGTTACTGAGGATGCACCGCAAATGGTTGAAAAATCAAGAAGTGAATGGACCTGCGAAGATAAGAAGGCCAACCTTGATAATGTTGCAAAGGATATATTATATAAAACTCTCGACAAGAATACCTTTAGCAAGATTTAAATGTGTTCTACTGCAAAAGATATTTGGGAAAAGCTCATCCAGATATGTGAGGGAAATGAGCAAACGAAAGAAAACAAACTGTCTGTAGCAATGCAGAAGTTCGAAAATCTAAAAATGAAAGCTGGTGAAATTCTAAATGAGTTCGATGAAAGATTCAGTAGCTTGGTAAATGAGCTAACAACTATGGGTAAAGAGCATAGCAACAGAGAAATAGCTCTCAAGGTGATGAGAGCCTTACCCAGAGAATGGGATGAAAAAACAATGGCTATGAGAGTATCCAAAGATCTAAACAAGTTGGAACTGCACGACTTGTTTGCAGACCTGAAAGCATACGAGTTCGAACTGGAGGTAAGAAGTGGAGAAGAGCCCTCAAGTCTACCTACCAAGGCTCTTGCTGCTACTGCTACTGATACTACCTCTTCTACTGCTGCTACAGATGTACCTCAAGCATTACCTACTGTGATCATTGACAGTACATTGGAGAAGACTGATGAACAAATCAGTAGTGATGCTATGTCCTTGTTTGTAAAGAAATTCTCCAGGTTCATGAAAAAGAACCATCGAACTTATCAGGGTCCCAATCGCAACTTCAAGAAAGATTCACCATCTGGTGATACGGGATGCTTTAACTGCAGAAAAATAGGTCACTTCATTGCTGATTGTCCTAAATCAAAGAAGGATGACCAGAAGAGAAAGGATCACAAGAGGAATGACAAAAAGTCCAGAAGAGATCGAAAAGCAATGATTGCTGAAGAAAGCAAATCCAAATGGGCGGACTCCAGTTCTGAGTCATCTGATTCAGAAAGTCATTCCAGTGACAGTGATGCAGAAGAAGTTAAATGTCTCATGGCAAACACTGATTCAACCTCGACATCTGGAGAGGTATTTGATTTTGATTCTAACGAATTCACACGAACTGATCTGGTTAATGCATTACATGACATGGTAGAAGAGTATTCTAGACTTTCTCAATCATTCGAAGAAGTTAAGATTGAAAATCAGAACTTAAAGGATCAGAACAGTAAGTTAACTTGCTTGCAAGTAGACAGCTGTAATGATTTACAAGTTGAGATGAGTAAATTAAAAATGGAGAATGAAAGAGCAAAAGCAGATTACCAGAAGATGCTTTCTGAAAACCAGAAGTTATCACTACTGGTAAATGCTTGGAACAAGTCTTCTATTTCACTGGAAAAGATGCAAGAGTTACAAAAACAATCTGGAGACAGGAGTGGTCTCGGATTTTGTAATAATGAAGGCACCTCTGAAACAAATACTAAGCCAAAACTGGATATGTGCAAAGGGAACTATATTCACTTTGTGAAATCCAGCCTGGTACAGAAACCAGAAGTACCTACTGTTTCAGTAGAAAGGAATAAATCAGATGAACAGAAGAATGCACTATGGTCTGGGTTATGTTAAACCTAAGGAAAAAGTTGACCAGAGTTCTAGAATCATGAGTGGATTCAACTCAGGAAAACAACCTCCTATGAAGGTTAAAAACTACCAGTACTATAATTCTAAACCTGTTCAGAAGAGATACAGGCTGGACAACAGAAACAGAAGGGAAGAACAACATACTAGGATGCACAATGTTAAAAACAACAGACCCTTTGTTGCACACACTTCCATGGATACCCGAAGTACAAAAATTGTACAAATGTGGGTCCCCAAAGGACTGATAAGGCTTGGACCCAAATAGATTTGGGTACCAGATACTAAAATTTGTGTTTGCAGGAACATCAGAAGAAAACAGAAATCAGTAACTCTACATGGTATCTGGACATTGGATGTTCCAGACACATGACTGGACAAAAAAACCTACTCTCCGAGATAATGAGTTGCACTGGACCAAAGATAACTTTTGGAGACAACTCAAAAGGTAAAACCGTGGGTAAAGGTAAGATTATCCATGGTAACATCACTATTAAGGATGTGCTCTTAGTTGAAAATCTTTGTTATAACTTGATCAGTATTAGTCAATTATGTGATAATGGATTTTCAGTAGCATTCCAGAAGCACACTTGCACAGTTAAAAATGCTGATGATTCTACTGTTATAACCGGAGTAAGAAAAGGCAACACCTATAAAATCTCATGGAACATAGATCATATCATTGCTCCTACATGTTTAGTTGCATCTCTAAGTAATAAACACTGGTTGTGGCAGAAAAGACTGAATCATCTAAATTTTAAGTCTATCAACAATCTCAAAAAGCAGAACTTATTCGATGGATTTCCAGACATAAAATTTATTAAGAATCATGTATGTTCTGCATGTCAACTTGGTAAGCAAGTAAGATCTAGCTTCAAAAATAAAGGCAGCAAATCATCCTCAAGATGTTTAGAATTATTACATATGGACTTATTTTGTCCAATCCCTATCATAAGCTTAGGGGGAATGAGATACACCCTTGTTGTTGTTGATGATTTCTCTAGATTTACTTGGGTAATTTTTCTTCTGAAAAGATCAAACCAGTAACCTCCCGATCAAACTTTTGAAAAAGATTCAAAATGAAAAATCAGTTTCTGTCATTAGAATCAGAAGTGATCGAGGTACTGAATTTACTAACAAGATTCTTGAGATATATCTAGATGAACAGGACATTCATCATGAATATTCAGCTGCCAGGACGCCTCAACAAAATGGAGTAGCTGAGAGGAGAAATAGAACACTTAAAGAAGCTGCTAGAACAGTGCTAGCAGATGCAGACATCTCTCAGCGCTTCTGGGCAGAAGCTATTAATACAGCTTGCTACACACAAAACAGAACGATGATCAACAAGAGAAACAATCAAACTCCGTATGAAATATGGAAAGGAAGTAAACCGAACGTATCTTACTTTCATGTTTTCAGTTGTAGATGCTTTGTGCACAATAATGGCAAAAATCATTTAGCTGCTTTTGATTCAAAATCTGACATTGGTTTATTTCTTGGATATTCAGCAGTTAGTAAGGCTTTTAGAATTTTCAATAATAAAACTCTTAATGTTGAAGAATCTATTCATGTTGTCTTTGATGAAGACAGCAGTGTTCCCGAGATTACTAACATATCTAATTTAAGTAAAAGATTAGACAGGGTTTATCGGGAATTAGACAGTGAAGATGATGCAGAAGCAAGTGTCAAGGATATTCAAAATCCAGAACCAGACATTCACAATCCAGAACCAGCAGCTGATACTCCAGAACCAGCAACTGACATTCCAGAACCAGCAGTCGATACTCCAAAACAATCTACTGTTTATATGAAGACAATCTAAATCTTTTTATTTGGAGAAAATCTCATCCTCCATCTTTGGTAATTGGAAATCCAGCAGCTCCACTAAGGACTAGAAGACAGATGATAAATGAATACATGCATGCTGCTTTTATTTCTCAAGATGAACCAAAGAAGATTGAAGAAGCTCTTCTGGATCCCAGTTGGATAGAAGCTATGCAAGAAGAGCTGAATCAATATGAGAGAAATAAAGTTTGGTTTCTAGTACCTAGACGTTCTCACCAAGCTGTCATTGGAACTCGGTGGGTATTCAGAAACAAACTAAATAAGGAAGGAACAGTTGTAAGAAACAAAGCAAGACTGGTTGCACAAGGATTCAGACAAGAAGAAGGAATAGACTATGATGAAACCTTTGCACCAGTAGCAAGGCTCGAAGCTATCAGAATATTCTTAGCCTTTGCTGCTTTCAAAAACTTCAAAGTATATCAAATGGATGTAAAGAGTGCGTTTCTTAATGGTCTACTACAAGAGGAAGTCTATGTTGAACAGCCTCCAGGTTTTTCTAATCATTTGTTACCAAATCATGTTTTTAAATTATATAAAGCATTGTATGGTCTGAAACAAGCACCTAGGGCTTGGTACGACACACTTTCACAATTTCTCATTAATCATGGTTTCACCGTTGGTACTGTAGATAAGACTTTGTTTACCTTAGCCAAAAACAAACACATATTGTTAGTTCAGATTTATGTTGATGATATCATATTTGGGTCAACTAACCCCAAATTATGTGCAAAGTTTGCTAAGTTAATGCAGGACCAGTTCGAGATGAGCATGATGGGAGAATTAACATTTTTCTTAGGACTTCAAATCAAGCAACTTGATACTGGAATCTTCATAAACCAAACTAAGTATACAAAGGAACTACTGAAAAAGTTTGGGATGGAAGCATGTGCTGCTGCTTCCACTCCTATGAGCTCATCTACTAAACTTGATAAAGATGAAGGGGGAATTTCAGTACAGGTAACTCAGTATCGTGGTTTGATTGGTTCATTGTTATACCTTACTGCCAGTAGACCAGATATCATGTTTGCTGTTTGCATTTGTGTTAGATTTCAATCAAACCCTAAACAATCACATTACATTGCTGGTAAAAGAATTTTAAAATATCTTAAGGGTACTCAAAATGTAGGCCTCTGGTATCCCAAGGACTCGTCGTTTAATCTTATTGGATACTCAGATGCTGATTATGCAGGATGTAAACTGGATAGAAAAAGCACAAGTGGTTTTTGTCAATTTCTTGGTGATAGGTTGATCTCCTGGTTTAGCAAAAAGCAGACTTCCATAGCCACGTCTACTGCAGAAGCTGAATATCTTGTTCTGGAAGCTGTTGTTCTCAAATACTTTGGATACAGCAACAACTCAAAGACTATGGAGTTCAAGCCTCTGAATCACCAATATTTTGTGACAATACCAGTGCAATTGCTATATCACATAATCCAGTACTCCATTCCAGAACTAAGCACATTGATATCAGACATCATTTTATCAGAGATCATGTGCAAAAGAAGAACATTCGTCTGGAATACATTCCTACTGATCAGCAAGCAGCAGACATTTTTACAAAACCTCTGCCTGATTATAAGTTTTCTTACTTTCGAAATAAACTTGGATTAATAGATTTAACTTGATTATTTATCATCATCTGATATTATGGCTTAACTTTTCCTCTGTGATTATTCAGTTTTTAATTTTGCAGAAGGTAAAAGTTGAACGATAGAAATAATCAGTAGACATAAAATTTCATTAAAAATAATAGAAGCGGGGCGTACATTTCTCACTTCTTTTTTAACGTACTCCCTCCAGAATGCCAACCAAGTGGTCAGTTCTCCGGTGGAGGTATGTAGAAACTCCTCTGAAAAAGCAATCTTTTTCAGAGTCTTTTGCTCCTTTAAGAGCATGAGAAGGTAGACGTCATCATCAGAGACGACGTCTGCACTATCAGCACTATAGAGACGTCGATAATATTTCTTCACTATTAACAACTCCTTGGTGGAAGATGCTCGCCCACTCTCGAAGGAGGACTTAAGCTCCTGGATTTTAGTCCAGGTAGCAAGTGTCTTCTTCATCACTTTGTCTTCTATTGCTTTCTTTCTTGCAGCGGTCACCTCCCTCATAAACTCATCAGCCAAATCAGGACTATTATCTCTTGCCATTTCTCTTAAAGAATGATTATCTGGTTTACCCCATGTTCATATTTATAGATGAAAATCAGGCACCAAAGCTCGAGAAAGTCTTGACTACAGTAGATATATATATGAAACATCCCATATCAAGCTATCATCGGTTGATGAGGTAATCGAATCGATTCTGCCGACCCAAACAGCACAAGATGAATTGCTTCAAGCTATTCCTACTACTACTGATCCTTCTCCAGAATCTGTTACTGCTACTGCAACTGCTGCTGCCAGTGCTACTGTTATGACTACTGCTTCATCGTCTCTTCCAGAGCTTGAGCATTTTTCAGAAGCTCATCAAGCTGAAATGGCAACTTTGTTGCATACTTCACCCTCTGTTGTTGAGCCACAAGCTGTATCTGTACCTGCTGCTGTTTTGCAGCAACCAGACGAAGGGCCAACAGATCAATCTACTGCTTCAGAAGTACCTTCTGCTGAACCAGAACCAGCTGTTATCACTCAAGCAGAAGTTGCACAATCTACTGCTCTTATTATTCCTTCTTTGCAGTCTCCTGAGCGCATTGCCCGAATGGAGGAAATTAAACAAAGATTGCAAGCAAGGACTCCTTCCCTAGCTATGGAACCATTTGATCTAGAATTCCAAATTGATGCTCTTCAAAGGGATCTTGTAAATCTTTCAGACTTTGTCAAGCGGATATCTTATGAAAATGCCGCCGAATTTCATGATGCTCAATTCTTCCGAGAACGCATGTCTAAGGAAATACAGAACACTGCGGAATCTCTGAGTAAAATGCATGCTGAGACCATCGTCTTTCGACAGGCCATATCCAAAAGTTCCAGTCAGATCGCGCTTGCTCAATCTGATATATTTACCAGGATAACCGAGCATGATGAAAAGTTTCGATCAATCTCCACCACCATGGACCTGATGGATGCCAAGATTGATTCTCAATCTCAAACTCTCACTGCTATTAATGATCGAGTTTCTAATCAGACTCCTTATCTGGAGATGCTGACAAATGGAATTCACAATTTATCTGGGCGAATGGATGACTTAATTGCTAGGGTCATTGCCGATGATGCCAAAAAAGGGGAAGAAGATAGAACTGGAGATAGAACTGGAGCGAGTAGCAGCAGACCTCATTCTTCTGGAAGGGATCTAAATCCAGATGAAGCTACTTTCAGAGATATTGGAACAAATTAGTTTTATTTTCTTGTCTTAACTAATTTGTGCTTTACGTGATTTTTCTGGATAATAACTGTTTTTATCTGCTTCGTAATCTGTTTTATCTATTCATCTTAACGTCTAAGGAACATCTAGGTTTTGGCATCACCACGAAGGGGGAAATTGTTAGACTTAAATTTGTTGTGGAGATGCTAGTAAAAGTGGAGATGCTAGTAAAAACCAGTAGATGCTGACTTAGTACAAAACCAGTAGATGTAAAATAGCAGAAAAACAGAAGCACTTGTCGCACTTGTCAAGTACTGTTTCTTAGCTAAAACCAGAACTAGAAGGATACAAAATTCGAAATATACACTAACAGAATCTTGCGTATCTCAAAATCTCTAAATATTACCGTTGATCTATTAACGTGATACCAGCATTTATTGCTTCATTAAATGCCATTAAATGCTATACAAGAACATTTAAGACGGTATACCATTTTTGGTATGAACTGCGACTGATTACTTTTGATGTATTCTGCAGGGTCCATTTTAAGCAATAAAGCTGAACCACCAAAAAGAAAAGAACCGTTCAGTTTTTGAACGTTGAATAGAGCCTATATATGGAGATGAAGGATTTCGTGAAGTAACATGTAGCATTGAACAAAAATCTGAATTGAAAAACATCATTCGGGCATTGTTAGAACTTTCAGTTATCTAAAGAGCTCAAACACTAAAAAAGCAGCTCACGCTTCATTGCATACTCTTGATCATTGAGATCATATTGTGCTAGCTATTTTTCGTTATATCTTCTCAAGCTATTCACTTCACTATTTCATTGATAGAAGAATTTGTAACTGGAAAAGAGTCTTTTCCAGAACTTAATATCATTCAAGAAGTTGAGTTGTAAAGCTAAGAGTTTCAATATGCGAAGGGTAAGTCCTGTTGAAGTGGGTGTGTACAATTGTTGTGCTGTATTCACCAAAGTCTTTTAGTGATACCTTCTGGAAACAGAAGAAGGGGAGACGTAGAAGATTCATCTTCGAACTTCCAGAAACAAACCTTGTGCTATCTACTGCTTTTCGGCTTTATTATTTTTCACCCACTAACCAACGGATCGTTTTTCGCACATTATCTTGTGATCTGCTGGTCTTTATACTTGAACAAGAATCGTTAAAATCTCTAACAGGATTTTAGCACATCATTCGAAAGAATTTAATAAGTTGACCATTGAGTTTATTCAACCCCCCCTTCTAAACTCAACCCGATCCTCAACAGTTTTCTTTTAAGTGAGTCATCTCCATTAATTTCACGTGGCTTATCAGAATAATCATTAAATGGCTACACAATTCGATATAGAATGCATTATTTGAAGCTTCTTCTTCAATGTCTCATTTACTACCTTATTCGTACTCTCAGAAAGTGTTCTCCTGCAACTTTTCCTTCCAAAAGATTTGCTTTTCAAAAAAATTTCTCATTTCATATAAAAAATTCAAGAATCAATTATCGTCTTCAAGACTTCAAAGAAGAACTTCAAGGTGTAATCAAGAACAAAATTCTCAGGTAAGTTTCTTAATATTATATTACGTCTGACCTTCAAACTTCAAGTTTCTTACGTAAACCTTAAATATATTTTTTCAAAATTTCATAATATTCGATTTTAGAAAATAAAAACAAATATTTTCAAGGCAGAGGTATCACGGCTCTGATACCAAATGTCAGAATTTTTCTCAAAAAATCATGTTTCTACGTATATATGAACATGATAAACAATATGCGGAAATAGATCGAGCATTACCTCCGGCCATAGAAAATTTTTAATTTCTCTGATTTTCCTCCGATTGATGTCTTCTAAACACTCAACACACTCTGTAGATGGTGTATATTTTTCTTATGAGGTGTGTGCTTAGGGACCTCAATCACGGTATTTATCGGCATTTCTCATATCATCAATGAGTTTATCGGGAGTCTTATTATCAAAAGAAAAGGCGCATGCGCGTCTCAATTTTATAAAATTGATGCGGCGTACGCAAGTTTTGTCAAAAGATGTAGGCAATGACCGTCGTCATTTCCTACACGTTTTACCGAAGTCAGAAAGATAATATTTGTTGAACGATCAGACTTTCTCACGGTCTACTGAGTTGTACAAACATCCAAATATCAATATCATATTTTCTTCTTTTTCTATAAAGATATTTGATAAACAAATCTACTTATCCAGATAATGTTCAGAGAATACAAACTAAAACATTCTCGTCGTTGAATGTTAGTGTCACACACAATAATTGTTGTGTACTATTTTTGGAATACGACGAATAACATGTGGAATCTAGTACTTTTTTGTTTTGGATCCTGGTACGACTGAATTATAGCATTTCAAATCCGAACGTTGTAAATCATTTATAAAAAGACATCTCAAAATTCAACAAACTCTCTATGCGCTCAATTATTCAACTATATGTTATTCAAAGAATCTAAGCTTTACTGATAAATACTCAAGCACATGCATAAAGCAATACCATATTCATTCAAAGATCATTTTTGCTAAGCTTATACTCGCATATGTTTTAAAGTTTATATTGTAAATTTGTGTGAGTTTTTGTAATTGACAAAAAAATTCTTTATGTTCAGAGGTAGAACAAAATTTTGTTTAGAAGTTGTTGCTAAGAGTTTCAGTAAGCAGTGTGTAAACCCTATTGAAGTTGGTGTTTGCAGAAGTTATAAAACCAAAGTATTCAGTGAATATATTCTGAAAACGAAAGAAGAGGAGACGTAGAAGGATTCAACATTCAAACATCTAGAAACAATAATTGTGTTATTTACTTTACACACTATATTATTTCTTGTTCATTGTCTGAAATCTACTGATATTTAGTTTGGTTCACAAATTTCTGTTGGAATTATTCCGCAATTATATTTAAAGTTCCCTACTGAACTTTGAAGGTTGAGATATTGTTGTAACTGTTAACACCAGTTGAAATCACTATATTCAACTTATTGAAGATAAATTTGTTAGGTGTTTATTCAACTCCGTTTAAATACTTCTACTAATCTTAACAGATTTGGATACTGAGCGTGACAAAAATGGTTAACCATAAGACTAAATTTTGTTATTCTAAGAATCTCTTCATTGATGAATAGTAATAGATACAAATTGCATTTGTCCCGATCTAGTTATATCGACACTCGACATGGAATAAAGATCTCATTTTTAAACCTGCATAAAACTCATCCTCAAATATAAGAAAAATGTTAAAAATGAAAACTTACATTTAAAAAGTAAAAATCTCAAACTCATAAAATATATTAAACCACACATATTATAAAACTTTGTCTACTCAATTGTGTGTTTTCTTCACAAATTGAGAGATCTATTTATATAATTTCTTTAAAAATAATCCAAAAATAATAAATCATTACATATATCATCACACACTGATTTTTAATATTTATAATTTTTATTTTCAACGTTCGATAATTTCAACTCTTATTTTTAATAAATAAAACAATTTTATTTTTGTGTATAATATAATATGATAAAAAGACATACGTGTCCCTTAGGCCTTAGTTCTTCTAGTAGTTTCCATTTCAACAGACATCCACCTTAAGTTAACTTACCCATCAAGAAAATTAATTAAAAACATAATCCCAACACATCCGGCCGGTCATTCACTGGCCCACACAAATCAACGGCCATGATTCGACCTTCCTTTCCAACCCCACCTTGCACATAAAGGTCCGTCCCTTGACAGAATCCGGTCCACATTTCAAGATTCATTCAGTTCACTGTTGCTCGAATCCTCGACACACACTTTCGTATAAATCTATAGATTCACTTCGCTGTATCTGTACCTCTGCTGATGGCGGATCATATCAAGGAAGAGGAGAAGGAGGGATCTTTTGTGGAAAAGATTGCCGAAAAATTCCACGGCGACGATTCTTCTTCGTCATCTGATTCTGAGTGTGAGAAGCCGGAGGCGTTTAAAGATAAGGTGTACCGTCTCTTTGGGAGGGAGAAGCCTGTCCACAAAGTCTTCGGCGGCGGAAAACGTGAGTCAGAATAGTGAGGAAAAAGGAAAAATTCTATTTAAAGTTTTAGTTAGTTTTGCTCGTTTGTGTGTGTATAGATAGATATATGTATATTTTTGAAAAAAATTGCTATATTATGCATTCTAAAAAATTGTAGAAACTTGTCAAATCTGGGTTTTGGGGTGACTTTAATTTCTGAAATATTGAACCTGTGAAGTTTGTGAAATATCTGTGTTCTTTCATTTTTGGGTGGTCTTTAATGTTGTGAAATTTTATATTTTTTATTCAAGATTTTGTTGTTGAAATTTTTTATTTTTATCAAGATTTTGAATTGATGACCGTGTTTGATGAGGGGAATTAAGCTTTTCAAGGACCCTTTTAAGTTCGTTTTCATTTTGCAAACTTTGATTAGTTTTCATCTCTGCTTTTTTTTTTTTTTGGGGTTCTTATTCCTGTTGTTGGGATCCAGATCTAGTTTGTGAAATTGAAAAGACGGTGCTGATTAATTTTATAATTTCGTGTGTACGGATAAAGCCTTCAAGTGGAATTCCACTCGAGATTTTGAATGAACTCTAGGAACGTTACTCATTTAGATTTGATTGATCAGTTCAGATATTTGAAGCTAAACGTGTAAAAAAAAATGAAACTTCCTTGAAATATTAAGCTGAACTTTGTATCTGAATTGAATCTTTAATGTTCTTGATTCTTAGCTGCTGACTTGTTCCTATGGAGGGACAAGAAACTCTCGGCGGGAGTGCTTGGTGGGGCGACTGCGATCTGGGTTTTGTTCGATGTCATTGAATACCATTTGCTCACATTGGTCTGCCACAGTTTGATTCTTGTTTTGGCTCTCTTGTTCTTGTGGTCAAATGCTACCACTTTTATCAATAAGTAAGATGTCTATCTACTTGCTTTGTATTCTTGCATAAATGGGATCTTAATGATTGGTGTTCTACTTCTTGTTTAGGTCTCCTCCACACATCCCAAAAATCGAGATTACTGAAGATCTGATGATGCGATTTGCATCTGATCTGAGGGTCGAGATCAATCGGGCATTTGCTGTTCTCAGGGACATTACGATGGGGAGGGATTTGAAGAAGTTTCTCTTGGTACGTCGTTCCTTCACTTGGAAATTGATTGGTTCCTTTGTATAGTGACTAACAAAATAAATTCTTTTATCGTTTTCCAAAATTCAATTTAGCTGTAAATGGATCTGTTACTGAAGATCTAGCCACTGTCATTCCTTGCAAGTTTCTAAATATAACTCGCATGATTAAAACAAATTTCAGTCTCTGGTTTCTTTTATCCTCTAAACTACAAGTGTATGGCAATGAGTGAAACCGAGTGGTACGATGTAGTAATTCATGTTGTACATCTTTGTTCCATTTTGAACTCAATTCTTCTACTTTGAATGCTGTTACTAAGCAGGTGATTGCTGGTTTGTGGGTAACGTCATCCGTTGGAAGTTGCTGTGATTTCTTGACCCTACTATACATAAGTATTTCTCAAAATCAATATGATGTTAACTAAATCGTCATTATTTATCAAACTGATGATTTTCTAACTCAATCTTTGTTTTATAAACAGTTGTTGTGTCGATGTTCATTGTGCCTGTGTTGTACGAGAAGTACGAACGCCAGGTGGACTCTTTTGCTGAGAAGGCAAATGCCGAACTCAAGAGAATGTATGCAGTATTCGATGCTAAAGTTCTGAGCAAGATCCCAAGAGGACCATTGAAAGACAAGAAGGCGGCTTGAGTTGAGTGCATGTCATTAACTTATTTTGTGTAGGTTTGACATGTTCATTTGCTACTTGGGTTTCGTGAGGGTGTCGATGATGTTTACATATGTTTGGATGATAATGCTATTACTTTCGTTTAGGATTCTAAGTTCCTTGTCAGAATGAAATTTGGAATGTTACATAGAATGGATATTCAAAGTGGGGTGAATTTCTGTGGTTGATTATACTTGGCATGGTTTAGAGTTTTATTACATTTTGTTCATGTTTTTTATGTCGGTTTCATAATATTTGTGCGTTTAAATTTACATTATATTCCATTTTCCATCGAAATATTATTCACATAGTAAAAACGTTCGTGAAAAAAGGAGGAAACTTCGCCAGCTTGACTGGTTGTGGCAGAATAATGTGCTGGTTTATTGATGTAAGTAAACATCTAAATTTCTGGGTTTGTGAAAGCATCAAATCCCAAATCATGTTACGGATAAATATTCGATTATGTAACAGTATACGCAAATTTACATGGAAAACCCGTGATGGGTAAAAAAAAAACCACGGACGGGGATGCGGGCATCTACCTTGATACTGCATATATTATGAAGGGCTAAATCATCTACATCAAAGTATTATTTCATCATTTGAAAACTGTGTAGATCATGAGGACCTATTCATAGGCGCCGTTTCGATGAAACCGGCGGACTGCCTTATCAGAGTGGCTGGGGTTTTGAGGATGAAAATGGTTTGTGAACTGTGGTGTAATGTTGATGAAAAAAGGATCGGCGGATAACCTGGAAAACTCCATTTTCATACCATATGGTGTGAGGGTATAAAGGCTTAATTAAAAAGGACATGCGTTTGCCGGGAGTCGAACCCGGGTCTATTGCTTGGAAGGCAATTATCCTAACCGTTGGACTACAAACGCTTCAGTGTAATGGCCTCTCACTATAATATTATTTTTAGTTTTTAACTGTTTGATTAACTACGTCGAATTGAGAGGGGTCGCTATTTGAGAAGGATAATCTAAATCTAGTAACAGTGTGTTATCATACACAATAATGAATATATTGGAGCAAATAAGTAGAAATCATAGTTTGTATGGTGCTGCATTAACTCGAAGCTTTATCAAGCGTTAGTCCAAAGGTCTACTAAGTATATATATCGAAAAATAACGAATGCGAGTTCTCTAGTCATCAAAAAATAAAAAAAAATAAAAAAAAAGCTATAACAATTAAGACAAGTTCACACATACATATATATTCTACAAAAAAAACTATAATGAAACTATGTTATTTGTCAATTTTGTGATAAAAGCCTCTTGTCCTATTTCAAAAATATGACTTTTCACTATAGATATGGACAAAATCAACATATATCACAGGATACCTACTCTATAATATGTATTTACTATATTATTAAATTTGAGAGAGTTAATTAACGTAACCCACTTTACAAAATTTTTAAAATTCTAAAATATTTATTTAGTTTATCTAGAATTTTGTATTTTTAAAGGATCATATCACTCCACAATATATATATATATATATATAGTAAAGAACACAAACATTTCATCACTAATAGTTTAAGCTCAAAGTGCTATCTATCCACTATTATAAAGCTTTCAATGATGAAACATCTTTACGAACTTGAGCTGATTTAATGGTTCCCATGCACCCTGGCAAGTGTTTTTGTAACATGGGGGGTGAGTGCATTAATTTCATGGCGAGCATAGATTCTCCCTTTTTTTAGCGAAGGGACCGAAACGAAGATTTAAACAGATTCTGAATACAACTCATAATTTGATTAGTTTAATGGAGAATAGGACTTCCCAACGGCTTAAAGTATATTTAGAGTTAATTGCAGATACCGTCTCGGTAAAATCCCAAAATTGCTAAAACCTCATTATTTGAAAAATGATCCATTGCCTCCCGTGTTTTAAACCAAACACGATCTCATGCTTTCAAATCTTGAACACGCACACCCTCGTTTGTAGTTTGTACATGTTTTGAGCCACATGTGTTATCAAAATTTGAAAACAAAGGGAGATTTACTCCATTCAGATACAGAGAATAATGTAATGTACTAAAGATACACAGACACTCACACAGAATGTGAAAATAAGAATAGCAGAAGGCATAATTATAAAGTTCCAACAACATGGCAAGCTCATGTTTTATTCTCACAACAGCATCCATCTTTGATAGCACATGAGCCGGAAAAACGAGACTGAACAAAGATGAACTATTTACATGAAGAGAGGCACACTTAAATTGTACAGATATCACACATTATTTTCCCTTATTCTCACACGAAGAGAGGGAGTTTTTATGATCAAAACAATAACAAACACAGAAAATGCAACAATAAAAAATTACATCCAGGTTTGATGTCTGATGGAAGATTTAGCTGGTTCTGATGGACCAGTTATGTCTCTGCTTCTAATAAAGTTGAAACCAAGATTGCTAGTATGTGATGCCACTAGATTCCCTCCATGCACCCTTCCTTCTGCGGATGGGCTCGACAATTGGTAGCTTGCAACAGATGGAGGAGTTGACTGGAAATCAAAATAATTCCAACCGCGGTTGGAAGTCAATATACTATTCTCCATCATTGTTATGTCAGCAGATGTATGCTCAATCATGACACGTTTCAACTTAGCAGGATGATTGGCCTTAGAATCCTGAACGGTTCGTACAGTTGCACCACCACCATGAACCCTTTTGTCCTGAACCAGAGCACTGTGAGCTGCACATAGTCCAGTCTTCCCCCTAATGAATGAGTCACAAGGAACTTACTCCGTCGCCAAATTCAGAGTTAAGGTGGCCCCAGGAACATCTTTTCCCTTCACCATGGGACTTGCAGAAATCAGTGCTGCCCTGAGCACTTTTTCCACACCCCACAATTTTACATCTCTTGCCTCCACCGTGACGGACACAAAAGTTGGTTCGTCCCCTGGCACTCCTTGTGCACTCAGTTACAGCACATCTCTTTCCACCTCCATGCGCAACACAGAAAAGAGTCCCTCCATGCACACTCTTTGGACAGGGTCCACCTCCTTGGAAGGAGCAACGTTTGCCTCCCCCATGACCCTTGCAGAAAGAGGTGCTTCCTTCTGCACCCTTGTTGCACCCTGGATGTGTGCAGCGTTTGCCACCACCATGTCCCTTGCAAAACAATGTGCTTCCTTGAGCACCTTTGTCACATTCAGGATGCTGACATCGGCGACCACCTCCATGTGAGATGCAGAGACCAGAAAGACCTTCTGCACTCTTTGTGCAATTCTCTTTCTGGCATCTCTTGCCACCACCATGGCGGATGCACAGTCCCGACTTTCCTCTGGCAGCTCTGGTGCAGTTATCACCAGTGCAACGCCGGCCACCGCCATGGGCGATGCAGAAATCAGTACGTCCTTCTGCACTCTTTGTACAACCTAAAAACTCACAGCGTCGACCACCACCATGAGCCTTGCAGAAGGCAGTCCGGCCTTCAGCTCCCTTCCAGCAGTCAGGACGCTGACACCTGCGACCACCACCATGAGCAATACAATGACCAGAAGCACCTCTTGCTCCCTTCAAACATCCCTCAGCTTTACACTGTTTATTAACGCTATTACGCTGCTGTCGCGACTGTAAAATCCCGGAAGTACAGGTGACTGAACTTTTTGGTGCTGTCATTATACTCGAGGAAAGATCAGGAGATGCCAATTTTTGCTTCCTTCCCACCAGAGCCTGGTTCGGATAGTTAAGGTCTTCCATGTTCACCGGCGACAGGAAAGGGGGAGTTCCTGTTGATCCTTCATCAGTGTTCAAATCTCCAGTACTGGCAAACATTTTAGTAACTTCCCTTGGGGCACTGGAGCTTGGTTGGGAAGCTGCAATATCAGACACAACTGCCAAGCTAGAAAGGCTCAACTGCAGATCAACATCGGGAAACATATCCAGGGACTTCAAATTATAGCTGCCTGATTTCTCAGGGCCTGATGATTTCTCGCCACCAAGATGAAGGGTGAAGTTCAAATCTAGCATCATCGATGATTCTTCTTCACTTTCCTTGGCTGAAGACATTAGGGTGCATGCAGTAACTGTACTCTCCTTGCTGTCAGATGAGCTTGACGAATTGCAAAGGTTGAGATCTAGAGAAGCTTCAACTTGTTGATTAGCAAGACCATCTACTAAACTCCACTTTCGTTTGACTCCTTTTACAGAAGCAAAGGGGCTTTCAAAACTAGGCGAAACAAGTTGTAATGTTATATCTGCCTCACACACAACTTCAGTTCCATCTCCTTTCATTTGAATGGAGTTAAACAGATTCTTGAACGCAATTGGAGTGGGATTAGCAGCAAAACTCAGATTGTGCGGTCTGGAATCCATGAACAAGTAGCTAATGATGCAAGTCTCATATAACAGTCAGCCTGACTTCCGGGGTTTAAGTTATTAGCTACAATACTAGGGGTTAGATGTCTCTAAAAGAGTACACCAATCCCCCACTCACAAATCCTGAAGTGTCACGTCGATCCATTGGAAGTTAAAGGTGGTCAGGAGTATCCCTAATTAGCAGTAGCAACACATGATACCTTCACAAGAATTCAAGTGTTCCAAAACAATCTGGCAGTAGACCATCCTGCGTAAGGGTAGAGACACAATATCAACCAAAAGAAAACACTAACTCTATGTTTGGAAACAAAGATTTGGAGGGATTTGTGAGGATTCGGATTTGTAAATCCTGGTTTTAACCGTTTGGTTAGTTAGATTTTAAAAATGGAATTGAATTTTAAGGGATTTGACTTGATTTCATTGTTTATAAACAAATATTTTCAAAACTGGTTAGATTTGATGGGATTTGGATTTGAATAAACCTAAAAAAATATCCATAACAAATTTTTTTAATTATTATCCTTCTACCATCTTTATATGTCAGGGTTGGATTAAATGACAAATTTATTTATTTTTTATTTTGCATATTTGATTCTTGAGATATATTCTTATAGTTGTCATGAATATTGAACAATTCATTATTCAATAATATTTTATTTTTCTATTTATAAAATTAGGATATGATTGAATATTTAATTTTAAAAAATTTATTTCGTAAAATTTAAATTTGAATATTTAGACGTTATGTTTAATTATTTTATTTTAACAATTCATTTTGTGTTCATTAACAGTAGTTAATTAGTTATATAAAAGTTTATGTAGTTTATATATCACAAATATATAATTGAAATGGTATAGAGAAATATATGATAAAATTAATTTTAATTTTTTAATAATGTGAATAATATGTTTTAAATGATTTATGTAAAAGATAATTAAAGTTATTTTAGTAAAATTTTAAATTTCAAATTCAATTTTTTATTTCAAACAAGAAATAAATTATAAATATAATTTTTAAATTTCAAACAAACACAAAATGAAATTCTAAATCCATGAATTTTCAAATCCAATTCCAAATCCAAATCCAAATCCAATTTTTAAGCATCCAAACACACTGTAAAAGCAAATTTAATTTTCACTTTCCAGCACATTATTTTATAAATCACCAACTATAACTAAAGGGAAGTCATTCCACTACACAAATTCCCAACAAGAGTGAGCTTTAAAAAGATCTGCAAAGTTCGATGAGGATAAAATGATCAAGAACAACAAAGTTTTATAACTCAGAAAATTTAGTGCTTATATTCTATTATCGGGTGGATAAATTTAAAGGAGCCGGTGACAAAAGAGCGCCATCCGTCGAAAATATACTGTCGATCCTGCCAGTAGTTGGTACAAATTTAAGGTAAGAGAGAAAATCAAAATTTTTGACGACTGATAAATTTATCATTAAACTTCTTTCATAGTATAAGAAGTAGATTCACATCAATAGCTAAGGCATTGACATTTTACAGACGGGATATGCAAGAAATCAAATTTTTTTTCAAAAACAATAAACTTGAGGAAATTTGAGGCTAATCAGTAAAAACAAAAGCATGCCAAAATAAAAATCATACCATTACTCTTAGATCTCTTCCTCACACCTCAAACAACCAAACAATCAATCAAACAAACAAACGGCAAGTGTATAAAGTATAAACAGAACTAAAAAACAAAGCAATAACTCATATTCCCCGATCATTTTTTTCCACTGTTTCCGAGTCTCTTCGTCAATAAGAAAACAAAGGAGAGAAACTATTCAGCTTAAATTAGGAAATCGATTATTCAAGAAACTAATAGGGAGATAAGAAACATGCCGCAAAAAGAATACACGGCCAGAGGCTTATCTACTGACTCTTAACATACGTAACACACAGCACTAGGTCTGATAAGAGTCACTCGAATATATAGCAGAAGAAATTACCAACAAAGTAAATATTGAGTGATCAAAATAATTTCTTGTTCTAAATTCAATAAACTGGCCCAAATAGTCAAAACAGAATCAGCTCAAATCACCACACAAAAAATTGCCTGCACCAAAACTAAGAAATTACATGAACATAGATTCAAAGCTCAATCTAAAAAATTCATCTCAAAGAATTTGGAAGCTTATGATGATGAAGTCGAAAACACCTAATTCACGGGTGAATATCACTTGAATTCGATCAGCAATTCAACGCATCATCAAACACACCTAGCGAGATACGTACATGATTTAGAGAGACGGCGGCGGTAGCGGTGGACCGTGAATCTAGGGCTTCGTGAGCGCCGCCAACTTACGAAAGTGCCCTGGGGAATTTATCGACCTCCGAGATAACGGATACTGACAAGAAAGCGCATGTTAACTACAAAGAGCGTATGATAGCATATATATTTTTTACTTTGAGTGGTGATACCGTTCGTCAAAATTCCACGTCAAAATCTCAGATTTAGAAAAAAATTATTATATAAATTATAAGTCATTTAAAAAATAATAAAATTATTATTATATAAATACGAAAGTCCACTGCAACCTTTTCTTTTCCTCGTCAGCTCCCCACAAGAAGTTCGAGCATACACGCTCTATCTCCTCATAGATCAATTTTAGAATACGAAAACAAGACATAGCATAGGTAGGGATTGATTGTAGCACCGATTTTATCAAAATCTCTTTTCCCCCTGCTGAAAAGGTTTTGTTGCCCCACCCTTGAATTCTATGCACTACCCCCTCTAACAAATACTTGAACTGCAGCTTCTTATTTCGAGCGGAGAACATCGGGAGGCCTAGATAAATTTCATGACCTTTCACCATAGGAATGGCCAATCGAGACTTAATGTTTTCTGCTAATTGTACATCTGTGTTCGGGCTGAAGGACAAAGATGACTTCTCAAAGTTAATAAGCTGCCCAGAAGCTCTCTCATAAGTTACAAGACAGTTCTTGATGGATTCGCAGTCTTCCATTGTCGCTCTGAAGAAAAGCAGGCTATCATTTGCAAAGAATAGGTGAGTAATGGCAGGACATGATGATGCTATACGAACTCCAGTTAATAACCGTCGCTCTTCAAGAGATAGTAGAGCACAAGATAATCCATGTGCACATAATACAAATAAGTAAGGAGAAAGAGGATCTTCCTGTCTTAGGCCTCTGCTTGGGATAACATTTCCAATAATATCACCATTTAAAGAGAAAAAGTACCTTACAGTACGCACACATCGCATAATTTTTTCCATCCAAATTGGGGAAAAACCCAGTCTTATCATCATACCTTCAAGGAAGCCCCATTTCACTCTATCGTAGGCTTTGGTCATATCAAGTTTCAATGCACCATACCTTTTCTGGCCTTTTTTTCTGCCTTTGATCCAATGTAAAGCTTCAAAGCCCAGAATAATATTGTAAGAAATCAGTCGACCTGGGATGAAGGCACTTTGGAACTCATTAACCATCTTGTTTAGTATATGACTCAACCTATTCGTCAA
Organism: Primulina tabacum; assembly: GCF_025594145.1. Lineage (NCBI taxonomy): Eukaryota > Viridiplantae > Streptophyta > Magnoliopsida > Lamiales > Gesneriaceae > Primulina > Primulina tabacum. Next base: position 10,577,169 of record NC_134560.1, on the reverse strand, counting down.
ACTCCGGGCAAATATTGTATAGCAGATATTGCAAAGGCTGATAGGACAAAAGTCCTTCATAGTCATAGGATTCTGAATTTTCGGCACCAGTGTAACTATTGTAGCATTCCAATCCTCAATAGATGCACCATCATTGAGTATTTTTAATATGGACGCTGCTGTTTCCTCCCCGATCACATCCCAATATTTCTGAAAGAATAAAACTGACATACCGTCCGGTCCTGGGGCTTTATCTGGGTGCATGTCAAATAAGGCCTTCCGCACTTCAGCGGCCGAGAATGGGGCACAAAGAACTGAGTTTATTTGATCATCAATTGTTGCGTTTACATAATTCTGGATCTTATTCATTTCATCTGTGGTAGGATTAGTAGAGTTAAACAGATTTGCAAAGTAGTTCTCAACAATCTCAGCCATGCCACTCATGTCTGTACACCAATCCCCCTGGGATGAGACAATTCCCATGATATGGTTTCGGGTTCTTCTAGCTGTCGCACAAGCATGAAAGTATTTAGAATTCCTATCCCCATGCGAAAGCCAGTTAACCCTGCTTCGTTGTTTCCAGTACAGTTCCTCCTTAGTAGCCAATTCCTCAACTTCGTGTTCAAGCACCCCTATTCGGCTTATTGATTTATGCCACTGGCCATGAGTTCGTAGATGAGACAACTGTTTGCGCTTATTCAGGAGTTGCCGAGGGATTGTACCAAAGCGAGAGCCAGCCCAAGCTTTCAAATGTTCCTTGCAATCCTTGAGCCGGTTTGGTAAACAGTCTGATTATTTTTAACCCAACCCCGATGCATCACATCACTGAAATCTGCTTCAGTGGCCCAATGTTTCTCGAATCGAAATATAGGGCAATTCCGTATGAGAGCTAGTTGTGGTCTACCAAGTTCAATAAGGATGGGTCTGTGATCCGAATGATAGAAGTCTAGAGACTGCACTTTTAATGCTGGGTATAACAGTCACAATTCAAAAGTAGCCACATACCTGTCTAATCTTTCAAAAATAAGGTGATTTGAAGAACGCCGATTAACCCATGTATAAAACTCACCATCACTATGAAGATCTTGGAGCGAACATGCATCAAGAGCTTCTCGAAATGCTCTAGTTTGAGAAAGTGGCCGAGGGTTACCTCCCATCTTTTCCCTGTCAAAGCAAATCTCATTGAAGTCACCTCCCACGAGCCACCGAACTTCTATGAATTCTTGTAAAAAACTTAATCGACGAAGGAGAGTCCAGGAGAGATGCCTATTGCATGACTCTGGACTCCCATAGAATCCAGTGAAGCGCCATTTCTTAACCCCATGTAGAATTGTACTATCAATATGCCCAGAAGATGACAAATGAATAGTTACACAAACCGGGTCCTTCCACATAAGCATTAAACCACCACTTCTCCCCTCACAGTTGACCACAAATAGTCCAGCAAAACCCAGAGCTTCCTTCCACCAACTACACTTGAAATCCCTCATTTTGGTTTCATAGAGAAAAAGGAGGGACGGGCTCTTTTCAGCGACAAGGGGCTTTAGTTAGCGGAATGCTCGTTGGTTCCCAAGCCCCCGAGCATTCCAAGTAATGCAACTCATGGAGATCGACGGGGTTGCTTGGCAACCACCACCGTTTTGATCATGTCACTGCTAGTAAAGGACTCATCAAAGGTGCATTTCTTTGAAGGGCTGACTCCCACACCCACTTTCTCCTTGCCTCTCCCAATCTCGGTACTCTCCTGATGTCGAAGATGTGTACCCTTTTCACGAGCTCGCCGTTTCCACTTCTTCTGATTACTAACCAGAGGTAAGGACGTCGGTTTAGGGGTTATGAAGCTATCCATCTCACATAGTTTATTTTGGTATACCCTTGCCACTTTATCAATCGGCTCTGTCAGGATTCGATCTCCTTGATCCACTGTTGGCATAATGAGCAAAGAGGTATTAGGTTGTGACTTATGATGAGAAGAGTTATCGGGACTAACCACTCGAGTTGGGATCTCTTCAAAACTGTGTAGCTCCTCACAGACCTGTAGTATATTCATTCTCGGGGGATGTTGTCCTGCTGCCGAATCAGAGTAACTCCCGCTATTTTCATTTTTTCCAACGATCCTCTGCTTCGTGTCTCCTTGTCCTGGACGGAGGTTTTGCTGGGGGAGGATCTTCGTGCCTTAGCCCATTCTCTTTGAGGAGTTGCTCGGAGCCATCCACCATACGTGAGCTTCCCCTCGTTTGCAAGTTTTGAGGCACAATCTCGGAACGAGTGCCCGATACATATGTAATAAGGGCTTGTTACCAAAGGAGAGTGGTAATCTTCCTCCCGCAATCTTATTTCTATAATTGAGTTGATTTCTAGTCTTTGGATCCTTGTTTGAATTTCTTTCATGGCTTCAATAATTTCTTTTTATTTCATAAAGACATCTTCAATTTGTTGTGATACATAATATAGTTGATTGTCATAATTATATATTGTCTTTTGGATTTCTCTCAAATCTCCCGATAGTTTAGATGAATCTAGAACTATTTATAAGAATCTATTATTTTGAATCATATTTTATTTTAGTAATCTAACATGTTACCAGTTGGCTATCAATTTTAACATTTGTTAGATTTCGTTGTTTTAAATATTCTAAAATATTGGAATCAAAACCGCAAATAATAAATCTCAAACTTATGTTCGAATCTATAATTTGATAAATATCTCATACTCAGCAAGTTAATAATAATAATATTTTTATATGTCTAAATAAAAAAACATAAGCTCTTATAACAGCTCCATGGTATTTTCTAGGAATTTTCTAATAATAATCAAATAAGCATTATTTTGGTAATTTTTTTTAAAATGTTTATGTTTGGAGGACTAAATTGGGCAAATATTTTAAAAGATAAAATACTAATTTAGAAACGTCCAAAGAAAAAAATAAATTGAGATTTTATAAAATATTAGGGATTTAATTGAATTTTTTCCCACTTCCGTTCATTCTGTTACGAATTAAGCATTTAATAAAGAAGTTATTGTTTTCCTCAATCGTTTTTTTATATATGTTTAAAGTCCAATACAAAAAATAAATAAAATTGTAAAAAACACAGTCCAATAATAATTATTAGTTACTCTACACACGTGATGCGTGTGCGTGTGTGTACAATTTTTTTATCATTATCGATGAACTAAAGTGAAATTTGACAAATTATGGAGGGATTAAATTGATATATGAATTGTTGAAATAAAGTGTGTTGAATTTTTTTTTTTTAAAAAAGCAAAAAACAAAAGTGTAATATTAGTATCATATAAGGGAAAGTTTGAAGAAGAAGTTGGTGTCTTTCTTAGGTGGTTACTATCATATCTTCAACTTTAATAAAATAGAATAGATATATATAATATTAGTTAAATCATTTTAACTGATTTTTACATTCAAAACCAAAATCGAACCGGTTAAACTGATTTGATCAATATTTTTTTTTAAAATAATTATCAACCAAACAGGATGACCTCTTCTTTTTATAATCAGCGGGGGCACGCTAGATTAATTTCAACATAACTTGAAACCTGAGTTGTTATTGTATCGGTCTCAAATACTAAGTTTATTTGTTTTACACACAAATTTTAAAAATCATTAAAAAAAACCAAATTTACATACAAACTTTCAATTTTATATTTATTTAATTCATTCGAAAAATAGTTGCATGTTTTCTAAAAATTAGTTAGAAAGATCATATTGGTATAACAAAAAAAATGCAATTAAATGTAGAAATTGGACCATGTATTTGAGACAAATGAAACAAGAAAAGAAATCTATCTATTTGTGAAGCAGTATAATTCTATTTTTTCGTATGAATTCTATCATTAATCTCACATGTTAGGACCGATAATGATAATTAGACTTCCAATTGATGTAATATCAAAGATTGTAACATCTCACTGACAAGAAGGAAAAACAATATGACACGTAAATTATTCTACAATATGGTTGATCTTACTTGTTGTTATTAATGCACAAAACTTCCGTGAGACCGTTGCACGAATCAAATTTGTTCGACGGATTTTTGAGCTAACCCGACCAATTAAAATATTATTTTTTTATGTCCAAATTATTTTTAATTACAAAAATATAATTTTTTGTTAGTTATGTTATGAAGAAATATGATGTGATATATACTGATTTGAGTGAAAAATATTTGACTCTGAAAAAGATTACTTTTATTTCAAAAATATTATTTTTTATCTAAAATTATCTTTTTTTATTAATTGTGCTATAAATAAATATTTTCTAATATATACTGATTTGAATGGAAAAATATTATTTTTATCAAAATCATTATTATTTTTTTACTGTAGATATGAATAGGATCGATCTGTCTCAAAGTATAAATTTACGAAACATTGCATTAGATATCTACTCTTATTAACGGAGGATGGGGTAAATTCTGCTCTATCATCACTTTTGTGGTTCAAATAATTATACATATTCAATCACATGAGATGGTACGATAAATTGTCTCGTCTCCGTCAAATGATTGATTAATCACATCATCTTAAGAAATAAAATTAATAGAATTAATATATGATTGTACTCCTAAATCAGAATAATATGCCCCAAGAGGATACGAATCTTATCTTGCGTATTATTTATCCATTACCATGGCTGAGTCCTCATCAAATGCTAATTGCTCAAGTGCCACGAGTATGTGCCAAACTGAAAAAGAGTTCATGCTGTTAAAGTTGAATTATCCTATATAATTTAAGGTAGTTGTTAGGATTGATGATGTGTTTAGAGGAGAGTCGATAAATAAATTAATTTTTTTTCTAAAAACATGTTAGGATCGGTTAATATGGGTGAAGTGTTTAGAATGGAGGATTGAATGAACATTTCGGCTTTTTGAAATCTTTTTAAAAATGAATCAGTTGTTTGAGGAACTGATCCTGAAATCTTGTATGGCTATATAGATCAGTTAGCTAAGAATAATAGTGTGAAAATAAACTGAAAGATAGATTGAATATTAGAGCAAGAATATTGTCATAACTGAATGAGTAAAATGATGAATACGAAGATTTTTTTGGATGATTAGATACTTCAAATTTTCTTACGTCACCACTTCTATCTCAAGTATAAGAATTACTAAAAGACTTTGATTAATTATAATGAAATGTAATAACCCACTTCAGTTGGATTTAAACAATACCAAACTGAAACTCTTAGTCTTTCTTTTCACTATTCAGTTGACAACTGAATAGCTCGAAAGAGTAGCTTGAATGCTAGAAATATATCAATAAAATATGAGCTATAATTTGCGATTTTCAAACTGAATAAATCTAAAGTGAATCAAAACTGACTGATTGTTCTCGTTGTTATTGTTGTTCGTAATCGTTTACCCTTTTCAAAACTGAACTCATCATCTATATATAATCTTCGATTACAACGGTCACATTGAATGCATTTAATGATTAATATATGTTGAATCTTCTTTATTCATCTGTTCTTCTTTGATACGGACTGTCAGTTTGTCTGCTGAGATTCAAATTTCAACCGATGACGTGGTTTAATTGATCAAGAGTAAAACTGGTCGACTGATCAGTTCAACTGGTCTACATAAGTTCTAACTGATATCATTTCAATTTGAATGTTCCTAATTCAGTTTTAATTGAATCAATTTAGCTATATCAGTTCTGCAAATATTATCACTTCTAGTCTTCAGTTCTGATATCAATTATATTCTTTCAGTTCAGTTACTTGTTCATTTCAGGTCTTCTGTTCAGTTATTAATCAGTTTGTCAAACTTTGAAACTTCTAAATTCCAATAAAACACTGTCAAATAATGTGACCGGTCTTAATAGGATTAGCTATAAAGGACCTAATATTGTCAACTTTTAAAAAAGTTCGGACCACAAATAATGCGGAAAATGGTCTGATGATTCTTATGAATATTATATACTCAAATATAACAAATAAACAAGATAAGAAAATGCAATGAAGAAAATGACACATGAATTTTATGGATGTTCGAAGACTCAACCTCCTATGTTACACATTCCACTTAAGGAGGATTTCAATAGAAGACTTTGGTTTTACAATTCTTTGTAACAATTCGATTCAACCTAAGGACTTATCTATTCGATAAGTCGAAACTCCTAGTTAACTCAAACGATTGAGACACACAGTCTAACAACCAAAATTAAAACTGTCAGACAATTTTTCAAACGTTCTAGACAGAAACGGTCGAGTAGTTTGACAGAAGCCCTTGATGATCCTCGATGATCTGATAAATGATATTTGATGCGAGAACTGATTACCAGTAGTTGATATCAGAGTGATAAGTGCTCAAAAATATTTTCAGAAAAAGCTTCAAGTGTGTAAAATCTCATAGTTGTTAAAGTTGCAGTTTTTTGAAAATCTTCTTGACATTCTCTATTTATGGTACTTCTTGCATCTTCCTATTCAACGTTCGATTATTGCTCAATAAATGGACATTGATGCAATAGTACATTTCTCGTCGTCCTTTCTTGATATATCGTATATTTTAAGTAATGAGCAATTTGATATTTCCCTAATGTGAGAGGAAATGACCACTGATAGCAAAAAGTAACTAGCTCTGTGCGTAGAATTTTTAGGAAAACTATGTGATATTTTGACATCATGTTTGTCGTGCATGACCAGTCTACCATCTTTTCTGATAAAGTAGGTGAGATACTTGTAAGACATGTGGTTTGTATCTGAAGATGACTTTACTCAATCGTTATAAATTTACTTCGATAAGATGAACAATTGAGTAGCTCTTATGCCACAGACTTGTAAGATTGAGCGGTTGAGTCGATCAAATACACTGCTGATGATAAAACGGTTGGTTATCTTTGCATCTTGAGACCGGTTGAATGAATTATTATGAATCTTCAATGGGAGATTCAGTATCTGTAATACATTGCAAAGGTAGATTTGAGACGTCTACTACTCGTTTTCTTAAAAAGTACTAGAAATTTTTTTTATTCCTTCTACTAATCAGCCGAATACGTATATATTTATAAAATGTTGCACCATTTTAAAAATATAAAACAACCAACTAACATTTAAAAATTCTAAAAGAAATAGTTTAAATCGTAAAACCGTTAAACGTTGCGTATTTTAAATTAGCAAAACTGTTAAAACTAACAACCTCTCAAAAACCACTCAAATCATAATCAAAGTCGTAAAAATATCTTTAACATAACGTAAAATCATAACTCATAAACTAGTGCAGAAAAATAGTGCTGGTCCTCGGGTTATGTGCACCTTCAGTCCAGCAAAGTCAATCATCAAGACCTCTATTAATATTATTATCATAATCATCTGCATCAATCACACTTAGTGAGTCTAAAGACTCAACAAACCATAATGTTGATAACAACATAATTCATATACAGATCACATGCACCTTAAAAATACTTGTACTTAAAATAAAATTTTCATGAAGATGCATAAACTTAAACATAAACATAAACATTTTTCATAAACATTTTTATAATGACACATAAACTTTAAACATAAACATTTTCGTAAATATTTTCATATCACTACAAACATATTCATATTCATCATAAATATATTCATATTCGTATCTATATTCATATCAACATATTCATATTCATATTCTTATTTTTATTCATGTTCATATTCATATCCATATCCATATTCATATTCATTTTCGTTGAATTCAAATCTTTAAATTTTGACTTTCGTATTCGTATTGGACGATGGATCCATATACATGTAAACATAGTACTAGGCGGTGGGACATCAGCGACACTCTCACCCGTCAACTGAGCCTTGGCCTTACGTATTAACAGATCATGTCTTTGGAAATACAATCGTCGGGCTCCCTTTGGGGCCTTCTCCCGTAAACGAGCACAATATGGAGCCTTTTCCCTCATGATATCTCCATTCATATCATCGTATTAGTCACAATTACTTCACTTCCTTCAACGTTTCGTATTTTCATCACTTAATAAAAATTAAACATGCATATAACATTTTTTTCTTTTAAACCAAGAATGCAACATATCTTTTAACATTATCGTTTCATCGTAAAATTCCATAAACATTTAAAAAAATCATTTTAACATATTAAATCGTAAAAATCCATACACATTTAAAACAATCATTTTAACATATTAAATTAAATCATAAAAATCCATAAAAATTTAAGACAATCATTTTAACATATTAAATCATAAAAATTCATAAATATTTAAAATAAACATTTTAACATATAAAACAGCAATCAGAGCACTGCCATGACGTTTACTAATTTCTAGGTGTAAAATTACTGTTTTGCCCCTAGACATAAAAATCCTCGAGTTTGACTTTTTCTTGCTTTTAATGACATGGGCTTATCCCAAACAATTATTTAAGTTTAAATCTAATTTTCCATCATTTTATTAAGCTTTAATCTAGGCTTTTCAATTAATTATTTGACTAATTACTCGAGAGGTGATTAAATCCCGAATAAATCCAAAACTCATTAATTTGATCTCAAATTTTAAACATAACATTTTTATTACATATTCTACCATTGTGAGCCATGAACCACACCCGTGGACCCATTGTCAAATTTTAATCTTTATATTTTCGATTTTGACCCTTAATGGAACATACCGAGCCAACTCCTAAATTACTCGAGCCATGGTCAAGCCACCTCAAGCCAAACCCAAGCCAACCCACCTAGGCACCCTACTGACCAAGCCCAACACAAAGAACCTAGCCCTAGCTCACTCAAACTCGCCTGGAACCAGACCCAAACCTGTGCATGGCTTGAACTCACGCCTATAGACTCCTAGCCAATCTAGGACACTTCCAGCCGAGCTACCACCGAGCCCACCTGACCCTAACCAAATATGGACCACGCCCAGACCCAACCCAGACCAGCCCAAGCCCTTGAACCCACGCTGCAAGCCCTGCCATCAGAACAAGTGCCGTGTGCCCCTATGGTGTTTCCCACGTTTCCTCTCGAGCCAGCAGCAAACCAAGCTGTACCAGCACCTAGCCAGACCTTGACCCTCTTCCTTAGACCCTATAGACCTAGCCTAGCCTAGACCTAAGCCCCCAGGCCGAGCCTTTCCTTCCTTGCGCTGCAGCTGATCCTACGCCCTGCATGTCCCTTCTCGGGTGGAGTCCTAGCTTGCTAGGACTCCTCCCCAGCCCCATGACCCGAGTCCTATCCTGGCTAGGACTCCTTCCCTGACTCAAGCACGGCCCTAGCCCAGCCCTGGTTGCAACCGAGCCATGCCATGCTACTTACAACCCTACAACCGAGCCCCATGAACACATAACAGAAAGATGGTACCAGCTTGTGTTCTTCCATGTGTGCAGTTTATTGGGGTGTTCTAGGACTCCTTAAATTCATGAAAAACCATCCCATATCACTTTCTAATCATGGCAGCCCTTAGGAACATGTTAAACATAATTTTTGGATAAAAAAAACATGTTTTAAAAACCATATAAGATGCATATCCGAAAATATTTAAAAGCAGCCATTGATTTTCATGCAAAACATGTTCAAACAAATACAATGGTGTGATGGATGAGTAAAGGAAATTGTATGCCGTGCCTTTGCGTATTTAGCGCACGATTATACGTTGTCGATTGAAGAACGACGACGAGGAGACGATGGCTTGAATAACCCTTGAAATTTTTGAAGCTTTCTCTTGTTTTTTGACGGTGTGTGCCGTGTGTTTATTGGAGAGAAAAGGACTCCTTTTGAAAATTTTAGGGGAGGGGCGTGAGTTGTGGTTGATATGGGGTGGGGTTTCTCTTATTTATAATTAATTAAAACACTAACAAAATCCTTGGCCCATTAACAAGGTTAATTAGGCCCAATTATCCTATTAGTGCTTAATTAAATTATTTTGTTTAATAAAGTTTGTGAATTTATTAGCCGGGTTTCCAAAACATTCGTATTTTTGTTGAAAATCAAACATCGATAAAAATTACATCCCGGCATATAAAATCACCTCAAAACTCCTTATTTTCAAATAAGAAAAAGCATCAACTATATTTTAAATAATTAAAAACAATTATTTAATAAAAACATTTTCTATTTTTCAGCCCTCAATCTCCATTCCTCGACCGCAACTTGAATAATCCTTAAAAATACATTTTAATGCGACCATGTAGAAAAGTATATTTTAAACATTCCAACATGCACAACATAATTAATTTATGCAATTAAAACAATTAATTGATATACACAAGGAATTTAATAACTTGTATGCATGTGGTTCGCGTGGACCTTAAAATTTTCGAGACGTTACAAGCTTGATCTAATACAATAAGTTATTGTTTGTTATCGCCAAAAGTAAAGGATCTAACAATTTTTTTCTTTTTGTGATGACAAAACCTATGCCCCAGAAACATAATCTACAAGAAGAATGAATTTTATTGAGATAATGACTTCCATTGCTACAATGTAAGAGCAGAAGTACTAAATCTTAATACGCATGACACCTATACTACCTCATGTCTACCTATACTCCTCATAAACTAGGAACTTCCACCACCTCTCTTATGTTTATATCTCTTTCTCTTTTCCGCTTTAGCTGCTTTTATCTTAGATTCATCTTGTCACTGTCCGGGCTCTTCTTTTCTTCGTTGTTCTTTCTCCTCTTTCTTGGCATCACCTTTCTGAAAATGTTCTAGTATATCTTGTAGTTGGGTGCCAAGGGTATCCTAAAGACTATCAATTTGAGCCCCAAGTATTTGTTCAGTTTGGGTTAACTGTCCAGACAAGGTGACTATGACATCGTTGGTGTGCTTCTTTGAACTCTTAAACTCATTCATGTAAATTTTGATTACTGATTTGAGTTCAGATACATTTCTCATAACAGCTTGTGAAGATTGGATATAGTGAAATTGGAGGCCATCAAACGAGCATCAAAGTCAACCATGAGGCTTCAGAGCTTTTCAAGATGGAAATTGATCTCCATAAAATGTGCATATGCCGCAATCTAAGTTGTGTGCGAAGGGTCAACCTCATTGCCACTATGTTCCGATCGGTTGTCTGTATTATCAGTACTCATCTCAGCGTTCTCCATCTTATCGGCTCTAGAGGTTCCTTCATGATTTGGAAAAAAAAAGAGAAGCATCTTTTGGTATGTCAGACTCAACCGGTGAAGGAAAAGATTAGAAGATTCAGCTTAATCAACAATCTTTTGAGTAGGTGGAGACTTTGGGGCTTCTTCTGCAAATAGAGTCTCAGAAGATGCACTCTTGAAACCAGTTTCTTGATCAGTGTCCATGCAAGTGGACCAGTGCTTGTTCAGAATCAGATACAGTGGAATGGCTACCATCTGTATATGACTTTTTCTGGGACAACTGCTTCATCCCTTTTTGCTTTCTCTTCTTTCCCAGCCTTTTCTTCTTCTACGCCCATTTCATTTAACATGGCAAGGGCTTCGCTAGAGTAGATTTCGATTGTTTTGGGGAGCAGTTGAAGGGGCATTTCAAACTCCATCTGCTGTCCCTTATTCTTTTTCTGAGCCTCTTGCTCAACAACTTTCTTTATTGGCAATGATTCAGAAGAAGCGCTTGAGGAGTTCTTCATAACTTCAGCGACTGTCGCAGAATTGAGCCACTTCTTTGGATTCAACGACTTAGTGATGAAAAAATCACTTTCAACAGGTTAAGCAGATAAGAAATTTGCAGTGCGAGTCCTTGAGAATGACCTGTTCCCTTGTTCATTTTGCGTAGAGTCCCAATATCAGACCAGTTGGCAGAGATCTTTGATGTGATCACTTCCATGTACTGGAACTTCTTCTGGGTGATTTTGTCATATGCCTCTGCTTTCTCCAGTAGGGTTTTGGCCATGATATTCACAAGGAATTGGAATTCCACCTTGAGACTATTCTTCCTTGTCGGAATAGAGATAGATATACTGGTTAGAGAGAACCCAGGGCTCCAAATATCAGCGTTTCCTCCTGGAAGATCTGAAATTTTTGCAAAAACTGTTGCAGGAGGTTCCAAATCATCTCCAAAGAACTTATAGGAGATGGTGTAGTTCGGCCTTCCTATGATGCATATGATGCTTCCATGCTCCATCCTTGTAGAGACCAAGAACTGCTTGAAAACAGAGAGATTGAAAGTGGAGCCACATGTGAGAAACTTCCTCAGACCAGAAGCTTTGAGCATCTCCAGAACTGAAGAGATAGCCTTTTTCTTCATGGAGAGGATGGCTTCAAAATCGATGGCAAGACACGTCTTTTGGATTGAATCTTTGAATCTGGTAAGAAAGTTTGTGAATAAACAAGTCAAAGCACAAAGAGTTTTGAGAAATAATTGCAGAAATCTCTTGAAATTTTGTGAGCGTAAAGTGTTCGATGGAATGTAGATGAAATATATATTTATGTGTGTGTGTGTTTTGGTGGGACAACCACAACAGAACACATGTCAGTACAGTTGTAGATTTGAATTTTGAAATCTGAAGAACATATGAAATGGCGCTTAAATGTTTTAAAATAAACGCGTGTTATTAATGGCTTTAATCACGTGATAAATGCGTAAGCGACTGTAGGAAATTAAAATAAATATGAACTGTTTTTCTCTAAAATCAATATTTAAATATAACAATGAAGATATTAAGTGTCAGCGGTAGGACAAATTCACATTTTCAAAAGTCATTCCACCGTTTAGATTGAAAATTTATGTGCCTACTGGACAATTGTTTTATCAAACGTGACACACTTGTAATTAATTATAATTCAATGAAATGTCAAGGAGTATTCCATTAAACATATGAACTAAGATAAATCTATCAAATCAATAATATTTATTAAATGGAAAAACTTAGCGTCCGGTAGCGGTTTGGTAAGAATACTTGCTGCTTGTTGATCGGTTGAGATGTATTCCAGTCGAATCTAATTATTGACGACATGATCCATTATGAAGTAATGTCTTCTTAGTTCTGAAATTCATCACGAGATTGTGTTATGGAAATAGCACTTGTGTTGTCACATGAGATAGGAGCTTCATTCAACCGGATTCGAATCTCTAAGCTATTGTGGAATCTATAAGATTTCTGCACAACAACTTCCGGCTGTGAGATATTATACTTCAATGGTTGAAGTGGCTATGGATGTCTGCTTATTGCTGAACTAGGCGATTAGTCTATTTACAAAGAATTGACATGATCTGGTGTTTTTATGTCAATCTTACGACCTGCATAATCTGTATCAAAATATCTAATGAGGTTAAAACTTGAGCATTTGGGATACCAAAGACCCACATTGATAGTTCCTTTAAGATATTTAAGAATTGTCTTAGATGCAGTGTAGTGTGATTTGTTGGGAGCAGCTTGGAATCTAGCATAAAGACCTTATGGAATCTAGCACGAAGACCTTATGCAAACATAATATCTGATCGATTAGCAGTTAGATATAATAGTGATCCTATGCGCTCATGGGGGTGGATGCAATAGAGCATTTGTTCATTCCAAACTTCTTGATGAGATCTTTTGTATACTTGGATTGATTCATAAAGATGTATTTTTCAAGCTGTTTGACTTGCAATCCAAGGAAAAATGTAAACTCGTCCATCATACTCATCTCATATTTTTATTGCATAAGCTTAGAGAATTTCTCATAAAGTTTGGAATAGTAAAATGAAATATTATATCATCACTATATATTTGAAGTAGCATGATATGATCTCCTTTGTTAAATTTGAACAAGGTCTTATCGACCGTTAATATCACAAAATCGTAATCAGTTAAAAATATAATGAGAGTATAAGTCCATACAAAGCTTTATCTAGTTAAATAACATAATTAGGATAAACAAGATTGATAAAATATGGAGGTTTTTTAACATAGACTTGATCTTGCAGAAGACCATTTAGGAATGCTAACTTTACATCTATTTGATAGAATTTGAAATCCTTGAAAGCTGCATATGCAAGGAAGATTTGAATGGTCTCAATTCTTGCAACCGATGAAATGACATCAAAGTTAATACATATTTCTTGTCTTAACCCTTGGGATACAAGACGAGCCTTTTTCCTTACAACTGTTCCATTCTCATCAAATTTGTTTATGAACACTCATCTAATCCAAATGATATTTTTCATTTTCGTTCGGGAAACTAGATGCCAAACTTTGTTGCACTCAAATTGGTTAAGTTCTTATTGCATGGCTTTTATCCATCTAGCATCTGCTAATGCTTTATCAACCTTCTTTGCCTCAAGTTGAGAGATAAGATCTGAAGGATCATTTGCAGAGCACCTTGAGGTGCTTCAAACAAAATATTCTCCAAGAGCTGCAATAGCTCGTGTTCTAAGAATGTATACATCGATGAATTAGATCGAGTTTGGTATAGAACCAAGCAGAAAACATCGAAATAATCCTTCGTTAAGAAACACTTATATATTTTATATCTTATGTAACTGAATGACTGGAAATAGCTAGGGATCAGTTATGGCTTATATCAGTTCAGTTATGGATAGAACTGAACTGATATCAGCTGAACTGATCAAATCAGTTATGAACAAAAACAAGCAGTTAAACAGAAATAACAAAAGATATGTTTATGGATGTTCGGAGACTTCAACTGCTCCTACGTCACCCTTTCTACCACCTCGGGTAGGATTTACTAGAAGACTTTGATCGATACAAATACTTGTACAAACCCACCCAGCTAGGACTTACACTACTGCCTAAACTGAACTCCTAGACTAAAATGAAGGCAGCACCTTCCAATCAACACTTCTTTAATGTCTATGTGAGAAAGACTACATACACAAGTTTAACGTCTTTGTGCAAGATTGTATTTGAGTGTTGGTGTGTGTGTGTGTGAGAACTGATCTCTGAAAACTACCCGAAAGTGTTCTCACACACTGAGGGAAATATGCTTCTAATCTAAAGCTGATAACACATTTAAGTGTTCCCTCGACTGGGCTGAATGCTTCTCTCTTATCTTAAGCTGATATGACTTTGAAGCGTGCCCTTCTCTTTTCTATTTTTGTGTTGTATATCTTCATTGATCTTCACCATCTATTTATAGGCGCGAAGTTTGATCGTACAGTGAGACTCAATATTGTATCCGTTGCATTTTGAATCTGTTCCTCGAAATTTATCTTATTCTTTCTGGAACACTTTTGTCTTTAAGCTCTGATGCAACGTCCATTATTGTCCTTTGACTGGACAAAAGTTATTGTACCTTTACGCACAACTGAATTCCACTTAGTTCAGCTTGTCTTGATCTGCAACTGATTGCTCCTAACTGATGTTCTGAACTGGTCAGTTGAACTGATCTTCAGTTGGGCTGGTGAAATCAGTTGACTCGTCAGTTGAACTGATTTCACTCTTGTTCAGTTGAACTGATCTCAGTTGGGCTCTTCATCAGTTGAACACTCCTTCGGCTAGCCGGGCTTCTGAGGTTCTCCTGCTGAATCCACCTATCAACTGAACATTCAGTTGAACTCATTTACGACTCATCCGTTGAACTAGTTCAGTTTGATTGATCAGTTGATGCTTTCAGTTGGCGTCTTCGACAGCTTCAGTTTTGGCTCGTAACTGATCATTTCAGTTTCAGCTATCTGCGCACTAAGGTAGATTATTAAAAAAAACAAACAAGTTTTATTAACATCAAAATTAAGATTGCGAACATGAAATGTTCCAACAAGATCTGCATGTAAAAACTCATCAATCATTTGCTTCCCAATTATAAGAGGTTCTGAAGGATTATCAATGACCAAATCGGGTGGATGATTTCTGCTCCATCGGTAGTTTGGCCCAAGAAGATGTGGATGTTGTTGGGGTTGATATTCTTCTTCAATGATAAGCTCTTCATCTCCTCTTCATGGTTCCTTCTCGATGACCGGTTTTATGAGATCTTGATATGGTCTAGAAGGATTGTTTTTTATAGGATCAATTTGGGGATAATCGTTGAGTTACAATGGCTCGGTTCTTAAATTATTGAGCACCGAAGAATTAAATCGAGTTTGGTTTTCAAACCAAACGGAAGACACTCAAAATAATTACTCGTAGAAACCGATTAAAATTTTTTAAATCATTTAAAAGATATACAAGTTGAATGAGTAAAAACATTTTTGTTGAAGAATTTTATCAAACACTTGGTAAAAAATATTTTGATATTTCAAGGACACATAAAATGCTTTAACAATGTATCTTTAAAACAATGAAAATGATAAGTAAATGCTTGTGATACATTCTCAAACATTTTTCAGCTTATAAATCGCATATTGTAGCTCTTATTTCATTGTATTTATTCGTAGTATTCATGATACTCTTTAGAGCTATTCAGTTAACTATCGTAAAGTATTGGAAACTAAGAGTTTCAGTTTGGCAATGTATAAGTTCAACTAAAGTGGATTATTACAATATGTTGTAATATATCAAAGTCTTTTAGTTAAAAATATAACCTTGAGATAGAATGAGTGATGTATGAGCATTTGAAGTCTCAAAACATAAAAATCGTGTGTTCTATTTTGTTATTTATTCAGTCTTTACAGCACCTCACCTTGATTATTCAATCTATATTTCAGTTTATTCCCCACTATCATTAGTTGACAGATTTATATTGACAAACAAGATTTCAAGATCAGTTCAATCAAAAAACGGATTCATATCCAAAATATTGCAAAAATCAGAGTGTTTATTCAACCTCCATTATAAACACTCCAACTGCATTAACAAATCCTATCAATTTTCTCTGATTATTAAACAGATTTTAGGAATCACATCATTGTGTCTCCTTATCTTAATCTCAATGTCACTTCATGGATGAGATTTGTGTTATCAAATATTCGACTTAGATCATTTATATTTACATGTTCTTGAGATGCACAAAAAGTAGATTTATGAAAGATAACATGAACGATTTCTACAACGGTCAAAGACATATTATTCAAGACTCTATAAACTATATTAAACGATGAATAACCAATAAATATTCTGTTGGAACATTTTATGTTTTCAATCTTGATTTTGATGTTAACAAAACTTTTTATTGTGTTTCTAACATATTTACTCAAGTGTGAAGTTATTAAAACAAGAAGCAAACTGAAACTGAATTCTTCACAAAATGAATTTCTGGCGAGCTTCGATATTTTGATGATATCTCTCATCTGGATAATTCAAATGAAAATCCACCAACTTAACTGATAAGAAAATCAATTTTAAACAAGTCATATTTCACTTGAGTTGGGAAAATTTGGAAGTTATCAAGGTCTAACGGATCGCTGAATTATCGAACTGATTGCACAAAAACAGCAATTAGTTGGGTATGAGCAGTTGTGGTATTTTGGTCATATCTCTCAGCTCGTTTATTGGAATGAATCGATTTAGTATGCGTTGAAAAGATAGGACGATGATACACAAATCATCTTGAGAAGTCAAAGTCTGAATCAAAACTTAAGATACTGATAAATGACGATGAAGCTACTAGTTTTGGACAAACTGAAATCAGCTAGGCTGATTTCAGCACACCAGCTGAAAATGAACATAACCAGCAGCTGACCAACTGAACTGAACTGAACCAGCTGCTGACCAGCTGAAACTGAACTGAACAAGTAGCTGACCAACTGAACTGAACCAGCTGCTGACAAACTGAAACTAAACCATTTGAACTGAACCAGTTGAACTGTTGACCACAGCTGCCCTTCCGGAGTGGGTTTGTACAAAGAGTTATATAAATCAAATTCTTCTAGTGAATCCTTCCCAAGGTGGAAGAATTAGTGACGTAGGAGCATTTGAAGTCTCCGAACATCCGTAAACTGTCTATTTTTTACTCATTCAACTTGCATATATTTTAAATTCTTTACAAAATGTTTAATCAGTTTCTACGAAAGATTATTTCGAGTGTCTTCCACTTGGTTTGAAAACCAAACTCGATTTAATTCATCGGTGTTCAATATTTCAAGAACCAAGCTATTGTAGTTCAACAATTTATCCCCTAACTGATCCTAACATATTCATTCATCAGCTTTAGCATCGAAGGCAGATAATTGAGATTCACCATTATTGTGAATAAAACATTTGCAGCAAAAGAGTTTGAAACAAGAAAAATCTAATTTCATGCCATGCCAAATTTCAAAAGGATTTTTGCTATGCATTTTGTTAATCATATGTCTATTTTGAGTGTAACAACCTGTATTAACTGCTTCTGCCTAAAGCCTTTGAGAAACATTTGAATCGGCAATCAATGTTCTAGCTGCTTCTTTTAAATTTTGGTTCCTTCTCTCAGCAACACCATTCTGTTGAGGAGACTGCACAGCTGAGAACTCATGTTTGATTCCTTTATCATCTAGATAGGATCGAAGGCTTTTCTTTGTAAACTCGGTACCCCCGTCACCCCATATCCTATCAATTAAAGTAGATTTTTCATTTTGCAACCGTTTTAAAACTTTGATCAAATTTAAGCGGTTTGATCTTTGGATGGTAGGATGATTACCCAAGTACATCGAGAGTGACCATCCATTATCACTAGAGTATATCTCATTCTGCCTATGTTTCTTAATGGTATAGAGCCAAATAATTCCATATGTTGTAAATCCAAATACTTGGTGGAAGAGTTTCATCCTTTACTTTTGAAAGTAGATATTGTATTCTTTCCCAATTGGCATGCGGTACAGATCTTATTTTTTTATGATTATATTTTTGGGCAAACTGGTAACCAAATTTTTTTAACTCATATTGGCAATTTACTTGAAATTTATATGATTCGGCTGCTTGTGCTACAACCAATTCTTATCACTATTTTGAGCAATGAAACATGTAGGAGAAGGAAGTTGATCATCTTTCCAACTAATTCTACAGGTTTTTTTCCTCTTAATATGGTTAACATGATATCATCATTGCTAGATTTCACAGTGCAAGTATGTTATTTAAATTCAACAGAATAACGATTATCATCCAACTGGCTAATGCTAATCAAGTTATAGCATAAGTTTTCAACCAACATTACATCTCAGGCTTATCATATTCATATATCGTATTGGACCAGAAAAAGTTTGTTATTTTAGACTTGTCTTTGTCTATATAGGATTGAGTACTTGTTTCAGTATAACTACCGTCATCATTGCCAAAACCTATACAGGTTTTATCACCAGCTTGATTTTGTTTTTCATACATCTTGAAATTGAATATTGGTTCCAAGTGTTGATTACCTTGAGCAACTTTTGACTTTCATTCAAAGTGGCTTGGAACAGTCTCTGCATATTATCATTTTCAGTGGGTAACAAACTTAGTTTCAACCAACATTACATCTTTAATGATGACATTACCATGGATAACCTTACTCTTACCCATGGTTTTACTTTTTGAGTTATCACCAAATGTGACTCTTGGACCTTGCATTTAAGAACTTCTGACATAAGCTTTTTGTTTTCGGTCAAGTTCCTGAGCATCCAGTATTGTCTTGGTCTTCCCTTTTGAACAATTTTTCTAGATTAAAATGGCTTCTTCCAAGACCGGTTGGAACTCAAATGGTTACCTTGTCTAGTTCCATTTGATCTTGGCTTTAGCCATGTCTTTCCACACTTTGAATCATGAGGTTCGAGGTATCTCAGTTCTTTGTGCTTAGCTTTGTTCTCATAGATCATTTCCTGGGTTGCTTGGATCTCAGGCTTATCATATTCATATATCGTATTGGACCAGAAAAAGTTTATTATTTTAGACTTGTCTTTGTCCATATAGGATTGAGTACTTGTTTCAATATAACTACAGTCATCATTGCCAAAACCTATACCGGTTTTATCACCAGCTTGATTTTGTTTTTCATACATCTTGAAATTGAATATTGGTTCCAAGTGTTGAATGCCTTTAGCAACTTTTGACTTTCATTCAAAGTGGCTTGGAACAATCTCCGCATATTATCATTTTCAGTGGCTAACAGACTTAGTTTCACCTTGATACCGTCGAGTTCTTTTAGTTGCAAGAAGCTAGATTTACTCAAAAAATACTTTGTGAGAGTTTGTTGGATTGATTTCTGGATTAATAAGATAAAAAAGATCGTTTTTATTAATTATTTGAGAATTATTAGTACCAATCGGAGTATCTTGATTTATATTGATATCAATCGCGGTCCAGGTTTCAACATCTACCCTTTGTATAAGACTTCAAGAGAATGATTCGGACTTCTTGCAGAATGGAACCATGCAGTACCAGACACGAGATAGATCTTCGAAAGAACAAGACCTTTTTCGAATAAGCCAATTCATTTGGGACCCTGCAGATCCACTGTGGGGACCCGGACGCTAATTCATTTCTTAATCATCTTTGGGAATAATTAGATCAATTAAATAAACAGGATCTAAATTTTTTTTTTAAAATACAAGAGTACGCAACATATGAAATAACTCTTATTTCATTTACAAGATCAATATCCAGATCTAAGTACAAGTCCTGTACAAAGTAAATCATAATAACTAATGTTCATTCACTACATGTCCGATGATGAAACAGATCTACTTCTGGGTCCGAATCTCCACGCTAAACTAGTCCTCTCTCGTCCTCGTCTTGACCCTGATCCTGTCCCACCTGTTGTCATGCAGACATACAAACAAGACAACAGCCGGATAACTCCGGTGAGAAATACATTCCCAGTATAAATCGTGTATACATGCAATCATATAGGCAGATATTAAAGCATGAAACAAATATCAATAACATATATCAAATCTGGAAGACATAAATCGATATAAAACTATCAATCAAACTCTGACTCACAATCTCTGACTCGACTCTTTCCTAATCTAGGGATCTCGATCTGAATAAGAACATAACACCCACCTACTCTCCCGATCGTGGTGGTGGTACGTTCTCATTCACGGACTCTGGTCCTCTCAGTATCGAATCTCGGCGATAGGAGCTGCTCTTCTCCTAAGCAACATCGATACGACCAAACGTCCGGTGTCTTGGCGACTCAGCCGAAGACTTGGCACATCAGCCAATGACTTGGCACATCAGCCCAAGGACTAGGCACATCAGCCCATAACTCTACATATCACATATGCTTAGCTATAAATCAATAAAATAAGCATAACGATCTCAAACATTGCAATATATCGAGGCAATGACAACTCAGTATGTGATTTTTGGAAACTCAAGTTGAATCAAACTCGAGTTGTGCAATCCCGAATCAACATTAATTTATACATTTTTCTTCTCGGTCTGACGAAGTCGAATTCTCAAATTCAACTCTGTCCATATTCAATCTGGTAATGACAATATCGAATATAATGTGTCAATGTACAACTCAATTCAAGACCTGTTCTGATCAATACTCAAATCTAGACATAATCTGATCAATGTCAACTATACAACGATACAATCTCAATCAATAATGAATCTGATTAATATCAATCTACTGATGTTTCGACGGCATAACAATACAATCTCAATAACCCCGTCAATCTCAACATCACAGATATAATAACACGGCTCATAATCAATATCAGTACAACCCATAATCTCAACAATAAATAACATATCATAATCTCAAATATGTACAATCTCGATCATATCAGTTCTGAAAATCATAACAATTGCATACACAGTCTGTTCTCCGATCTGACTTCAATTATACGATGTCTGATATCGTAAGAACAACATATATGAATCATATCCGATTCTGGCAGTATCATAATTTCACACCATGTCTAAACGTAACAAAATTTATGTCCAGTTAAAGCTCTCGTCAATAGGAACACGGTGCTGAAGTCGGATTGATATTCTGACGGACGGATTCTGCGTAACCTTCAACTTCTCGCACGTAAGGACTTGGAGCTTTTCCCTTCGTTTTTTCCTTTTCCTTTCTCAATTCTGAATGAAGGAAGAAAAAAATATATATATATATATCCCATGCATGTATAGAAACGTGGCTCGCTTCTTTAAGAAACACGTCTCGCGCATATGCGCGACCCTCCTCGTCGCATATGCGCGAGACAATATGTCTCGGCGCGTCATTCTCACGGCAGCTCGCGCATATGCGCGCCCATGCTCGGCGCATATGCGCGAGGTCCTTCACAAGTTTCTGCCACCCTCGCGCATATGCGCGAATCCTGGTCGCGCATATGCGCGAGAACCTCTGCCTGCCTTGTGCATATGCGCCCGGCGGGGTCGCGCATATGCGCGAGGGCTCCTCCTCGCACATCATAAATCTTTTTTTCGTCTATCCCAGTCTGACCCGCTCCGTCTATAATCACATCAATTTATCCACAAATCATTTCAGATTATGATAATCAAATTCTCGGGCATTACATTTCTCCCCCCCTAAGATATGATTTCGTCCCCGAAATCACAAGCAATTCAATCAGATATCAAATCAAATATCCATCAGATACAAAAGGAATGGAGAATAAAAGTGAAATAAGAATACTCACATCAATAAAATAATTCTAGGAATCTATGTCTCATGTCTGACTCAGTCTCCCAGATAACTTCTTTGATGCGATAACAATTCCCCTGAACTTTCACAAGCGGAATAATCTTCGTTCAGAGTTGCTTTTCTTTACGATCGAGAAATCTGAATCGGCTTCTCGAAGTAACTCAGTGTCTCATTCAGTTCGGCCTCGTCTGGTTGAATAACATGTGAAGCATCAGACTGATATCTCCTCACTAACAATACATGAAAACATCAGGTATTTCTGATAAAAGGCGGTAATACGAGTCGATAGATAAGATCTCCTATCTTCTCGAGAATCTCGTACGGCCCAATATAATGTGGAGAAAACTTCCCCTTCTTGCCAAATCTGACAATTCCTCTGAAAGGTGAAATCTTCAAAAATAATCGGTCTCCTGCCTCAGATACCAATGGTCTACGTCAAACCTTGGCATACTTGACCTGTTTCTCTTGAGTTTCTTTCATTTTCTTCTGAATCAGCTTCACTTTTTCTGTCATATCTCTGATCACATAAGATCCAATCTCAGGAATCTCAGAGGTATTATCCCAATAAAGAGGGAATCTGCACTTCTTACCGTAGAACGCATCAAACGGTGCCATCTCTATACTCGTCTGATAGCTATTGATGTACGACCATTCACATCGTGGCAATGAATCCTGCCAATTAGTGCTAAAATCAAGTACTATAGCTCTAATCATATCCTTTAATATCCGGATAATCCACTCTGACTGTCCGTCAATCAGTGGATGATATGCGGTATTCAAACATAATTTCGTACCTAGAGCCTACTACAACTTTGTCAAAAGTGCGAAGTTACAGAAAATCATGGTCTGCAACAATCCACTTCGGTACTCCATGCAATCTGACCACCTCTCTGACATAAATCTCTGCCATCTGGTCATGTCTGTACGTCATCTTGTACGGAATAAAACATGCTGATTTGGTCAATCTGTCAATCACGACCCAAATCGCATCCCAACCTCGGGAGGATCTCGGTAACTTTGTCACAAAATCCATGGAAATGTGATCTCATTTCCATTCAGGAATAGGCAAATTATGTAATAATCTGCCTAGTTTCTATCTTTCTGTATTTACCTGCTGGCAATTCAGACATTTTGATACAAACTCTTCAATATCTGATTTTATCTGTTTTTCTCAAAAACTGTCTTTTCAGATCGTTGTACATTTTCTGCCATCAGGATGAACGCTGAATCAACTGCTATGTGCTTCTGACAACATCTGTCGTTTCAAATCTAAAATATTCGGCACACAAAACGATTATTAATATATAACATACTGTCACAAACCTTTTATTCTGATCGATGCCCTGCTCTGACTGTCGATATCGAGTTCTGAATATTCTGATCAACTTTCTGAACTGCTTTAATTCTCAAATTC
The DNA here is from genome assembly GCF_025594145.1 of Primulina tabacum. Classification (NCBI taxonomy): domain Eukaryota; kingdom Viridiplantae; phylum Streptophyta; class Magnoliopsida; order Lamiales; family Gesneriaceae; genus Primulina; species Primulina tabacum. Next base: position 10,553,408 of record NC_134560.1, on the reverse strand, counting down.
ACCTATGGTTCGGACTGTACAATATAAATTCTCCACTGTCTACTATCTGTTTCAAACACGGATTCAGAACGACAGTAATATTCAATCAGATTCGAAACATCACTCATCGATACTGATCTGCTAAACTCATAAAACGGTAATTTCTGATAATTCTATCGGTCTCAGCCAACTGATCACGACTTCAACTGTGCTAAGATCAACCGATATACTATCTTCGGATCTAACATGTTCCGAATACAATCTATGTGGGGACCCGGACGCTAATCATACTCTTAATCATCATTAAGACAATTTAATCAATTATAATAAACAGGGTCTAAATTTTTTTTCTTTTTAAAACGCAAATGCGGAACGTGATGGAATTTAACTAATATACATATCAGTATAAAAGTACAATCATGTACAACAAGCATTCAAACTAGACTAAGGTTCAACTACTAAATGTCAAGTGTCAAAACCATATCTACAACAAGTCTGGAATCACCACGCTAACTTGTCCTCTCTCTCATCATCTTCTTGATTCTGATCCTGTCCCATCTGTTGTCATGCACACATACAAACAAGACAACAGCCGGATAACTCCGGTGAGAATAAATCCCAGTATAAACAATGTATACATACAATTAACTGAACTAACATAAAAACATGGAACATATATGACTGCATGTATCATAATCTGAAATTTGATTCAATATCAAACAATAACTAAAACAAGGATCGTAATCTACGAAACATAATCTATACAATCTGTAATTCAATTCTTGACTCGGCATCTCAGACTCGACTCATCTCTCTTCTAATCTAGGGATCCCGGTGAATAAGAACGTAACAAGGCTCCTACCTACTATTACCATTCGCGGTGGTGGTACGTTCTTATTTCTGGACTTTGGTCTACTCTATATCGAATCATCTGCAATAAGGACTGCTCTGTCTCATAAGCATATCGATACACCAAACGTCCAGTGTCTTGGCATATCTGCCAAACACTAGTTAATCCTACTCTGACAATGTGCAATGGGCCAGTGACTACTCTGTCATAATCTAGCCCCTCTGTCAGTGACTCTCACTCAATAGCTATCTGCTATCCTCTGCTTTCCTAGCAATCACTAATAGAAACATACTCATTCACATAACACAAAGGTATGAAAACAGAACCATACACGTATGTGGTTTAGGGAAACTCGAGTAAAATCTAACTCAAGTCGATCTCCCAGTTAACATCGATTTATACATTTCTCTTCTCGGTCTGACGAAGTCGAAGTCTCGGATTCAACTCTGTCCATACCCAATCTGGCAATGACAATACCGAATAGGTATAATATCAATAGACATTCTCAAATCAATACGGAATCTGATTAATATCAATCTACTGATGTTTCGACGACATAATAATACCATCTCAATAACTCCGTCAATCTCAACATCACAGATAAATACCACAACTCATAATCGATACAATAACATATCATAATCTCAAATCTGTACAATCTCGATCATATTAGTTAGGAAAATCATATCAATTGCATACGAGGTCCGTTCTTCGATCCGGTTGTGAATATACGTTGCTTATAATCTCAAGAACATCTAATCGTAATCATATCATAATTTCTCCAACTCATTAAATCTGAATCATGCTGAAATTTAAACAAACTTACGTCCTTTCGAAGCTGGTGATGAGAGGAATACGAATCTAGTCTCGGATTCGGGTGGTGAGATCTTGTGCAAGCTAATTTCTAATCTAGGAGCATTCTTGAGGTTTTCATGGGAGTTATTTCGGTGGTCTGCTGAAGAAATGCTGAAGAATGGAGACTCAGCACTTATATTGCATGGCAAGGGACACATGGTTTATTTTTCAAGTTGCACGTCGCACCGCAGGTGCGCTCATTCTTATACCACGGGTGCGCGGAGCATACTGGATCATATCCAAAATTTCAAAAGAACGACCGCGGGTGCGCTGGCTCTTGCACCGCGGGTGCGCTCCTGTCTTGGTGCATCCACCGCAGGTGTGGTCCTGTTCTTACCGCGGGTGCAGTCAAGCTACTGTAAACCTTCAACATTTCATGAGAAACGATCGCGGGTGCACTATCTTTTGAACCGCGGGTGCACTGTCTTTGCTGTCCAAACGATATATTTTGCACTAAAATCGAATCGCAACGTCGCTTCTTCGACCTTCGATAAATACATCAAATCATGCATTAATAATTGCTGATTACTAACTCACATCTCGGGCATTACATTTCTCCCCTTCTTAGATATGAGTTCGTCCTCGAACTCGCAGGCAATCAATCAAAACAAGTAAAAGAAGCAATAAAAAAAATAGAATCTAACCAGGAACTCACATCATCGAAATAACTCGGGATATCTTTGTTTCATGTCCACCTCTGTCTTCCAAGTCACTTCTTCAACGGCATGATGAGACTCCATTGAACTTTCACTAGTGGAATAGTCTTTGTTCTAAGCTGTTTTTCTTTCCGATCAAGAATTTGAATTGGTTGTTCAATATAACTTAAAATGTCGTCAAGCTCGGCTTCATCAGGCTGAAGAATATGAGAAGTATCAGGCATATATCTACGCAACATCGATACATGAAAAACATCATGTATCCTAAATAAAGAAGGAGGAAGAGCAGTCGATATGCACGATCGTCAATCTTCTCAAGAATCTCGTATGGACCAATGTATCTAGGAGACAACTTCTCGCGTTTGCCAAATCTGACACCGCCTTTGCAAGGTGAAATCTTCAAGAAAACTTTGTCTCCTTGTTCCAACACTCATGGTCTACATCTGCTGTTTGCATATTTCGTCTGTCTATCTTGTGCCGTCTTCATTTTCATCTGAATGATTCTCACTTTCTCTGTCATCTCACGAATCATATCAGGCCCAAGTTCTGATACCTCTGAGATATTATCCTCATACAAAGGGAATCTGGAGTCCATACTGTACAATGTCTCGAATGAAGATATCTCAATACTCATCTGATAGCTATCGTTGTATGGTAATTCCCAAAATGACAATGAATCGTGTCAACTAGTACTAAAGTCACGCACTATAGTCCATGGATATTCTCCAGGGTCTTGGATAGTCCACTCCGACCATCTGTCGATCTGTAGATAATATAAGAAAGAGCTTATCGTATACTATGCCAAAAGTACGAAATCAACCGAAAATCACGGTATAATATAATCAACTTTGGCACTCTGTGCATCTTGACTACTTTTCTGACATACGTCTCAGTCATCTGGTCATGGTTATATGTCATCTTGTACAGAATAATATATGTAGATTTGATCAATCTGTCAATCACAACCACATCGTATCACCATTTTAAAAAGATCTCAGTAATTTCGTCACACATTCATATACCTGTACCCCCATTTCTATTTAGGAATAGTCGAACTCTGTAATAAATCTTCTGGTTTCTATCTTTCTGTCTCCATTCGTCGGTACTTCAGACCTTTCAGTACAAACTCTGTCACAACTGATCTCATCTGTTTCTCTAAAATCTGTCTTTTCGAATCATCATACATCTGTTTGCCCTCAAGACGAATACTGAAACGACTATTGTGCACTTCTGACAATATCTACTGTTTTAAATCTAACATATTCGGCAGAATAAGACAATTATTCTCATACAGTATACTGTTACATACCTGTTACTCTGATCGATGCTTTGTTCAAATTATCAACGAAATCCAGTTCTGAAAATTCTGATCAATTTCTGAACTACTTTAATTCGCGAAATCGACACTGGTTCAACTCACACCGTGTACATTCTCAACGGTATACTTTTCGTATCGAATACTGATCTAAAAGATAACAATTCCCAAGCAGATTCAATATAACCGTCGTACATAAGAGCCTACTAAACTCATGCATCTATGCATTTCTGACATTGATATCATTTTCAGTCAACTGATCACAGCCTCAACTGTGATAAGATTCATCAGGATACTATCTTCGGATATCCCATACCCTGAATACAATCTGTCTCAGTCAAAATTCACATCGCAACAATCTCTGTATACAACATCTCAGTTCTCAGAATATTCAATACAATTTTCAAATATTCAATTCAGTCAGTCATATGCTTCGAATATATCAGAGCATCATAGATAAAATGAGCATAACATCATCCAAATACTTCTAAACATAAGGTTCATCAACCCATAAACATAACTGAAGCATCCCAAAGAGAAACACTCAATCAGATGTAACTCTCGACCAGTACTCTTCTAACTGATCTTTCAATTCTTTCCATTCAATCAGTGTCATTCTGTATGGAGTTCTAAAATAAGAACAGTACCTGGTATTGAGTCAAGACTGAAATCAATCTTCCTGACTGAAGGCAAATCCGACATCTCATCTGGGAAGATTTTAATAACTCTCTTTTCACTGGCAATCAGCCACTGATACGCTCAGTCCCTGTAATTCAACTGAACATATAAGGAATTCCTCTGTTCTTTTCGATAATCATCGAATCATATATAAGACGGATATCAAAGGAATTCTAGATCTAGAATCTTTATCATACAATATTCATTCTTCGGCCATTTCAGGTCTGAATCTTACCATCTCCTGAACAGAGTCAACGATAATTATGGACTTGGTCAACATATCTATAGCAATAAAAGAGTCAAAATCGAGCAACCCAAGTACTATATCATCTAACTCAATCTCACTATCTGTAACACTGTAGCATACACTGTCTAACAGATGCTACTGATACAAAACCTCTCCTCAAAGGTGAAGAGATAAATACTACATCAGATAATGACTCAACAGACAAAGCATTTATCAATGCAATTCATTCAGAAATCATATATAGGATGTACGAGCATCTCTCAATACATACGTAAAATAATTACAAAAGAACAGTTACCTGTCATTATCATCAAGTGCATCCTGAGTCTGTCCTTCAGTCCCCATAATCACTCTGGTTCTTTTCTGCTCCTGGTTGGGACTGAGTAGAGGGAGGTTGAAACAAGTGAACAACAGATGATAGTCTATCAGTCTGAGTCACTGATCCAGATGATTTTGCTCCCTGGAATCTTCGAGAACCTCTCTGCGGACACACTCTGGCAAAATGTCCTGGCTGTCGGCAGATACGGCAACTACCAATTAATCCTTGGCATTGCTCTGTGGGATGTCTCCCTCCACAAGTTCTGCAATAGACCCCGGTATAACTTGGGCTAGAACCACTGGAGCTAGATGAACCGCTCCATAACTTCTTGAACTGCTTCTTTTGAGCTTGCAACTGTTCTTTCTTTCCACCACTGCTGCTGCCGATCTCGACTCTGGGAGGCAGTTGCTGTGAACTCGGTGTTGGAAAAACATACGAAGCTCCCTTTTGTCTCATCAGAACTGCTTCTGCTCTTTTAGCTCTATTCAGTGCAGCAGCAAGGTTATTCGGTCGTTCTACATTTACCAATGTACGTATCTCCGGATTCAATCCCTGGATGAACTGATCAACTACAGCTTCTTCATTTCTAGCCACGTGAGGAGCAAAACGTAGCAAGGTAAAGAACTTGGCCAAATACTCATCAATAGTCAATTGACCATGTCTCAGATTTGCAAACTCTGCACCTTTGTCCTGTCTGTATGATAGGGGGAAAAATCTTTGATAGAATTCAGTTTTGAAGATTTTCCACGTAATTAGTGTATCACGCTGTTCTAAAGTTTCCTTGGTTACCAGCCACCAACTCCTCGCAATTTCAGGTAATTGGTGCCCAATCAGTTTAGCTCTATACTCATCTGTGAAATCAAGAAATTCGAATAGCATTTCTATGTCATCTAGCCAATTCTCACAATCAACTGGCGTCTCAGTACCCTTCAGAATCGACGGTTGAAACGACTGAAACCTCTTCAACTGTGTTTCCATCATAGTTTCTGACACATCCATCTGATTAGTCCAAGTACTACCTCGTTCTGGAATTCTTCGAGGAGGTATATCTGATGATCACAAGTGTTATCAATCACATGAGACAAGTCTGTCTCAGTCCCTTTCTGATCAGCTTACTTCTGATCAAGAATCGGTTCTGATTCATTCTTAAATAATACACATTACCAAATTAACTCAGATATTCAGGTAACATATATCTTCAAAAACAGTAAAAACATACTGCAATATTAGCATATACAATGTAATTCAACATCATAATAAATCACATGCTAGCATCGCAAAACAGGAAAGAAAAATTCAATCTACCCCGCTCATTCTATCTTCTATCTCAATCTAAAGGATCTATCGCTCTGATACCACCTGTTGTGGGGATCCGGACGCTAATCATTCTCTTAATCATCATTAGGACAATTTAATCAATTATAATAAACAGGGTCTAATTTTTTTTTTTAAAACGCAAATGCGGAACGTGATGGAATTTAACTAATATACATATCAGTATAAAAGTACAATCATGTACAACAAGCATTCAAACTAGACTAAGGTTCAACTACTAGATGTCAAGTGTCAAAACCATATCTACAACAAGTCCGGAATCACCACACTAACTTGTCCTCTCTCTCATCATCTTCTTGACCCTGATCCTATCCCATCTGTTGTCATGCACACATACAAACAAGACAACAGCCGGATAACTCCGGTGAGAATAAATCCCAGTATAAACAATGTATACATACAATTAACTGAACTAACATAAAAACATGGAACATATATGACTGCATGTATAATAATCTGAAATTTGATTCAATATCAAACAGTAACTAAAACAAGGATCGTAATCTACGAAACATAATCTATACAATCTGTAATTCAATTCTTGACTCGGCATCTCAGACTCGACTCATCTCTCTTCTAATCTAGGGATCCCGGTGAATAAGAACGTAACAAGGCTCCTACCTACTATTACCATTCGCGGTGGTGGTACGTTCTTATTTCTGGACTTTGGTCTACTCTATATCGAATCATCTGCAATAAGGACTGCTCTGTCTCATAAGCATATCGATACACCAAACGTCCAGTGTCTTGGCATATCTGCCAAACACTAGTTAATCCTACTCTGACAATGTGCAATGGGCCAGTGACTACTCTGTCATAATCTAGCCCCTCTGTCAGTGACTCTCACTCAATAGCTATCTGCTATCCTCTGCTTTCCTAGCAATCACTAATAGAAACATACTCATTCACATAACACAAAGGTATGAAAACAGAACCATACACGTATGTGATTTAGGGAAACTCGAGTTAAATCTAACTCAAGTCGATCTCCCAGTTAACATCGATTTATACATTTCTCTTCTCGGTCTGACGAAGTCGAAGTCTCGGATTCAACTCTGTCCATACCCAATCTGGCAATGACAATACCGAATAGGTATAATATCAATAGACATTCTCAAATCAATACGGAATCTGATTAATATCAATCTACTGATGTTTCGACGACATAATAATACCATCTCAATAACTCCGTCAATCTCAACATCACAGATAAATACCACAACTCATAATCGATACAATAACATATCATAATCTCAAATCTGTACAATCTCGATCATATTAGTTAGGAAAATCATATCAATTGCATACGAGGTCCGTTCTTCGATCCGGTTGTGAATATACGTTGCTTATAATCTCAAGAACATCTAATCGTAATCATATCATAATTTCTCCAACTCATTAAATCTGAATTATGCTGAAATTTAAACAAACTTACGTCCTTTCGAAGCTGGTGATGAGAGGAATACGAATCTAGTCTCGGATTCGGGTGGTGAGATCTTGTGCAAGCTAATTTCTAATCTAGGAGCATTCTTGAGGTTTTCATGGGAGTTATTTCGGTGGTCTACTGAAAAAATGCTGAAGAATGAAGACTCAGCACTTAAATTGCATGGCAAGGGACACATGGTTTATTTTTCAAGTTGCATGTCCCACCACAGTTGCTCCCATTCTTATACCGCGGGTGTGCGGAGCATACTGGATCATATCCAAAATTTCAAAAGAACGACCGCGGGTGCGTTGGCTCTTGCACCGCAGGTGCGCTCCTGTCTCGGTGCATCCACCGCAGGTGCGGTCCTGTTCTTACCGCGGGTGCAGTCAAGCTACTGTAAACCTTCAACATTTCATGAGAAATGTTCGCGGGTGCACTATCTTTTGAACCGCGGGTGCACTGTCTTTGCTGTCCCAACGATATATTTTGCACTAAAATCGAATCGCAACGTCGCTTCTTCGACCTTCGATAAATACATCAAATCATGCATTAATAATTGCTGATTACTAACTCACATATCGGGCATTACAATCTGTCTCGGCCAAGATTCACATCTCAACAGTTTCTGTATACAACATTTCAATTCTCATAATATTCTTACAATTTTCAAATGTTTGATCTGATTAGTCATATGTGAGAGGATCGATTAACGTATCAAGAGTGTTTAGAAGAGGGGGGGAGTTGAATAAACAATCACAGTTAAAACTGGTCTTTTCTAATTTTGAGTTCAGTTTGGTGAAAAACTGATTCTCGGAATCTTGTTGGTCAATGACAATCAGTTAAACTAAAGTAGTTGCGGAAAATAACTGACTGAAAGATAGAATACGAAACTGAAATAAAGTAGGCAAGGTTTGTTTTTGGATGTTCGGAGAATTTAATTACTCCTACGTCACCTCTTCTATCTCAAGGATAGGATATCCACTAAAAGACTTTGATCAAATACAAGAATTGTACTGACCCACTTCAGTTTGGACTTAACACTGCCAAAAACTGAAACTCTTAGTTTAACAGAATGTTCTCAGTGCGTAACTGATCTTAGCACTATCGAATTTCAACGATTATTACAACTTGCTAGTGAGCTCAAATTGTAGCCTTAAGTGCTACGAATATATCAAGTAAGAGTGAGCTAAGATTTTGACAGAGTGACAGCAAGCTTTTCAATAGTTTTGACTCCCTCTTGTTCTTCTGTCATATTTATAAGCTTCTTTTCTCCAACGGTAACTTGAGATGAATTTGAATCTTTGTATCTGTTGATTTCTACTTGATTATTCCTTGGACATTGTTTGCTTCATTTATTGTGATGCGGCGTCTTAATTGCTTTCGTCGAAATGCGTTTTTCTAAGCTGTATTGATTGAAGTGCGGCGTTGCAATCTTCTATGTCTCTTGACGGTTGAATGTTCTTTCCCGAGACATGTTCATTTGAAGGGTGCTTAGCATACGGCTGAATATATCAACTGATCAGTTTCCAACTGATCAGTCTTCTTTATTAGATCAGCTGATTTCAGTTGTTAAGTCCAGTTGCTGAGTTCAGTTTACTCGATCAGTTGGTTCGTATTTTCAGTTGGTTCATATTTTGTCAAACGCCGGAATTTAGTTTCCAACAATTTTCCTCTTTATGGTGTTTGACAAAACTAAGTAAATAATAACTGAACATCTGACCTCGTTGTAGATAAAATAAGAGATTGAATTTCTTGAACTGAAAGGGATCTTGGTTTAATAACAGATGAATCTAATAATCTGATTAACTGCTTCTGCTGTTTCTCAAGTTGCTCTTTGATTTCTTCCCCCTTTTTGTCAAACAAATCCATCTTCTCAGATAATTTTCGAACGTCAGTGGAAAGAATTTTGACATCTGCGGAGATACTTGAGACAGCAGTTTGTAAACAAGTCTGCAGCAATTCCATTTTATTAGAAACAGAAGTTTCCAATCGCTCAACTCGTTGACTGATTATATCCTGAGTTGTATAGAGACTTTGAGCTAGACCTCTGTTATTCTTCATCTCAAGTACAGTTCGGGTAAGAGAATCCATGTTTGCTTGAATGTCTTTCAGTTTTGCTTAATCAGATTCAATTGAAGAATCCAATTTGACAATATGAGACAATTGTGTGGATTGAATTTTCTTGATTTCAGTAATCATCTGCTGCATATTGTGCTGCATATTCTGGATTTCTTCAAGAACAAGATCCATTTATGTGGATTGAAGAGGAGGTGACTGATTAGATGTTCTTGGTTCATGTGAGACTTGATCAAAGACCACCATGGTCCTATCAGATAATATCTTTTCAGAAACAGTCTGTGCTAGAATGTCTGTTGCAGCAATTTCTTCGTGAATTTGAGGTGGTGAAAATGGATTTTGATCAACAGATAACGCTTGGTCAGTTTCCACTGGTGCCTCTTGTTGAGAGTTTACTGAACTTGGTTCTGGCTCCTTTGTTTGAATGAGCAATCGACTCACCACATTTTCAGCAACTGCTTGACCTGGAGATTTTTCTAGTTCATCAGTTTGAGTGACTTGTTCAACAGAGATTTCTGGCTGAACTGGTGCTTCTTGTTGTTCTTGCATTGAATCTGGGACTCGCTCTTCAGCAGCAAGTGGTTCAACTAGTTCTTTAGATGGTATCTGAACTTATTGTTCTGGTTGTTCAGTTGAAGGAGCAACTGATTCAGAATGTATTTCTTATAGCTGAGCTTCCAGAGCTACAGCCTGAATGATTTCATCAATGTTTGCAAAAGATAGTTCAGTTTCAAAATACAGCTGATGTTCAACCTGAGAAGATTGAGGCATATCCTGAACTGGCTCTTCAGCAGCCGGTTGTGGAGATGGCTCGTTCTGTTGGGAGGAGGATGAATCTTTTTCTGCATTTGAATTGGAGGATTTGTCAGGAAGAACCAATTCCTGATCCTGTTCCCAAAATCTGATTTCACCTTGTAGACCACTGAGATTTGTGTCCAGTTGGGTGATCACAGCTCTATCATTATATGCAGTTGGACCTGTGGGATTGTAGTTGGATTTCAGCTTTGCAACCATTCTAGTCAGCTTTTTGGCTCGAATTTGATCAAAGAAATATTTTTGCCTTTCCAATGCCTGGCCAATAGTAGCAGCTTTGACTATTTTCAGCACAATTGCTTCAAGTTTAATAAACTTTTTCAGTTGGGATTTATGCTTCAACTCTTTGGCAAAAATCTCAGTCCTAAAACTTTTCCAATTATCAAAAGATTTTAATTTCGAAGTGGCAAATGCGTTGACCTGTTCCAAAACCAGGTCAATGTGAGTTTGGATGGTATTAGATGGCCTTGGTTCTTCAACTAGCTTGCCCTTTCCTTTTTCAGTTGTGAGAATGTGAGGAATATCCAGACCAGAGTGAGTGGTTTCCACTGGTTCCCTCAATATAACACCTTTAGATTTGACCCGAGGCAAAATGGAAGGTCGATTTACATGAGTCAAAGGAGCTCTTACCTTAGCGGGTGCCTTTTCTTTAGTAACTGAATCATCAGGTGGGACTACCTGCAAAGGGATAGCCTGAATAGGCTGTTCGGCAGCTGATTGAGTAATTTTCTCAGTTGGAAAGACTTCCACCGCTGTTATTGGTTTAGTTCTTTGCGTCCTCGGTCTCTTGACAAGCTTAGGAGAAGGAGTTTTCTCCGAATCTGATTCACTGAGAATCAGTTTTCGTTTTGCAGTTTTCAGTTGGGCCAAAGTTTTGGCCTCCTTAGCTGATTTTGGAGCAGGTGATTGTGATTCAATCTCCTGTTTGGTTTTTGGCGGCAAGATGTTTTTAGCAGTGAAGACTTTGAACTTAGATAATGTTCCAGCATTGTCAGCTACCAATCCCTTTAGTCTCAAAAGATAACTGATTGGAATGACAAAGCCTCTTGACTGTTTGGTTGATTGAAGCATATTCTTCAGAGTATTGAAAATAATATGTCTCCAGTTGGCTTTCTTTTCTCCCATGATGATGGTCATCACCTGGAATTTCTCAAGTGTAAGGGCAGCATAAGATCCGGCCTTAGCCAATATGTCCTTCGCCACAATGTCGGATAATAACTGTATTTCTGGTTTCAGCTCTTTCTTTGGATCGGAAACTTTGATTTTCCGTCCATTAGCATATAGCAAAGATTGCATTTCCTCAATGTCAGATGTTTTGATTTCAGAGACGTTGACGTACCCATCAGTTGGCAAAGAGAAAATTTCTCCGAAGGTTTCTTCAGATAGGATCAACAGCTGATTATTGACAGTTACAGAGATGCTTCCATCAGCAGTGACAAACCCCTTCATATAGAATTCATTTACTTCCTTGGGGTATATTTCCTGCGAAGATTGTCCCAAAAACATTCTGAGACCAGCAGATTCAATCTTCAGAAAAACGTTTTTAACATCAGCTTCTTGAACTGATAAAATTGAGTCAAAATCAATGGCCATAGCGTTCAACATGTAAGCTGGGATTTGATTCGCCATTTCAACAGATAAAATGATCTGAAATTCGTAAACGATAAGCTCTGGAATTAGTATGCTATTAGAAACTGATTGTATGCGTAAGAACAAAACTGAATTGAAGCGGGCTTAGTACAGTTGTTCGTGACTGTTCAAATTCGGGACACGTGTCAGTCCATTAAAAATTTTGAAGTAAAACTATGTGTACGTGTGCTGTGGGCGTTTGTGAAAAAGATGAACGGTTTAAAATAGGTCACGTTATGAATCTGCAGTCACGTCAGTTGATTTGGAATATAATAAGTTTTAAATTTGTTAACTTATGTGAGAAGATTTGTAAAATATCCAGCTGAACGATCAGTTGGGAAACTGATTCATTTCAGTTGAGAGTTCACAAACAATTGTCTTCTCAGTTAACCTCTTTAAAACTGATATTCCCCCTTAATCGATGCATAAAATAATTAAAGCGACGATATAAAATAAATTTAAAGGTCAGAAAGATTATCGTTTGCTGAAACGTTGACGACCCTTCATCTTCCATGACTCTTGGCTATAAGTAGAAGTGACATGGTTAGTTTCAGTCATATTGAAAAACATATTCAAAGTAAAAAGAATGGCAGATGCTAGTAGCTCGAGTGCTTCGCCATTTTCTTTGGAGACTAGGAAGGCTGTGATAGAAGATGAAGTCTTCTATGAGAGTCTTCACTACTGGGAGAAGCTTCAGAAGCTTGAGTTCCTGTATAATACTGGCGAGGCTACCACTCCCGAGCTGATGGCAGAGTTGAGAAAAGTGCGGGAGCACTTGCACATAGCTGTGTGGGTGGATATCTTCACAGATGGTCATATCTATCAGCTGATGCTTCGAAAGGAGCTGAAGATCCTTAGGCGCATAGCTGGTTCTCACAGCTTTTCCAAGACATCTACTGGACCTTTATCTGCTTGGTTGAAGATGTGGATAATTGTTGTAGAAGAGAAATATAATGATGTAATCCAAGCAAATATTTATGGTTGAATGAAACATTTATTTTGGCTTAACTTTGTTTTTCTTTTTCCTGCAAATAATAAATTTCATTAGTTATTATATATGAATTACGATCATAAACAGATGAACTGATGACTGGTTAAGCGTTAAGTAATAAATATCAAACTGATATCAGTTGATAATGAACAACTGATAGTTAAGAAGCCTCGGTAAATGAGAAAGACTCTTCGGTTGATTTGAGTTTCTTCAGTTTCTTCAACATTTAAATTTCATCTGTCTATAAATAAGATGATAGAATGTGAGATAATAACAGTTCAATATGTCGGATTCAAGTAACTCTGATGCATGCAGTATTTCGCATATTCAAGTTAATGAGCAATTAAGTCCTTATTTAGAAGAATTGAAGAAGACGATGGAAGAATATGTCTTGATGAAAGTGATGTCAACATGGTTCAAGATTCATGATTTGCAGAGGGTAAGTAGTAGTGGTGCTGTTCCTACTCGTGCTCAAGCAGCAACAGCAAGAAAATACATTGATCGTTTTGAAGTTAGGCATGTTACAGATCTGATTGATGACAAATGTCTGTTAGAAGCAATGTTATGGAAGGAATGTCATGTGGTTGAGAAGATTTCTACAACTAGGTCATTTTCTAGAATCCAAATTTATGAGTTGAATAATTGGATTAGAGAATGGCAGGATTCAGTTGGTTCTATGATATCTTCTGTAAACTGGGATCGATGGTATTCTTAATAAAGTATTATTTTCAATTTGTTGTGTTCTTATTTTCTGCAAATAATTCTATTAGTAAAGCAACATTAGTAATAATTTTAAGACAGATCAATTAAACCAAGAATATTGCGAAAGTAAGAAAACTTAGTCTCGGGTAATGGTTTGGTGAAGATGTCAGCTGCTTGTTGCTCAGTTGATACATACTCCAGTCTAATGTCCTTCTTCAAAGCATGATCTCTAATGAAGTGGTGTCTGACATCTATATGCTTTGTCCTTGAGTGAAGAACTGGATTATAGGTGATGGCAATTGTACTCGTATTGTCACAAAATATGGGCGAATTATTTGTAATTACTCCATAATCTCTCAGTTGTTGGTGGATCCAGATCAGTTGTGCACAGCAACTACCAGCAGCAAGGTATTCTGCTTCAGTTGTTGAGGTAGCTATAGATGTCTGCTTCTTGCTGAACCAAGAGATCAGCCTGTCTCCTAGAAACTGACAAGATCCACTTGTACTTTTACGATCAAGCTTACATCCTGCATAATCTGCATCTGAATATCCAACTAAATTGAAGTAGAGTCTTTAGAATACCATAACCCAACATTTTGTGCACCCTTAAGATATTTGAAAATTCTTTTAGCAGTTGAGAAATGTGATTGCTTAGGATTTGCTTGAAATCTAGCACACATACACACAGCAAATACAATATCAGGGCGACTGGCAGTTAGGTATAACAATGACCCTATTAAACCTCGATATAATGTCGCCTCAACTGATATTCCCCCTTGATCAGTGTTCAATTTTACTGATGAGCTCATGGGAGTTTTTGCAGCTGAACATGATTCCATGCCAAATTTCTTCAGCAGCTCCTTTGTATATTTAGTCTGACTGATAAATATGCCAGTCTCCAGTTGCTTCACTTGCAGTCCAAGAAAGAATGTCAGTTCACTCATCATGCTCATTTCAAACTTATCCTGCATCAGCTTAGCAAACTTTTCGCATAATTTGGGATTTGTTGACCCAAATATGATATCATCAACATAAATTTGAACTAATAAAATGTGATTATTCTTAGTAAATTTGAACAAGGTTTTATCAACTGATCCAATAGAAAAATCATGATCAGTTAGAAATTTTGAGAGATTTTCGTACCAAGCTCTGGGAGCTTGTTTAAGACCATATAATGCTTTGTTCAAATGATATACATGATCAGGAAAGTTGTGATTTACAAAACCTGAGGGTTGTTCAACATAAACTTCCTCTTGTAGCTGGCCATTTAGGAATGCACTTTTTACATCCATTTGATAGACTTTGAAGTTCTTGAATGAAGCATAGGCAAGGAATATTCTGATTGCCTCCAGTCTTGCAACTGGTGCGTATGTTTCATCGTAATCAATTCCTTCCTCTTGCCTATATCCTTGTGCTACCAGTCTCGCTTTATTGCGCACAACTGAACCATCCTCGTTCAGTTTATTTCTGTATACCCATTTTGTCCCTATAATAGTTTTTGAAATTGGTCTTGGAACTAAGTTCCAGACATTGTTATAAGTGAACTGATTTAGCTCTTCTTGCATTGCATTTACCCAGTTAGGATCAGCAAGAGCTTCATCAGTTTTCTTTGGTTCTAGTTGTGAGACAAAAGCTGAATAGATAAATAAATTTAGTATTTGATTGCGAGTTCTTACTGGATCAGATGGATTTCCTATTACCAGCTCAGGTGGATGTGATTTTCTCCATCTATACTCAGTATTTGTTGTATCAGCAATTTCTTCAGTTGG
This sequence comes from Primulina tabacum, assembly GCF_025594145.1. Lineage (NCBI taxonomy): Eukaryota > Viridiplantae > Streptophyta > Magnoliopsida > Lamiales > Gesneriaceae > Primulina > Primulina tabacum. Next base: position 10,537,768 of record NC_134560.1, on the reverse strand, counting down.
TAACTGAATACAGTTTTCAGTCTCAGTTGGTGCTTCGTCAACTGGTATTTGAATGTTATCATTATTCTCTATCAACTGATCATTAGCAACGACTTCCTGTGCATCTGATTTATCCAGTACTTCTGGTTCAGGTGTTTGAAATATGTTTTGATTATTATGACATTCATTTTTGTCATCATCTTCCAAACTGATATCTGTAAATCGATCAACTAGCTCAACTTCATCAGTTGGCTTATCAGTTAGTTCAGTTTCATCGAAATCAACATGAGCTGATTCTTCAACATTTAGGGTTTTCTTGTTGAAGACTCTATAAGCTATACTAACTGATGAGTATCCAAGAAATATTCCCTCTGCAGATTTAGCATCAAACGCTTTTAAATAATTTTTACCATTATCAAGGATAAAACATCTGCAGCCGAATACTTTGAAATAAGTAATTATACTTTTTCTTCCATGCCAGATCTCATATAGTGTTTTCATATGATTCTTATTAATCATTGATCTGTTCTGAGTATAACACGCAGTGTTTACTGCCTCTGCTTTAAGGGTCCTGATTTCTCCTCTCAGCTACACCATTTTGTTGAGGAGTTCTGGCTGCTGAGAGCTCATGCTTAATTCCAGCATTCTCTAGAAAATTTGAAAGAGTTTGATTGATGAATTCAGTTCCTCGATCTGATCTGATTCGATCAATTCCAACTGATTTTTCATTTAAGATTCTTTTGAAGAGCTTTGTCAGTTGTGAAGCAGTATGGTCTTTATATTTGAGAAAAATAACCCAAGTAAATCTTGAAAAATCATCTACGACTACCAAGGTATATTTCATTCCCCCCTAAGCTCATGACTGGTATAGGACCAAAGAGATCTATGTGCAACAGTTCTAAGCATCGGGATGAAGATTTACAACCCTTATTTTTAAAAGAAGATTGTACTTGTTTACCATACTGACATGCTGAGCAAAGTTTTTCTTTTGAAAAGTTTATTTTTGGCAAACCAGTTACAAGTTCATGTTTACTCAGATAGGCAATGGTTTTAAAGTTTAAATGGTTTAGTCTCTTATGCCACAACCAGTTTTTAGATGATTTGGAAGCAATAAAACAAATTGGTGCATAAGTTTGATCATTCCAACTGATTTTATATGTGTTTCCACAACGTTTGCCAGTTAGTATGATTTCATCAGTTGAAGTTTTGACTGAACATGAGTTTTTGTCAAAATGTACTAAGAATCCACTGTCGCATAACTGACTGATGCTGATCAAGTTATACTTCAGGTTTTCTACCAATAAAACTTCTTTAAAAGTAAAGTTACCATGGATAAGCTTACCCTTACCCACAGTTTTACCTTTGGAATTGTCCCTAAAACTGATATTTGGACCACTGTATTTGATCAGTTGAGATAGCACACTTGCATCTCCTGTCATATGTCGCGAACATCCACTGTCCAAATACCATATTGAGTTCTTGTTTGTACCTGTTACCTGCAGTCACACACATAATATAATTTGGTACCCATATTTATTTGGGTCCTGAACTGATTAGTCCTTTAGGAACCCATTCTTGGATTAGTCTAACAGACTTTCCAGTAGCTGGATTCCAAATGGTTTTCTCGGCTTTTGTGTGCTTGTGTAGTGTACGGATGATACAATATGTGTTTTAGCTTTATTCAACTAATTGTTCAGTCTATATCTCTTCTGAACTGGCTTGCAGTTATAGTAATTGGAATAGCCATTCGAATAGTTTTTGTAAAATCTCTTTGATGACTGACTTTGTGAATCAGTTGAGAATTTTTGACTATAACCAATCCCATATCTTCTAGCCTTGTTCATATTCTCAGTAGGTTGCTCAATCAGTTTACTGGGCTCAATTTGTTCTTGTACCACTGCTGATTTGACAAAGTGAATGTATTTCCCTTTGTCTATTGTTAGCTTTGGTTGAGTATCATTTGGATACATTTCTCCTTGAGTGTTGAATCCTAAACCAGTTTTATCAAAAACTGATTTTTGTGAAATCTGCATCTCATTTAGTGCAGTAGATGATTTGTTCCAAGACTGAATAAGCTCAGTTTGTTTTGAGTTTTCAAGCATCAACTTCTGTATTAATGACTGATTTTTGTTTCTTTCTGCTTTTAACTCAGCAATTTCCCTTTTTAGACTCAACCCATCGACTGATTCATCAGTTTTGGTTTTATTGTCTGTGGGATCAGTTTGCTTTGCTTTGATTTCTTCAAATGATGATGCAAGCTTTTGATACTCATTTACCATGTCATGTAGTGTTAGAATGAGTTCTTCTCGTGTGAAATCAGTTGAGCTGAAATCAAATACCTGTTGGCTAGATGATTCTTCTGCTGCATCATTAACCATCAAGAACTTTACTTCCTCATCATCACTAGAACTGCATGAGCTTTCTGGTTCCGACTCTTCACTGTCAGTTTCTGCCCATTTAGATTTGTTTTCTTCAGCTAAGAGTACCTCATGTTTCTTTCTGAAGACCTTCTTATCTTCCTTGAGTCTTTTTTTGCGTTCATATGATTTCTTTCTTCTATCAGTTGAGCCTTGACTGTCCTTCTTGGATTTAGGACAATCAGCAATGAAGTGACCTTATTTGCCACAGTTATAGCAGGCATTTGGTTCATCTTTGGAATTATTCCTTTGGTATGGCTTCTGGAAGTTCCCTTGATTCTTTCTCATGAACCTTCCAAATTTTTTGATGAACAATGACATAGCATCATTACTCAACTGATCAGTAGATTTTTCGACTGAACTGATTGATTCAGTTCTGACAGCAGCTAGAGCAGTTGTGGCAGAGGTAGATGGTTCTCCTTCTCTGGTCTGCAGCTCAAATTCATAGGCCTTTAAATCAGCAAACAGATCATGAAGTTCGATCTGGTTCAGATCTTTGGACTCCCTCATTGCCATGGTCTTGACATCTCATTCCTTGGGAAGACCTCTTATTACCTTCAGTGCAATCTCTTTGTTGGTATACACTTTTCCAAGTGCATTTAGCTCATTGATGATATTGCTTACTCTTTCATCATACTCGTGCATCGATTCTCCTGCCTTCATTTTGATGTTATCAAACTTTTGCACTGCAACAGAAAGTTTATTTTCTTTGGTTTGATCATTTCCTTCACACAGCTGTATCAGCTTTTCCCAAATTTCTTTGGCTGTCTTACACATTTTTATTTTGCTGAAGGTTACTTTGTCCAGCGTTTTGTACAGAATGTCTTTAGCCACATTATCAAGATTTACTTTTATTTTATCTTCAGTTGTCCATTCATCTCTGGGCTTTTCTATTCTTTGTGGTGCTCCTTCTATAATGGCAACTGCTGTATTTGTTTTTAGAATCTTCATGGGTCCATCAGTTATGACATACCACATGTCATCATCTTGTGCAGCTAAATGAGCCTGCATTCTGATTTTCCAATCGTCAAATTCTTCTCTGGAGAACATGGGAATTTTGTTGAATGAAGCCATGCTGGCAAGTTTTTAGATCAAAAGTATTCAAGAACAAGATTCAACCGCTCTGATACCACTTGATAAGATCGATTAACGTATCAAGAGTGTTTAGAAGGGGGGGGGGGATTGAATAAACACTCACAGTTAAAACTGGTCTTTTCTAATTTTGAGTTCAGTTTGGTGACAAACTGATTCTCGGAATCTTGTTGGTCAATGACAATCAGTTAAACTAAAGTAGTTGCGGAAAATAACTGACTGAAAGATAGAATACGAAACTGAAATAAAGTAGGCAAGGTTTGTGTGGGGACCCGGACGTTAATTAAAGTTTTTGATCGTTCTTAGAATTAATCAATCAATTATAATAAACAGGGTCTAAAATTTTTTTTTAAATACAAAGCGGAAACGTTATGTAAATCAATCTGAATTACATATTAAATATAAACATACAAGTCCTCTATTGTCTACAATAATCCAACTAGGTTCAACTATATATCAGTGCTGACTCCTAATTTATTTCTGAGCCCGGATCTCCACGTTATCTAGTCCAGCCTCGTTCTCTTCTTGACCCTGATCCTGTCCCACCTGTTGTCATGCACACATACAAACAAGACACCAGCCGGATAACTCCGGTGAGAATTACATTCCCAGTATAAATCATGTATACATGCAATCATATAAACAATATAAAAGCATATAACAGATATTCATAACATGTATCAAAATCAGAACATGAATCAAATATTCGTAGCATGTATCATAATCCGAAACATGAATTAATATCAATAATAACCCTTACTCTAAACATGTATCATAATCAGGAACATAAATCAACATCAATCAATGAATCAATATCTGTAACTCTTAAACTCTGACTAGACTCAATCCTAGTCTAGGGATCCCGATTTCCAGACGTTGGCATTCCATATCAATCACCAGTAATAGAAGAAACTCCAATTCTATCCACATTGATATGGTATCGATCACCAGTAATAGAAGAAACTCCAATTCTATCCACATCGATTGCCAATCGTCGAGTAACCTATACGTGATAGACATTGGCACTTTCGCCAATTTACTATCTTGTGACATCGTGCAATGTGCCCGTGGCGATCCAGCCACTATCAGGTACTTTTGTCACAAGATCACTTGAGCTTTCAACTGTTCTTTCTTTTCACTATTGCTGCTACCAATCTCGATTCGGGGAGGTAGTTGCAGTGGTTTCGGGGTTGAAAGAACATACGAAGCTTCCTTTTGTCTCATCAGAACTGTTTCTGCTCTTCTAGCTCTGTTCAAAGTGTCAGCAAAATTATTCGGTTGCTTCACATTCACCAATGTACGTATCTCTGGATTCAATCCCTGGATGAACTGATCAAACATAGCTGCATCATTTCTAGCAACGTGAGGGGCAAAACGTAGCAAAGTGAAGAACTGGGCCAAATACTCATCAATATTCAACTGACCCTGTCTCAGATTTGCAAACTCTGCACTTTTATCCTGTCTATATGATACGGGGAAAAATCTTTGATAGAATTCAACTTTAAAAACTTTCCACGTAATCACTGGACCACGCTGTTCTAAAGCTTCTTTGGTTACCAGCCACCAACTCCTTGCGATGTCCCGTAACTGGTGCCCAATCAGTTTAACTCTACAATCATCTGTGAAACCCAGAAATTCAAATAGCATTTCTATATTCTCTAACCAATTCTCACAATCAACTGGTGTCTCAGTACCGTTCAGAATCGGCGGTTGAAACGACTAAAACCTCGTCATCATTGTTTCCATCGGAGTTTCTGACACATCCATCTGATTACTCGAAGTACTACCCAATTCTCGAATTCTTCTCGGAGGTATATCTGATAATCACAAGAGTTAGCAATCACATGAGATAAATCCATCTCAGCCCCTTTCTGATCAGCTTACCTCTATTCAAGAATTGGTTCTGATCCATTTTCAAATAATACACATTACAAAATCAACTAAGATATTCATTCCAAAACAGTAAAACATACTGCAATATTAACATATACAACGTAATTCAACATTATAATAAATCACATGCTAGCAATCACATGCAAGGAAAGAAAACACATTCTACCCCGCTCACTAGCTTCTATCTCAGTCTCAAGAACCTACAGTTCTAGAACCTATTGTTCTGGAACCTAAAGCTCTGATACCACCTGTTGTGGGGAACCGGACGTTAATTAAAGTTTTTAATCGTTCTTAGAATTAATCAATCAATTATAATAAACAGGGTCTAAATTATTTTTTTAAAATACAAAGCGGAAACGTTATGTAAATCAATCTGAATTATATATTAAATATAAACATACAAGTCCTGTATTGTCTACAATAATCCAACTAGGTTCAACTACATATCAGTGCTAACTCCTAATTTATTTCTGAGCCCGGATCTCCACTCTATCTAGTCCAGCCTCGTTCTCTTCTTGACCCTGATCCTGTCCCACCTGTTGTCATGCACACATACAAACAAGACAACAGCCGGATAACTCCGGTGAGAATTACATTCCCAGTATAAATCATGTATACCATAATCCGAAACATGAATTAATATCAACAATAACCCTTACTCTAAACATGTACCATAATCAGGAACATAAATCAACATCAATCAATGAATCAATATTCGTAACTCATAAACTCAGACTAGACTCAATCCCAGTCTAGGGATCCCGATTTTCAGACGTTGGCATTCCATATCAATCACCAGTAATAGAAGAAACTCCAATTCTATTCACATTGATATGGTATCGATCACCAGTAATAGAAGAAACTCCAATTCTATCCACATCGATTGTCAATCGTCCACTGACCTATACGTGATAGACATTGGCACTTTCGCCAATTTACTATCTTGTGACATCGTACAATGTGCCCGTGGCGATCCCGCCACTATCAGGTACTTCTGTCACAAGATCACTCGACTAATACCTGCTTTATATACATTCATAGAACAAGCATATCCAGTCAAATCAATGAACATAATAATAAGAAGTATTTGATTTAGAGAAACTCAAGTATATCATACTATACTCGAGTCGATCTCCCTGGTACCACATTGACTTATACCTTTCTCTTCTCGGTCTGACGAAGACGAAGTCTCAAACTCAACTCTGTCCATCTTCAGTCTGACTCTGTCAAAGCTTTGGACTCACTGTCTGTCGATATCAATGTCCAGTTGTAGCCTGCGTCGGTAGGAATTCAGTACTGAAGTCGGATTCAAAATCTGACGGACGGATTTTGCACAAATCGAATTCTAAAGTCGGGAATCAATTTTTCCAAAGTTTTCTCGATTTCTTCATTTGCTACAAGAGAATGAATTGTGTATATATATATATATATACATACATCTCGTGCATGTAAGGCAAGTGGAGTATTGTGCATACTGCACGTCTCGCGCATATGCGCGACCAGCATCGGCGCATATGCGCGAGAAACAAAGTCTCGGCGCGTAACTTTTACCGCAGCTCGCGCATACGCGCGACTTCACCCCGCGCATGTGCGCCCAATGTTCTGTTATAGCTCCTTGGCTACTGGACACCTCGCGCATATGCGCGCCCTCACGCCGCGCATATGCGCGGGGTCTTCTGCCCAATTCGCGCATGGCTCGCGCATCACATCGCGCATGGCTCGCGCATCACATCGCGCATGTGCGCGAATGGCACACCCTCACACTACTTTGCGTGTCTTTTCTCGTCTTTTCCAGTCTAATCCTTTACGTCTATAATCACATCGATTATCCCCAAATCATTTCAGATTACGGTAATCAAATTCTCGGGCCTTACAGTTTGTTTCTGGATGTTCGGAGAATTTAATTACTCCTACGTCACCCCTTCTATCTCAAGGATAGGATATCCACTAAAAGACTTTGATCAAATACAAGAATTGTACTGACCCACTTCAGTTTGGACTTAACACTGCCAAAAACTGAAACTCTTAGTTTAACAGAATGTTCTCAGTGCGTAACTGATCTTAGCACTATCGAATTTCAACGATTATTACAACTTGCTAGTGAGCTCAAATTGTAGCCTTAACTGCTACGAATATATCAAGTAATAGTGAGCTAAGATTTTGACAGAGTGACAGCAAGCTTTTCAATAGTGTTGACTCCCTCTTGTTCTTCTGTCATATTTATAAGCTTCTTTTCTCCAACGGTAACTTGAGATGAATTTGAATCTTTGTATCCGTTGATTTCTACTTGATTATTCCTTGGACATTGTTTGCTTCATTTATTGTGATGCGGCGTCTTAATTTCTTTCGCCGAAATGCGTTTTTCTAAGCTGTATTGATTGAAGTGCGGCGTTGCAATCTTCTATGTCTCTTGACGGTTGAATGTTCTTTCCCGAGACATGTTCAGTTGAAGGGTGCTTAGGATACGGCTGAATATATCAACTGATCAGTTTCCAACTGATCAGTCTTCTTTATTAGATCAGCTGATTTCAGTTGTTAAGTCCAGTTGCTGAGTTCAGTTTACTCGATCAGGTGGTCCGTATTTTCCGTTGGTTCATATTTTGTCAAACGCCGGAATTTAGTTTCCAACAATATGCTTCAAATATCTCAGGATATCATAGATGAAATAATCATAGATAAAACGGGCATAAAATCATCAGAATACTTTTGAACACAGGGTTCATCAACCCACAAACATAACTGGGGCATTCTAAATAGAAACACTCAATCAGATGTAATTCTCGGCTAGAAATCTTCTAACTGGTCTTTCAAGTCTTTCAATTCAATCAGTACTAGCTGTCCAGTATTTCAAAAATAAGAACTGCACCTGGTACGCAATCAATGATGAAATCTATCTCTCTGACTGGAAGCAATTCTGAAATCCCATCTGAGAAAACATCAGCAATTTCATATACCACTGGCAAATCAGCCAATGATGGCTCGATTTCAGTAAATCAACTGAAAGCATAAAGAATCCCTCCATTCTTTTTTGTAATAATCGAGTCATCAACATCACCGATATCAAAGGAATTCCCGATCTAGAATTCCTACCGTAAAATTTCCTTTCGTCAGCCATATCTGGTCTGAATCTCACAATCTGCTGGAAATAATCAACGGTAGCTCTGTACTTGGTTAACATATCAATACCGATAATACAGTCAAAATCAGACAACCCAAGTACAATGCAATCTAACTCAATCTCATATCTGTCATACTCTAGCATACAAGATCTAACAGATGTCACTGATACAAAACCTCTCCCCAACAGAAAAGATATCAATACTACAGCATATAATAATTCGATAACCAAAGCATATATCAATGCAATTTATTCAAAGATATTCGTATGGAATGCGTTAGTATCTATCCATACATATGCAAAATAACCATAGAGGAAACAATTACATGTCACCATCTTCTCAGATGCGCTCTGGGCCTGTTCCTTGGTCAAGGCAACACTCTGGACTACTGTCTAGGAGGTTGGCTACCTGTCTGGCTTCCTCCTGGCCCTGGCTGTGACTGAGGAGTCGTTGGTGGTGTCTGGAAGGAGTGAATGGCAGATACTCGTCTATCTGTCTGAGCCACTGATCCAGATGATTCTGCTCCCTGGAATTCCTGGGCACCTCGTTGTGGACAAACTCTAGCAAAGTGTCCTGATTGTCTGCAGATCCGGCAACTACCGAACATACCTCGGCATTGCTCTGTGGAATGTCTTCCTCCACAAGTTCTGCAGTACTCTCCTGTATAACTCTGGCTAGAACCACTGGAGCTAGATGAACCACTCCCTAACTTCTTAAACTGTTTCTTTCGAGCTTTCAGGAAATCTTTCTTTCCCTCACTACTACTGCCACTATCAAATCTAGACGGAGATGGCAAGAATTTAGCTGTAGGTTGGTGTTTCTGTGAGTGAGCAACATACGACATTCCTCGCTGTTGCATCAAAATTGCCTCAACTCCCTTTGCCCTGTTCAAGGCATTAGCAAAATAATGGGGTCGTTCCACATTTACCATTGCAGATATTTCAGGATTCAATCCGCTGATGAACTGATCAACTACAGCTTTATCATTCCCAGCCACATGAGGAGCAAAACGTAGTAGGGTAGAGAATTTTGCTATATATTCTTCAATATTCAGCTGGCCCTGTTTCAAGTTGGCAAATTCTGTACTCTTATCTTGTCGGTATGATACTGGGAGAAATCTTTTATGAAACTCAACTTTAAAGATTTTCCACGTAATCACGGTACCATGCTGTTCTAATGCTTCTTTGGTTGTGATCCACCAACTCTTTGCGACCTCGTGTAACTGGTGCCCAATCAATCTAACTCGGCGTTCATCTGGGTAATCAAGTGAATCAAACAGCACTTCAATATCATTCAGCCAACTCTCACAATCATCAGATGTCTTAGTACCCTTCAGAATCGGCGGTTGAAATGACTGAAACCTCTTCAACATTGTTTCCATCGGAGTTTCTGACACATCCATCTGATAAATCGAAGTACTACCTGGTTCTGGAATTCTTCGAGGAGGTATATCTGATTACCAAAAGAATTAGTAACCAAATACAACAAACATGTTTCAGTCCTCCTCTGATCATCTTACTGCTGATCAAGAATCGGTTCTGATTCATTCTCAAATAATACATGTGATTAATCAAATCAGATAATCAAGTAAACATGTAGTTTTAACGCAGTAAATCATGCTAGCAATCAAAATCAAGGAAAGAAAACTCATTCTACCCCGCTCACTAGCTCTCCTATCTTAGTCTACAGACCTATTTCTCTGATACCACCTGCTGTGGGGACCCGGACGCTAATTCATTTCTTAATAAAACATCTTTGGGAATAATTAGATCAATTAAATAAACAGGGTCTAATTTTTTTTTTAAAATACAAGATTACTCAACATATGAAATAACTCTTATTTCATTTACAAGATCAATATCCAGATCTAAGTAAAAGTCCTATACAAAAGTAAATCATAATAACTACTGTTCATTCACTACATGTCCGGTGATGAAACAGATCTACTTCTGGGTCTGAATCTCCACGCTAAACTAGTCCTCTCTCGTCCTCGTCTTGACCTTGATCCTGTCCCACCTGTTGTCATGCACACATACAAACAAGACAACAACCGGATAACTCTGGTGAGAAATACATTCCCAGTATAAATCATGTATACATGCAATCATATAGGCAGATATAAAAGCGTGAAACAAATATCAATAACATATATCAAATCTGGAAGACATAAATCGATATAAAACTATCAATCAAACTCTGACTCACAATCTCTGACTCGACTCTTTCCTAATCTAGGGATCCCGATCTGAATAAGAACATAACACCCACCTACTCTCCCGATCGTGGTGGTAGTACGTTCTCATTCACGGACTCTGGTCCTCTCAGTATCGAATCTCGGCGATAGGAGCTGCTCTTCTCCTAAGCAACATCGATAGGACCAAACGTCCGGTGTCTTGGCGACTCAGCTGAAGACTTGGCACATCAGCAATGACTAGGCACATCAGCCCATAACTCTACATATCACATATGCTTAGCTATAAATCAATAAAATAAGCATAACGATCTCAAACATTGCAACATATCGAGGCAATGACAACTCAGTATGTGATTTTGGGAAACTCAAGTTGAATCAAACTCGAGTTGTGCAATCCCGAATCAACATTAATTTATACCTTTCTCTTCTCGGTCTGACGAAGTCGAAGTCTCGAATTCAACTCTGTCCATATTCAATCTGGTAATGACAATATCGAATATACTGTGTCAATGTACAACTCAATTCAAGACCTGTTCTGATCAATACTCAAATCTAGACATAATCTGATCAATGTCAACTATACAACGATACAATCTCAATCAATAACGAATCTGATTAATATCAATCTACTGATGTTTCGACGGCATAACAATACAATCTCAATAACCTCGTCAATCTCAACATCACAGATATAATAGCACGGCCCATAATCAATATCAGTACAACCCATAATCTCAACAATAAATAACAGATCATAATCTCAAACATGTACAATCTCGATCATATCAGTTCTGAAAATCATAACAATTGCATACACAGTCTGTTCTCCGATCTGACTTCAATTATACGATGTCTAATATCGTAAGAACAACATAAATGAATCATATCCGATTCTGGTAGTATCATAATTTCAAACCATGTCTAAACGTAACAAAACTTACGTCCAGTTAAAGCTCTCGTCAATAGGAACACGGTGCTAAAGTCGGATTGAAATTCTGACGGACGGATTCTGCGTAACCTTCAACTTCTCGCACGTAAGGACTTGGAGCTTTTCCCTTCGTTTTTTCCTTTTCCTTTCTCAATTCGGAATGAAGGAAGTAATATATATATATATATATATATATATATATATATATATATATATATATATATATCCCATGCATGTATAGAAACGTGGCTCGCTTCTTTAAGAAACACGTCTCGCGCATATGCGCGACCCTCCTTGGCGTGTCGCGCATATGCGCGAGACAAGATGTCTCGGCGCGTCATTCTCACGGTAGCTCGCGCATATGCGCGCCCTTGCTCGGCGCATATGCGCGAGGTCCTTCACAAGTTTCTGCCACCCTCGCGCATATGCGCGAATCCTGGTCGCGCATATGCACGAGGTCTTCTGCCTGCCTCGCGCATATGCGCCCGGCGGGGTCGCGTATATGCGCGAGGGCCCCTCCTCGCACATCATTAAATCTTCTTTTCGTCTATCCCAGTCTGACCCGTTCCGTCTATAATCACATCAATTTATCTACAAATCATTTCAGATTATGATAATCAAATTCTCGGGCCTTACATCCACTCTTTTTCCTATTCTTTATAAATGATCCACTTGCCCCGAAATGACCTGGACCAATAGGGAAATCCCAATTCATTGGGCCTACACTTCCACAAATAATTGAGACAAAATATTGTACTCTTTGGCCATATTATGAAGTGTAGTGACAAGGTCTTATCATGTAAATTCACTAGATCCGAAATCAAATACGTCGTCATCATCTTTTTCTGGTTCTGAATTTTCCATTAGGCACCCGACCGACTCATCTTCAATGTTACTTGAGTCGGTTTTTGATCCAAAAGACTCACTCTCTAATTTTACCGACTTGCTCTTGTTTTCCTCATCAATAATTATTTTCTGATCTTTCTTCTTCTCGAATAATCTTTTCGCATTCTTCGATTATATCGTCTCAAATAGTTTTTTTTATCATATTTCCTGGGCCAGTTACAATCTGTAATAATGTGACATTTCTTGCCATAGCTAAAACAAACTTGACCATCCTCTGTATAGTCATTTTTATGATAGGATTTAGTAAATTTATATTGATTCTTGTGCATAAATTTACTAAACTTTTTGAAGAGCAGAGAAATGGCCTCATTCCTCAATTGCTTGGAAGATTTTTCGCTTGAAGTCTACTCAACCAGAAGAGCAACAACGGTCGCAGCCACAGCTTTCGTCGATTGGGATGTGGATGTCTCTTCTTCAATTCAAATCTCAAGCTCTAACTTGTAGGATTTGAGGTAATCAAATACGTCATGCAACTCCAGTTTGCTTAGATCCTTGGATTTTCTCATGACCACCATTTTTACCTCTCACTCTTTAGCAAAGCTCACATTATCTTCAATGCAATTCACAGTTAGAATATTACATACCAAGAGATGAAAATTAATAATGATATTGCTAAATCGTTCATCTAACTCATTGAGATTTTCTCCAAGATTCATCTTGGCATTGTCGAATTTCTAAATAGCCAAGGTCAACTTGTTATCTTTTGTATGGTCGTTGCGCTCATAGAGTCGAGTCAGCTTCTCCAAAATCACTTTATATGTGGAACTTGTTTTTAATTTTACTAAAATAATTTATCTAAAGTTCGATAAATGATATTCTTGGCCATGTTGTCCAGGTTGGCCTTTTTTTGTTCCTCGGTGGTCTACTTGAACATGTGCTTTTTCCATCATCTATGGAGAACCTTCAGATATTGCAATGGTTATGTTTGCTTTTAGGATCTTCATTGGACCATCAATGATAAAATTACACATGTTAGCGTCATGTGCAGATAAATATGCATGCATACAAAATTTCCAATTGTCGTAATCTTCTATATGAAATCTTGTTGAAATATGTCATTTGAGTTCATGTGCTAGATTTCTCATATCTTAAGAAAACATCGGGCCACAAATAGTGCGGGAAATGATCCGATGATTCTTACGAATATTATATATTCAAATATAGCAAATAAACAAGATAAGAAAATGCAGTGAAAGAAGTAGCACATGGATTTTATGGATGTTCAGAGACTCAAGCTCCTATAATTTCTTCCACTTAGGAAGAACTTCACTAGAAAACTTTGGTTTTACGACTCTTCATAACAACCCGACTCAACCTTATGACTTATCTACTTCCTAAGTCAAAACTCCTAGTTAACTCAAACGGTTGAGACACATTGTGTAATATCCAAGCCTGGTGAACAGTACGGTTTAAGATTTCATACATTTATTGACTACTTGGTCAAGTTTAAGTATAGTTTGGATGTTAAGAGTTTCGATTTATGATTTATAGTATGGTTGGTTATAGATGACGTGTAGTGTTATAGTAGCGGCGTTACGATTAAATTCATGATAATTTATATATTGATCCAAATGAGGTGAAGCTACTTCCATTAGAAAGATAAGACATAAGGCTATAACTTTCTTGTTTTGGGTTTTGTTCAAATAATTGTGGAAGATAAGCCAAAAGTGCCCCGAAGTCTGTCGTGTGTTTCGTCGTTCCTCCAGTGACACATGTTGGGAGATTTAGCATAACTTTTTGCTCAGATCTTCAAATGACATGAGGCTAATTGTAGATGCAAGCCAAGACATAGAGCTACAACTTTCCTGTTTACCACTTTTCCTAATTCTGAAGGAAAAAGGACTTTCGGAAGCGATCTTTGAAGTGGCTGCGCGCAGAGCGCGCCCGAGCGGGAATAAATGTCCGCCCGGGCGGGCCTTGTTCAAAAATATTGTGTTTTGGCCGTGAGTTCCGCGCTCGAGCGGACAAAGATGTTCGCCCGGGCGGCCAGCGATGTTTAAAAAACGTGTTTTGGTATTTTAAGTGATATAATAGAAGGAGTTGGCCCATTTTTCCTCATTCTTTACCAATTCTCTCGGTTCTTCAGCTCAAGAGGAGGTTAGGGTTCTTATTTCTTCCATTTGTTTCTTTGATTCAAGCATCTTGTTGGGTATTTGAGGTGAGAACAAGATCATTGTAGGTTCAAGAAGCTAAGGTAAGCTTGTGGTTTAGTTATTTCTTGGTTTATGGTGTTGGGGAGAAATCATGGAATGTTGATTGTGTTGGTTTTATGGGTTTGTGATTATTAAGTTGTTGATGATTCAATACATGGTTTATTGTTGTAGGATTTGTACCAAGAGATTAGAATCAAGATTTCCATTGGTTGTAAGTGGAATTCATTCCTTGTGCTCACATGAATTATATGTATTGTATTTCAATGGTTTTAATATGGTATTCCCTTCCATTTGATTCATGTTATGTATTGATACACTTTGTTGTATATTAGAGGCATTTTTATGTCTCAATTATGTACAAGGGAATGCAAGAGAAAAGAGTCTTCAAAGTGTTTGATTTATTGCCAAAGAGAGAGTTTAAATTGATTTATTGGATTGATAAAGAGATAGTAAGAGATTGCATGCAATTAGTTGATCAACGACCATAGGCTTATATCCCAACAGAGTATCGATTTATATCGATGGGATATAGGTACAGAGACAGAGATACTATTTAAATATCAATCCACCAGAGAAAAGAGAAATATCATCGTTATTGTTATGCTATACTATATTATTCATGTTTTAAAAGTTAGATGGTATTTAATGATTTCAAAGCCATGTTTTACAGAGTATGATATGTACAGATTGTTATGTAAGAGTTCCACTTGCTGAGTTTTTATACTCATTCCAGTTATTTCATGTGATGCAGATAAGAGTGACGGGCCAGGACGTTGATTGGAGCCGAGGTCATATGCATAGAAAGAAGATGGAAGGAAGAAGGCTATTATGTTAGCATTTTGGACATGATCAAAAACGATATTTTGTATTTTGATGCAACATTTGATGGATCATGTATATACTTTTGATTGAAATTGTGTTTATGTCAAGAAAGTTATAAATCCTTCCTCCCTTCAAGTAAAATTTTTAATTTCCGCTGTGTTATTTTATGAAATCGGTCAGAGGCGTTGCATTTAGTGGTATCAAAGCAACGTTCTTCGGACCAATGCATATGACTTCGTCTACTTTCAACAGTCCGGATATGTCTTCTTCTACATCTATTTATTGTCATTGGTTGATATGTATTATGTGAGCACATTGTAGGATTTAATGCCTCCTAAGAGAAAAGCTTCAGAGGGTGAGGATAGCTCCTCATCGAGAGTTGTCGACGAGTTCGGCAAATTATTGAAAGAGCAAGCCAAGGTTCACAGTGAGCAGATTCAACAGTTGTTCCGTTTGCAAGGTTCAGGTCAAGGTAGAGGCCAAGAGAGAGGCCAAGGGAATCAAGCAGTTGGGACTAATGGGATCTTAACTGCTTTTAAGAGGATGGATCCGCCTGAGTTTGCACGAAGCACTGATCCATTGATGACTGTAGAGTGGATTAAAGCACTTGAGGCGATATTTGATCATCTCAAGTATGAAAACAATGATAGAGTTGGTTGTGCAGTTTTCATGCTAGTCAAAGCTGCACGTATTTTGTGGAATGCCACTAAGGTAGGTGTTGATGTTCCGGCATTAAAGTGGCAAGATTTCACGGATCTTTTCTATGACAAGTATTTCCCGGATGCACTTCGAGCTCGGAAGGTGACTGAGTTTTTAGAGCTTCGGCAAGGAGGTATGAATGTTGATGAGTACATCTTGAAGTTCGAGGAGGGCTGTCTGTTTGCCCTATACATTGCCTCAAATGACAAAGACAAGGGTGCTCATTTTATTAGAGGACTTCGAGCAGAGATCAGGAGGGACATCAATATGTCTAAGGCGGTGACATTTAAAGAGATTGTGGCTAAAGCATTGTTAGCCGAGCAAGATGAGAAGGATATTGCTAGAGAGAGACAGGCGAGGCACCAGGCTATTGCTCAAAGAGGTCAAGGTTCGAGCCAAAGAGGACAAGACAGTTACAAGGGGAAAGGCAAGATAGAGCCGAGTTCTAAAGCACCGACAGTCCCGTTTGACCCAGAGAAGTCATTGTGTCCCAAGTGCAGTAGGCCTCATAGGGGTGAATGCAGGTTTGGTACTCACACATGCTACCGAGTGGTACTGCAGGCCATATCGCCAAGGACTGTCCGAGAGGATCGAGTAAAGAGAAGGTGTAGGGTCGCATCTTCACCATGACGAAGGAAGGTATAAATCCTGATTCTTCTGTGATCTCTAGCACTATCTTAATTTCAGGCAGAGTAGCTACGACATTGATTGATACAGGTGCTACTCATTCTTTTATGTCTGAACTATTTTTGAGATCGTTGGGTTTAGTTCCTTATGTTCTTCCCCTTCAGTTTAATGTTGTATTGCCTTCTGGGGATGTGTTTTGCCCGACGTCTATTATGTATGCGTGTACTGTTCAAATTGATGAGCGAGTGGTCTATGCCGATTTGATTGTTATTCCGATGGTTACGTTTGATATTATACTTGGCATGGATTGGCTATCAACTTACCGTGCAGTGATTGATTGTGTTGCCAAGAAGGTGAAATTTGTAGATGATGAAAATAAGGAAGGTATGCTCGCCAGTGCAGGTACTTCGCTGGTTCTTCCTTTTATTTCATGTCTTGAGGCTAAGAAGTTCTTGTTTAGAGGTTGTGATGGGTTTTTGGCTTCGATTGTTGATACGGATAGAATTGTGAAGTTGAATATTGATGATATTGATGTTGTGAGAGAGTTTCCTGATGTATTTGAAGATGATGATCCGAGTTTACCGCCGGACAGAGATGTAGAGTTTGTGATTGATCTAGTCCCCAGAACGGTTCCTATTTCTAAGGCTCCGTACAGAATGGCCCCTACAGAGATGAAAGATGTTGGGACACGGGCTCTAACTCAATTCTTTTCGGGATTAATCGGAACTTTATTCAAAATGTGGGTCAAAATTTTGCTTTTTAACATTAATTCAAATGCATGTAAACAAGCACAAGATAGTTCTATATTTATTTCATTACAACAAACATAATATACCTGTCTTGTTTTGTCCATATTTTACAAACCAGAATTTAAGTACAGTACATGTCAAAAGTACAACTACTAGTTCATCTGCTACGCCCGTGATCACCACGCTATGTCCATCTCTCATCTCTGTCGCGACCCTGATCCTGCCCCACCTGTTGTTATGCACACATACAGACATAACAACAGCCGGAAACTCCGGTGAGAACAAATCCCAGTATAAAACATGTATGCATGCTGATACATAATCATAAATCATGAATGCAAGCAATAACAATGGGTTCCATAGTCTATGAAATCAATCTATATAAACATGCAATTCAAATCAAATCATGTCTTGACTCGACTCAACTCTAACTCTAGGGATCCCGATGTGAATAAGACGTCACTGTCTGTCACCTACTCTCCCAATCGTGGTAACTGTACGTCTTATTCCTAGACTTCGGCCCCGTCTGTATCGAATGTCTACAATCGGATTGAATCTGGTCCGAAGCGTCGATACCACCGAACGTCTAGTTTAGCAAGTCTGCCAATGACTCTCCTATCTCAATGCTTGAATATAAATCTATAAACAAGACATAATCATAATCAAATATAAATAACAAATCTAGTATGTGATTTAGGGAAACTCCAACCAAGTCTAATTCGAGTCGTATCTCCCGAATTCACATGAATTATACCTTCTTGTCGTTGGAATCAATCGAGATCTCGAAGTCGATTATAAAGTCTATCACTTCAATCAGAAATGGCAATGTATAGATGTACTCTATCAAGATACAATTCAAAGCAAGTCTGATACAACTCATTATTCAATCACCATTTAATCTCGACGGCATAACAGTGTAATTCTTGATACAAATCAACTCAATTATCATTACTCAATAATAATCCACATAATCCTCAACGCATCTCCATCATAGTTTCAGAATCTGCACAATCTCATACACATATAAGCTGGAATTTCATACAACTCGCATACGACATCCGATAATCGATCCGTTTACGATTCTACGACATCTATAATCTCAAGAACATATAATCACAAGTATATCAGCATTGCTCCAACATGTATATTTCAAAACGTGCTGAAAAGATATAGAAAGTATACCCTTTTTGAAGCCTTGTCAAGAGGAACACGAATCTCGTCTCGTATTTAAGTTTGGATGTGTAATTCTTCCAAAATCATAACCTTAAAGCAAAAGGAATTGAAGCTTCTCCCCACTCTCTCTCGTTCTCAGCTGATGGAAGTGGTGAAAGTGAAGACTCAGCACATTTCTATTTATATATATGCCATGTGTCTTCCTAAGAATTAAGGGTGGCTTTCTCGCACAGGGCACCGCAGGTGCGCTCCGTCTAGATCGCGGGTGCGCTTAAGCTTCGGCACCACTTTTCATTTTCCAACATTCGCCGACCGCGGGTGCGGTGTCTTGTGGACCGCAGGTGCGGCCATGCTTCGCATAAAATTTCCTACCCTACTGGCCATGCACCGCGGGTGCGGTACTTCTTCACCGCGGGTGCGGTGTCACTTCTGTAAATAATCTCCAACTCTCTGTCCATCAACCGCGGGTGCAGTAGCTTCCTAGCGCGGGTGCGCTCATGCTACTGTAACTCTTCCATATTCCATGAACCATAACCGCGGGTGCGGTCCTTTCCTTACCGCGGGTGCGGTCTATATCTCATGCAACACTTCATAATCTCATTTAGCGTCTCTCATTACATGTCATGCATACTCATATCTTCCGAATATCACATCAATGAAGACTAATAAATCTCAAGCCTTACAAAAGAGTTGAAGACGCAGTTGCAGGATCTATTGGATAAAGGTTTTATTCCGCCGAGTTCTTCGCCTTGGGGAGCTTCGGTTCTTTTTGTCAAGAAGAAAGACGGGTCTTTGCGGCTGTGCATTGATTACAGAGAAATCAACAAAGTGATGATTAAGAATAAATATCCGTTGCCACGGATAGACGACCTTTTTGACCAACTACAGGGGGCTACATTATTTTCGAAAATTGATTTGCGATTTGGCTATTATCAGTTGAAAGTTAGGGAGTCTGATATCCCTAAGACGGCGCTTCGGACCAGGTATGGTCATTACGAATTTCTTGTGATGTCGTTCGGTCTGACTAATGCTCCTTCAGTATTCATGGATCTTATGAACCGAGTGTTCAAGCCGTATTTGGATAGCTTTGTCATTGTTTTCATCGATGATATATTGATTTATTCCAAGACCAGAGAGCTTCATGCAGAACACCTCAGAGTTGTTCTTCAGTTGTTGAGAGAGAAAAGGTTGTATGCTAAGTTGAAGAAATGTGAGTTCTGGTTGGAGCAGATTTCTTTCTTAGGCCATGTTGTTTCGAAGGATGGTTTAGCTGTTGATCCAGCAAAGATCGAGGCGATACAGAAGTGTCCTATCCCTATTACTGTATCAGAGGTACGCAGTTTTCTTGGTTTGGCGGGTTATTATCGTCGTTTTATTTCAGAATTTTCCAAGATTTCCCTGCCATTAACCAACCTGACGAGGAAGACAGTGAAGTTTGAGTGGTCCAATGAATGCCAAAGTGGATTCCAGAAGTTGAAAGATAGGTTGACGACAGCTCCGGTACTTGTATTGTCCAGTCGTACAGAGGATTTTGTTGTTTATACCGATGCGTCGAAGAAGGGCCTTGGTGTAGTGCTGATGCAACGTGGAAAGGTTATAGCCTATGCTTCTCGTCAGTTGAAAGACTACAAGAAAAATTATCCTACGCATGATTTGGAACTGGCAGCTGTGGTTTTCGCCCTTAAAATCTGGAGACACTATTTATATGGCGAGAAGTGTGAAATTTTCACGAACCACAAGAGTTTAAAGTATTTGTTTTCTCAGAAAGAACTCAATATGCGACAGAGACGGTGGTTAGAGCTTGTCAAAGATTATGATGTGACGATTAGTTACCACCCTGGGAAGGCGAATGTTGTAGCGGATGCATTGAGCCGTAAGTCAAGTTCCTCTTTGAGTTCTATGATTCAGAAGCCGTTGTTGTTAGATTTGCAACGAGAAGAGATAGTTTTGGTAATACCGGGAACTATTGATCGCTTTTCACCGTTGATCATTCGGCCTACATTGACGGACAGGATCCGTAGGAGTAGGCCAATGATGCACAGTTGATAGAGATGAGAGTCAGAGCAGAAGAGAGAGGTAATTCAGAATTTGGGATGAATAGAGATGGTTTAATGACATTCAGAGGCCGTATATGTATTCCTACTGGTGATGATATTCGGCGAGTCGTCTTGACAGAGGCACATACCGCGCCATACTCGATACATCCAGGTGGTACCAAGATGTATCAGGATCTTCGTAGGCTCTATTGGTGGCCAGGTATGAAGAAGGATATTGCCATGTTTATTTCTCAGTGTCTAACTTGTCAGCAGGTGAAAATCGAACACCAGAAACCTGCTGGGACATTGCAGTCATTGCCGATTCCTCAATGGAAATGGGAGCATATTACAATGGACTTCGTGATTGGTCTTCCCAGAATGCAGAAAGGCAATAACTCTATTTGGGTTATCGTTGATCGGTTGACCAAGTCAGCGCATTTTCTCCCGGTCAAAACGACGTATTCCATGAACCAGTATGCCGAAGAGTACATAGCAGAGATTGTTAAACTTCATGGTGTTCCTGTGTCGATTGTGTCTGATCGTGACCCTAGATTTACTTCAGAGTTTTGGAAAAGTTTACACAGAGCCTTGGGTACACGGTTAGCATTCAGTACAGCATATCATCCTCAGAGCGACGGTAAATCAGAGAGAGTTATTCAGATTTTGGAGGATATGCTCAGAGCTTGTACTATCGAATATCCTGGTAGTTGGGATTCCAAATTGCCTCTTGTTGAGTTTACGTACAATAACAGTTACCAGACGACGATTGGCATGGCACCGTATGAAGCACTTTATGGCAGAAAATGTAGATCCCCCTTGTATTGGGACGAGATTGGTGAGAGAAAGATGTTGGGTCCAGAGTTGGTCCAACAGACAGCTGATGTTGTTGCTGTTATTCAAGAAAGGATGAGGACAGCACAGTCAAGACAGAAGAGTTATGCTGATGTAAGGTGAAGGCCGTTGCAGTTTGAGGTTGGTGATCACGTGTCCTTGAAGATTGCACCTCTTAAAGGTGTGATGCGGTTGGCCAAAAAGGGAAAGTTGAGTCCAAGGTTTATTGGCCCATTTGAGATCTTGGACAGAGTTGGTGATCGAGCTTACAGGTTAGCTTTACCGCCAGATCTTGATAGAGTTCATAATGTTTTTTATGTCTCCATGCTCAGGAAGTGTATATTGCGAATTCTTCCCATGTTCTTCGTCACGAGCCATTGGATTTGACACCAAATTTGACGTATCAAGAGATTCCAGTCCAGATACTGGATCACAAAGTTAAAGTATTGAGAAACAAAAAGATCGGCATTTTTAAAGTCCTTTGGAGGAATCAATTGATTGAAGAAGCCACGTGGGAACAAGAGGATGAGATGAAAGTAAAGTATCCTGAGCTTTTTGCGCAGTAACGTCAATTTCGAGGACGAAATTTCTTTAAGGAGGGAAGATTGTAATATCCAAGCCTGGTGAACAGTACGATTTAAGATTTCATACGTTTATTGACTACTTGGTCAAGTTTAAGTATAGTTTGGATGTTAAGAGTTTTGATTTATGATTTATAGTATGGTTGGTTATAGATGACGTGTAGTGTTATAGTAGCGGCGTTACGATTAAATTCATGATAATTTATATATTGATCCAAATGAGGTGAGGCCACTTTCATTAGAAAGATAAGACATAAGGCTATGACTTTCTTGTTTTGGGTTTTGTTCAAATAATTGTGGAAGATAAGCCAAAAGTGCCCCGAAGTGTGTCGTGTGTTTCGTCGTTCCTCCAGTGACACATGTTGGGAGATTTAGCATAACTTTTTTCTCAGACCTTTAAATGACATGAGGCCAATTGGAGATGCAAGCCAAGACATAGAGCTACAACTTTCCTGTTTACCACTTTTCCTAATTCTGAAGGAAAATGGATTTTCGGAAGCAATCTTTGAAGTGGCTGCGCGCAGAGCGCTCCCGAGCGGGAATAAATGTCCGCCCGGGCGGGCCTTGTTCGAAAATATTGTGTTTTGGCCATGAGTTACGCGCCCGAGCGGACAAAGATGTTCGCCCGGGCGGCCAGCGATGTTTAAAAAACGTGTTTTGGTATTTTAAGTGATATAATAGAAGGAGTTGGCCCATTTTTCCTCATTCTTTCCCAATTCTCTCGGTTCATCAGCTCAAGAGGAGGTTAGGGTTCTTATTTCTTCCATTTGTTTCTTTGATTCAAGCATCTTGTTGGGTATTTGAGGTGAGAACAAGATCATTGTAGGTTCAAGAAGCTAAGGTAAGCTTGTGGTTTAGTTATTTCTTGGTTTATGGTGTTGGGGAGAAATCATGGAATGTTGATTGTGTTGGTTTTATGGGTTTGTGATTATTAAGTTGTTGATGATTCAATACATGGTTTATTGTTGTAGGATTTGTAACAAGAGATTAGAATCATGATTTCCATTGGTTGTAAGTGGAATTCATTCATTGTGCTCACATGAATTATATGTATTATATGTATTGTATTTCAATGGTTTTAATATGGTATTCCCTTCCATTTGATTCATGTTATGTATTGATACACTTTGTTGTATATTAGAGACATTTTTATGTCTCAATTATGTACAAGGGAATGCAAGAGGAAGGAGTCTTCAAAGTGTTTGATTTAATGCCAAAGAGAGAGTTTAAATTGATTTATTAGATTGATAAAGAGATAGTAAGAGATTGCATGCAATTAGTTGATCAACGACCATAGGCTTATATCCCAACAGAGTATCGATTTATATCGATGGGATATAGGTACAGAGACAGAGATACTATTTAAATATCAATCCACCAGAGAAAAGAGAAATACCATCGTTATTGTTATGCTATACTATATTATTCATGTTTTAAAAGTTAGATGGTATTTAATGATTTCAAAGTCATGTTTTACAGAGTATAATATGTACAGATTGTTATGTAAGAGTTCCACTTGCTGAGTTTTTATACTCATTCCAGTTATTTCATGTGATGCAGATAAGAGTGACGGGCCAGGACGTTGATTGGAGCCGAGGTCATATGCATAGAAGATGGAAGGAAGAAGGCTATTTTGTTAGCATTTTGGACATGATCAAAAACGATATTTTGTATTTTGATGCAACATTTGATGGATCATGTATATACTTTTGATTGAAATTGTGTTTATGTCAAGAAAGTTATAAATCCTTCCTCCCTTCAAGTAAAATTTTTAATTTCCGCTGTGTTATTTTATGAAATCGGTCAGAGGCGTTACACATTGTCTAAAAACCAATACAACACAAATGAAGTAAATAAGTGAATCATTAGATTCAAGCTGTCGGACAACTCTTCAAACGTTCTAGAAAGAAACAGTCGAGTAGTTTGGCAGAAGCCCTTGATGATCCTTCATTATCTGATAAATGATATTTGATACCGGCGTGATGTGTGAGAACGCAAATTTTTGGGCATATAATTAATTAAATATAAACATGTATAAGAATTTATTTTCAATTTATAATAAATTCAAAAATATTAAATAATACATTGTATTTGAAATTTCAAGCCAATAAATACATGAAATTCGAAATTCAGTACAAGATACACGATAAATTAAGGCTGTACATCCACCTAATTGGAAGAAAATATTACATACAAGACAAATTTTTTCAACAAAGAAGCATATCAATAGTTTTGGAAGGAGTATCTCGAAATTTATGGAATGAGCATCTCCAAATTTTGGAAAGAATATCAATCGAATTATGGTAGGATTTTCACATCACCCCTATAAATAGGAGAATCTCTCATTCATAATTACACATCAAATTTTCGAGTTTTCTTTCTAAAATTTCGAAATTCCTCTTAAAAAAAATTTTGCACTAGTCATCAAAATTCTATCCAATATTCAGGATTTGCTTCTCTCGCTCGGGTATTCGGACTCCGATCTCCACCGTACAGAATATGCTTCGATATGTTTCGAATAACATATCCAAATTTCAGCCAACTTCAACGGTTATTTTTTCGTTTATAGCCTTCGCAATAAAAATGCTCATATTTTATGCGGGAACAGCATACCTACGGTTTTTCATTCATAGACAGGTCAAAAAGACTTCCAAACCTAATATTCACCATTCAAAATTTATTTTACGTACTTATAAACGTACTGTAAAAGTTTGAGCCCGATCCAACGGTTTATTAAGTTTACAAGGTGGCTGATTTTTTGGTAGATGTGCTACTGCATTTTCGAAGTGTCAGTTGCATTATTCTTCTATGGTTTCCGAATTCTTCACGTTTTCTTCTAGCCTAAGGTAAGTGGGCTTGTTTTAAAGTTTTATTTTTTGGTTATGCATATTTATTTTCGTGTTTGAAAATTCGATCGAGTGGAAATTCTTTTTCTACCCCCTTCTGGTTACGATTGTCGCGTGATGTATGTGTCGGCACTGTGAGAATTCAACTTGATACGGGAGAGAATCCCAAATATGATATGTTGCACGGTGGGGATGTAACCACTATATGGCCTCGCCCCCTTAGAGGAGTAAAAATTAGGGACTGATATCAGTAAACCATTAAAAATAGATGAATCTCAATGTCTGGTCATTGGTATGCATATGGTATGAGTCATGTTATGCATGGTATGTGTTTCGAATTTTTATGCATTTTGTTATGTTGTGCTCGAACGGCCCCCACTTGCTGAGTGACGACCATATCACTCACCCCTTACTCTATCCTCCCTAGATAAATCAGAAGAAGAAATAGATAAAGAGGATCAGACACCCGTTTTGGGCTGATAGTGGTCGCATGAAGAGTTTTAATTAAGAATATGTTCTTGTGAGTTTTTAATTCAAGTTATAAACGCTTCCGCAGATTTGTATTGTTTTCAAAGTTGCTATTGTAAAGACAATTCCATTTTTATGGTATTTATGATATAAACTGGTTTTGGTTTATACTGTACTACGAGGCTTGTTATTTTCAATTGTGTGGTTGTAAAACAATGTCGGTGTCAACTAACCCCGGTCTCAGGGCGTGACATGATGAGCGGTAGTTGATATCAGAGTGATGAGTGACCGGAAATATTTTCAGAGAATGCTTCAAGTGTGTAAAATCTGGTAGTTGTTAAAGTTGCAGTTTTTTGAAACTCTTCTTGACATTCTCTATTTATGGTACTTCTTGCATTTTCACATTAAACGTTCGATTGTATCTCAATAAATGGGCATTAATGCAATAGTACTGCTGTCCTTTCTTGATTTATCGTGTACTTTAATTAATGAGCAATTTGACATTTACCAAATGTGAGAGAAAACGCCACTGATAGCAAAAAATAACTAGCGCTGAACGTAGAAGTTTAGAAAAACAATATGATATTTTGACATCCTGTTTGTCGTGCAATATCAGTCTATCAACTTTTCTGATAAAGTAGGTGAGATACTTGTAAGACATGTGACTTGTATCTGAAGATGGCTTTACTCAACCGTTTATAAATGTACTTCGATAAGGTAAACAGTTGAATAGCTCCTATACCACAGACTTGTACGCTTGAGCGGTTGAGCAGATCAAACACACTGCTGATGATAAAATGGTTGGATAGCTTTGTAATTTGAGACCAATTGAACGACTTCTTCTGAATCTGCAATGGGCAGTTGAGTGCCTGTAATACATTGCAAAGACAACTTGATCTATTACAATAAATTATTGTTTGTTATCATCAAAATTAAGGGATCTAACAGTGGTTATATATATACTTTTTTTGCCATAATTTTTGCGTGAGACGTGCTAGTCACATATTGTGCCAAAATGTGATAACTTCGCAAAAATCTAACTTCTAATCAAACGTCGTGAGTTTCGATTCGTTCTATCGGTTCTAATCTTTTCGGATTTGGATGTAACTTAATCAAAATTTAAATAATAACATGAAAATAAAAGTCACGAAGAAATAGAAACACATTTTTTACAAGACAACATAGTTGAGATATTAAATCTGAAATCCTTTCAATAACTGTTTGCCCTCGCCTAACAATAATATGAGCAGAATGTTATTTTACTTTATTGCAACTGCTTTGACCTGGTCTTGTTTTTCTTTTATCAACTTCGCGTCGGTTCCTTAAACCCTTCCACTCCCTCCACTTTTCTGCAACTACTTTGACTTGATCTTTACAAATAACTACCGAGACTCATAACTATATTTCAGTATTTTTTTAAAAATAAATAATAAAAAATGGACATTTAAAATTAATTATTTTGAGGATAAAAAATACTTAAAAGTCTTAAATTTTAAATTACTTTACAATTTAGACCACGATTTCAAACGATTCCTGAGAAATTATGGTTTGGTCTAGCTGCAGTGATCGAATTTTGTCAAATCATCATTTTCCCCACTAAAATTCTTTAACTTTTGAATATCCTAATAATTAAACCTGTTTTTTATTAAATTTTTTTTTTTTTTAAGTTCCACTTAATTCAATTACCGACCAATATAAACAAGTTTTTATGGAACGATTTAGCGCAATTCAATTTGATTGGTAACTGAACAATTCAATTTGATTGGTAACTGAATTAAACAAATTTATGCTCGTATATGAAGGATAATATAAATTAGGATGCAAACGAACCAAGCTACTTGCGAGCTATTCGGTAAAAAGCTTGTTCTAGATTGCTTGTTAAGCTTAGCGAGCCGAGCTCGAGCTCGCTTTTGAGATAAAAAAATTTATCGAACCGAGCTCGAGCTTAACGATATTTGGCTTGTAAGCTCGCGAGCTCGAGCTGTACTAATCTGTTGGGCCTTGAGTGCACAATATTAAATCGCTTTGTTCAACATAGAAATTTGAATGTGAGGAAAATAATTTAAGAACTTATAAAATAGAAGTCTACATCATTAAATTATCATATCTTAGTTGAAATTTTGGCTAAGAATACTCGACGAGCTTAAAAATGATCTTATTTAACGAGCTCGAAAATGAGTCTGCTTAAGGACTTGACTAAGCTTGGCCCGATTCCTTCCATAAATGTTCTAATTATCACGTTAATATTGGGAATATCACAAGTCACAACATATATTTAATTGTTTCTTCAAATTCACCTTGATTATATTTTCCCTTTTCCCCCCTCATCCATAACTTTATATATATATATATATATATATATATATATATATGTAACTTGTACGTCATTTTTGTGTGTCAAGTAAGGTGTAAATGAACCAAATTGAACCGAATGTTACAAAAAATTTAAGATTCGAATTAGTTCTATTCGAGATCGAGCTCGATTCGAAAATCAAAAATTTTCAAATTTTTAGTTCGAATTCGGTTTAAATTAAAGTTCGAGTTCGAATTCGACTTGAAAGATTTGAATATGTTCGCGAAGTATTCAAATTATTGCGCGAAATAAGTACTCGAAAGCTCGAAATTTATTTAATTAATATATAATTATATTAATAAAATATTAAAACCCGTGAGTAGTTCACGAACTATTGAACTAAATAATTTGAGCTCGAGTTCGGCTCAAAAAAAAATTCAAATATGTTCAACTTCGATTCGAATTCAATAAGCTAGAATACACCTTAGTGCCAAGCAATGCTCTTGACTGTGTTCGTTTACACCTTAGTGCCAAGCAATGCTCTTGAGGATTGAATATTAATCTAACATTGAATTATTAAAATATTATGTGCTTAGGTTTATGATGTTCTCGTCATCATCGTGATGTTCGATGAGGGTAATTGTTAGGGAAAAAAAATTATAATGGATCAGAGACGTGACTTATTAAACGTGATTTCACTATCCTGGAAGAATTCTCGCTCCATTGTGTTGTTATAAATACTAATATTCCATCCGTGTGATGCACGAAGTGTTATTGTATGTAATAAATTATTAAAATTATTAAGTATTAGTGTTTGAAAATTTATTAAAATTATTAATATAATTCAATGAATATATTTAAATTTTAAATATTATTATAAATTTTTTTTATAAAAATGTTTATATCATATGAGATAATACTTAAATGAGGAAAAGAATCTTCTGTCATTAAATTGACTTCTTTATCTTGGTTGAGTAGAACTGTGTTAGGATAGGTAAAGTGTTTAAAAAGCGGTTGAATGAACACTCCCAAATTTTTCTTGCTTCTGCTTCTGAAATATGTGCTTTCAACCTTTTTAGGAGTCAGAAGCTGATTTCGATATTTGAAAGTACAATGGACTACTTAAAAGTACGAAAATAGTCTAAAACACTTGATGAAACTTAAAGATAGTATAAGATAAACTAACACAAGGTTTGTTTCTGGAAGTTTGAAGGAAAAAACCCTTCTATGTCTCCCTTTATTGTGTTTCCAGAAGTTATCACTAATAGACTTTGACCAGCACACATTTGTTCAAACCTATTTCAGTAAGACTTACCCTTGCTTACTGAGACTCTTAGTATTACAATTCAACACTTAATGAATTTTGATTCTTGAAAAAACTCTTCCCACATATTACAAATATTACACATTTTTCAGTGGGTAAATACATTGAAAAAGTGTGTAAACAATAATGACATATATAATCTTCTCAATCTTATAGAACTTTATAGCTAATAATGATTTTTTTATAGACTTTCAGTATGACAAGCTAGAAGGTGTGACTGATTTCGCAATTTCACAAAAAAGTAATGTTTGTGAACAAATCATGAAGTCTTTTTATAAATAATCTTCAACAATCGAATGAGAACCACTTTTTTTCCGTTACAAGCACCTGAATCTAAGAATAGACTTGTTATTTGTTTGTGTACCCATAATTAGGGATGACAATGGGACGAGGTCGGGGCGAGTTTGCCATCCCCATCCCCATCCCCATCCCCGAATTCCATCCTCACCTTCATACCCGCCCCGATCCCCGCTTTTTCGGGTTCGGGAAATCCCCAAACCCGAAACTTCGGATATCAACTTCCCATCTCCACCCCCATCTCCGTTTAAAAAATATTAGTATGACAAGACGATGACGGATTCGGAAATTTTCTCAAATCAAAACTTATTATTGTCTATTATTATTAGTTATAATATCAATATTAATATTAATAATGATATTATTATTAATATTTTAAAAAATAATAATATTATTATATTATTAATAATAATAATACTATTATTTTATTATTGATATTATTTTCGGGACGGGTTCGGGGATGGAGATAGTAATCCTATACCCGTCTCGAACTACATCGAGGATTTAAAAAAATCCCCGAACCCGAACCTGAACCCGAAAAAATCGGGGATCCTCATCCCCGTTTCAGGTTTTCCCCGTGGGGCTCCAAACCCGTGGGGAAAGTTGCCATCCCTACCCATAATGGTAGTGAACAATTAATGATTTGTATGGTTCATTTAATTGTTTTAAATAAAGTGTACTATTATACAGAACGACTACAATAACAGGGACATCATCTTATATATAGTACAAACTAAACGGATGTCACTAGTGTAGTATGAAAGATTATCGTAAAAGACTACTTTTCTGACTACTGCTTCTGTTTTTGTATACTTCATTCTCAGTTCGGTCTACTGATATTTCTTTTTGCGGCATGTTTTGTTTTGATTCTTCTTCAACAACTCAACCAAAACTATGGTTCTGATTTTCTTTAAGATGAATAATGCTTCTGGTTTTTCTTAAGCAATTTCAATACCAAAAACTTTGGTTCTGGTTTTTTAGAAGTTTTTCTCACGCAGCACATTATCACATTTGATCTATATGTTAATAATAAAAATAGAAAAATATATCTAAAAATCATATATTATTTTATCTATAAAAATTTTAAACAATAAATAAATATTTTTCAAAAAGTCAATTGCTTTTTCTTTTTATCATTTATTAGACAAAAAATTTTGATTATAATTTTTAATTATTTTTTAAAAAAATGTTAAAAGATATTTATATTGAAATTTAAATTAAGATAAATAATAAAATATATTAATAATAGTAATAATTTATGGAAAATTAATAAAACCAAAATTATATTTTATTTAATATGATTTGTAGACAATTAGAGGGTGTTTGAGAGTTCATAAGTTCTAAAAAATAACTTATAAGTTTCATGTCAAACTGTTTGGCAACTTATAGCTGTTTTTTTTAAAAAAAATTGAGATACTCTACCTTTTTAAAATATACTTATCTAAAATATCTTTATATATTGTAGGATCGAGCGCTTGTGGCTTTATCAAAGTGATAGCTAGTGGTAATTGTGCAATTCAAATCTTTTAAACCGCAAAGCAGCTCAAGCACCACGGTTCGATCGCTCAACCAAGCAATGACAATTATTACACGCAACAATCTCCTTTTCAATAATTGCACTCCTTGCAATCAATGTGAATCGAACCCGTGACATTGGCTCTGATACCAATTGTAGGATCGAGCGTTTGCCGCTTTACCAAAAGCTATAACTGTTGGTAATGGTGCAACTCAAATCTTTTAATTCTACCAAACAAGGATAATTATTGCACCCAACATATATGTTTTTAAATCCATATTTAATTTGTATTTCTTGAATGTTTATTTTATCACTTTATTTTAAATTTTTTATCTCTACTTTATCACATTTTTTTAATATCGAATTTAAAATACGATCATGTTGTTACATCAGCCCCACCCAACCGAATTGATCAACCGATTCGTTGGTGAAAACGTACCAATGGTAGATGATAGATGATGAGGCTTCAATGGCTGCCATCCAGAATTTAATACGGTAGGGGACTCACGAAAATTAATGGCGATGAAATGCAAAACCTGTGCCGATTCCTCGTCTAAGCTTCATCGGCTTCCAGTTCCAGCCGACAATTAACGAATGAAAAGCATGGGTTTTTACCGATTAACAAACTTGGCATCTCTTCTATTTCTTGGACTTGCTTTCCTGTTGTATTACAGGTATCCTCCTGCTATTAGTTCGGGTGAAGATTGCCCAAAATCCATCTACGAGTTCACCGTCAAGGTGGGTTTTTTTTGTGCACTAGAGTTTATTTCAAGATTCTGTTTGTTTATTGGGTAATGGGTCTTTTATTTTTCTGGGATCTATGTTTTCTTCTCAGTTGAATGATGCGTAAGAGTCATTCACCTAATTTTATTTGTTGCTACTTGGGTTCTTTCTTCTAGGTGTATCCAATGCTGAATGTGCTTTTCGCTATTCTGTAAATGATAACGTTTTAAGCATATTGTTGCAATTTCTGTAAGAAAATGTAGAGAAATATGAAGCTATCGGCTGAGTTTTCTGGAAGGCAAATCAATCTTATTTTATCACTTCAAGACTATAGAAGATATGCAGATTGATATCACACGCATAAGAACAATGAACACATGAGTTTTTACGTGGCTCGGCCAAATCAAAGCCAACATCCACGGAGACACTATCATTGATCAATATACAGAGATACAATAAAACAATTCCTCAATGAACTCACTCAGATTTCTTCCAGAAATACTCTTTTGAATTCGCTCAATTGTTTTCTATCTCACGCTGATTCACTGTCATCAATAATCAGATTGTAGCTTCTTTTGTTATGCATGTACTGCCCTTCTCCAGCCTTTATATATTAAGATTCCTCAAGATTACTTGCTACCTGCACTCCCAGTTGCACAATCAGTGACACTCTAGCTTGTTATCAGTTTCAAGAACCAACTCCAACTGCCACTTTTATATTCTTGATTGATGACCGAGTGCAATCTTTATCTAGTGTAGATGACTTGGCACTTAGAGATACAATTCTCCACCTTGCTATTTATCTACCTTTCGATAATATTGTCTCACTTGCCTCATTTCATCTAAGGTTCTGCATCATTTGTCGTCCTAACAAGTTTTAAACAGTAATCAAACTTGTTGCTTTGGAGGGATTTAGTACATACATCAATCGGATTATGTGTAGTGTTGATTTTCTTCACATGTACAACCCCTGAATCAATGATGTCCCGAACGAAATGGACTTTAACATCTATATGTTTGGACCTCTAATGAAATACTTGATGTTTAGTGTGAGGCCCGGGGCCGAAAAGAGCGGAGGGTGATCGTCGGTGCCATGAGGTTGCACGGATAATGAGCGGCTTCTGGCATACTTCTAGGCGAATGGAACATGAATGAACCGATCTTACACCGGAAGAAGAGGGATTCCAAAAACTATTCAGGTATGGGACTGTACAGTTGATGAATGCTTAAAAAGATTTGATAGGTACTACTCATATCAAGAAGGTTCATCTTCTTTTCGATAGCTCATCACTTAAGAACTCCAAAGTTAAGCGTGCTTGGTTTGGGGTAATTGTGGGATGAGTGACCCCCTGGGAAGTTTCCTAGGGTGCGTGTGAGTGAAGACATAAGCACGTTGGAAAGACTCGTCTTGGTACAGTGGGGACACTCGTCGAATCTGGAGCGTTACAGTTGGTATCAGATCCGACCTCTCCTAGTACGGTGTGGTTCGGGGACGAACCAAGTGGAAGCTGGTGGGCATGTGAGGCCCGGGCCGAAGAGGGCGGGGGGTGATCGCCGATGCCATGAGGTTGCACAGACAATGAACGGCTCTTGACAAATGGAACATGAATGAATCGATTACACTGGGAGGAAAAAGATTCCAAAAACTGTTCAGGTATGGGCTGTACAGTTGAGGAGTACTTAAAAAGATTGGATATGTATTACTCATATAAAAAAAGTGCATCTTATTTTCGGTAGCTCATCACATAAGAACTCCAAAGTTAAGCACGCTTGGCTTGGGGTAATTGTAAGATGAGTGACCCTTTGGCAAGTTTCCTAGGGTGCGTATGAGTGAGGACATAAGCACATTGGAAAGACTCGTCTTTGTATTATGGGGACGGTTGTCGAATCTGGGGCGTTACATTTAGTTAAGTGAATCAATTATTTTCTTGTTTGTTTGCTAAAGGTGTTTAAAATATTTACAAGAATGAATGTTTAATTGTTAAATTATTTTTTGAGATGTTTTGTTTGTTCTTCATTTGGTTAAAAATATTGTTTCCATTTCTATGTTGGATATGATGGATTTTCTTGTTCTTTTGCTAAAGGTGTTTAAAATATTTACAAAAAATAATATTTAATTGGAATGTGCGAATTAGAAAACGATCTCTACAACTTAAAATAAAAAATATTTCCCATAACGATGTCCAAGTTAACGCGATTTCAACAACATTCTTACTCAATTACCTTCACTGATGACTTCTCGAGGCATAAGTATGTATATTTTATAAAATACAAGTCTGAAGCCTTTAAAAGGTTCAAAGAATTCAGAGCTGAAATAGAGAAACAATTTAAAAAAAGTATTAAAATACTTTGATCTAATTGAGATGGATAATAATAAGTACTGAATTCCAAGATTATCTTAAGGAAAATGAGATTCTCCCACAATGGATTTTTTTTTTCGGGATTTGCACTTGAGACTGTGACAATGTTGTTGGACATACACGAGATATGTAAGGGAAAACCTCTCAAATATTCTTATCTTAGAATATCGATAACCAGACAGTGAGTGACAAATTGGATAGTAGATTCAGTTTATGCTACTTTGTGGGATATACAGAGAACTTAGTTGGATACTATTTCTATAATCCAAAAAAAAAAAAACAAAAGTGTTTGTTTTTAGGAATGACACATTCTTAGAAAAATAGTTTCTATTGGATAGAAAAGGTTGAACCATAGAACTCGCGGAAATTCGAGAAACACCCACACCAGACAGTCGAAGAGGTTTACGCTCTTAGGAGGTCTGAAAGGATCTTAAGGCCACCTGCTTCTTGGAGAGGCCAGGATAAGCCCAATCTTGGATGTGATCCAAGATGAAACTTCAAAGAAGCGTTATCTAATGCCGATTCATTCAAATGGTTTGAAGCCATGCAGTCGGAGATGAACTTCATATTTTCGAACCATGTTTGGTCCTTAGTAGATCCACCTGGGAGAATTGTACCCATAAGATTCAAATGGATTTACAAAAAGAAGCTTGAGACAGATAAGAAGGTGGGGACCTTTAAGTTCATCATGATTCTGCTAGCCATAGTTGCATGATATGACTACAAAATGTGAAAAACGGATGTGAAAGCATCGTTCTTTAATGGTGATACTAATAAAGAGATTTACATGTCTCGATCCGAAGGATTCACATCAGTAGGAAATGTATAAAGTGTGCAAACTTCAAAGACCGATTTATAGTCTTGAATATGCATCGAGGAGTTGAAACTTTAGATACGATAACATCATCAAAGAGTTTGATTTTGTTAAAATTTTGAGGAACCATGTCAGTACATGAAAGTTAGTGGGAGCATAGTTGTAAAAAGCGCTCGCCTCGCTCGCTTAAGCGCAAGACGAGGCGAGGCGGCTTGGAAGCGCTTCTGATTGATCCAGCCCATCAGATTGATGAAGCGCACGCTTCTGGGCGCTTTTGTTAGGATGTTGGAGCGATGGCTTGTGCTCTTCTGCACAATTGTTATTTTAAAATCTGCCCAATTCCATGTTTAGCCCAATTCCAGGTTTAGCCCAAGTCCAGAATAAAAATTAAACCCAGCCCAAGTCCATAATTAAAATCTATATCGTTGCTTAACAATTCTGAAGTCATGTGCTGCTGCATCTCTGCGTGCGTCTCTTCTCTGCCTCTGCCACCGCCGCCGCTCCGGCAACCGCCGTCGCCGCCGATCCGGCCGTGCCGCCGCCTCCGCCTTGTTCACTTCTCATTTGCTAACCAAAAATTGGTAAACCCTGTATCAATTTTTGGAGTGGGAATTCCTTTTGTATTGATTCTTTTTTGCAACCCTGTATTAATGCTGATAAAATATGACTTTTTATTTTATTTTGATTTTTTGATAATATTTTGTTTATTGCGCTTTTTTCTGTAAAGCGTGCGCTTCGCTTTGCGCTTTGCGCTTCAAGCCCCAAGACACTTGAGCGCTTTTTTGCGCCTTGCGCTTTTGACAACTATGAGTAAGAGTGCAGTGATATTCCTAATATTTTATGTTGATGACATCTTACTAAATGGAAATGATGTGAGATTGTTACAATCAACTGAAGTATGACTAGCTAGTAAATTCTTCATGAAAGACATGAGTGAAACATCCTATGTATTAGGAATACAGATC
Organism: Primulina tabacum; assembly: GCF_025594145.1. Classification (NCBI taxonomy): domain Eukaryota; kingdom Viridiplantae; phylum Streptophyta; class Magnoliopsida; order Lamiales; family Gesneriaceae; genus Primulina; species Primulina tabacum. The sequence continues at coordinate 10,501,963 of NC_134560.1, read as the reverse complement.
TTTACCGTATGTCAAAGAGGATGCTAGGACTCACCCAAGCCATTTATATTGATACCATACTAAGGAGATTCTCTATGGAAGAGTCCAAGAGAGATATCTACCAATGTATCATGCTTTGACTCTATTCAAGACTATGTGCCCTATGAATGATGAGGAGATAGAAACCATGGCACACATTCCCTATTCGTTGAGCATTAGTAATCTTATGTATGGTATGATATATGCTCAACCTGATATAGTCTTTTCACTGAGTGTTGCAAGAGTCAAACCTCGGTCCATTGTATTGGAAAGTCGTGAAGGATATTCTCAAGTACTTGAGAAAGACTAAGAATTTGTACATGGAATAGAGGTGGAGAATTAAAACTGGAAGGCTGCACTGATTTTAGCTTTCGATCAATATGGATGATTAGAAATCAACATCTGATTTGTATTCAAGCTCAACTGTGGTTCGTCTCTTGGAAGAGTTCCAAGCAAGATACCACAGTGGATTCAACCATTGTGATTGAATACATAGCTGCATCAGCTGCAACGAATGAGGCTGTTTGGATTAGGAATTTTGTCCAACATTTGGGCGTAATTCCAAATGGAGTCGATCCAGTCCCCTGCGACAACACTAGTGTCATTGCGCATACAAAGGATTCAAGGTCTCATCGGCGATTTAAACATATACTGAGGAAGTTCTACATCATTCGGGAGATCGTGGGAAGATGAAGCATATCGTTTGAGAGAATCACTTCTGCAGATAATGTTGCTGATCCACTTACGAAGCCCTTGGCATGAACATATTTGAAAAACATCGTGAAGCAATGAATTTGAAATCTATCGGTAGTTGGCTATGGTTCAACTGAGAGGATTATAAGAGTAGGCGCCTAAGAAGCTAACTTGTCACTAACCTTTATTGACTCGTGTAATAAACAATCTTTATTTTAATAATATTTTACGATTTAATACATTCTGACATTTACTGTATCTGTATACACTTGCAAGCTGCATAGATAAAGACCTTGAATATACTATTGTACAATGAGGTCGTACTTATCACGCTGATCATGAAACACATTTTAGTTACCATATATTCTTTCCTAGTCGATTCAACCACCTAAAATAAGGATAAAAGTCGCTAGAGTTCGAGACTATCATATGTGATGTTATACACCATGTTTAATCGGTATGATCATGAAGTTGTCAAATCAATCATATGGGTGATTATATGATGAATCACTTAACAGTTCTCTCTCCGACTTTCCAAGTGTATATTTATATGCAACTCTCGATATACCATTGATTGCAGATTCGATCGAGATATCTGAATTGAAGGAACCTTACTGTACGCTAACCATCATTTTCTGGTTTTTGCAAGCACTATCAGTGATACCTAGGAGATTATGGATACCAAGGAGATTATGGGACGATGCTTCTAGACGCTCTTACCATGATCCGATAGGTGCAATCAGAACTGAGTTCTGACATTCATGTGATCAAGGACTTGATGAACAAAATGAGACTAACAAGGGTAAGCCCGTATAAAAGATAAATGTTGCTTTGATTCACATGAGACTAATGGCTAGCTGTATCCCTGAACCATTGAGGGTCACACGAGTATTGATTTCCGTGTTTCCGTTGAAATAGTCAAATTTAAGGAGTTGAATTTAGTGATTATAGTTGATGGAGATCAAACATGACTTATAAAGGTGTTAATATTTGAAAGTTGTGCGAGTTAGCATGACTGCTAAATTTGTAAGGAGAGTGCAACTACCTAAATTTTGTGAAAAAATTCCACAATAGGCTGCAGCTGCCAAAAATGAATTAGTGAAAATTTTGATTTTCGAAATTTTTAATATGCATCATAATTATGAGTTTTGTTCCCCCATCATATCGGTGATGTATGATAGTCGATTGGATTATGTGAAACAATGATAACGAATTATCTGATTAATAGGGTTGGAGAATCTTAATACAACTCTAACTAGTAGGAGTCCTAGTTAGACAAGAACCTTAGTAGAGATTTTGACAAAGTAGAAACTATAGTGAGAGTTTTAACCCAATAAAAATCAAGTGAGATTTTTGACAAGTTAAAAACTCTCAAGTAAGAGTCTTAGTAGAATTCTAACTTGATAATGAAAATTATAAATATAACAATGCATGTCAAATTTACATGGTAGACATTTTATCTTTCCAACTTGATAACGAAAATTATAAATATAACAATGCATGTTAAATTACATGGTAGACATTTTATCTTTCCTCAAGCTCCAAATTTCGACCACCACCTAGTACAAGACAAAGGTCTCGACCGTACACCATTCTCATAACCGCCAACCACCGCTACTCGCCGCCGCACGCCACCTTCAGGTCTTGAGTTTCAATGCACAATTTCTTCTAGTTTTCAAGTGAAAATTAGAATAGAAATTCAAGTGGTAAATCATGGACTTAATTCGGAGATTGAATAACGATGTTTGATCTAGTATATCGTTCGTAGGGATTTACAAGAAGAACTATCTACGCTTAAAATTTAGAATAGTTGGATCCAAGCATTAATCACTAAAGGTAAATTTTCAGTGAACACCCTGTGAATGGATTTAGAATCATACGACACCAAGTCATAATTTTTTCAAATTATAAAATTTTTAAACTTCCGCTGCATCTTGGGTGCGAGAAAAAAATATACCAACATACAAAGCCAACCAGTGCATCGGTCTCATCATCCGAACTCTCAAATTTCAGTCCAACATTCAGAGTTTCCTTTAGGTATCTGAGAATCCACTTTAGAGCCTTCCAATGTTCCACTTCAGTGTCTGCCATAAAACGACTTTCGAGGCTCACTGCATAAGATATGTCAGGTCTTGTACACACCATTGCATACATGAGGCTCCCAACCCCAATAACATATGGAACTGTAGTCATGTAGTCCTTATCTTCTTCAGTTTGAGGTGTTTTTGAATTAGAGAGTTTGAAATGCTGTGCAATAGGCCCTTTCACTGGTTTGCAGTCATCTCTTTTCTCTCTGTATTTCATGATTTCCATTCCAAGAATCTTTCTTGCTTTCCCAAGATCTTTCATTTCAAATTGTTTAAGTTTCTTGATTTCTGTCAGTTCATTGCTTGTCAATAACATATTGTCAACATAAAGAGCAAGTAAATCATATTCCAATTTGCACACTGATTCAAGTAAACACACCAGTCATATTGGTATCTTTTGAACTGTGTTTGATCATAAACTCATCAAATCTCATATACCACAGCCTAGGAGCTTGTTTAAGACAACACATAGGATCTTTTTAACAAGCATGCCAGATTTGTTTTACGCTTGACCTCAAACTTTCATCCAACTTCCCATGTAAGAATGCAGTCTTAACATCTAATTGTTCAAGCTCAAGATTTTGTTTGGCTACTATTGACAATAGCACTCTTGTAGATCTATGTTTAACAACCCGGGAAAAGATTTCATGGAAATCTATTCCTTCCACTTGGGAAAAACCTCGTCACTAATCTTGCTTTATACCTTTGTTGTTCAATGCCTGGAATACCTTCCTTTTATAGATCCATTTTGAGCTTATTACCCTCTGTCCAAAAGGGACTGATACAAGTTCCCCGTATCATTCCTTTTTAATGAATCTATTTCATCAAACATTGCTTGCTGCCAATGTAGCTTATCTTTAGAATTCATTGCTTCTCTGAAAGTTTCTGGTTCATCTCCTGAAATTTCAGAGGCCACATTCAAAGCATAAAGATCAAGTCTGCATAGCCAAATTTCTGAGGGGGTTTAATGCTTCTTTTCTATCTATCCATTGTCAACCAGTAGCCATCCTCTTGGGAAGTGGTTTGACCACAAACCTCTGAATGAAGATCATAGATGAGATTTTCATTATCCTCTAGAGTTTCAAGAGATGCAAGGTCCACTTTGACTCACATATCCACTTCTTCAGTTGGTTTTGACACTGTTTCTTGTGTAAGCAGGACCTTTTTCATAGGGAAGTGGTCTTGTTTAAATGTAACATCCTTGATAATGCAAGTCTTTGATTTCCCTGATTCTGTACACCTCAGTTTATATCCCTTCGCTCCTTCTGGATATCCAAGGAACACACACTTCAATGCTCTAGAGTCAAGTTTTCCTTATTTAATATGAGCATAGGCTGCAAAGACTTTCATATTTGTGAAGTTGGGTTGCCTATTTTTCCACTTTTGTATGGTGTCATGAGGTCTAATGGTGTTGATGGACATCTATTTATCAAGTAAGCAACTGTTGTCACAGCCTCAGCCCAAAATGATTTGTTTAGACCTGAATTCAACAACATACATCTAACCCTCTCAAGTGGTGTCCTGTTCATTCTTTCTGCAAGGCTATTCTGTTGTGGAGTGCTAGGGACTGTTAGATGCCTGGTGATTCCAGTGGAATTACAGTGCCTTTGAAACTCACTTGAGCAGTATTCCAAGCCATTATCAGTCTTAAAATTCTTTATCCCGAGTCCGACTTGATTTTCCACAACAGTTTGCCAAGTTTGAAAATCTAGAAAGTGCTTCATTCTTTGGTTTTAGAATAAAGACCCAAACTCTTCTTGTGCAGTCATCAGTGACTGTCATAAAGTACCTTCCTCCTCCTCTACACACTTCTGTAGTTGGTCCCCATAAGTCCGAGTGAATGTATTCTAAGGGTGCTTTTGTAACATGAAGCCCTATTTTGAAACTCATTCTAGTAGTCTTTCCCTTTACACAATTTTCACAGATGTCTAGAGCTGATAACTTGGTTTTCCCTAACAGACCTTGTTTGTGTAGTTCTATGAGACCTTTCTCCCTCACATGCCCCGATCTTAAATGCCACAGCATTATGTTATCATTCTCGTACTCAGCTAGAGATGTAGATTCAATTATCGATTTACCAGATAGCACATATAAGCCATTTGATCTTATCTCTTTCATCACATTAAGAATTTCCTTTGACTGTCAGCGTTCCTTTTTCAGCTTCGAAGGATTGTCCAGATTGATCTAATGCTCCTAGTGAGATTAAATTCCTTTTGAGTTCAGGCACATATCTCACTTCATGTATTATCTTTTCAATTCCATCGTACATGTTCAATCTATGGTTCCAATTCCCAGTACTTTGCAGGACTTACTATTTCCTAAAAGTACACGGCCACCATTCACTTCTTCAAATGACTCGAACCAGCTCTTATTAGGACTTAGATGAAAGGTGCAGCCACAGTCAAGAATCCAACATTGATTATCCTGGAGTTCAGTAGCACATAGCACTTCTGCACTGTCATATCCATTAACAATCAGTGCAACCTCACCCCGATCTTTAGATCTTTCCTTGGTTTCTTTCTATCCAGACAGTCTCTCCTGAAGTGACCCGGTTTGTGACAATGGAAACACTTCCTTTTCTTAGTCCTTGTCCCAGATCTACTCATGTTCTTTGGGTGAGACTCTTTCTTAAGAGATCTTCCTCTTATATTAAGACTGTCACCATTTTTTATCGATTCAGCTTCAATCTTGTCATCTGCTTCCTTCGTTTTTAAAGCCTTCTGCATATCATCTAGTGACAAGTATTCCCTTGCATATTTCAGGGTGTTAATGAAAACTGAATAAGATTTGTGCTGGGAGTTAAGCACAGCTAATTCCATCACTTCGAATTTTTCATTATCAGGCATTGTTTGTGTAAGACATTTCAGACCTCCGAGTGATTTTGCAACTTTCTGTTGTACGAGTACATCATACATTCTTCGTCGCTAGAGACCGAAATCTCCCTTCCCATCAAATCTTCCAATTTCAACCTTCATATGATCTCCGTTGTGAATTATTAGGCAACCTGGCTCTGATACCAGTTATAGAGAAATATGAAGCTATTGGTTGAGTTTTCTGGAAAGCAAATCAATCTTATTTGACCACTTCAAGACTATGGAAGATATGCAGATTGATATCACATACATAAGAACAACGAACACACGAGATTTTACGTGGTTCAGCCAAATCAAAGCCTACATCCATAGAGACACTATTATTGATCAAGATACAGAGATACAATACACAATTCCTCAATGAACTCACTCATATTTCTTCCAGAAATAGTCTACTGAATTCACTCATTTGTTTTCTATCTCACACTGATTCACTCTCATCAATGATCAGATTGTAGCTTCTCTTGTTATGCATGTACTGCCCTTCACAAGCCATTATATATTAAGACTCCTTGAGATGACTTGCTACCTGCACTTCCAGTTGCACAATCAGTGACACACTAGCTTGTTATCAGTTTCAATAACCAACTCCAACTGCCACTTTTTTATTCTTGATGACCGAGTGCAATCTTGATCTGGTGTAGATGACTTGGCACTTAGAGTTACAGAAAACAAGATAAACTGTCACTGGCATTGGGAATTCTGATTGTTTTCTGTAGATACTTTATTTGGCTGATCAAAATAGAATGATTTCGAATGACTTTGATGTAGAATTACTTACGTTATATGCTTGTGTTGCTGCTTAATAAATAAAATTACAGGACATTCATGGAAATGATGTGTCTTTGAGCAATTACAAAGGGAAGGTGCTCCTCATAGTAAATGTTGCTTCAAAATGGTAAGCCTAATATTTTCGTGCCATCAACTTTTTCCCCCTGAATTCTTCTAATACTGTCCTGCTCATGTTCTTGATGGGCTTTAATTTGTTCTCTCTTTTTCTGAATTGTGCGGAATCTTGAAATTCAACTCAGTAACAAGGTAGGTTACTCTTATGCCTTTGGTCTTATGAATGGACCGAGCGTTACGTTCTTTCACTCAGCCAAAAGTGTACTACAACAAAGGCCTATTGACTTCCGACTGCAAATTAGTGGAATCTGTCAACATTATTATAGTTCCAACACGTACGGATCTGAAATTCGTTGTTTATTATCTATACGTGGCACATACATTTTTGCCCTTCCGGTGACATTTTCTTGGAAAAATATGGATCTAACATGACTTGATTAATGTAATTCAACTTTTTATCACTTGTTTTTCAGGTCAGGAACTACTTAAGTTCTCGTCTATTACTAAATTGTCTGTGAAAGAAATACTTCGTTTTTTTGAAATCAAGTATTGCGGTAACCTTAATATTCTGAAGTTGAAGCTAAAACCTTGGCACATTTCATCTTTCACAGTGGTTTGACCCAGTCGAATTACAGGGAGCTGAATATTCTATATGACAAGTACAAGCATCAAGGTTTATCTGGCACTTATGTATTTTATTGTCTCTGGGTGTTGTATTTAAGTGTTTTTGTGTTTTCACCGCAGGCTTCGAAATATTAGCATTTCCTTGCAATCAGTTTGCCTGGCAAGAACCAGGTACTAGTGAAGAAATTCAAGAAGCTGTATGCACCAGGTTTAAAGCTGAATTCCCAATATTTGAAAAGGTATTTGTTTTTAAGGTAGCCGGTTGTGTCACATATTTTCGTCATTTCAATTTGATATAGTATCTTACTGTCCGGCTTTCTTAACCGACTAACTAATAATCCAGTATCTTACTCTTCATTTTATGAAAAGTCAATATTGTCAATCGATCCATTGCTTTACCTAAAAAGGGAAAAATATCCTTGCATTAGTATTGCGCCTAATTCAATTTTTGTCAAGGTCTAAGACCACCGAATCTGAAGCAGCGCAAGACCAAAATAACAATCTTATGTTGTCCTTTTACCATGAGTGGAACTTTTCTTAACATTGTTGGGAAAGATAGTTTTAAGTTTCAACATATCATTATTTATGCTTTCTGATGTTGTCTGCGTTTTTTCTTCTTACTCGTGTAAAATGCATGTCGAAACTTGTGACAAAATTTGACTTTGTTAACATCTCAGATAGACGTCAATGGAAAAAATGCAGCACCCCTTTACAAATACTTGAAGTCACAAAAAGGCGGATTATTGGTCGACACTATAAAGTGGAATTTTACGAAGTTTTTGGTTAACAAAGAAGGAAAAGTAATCCAGAGATATGCCCCGAAAACACCACCTCTCGAGATTGAGGTAGTTCAATATGTTCATCCCTTGTTTAGTCATAAGTTCTGTAATGGCATATCGATTTTCATATGTTTGAAATTTTCTTGAGCAGAACGACATACAAAATCTTTTGGATTGATCTGGAATATCCAGGTTTGCTAATCTCTTTATTTCGATTGTTTCTTTATATGTTTACTTCATATACATCTGAATTCGTGTGTAACCTACTTTTAAACAAGTAGATGATCAAGAAACTGGGGTTAGCCCTCATGTCTCTCAGAATAACAATTTTGTTGTTGTTTCATGAATCATGAGATTAGTTTAATTCACTTTATAATAATGAGTTAGTCGATCCAAGCTCATCAACCCCAAACTAAAGAAGTTTAAGCTCACTAGCTCACGCTTTGGACGTTGATTCTGTTTCGTAAATATGTCTGAGCAGTTTGATATGTGAGCTCGGCTTACAAATGTGTATGAGTTTCATGATAACCATGCTACCATACACTTATACACGCTACAAAATGAGTAAAAACCTAATATCTGTTATGTGATTTAAACATCATACATGTGGTTTTACATTCGATCACCATATGGAGGTTATTTTTTAAATATGTCTCTGTGGAGGGTTATTTAAACAAGAAATCCCCTGTATATGTTGTCAAAAAAATCTCCAGCTCTGAGAAACTTGATCTCGATCGAGTTCGTTTATAAGCCGACTTGATGTTGCCACGAGTCTAATCTTTCTGCCATAATAGTGATTCAAGGTCAACAAATTCTTTATATTTGTATACACCTTTTAGAGCCAGATATTTTTCTATTTATGATGGGGGCAATACTCTGTAGGAAAAATTAAATTTTATAAAATTTGTCATTAGAAATTCATTATTTACATTTACTCAGCTGATGCAAACAAGGATTTGATGTGATAAAGCCCAGCACTGATTCACTTGGGAGCATTTAAGCGGCTGGTGTATTGTTTGGTAGTTAAATTGGCTTGGCTATCAGGTTTCTATCCATTTTCAGTGCATTTGTTTCCAGTCATGTTAAAAAAAATTGTTATTATTTTAAATATATTATAGAGAATTTCAAACTCATCTCCTTTGAATTTTAATAGTAATTATCAAGTATTTCTAATGTATCTTCACAGTGGTGTCATTTGAAATTCATTATTAAAAAATAATTCTTTCCATCCAAATAATTTAAAATTGGAATTTTTAAAATATTTTCTCATATATTCAAGGATTTTATGATGAAGACAGTGTTCTACTATCTTATTATAATTTTGTGCATTAAATAATTTTTTATTTAGATAATATTGATAATTGGATTTTACATGCAATCTTGCATCCTCTACAAATTCAAATGCTTTCATATCTATACTATCTGTACTTATAAAATGTAATATATATATATTATAAATAGGGAACATAGTAGATAAACTATTTGTATGACCACATCAAAATTGGAACATTATCCTTAATTTTTTTTAAAATTTATGATTATTTAAATGATAATTTATCCAACAAAAATAGAAAACTGATCACAAAATTAGGAAATATATTTTTATAATTAGTTAAATTAATCTTTTTAGATAACTATATCAAAAAATTTGCAATTTTTGTTTAAAATAAAAGAAACCAATAGCCCCATAAAACAAGAAACAATAAAAATAGTTGCGATATCGATAAGAGCTTAGAGATGGTGTATGAACTCTTTTAATGTTTTGTATTTGTAAAACTTGAACTGACTTTTAACAGTTATTAGTTGTTAAAACAATTTCCTGAACTGCTAGACTTAATTGGACCACTAAAATGAATTTGAGCGTGGAAACGGTCCGAATAGACTAGTGATATAATATATATTAAATGCAAGAAATCAATTATCTAGTGATATAATATATATTAAATGCAAGAAATCAATTATCACAGTGGTTAGATAAAATATACAGAAAGATTGAGTAAAACAGCGGTTAGATAAAATATACAGAAAGATTGAGTAAATGCACAAGTAAAAGGGACAAGATTTTATGGACGTTCGTAGATAACAACTCTTACGTCGCCCTTTCTACCACTTATTAAAGAATCGATTAAAAGAATTTGATTGATCCAACTCTTTTACAAGCTCACTCGATTAGGACTTATCATTACCTAAATCGAAACTCTTAGTGATAACCTAACACAACATACTCTGGATGTGTAAGAATTTTCGATTTGCCAAAGGAAACAAACTTTCCAATTGGTAGCTTCAAATGGTTAGAGTTGGTAGAGTAACACAAATTGATCCTTAATGATATGATATGAACAAGCGTGTGCTAGGTGAGAAACTTGATATTTGAAAACTTGAATATTGTAGATTGTGAATGCTTGAACCTTGTTAGTGTCTTTGAATTTCTGAATCTGCAATTTATATCCAAAGTCTTCCAACGGTCGGAAAATTTTTTAATGATCATTTGACCATCTCTCGATAGATTGACATTGTCAACTTCCCTTCATCGTACACTGTATTAAATGCTTATTTGATTTTTACGGTTTTGGCTCTTTTAGCTTCTGAAAAGTTGGTTGACTTCTTGACATTTAAGGAACATTTCTGTCAATCGAGAGTTGGTAAAATACTGTGCATGACACTTGATCTTATAACAGTAAACATTTCAACTATATTGTATCCATATTGATATACTAAATTCTGACTGGTTGGATTGCGGTTAGAGTTGAACAATTTGACTCTAAACACTTCTTTTATAAAATGGTCCGTTTAAAAGCAAATCATGATTTGATATGATGTTTGCAACTTGCTTGAGCTTTTGATAGAGCGACGAGCAATTTGATTTGTCTACGGGGCTAGAAACTTGTAAATACAAAACAACGACAGCTAGATCTGAAAAAACTTGATGTTTTTTTATTACCAAAACTTATGGTATTTGTCAAACTAACAATTTCTTCCTTTTGAGTGATGACAAAATATAGTCACATTGATGATGATGACTTGCACAATATCAAAGGATAGGCCATCGCAATACATATTGTAATGAACATCATAAGAATGAAATTCTTAAGTGGAATAGAAATTCTAGGTATGTTGTGCAAGGTGAACGACATGGAAGATCGTGGCAAACCGATGATGATTATATGAACTAGTACGAATTATTGTATGCATTATATAGCTTATAATGCATAGACTTGGTTTTTGTCCATTTCCAGACAATATGTTTGTTCCCGGAAAACCTCATCCTCAACAAATTTTTAGCACACCTTCTCCTGATTCGTATCAGTCATCCGGTGGTTTGATACAATATGGACATTTGGTCGGTTCGATATTTACCGATTCGATAATATTGGTAAATATAGCGGTTTAGAGACTGATCGATATGGTGATGAATTTGCAGGGACATCTGCTGGGTTCGATACTGCAGTGACATCTGGTGTACCTACTGGGTTTTGATACTGCACGGTCATCTACTGTACCTATTAGGTATGATAGTGCATGGCCATCTGCATCGAAACATGTGATTCATTCATTTGTTGACCAAGGTTACCACACTCCATTTTTCTCAAATTTTCAAAGTTTTACGGAGCTTCTCCACAAACAACCGGTGCATGAATTGAACCCCAAGAGAAATGTCGTATCACTCGTTTCCTTTCTAAGATATTCATATATAAACAATGAAGATGATGATGACGATGATAATGATGGACATGTTACCATAAGTCGAGAAAACAATCCTTATAATATTTACTTACGTAGAGCTGATCGACAACATCGACCACTAGCTGTGGAACAAGAGGCGACAAATTTTATTAAACAATTTTTTTCTAATATATATTATTGTGTAATGGTTTGTGATTATTTTTTATGTACTTTGTGTAAAATGTTTAATTTTTTTATTGTAGCTTATATTTTTTTGTTGAAATGTTTAACTGTTTTAATATATTGCTTAAGGGTTACCAGTAATCAGCGTCGAATCTGGCTCTGCATCGGCCTCCTCGGCATGCATCACATAAGCTCGTCCAGTATTGGGACTCGTGTTCTTAGGGCAGTCTGCTGCTTTGTAACCCTCCTGTCCGCAAACGAAGCATCTGTAGGTCCCCCGTAAACACTTGCCGATGTGGAACTTGTTACACTGCGTGCATGGATGTCTGTCATCTGGCTTAGGCGCCCCTGGCGCCTGAGGAGGTCTCTGCTGCTGGGGCATCCAAACCTATCCCTGGTGCTTCTCCTGCCCCTGCTGCCTCGGTGGCCCTGAATATTGTTTCTTCTGCGGCTTGAATCTGTCCCAGGTGAGGGTAGCCAAGTCCACTGGATGAGCGGCTCCCTCCCACCATAGGGATGCATCATCCCTTAGCATATAAATGGCGTACCTGACCCAGTCGCCATCTCTCATCTGCAGATACTCATAGTGCAACACCAGAGATCGAATCCATCCATCTGCCAAGAATGAATCAGTAGTACCCCCAAACTCCTTCGGACTGAGCCGCCTAAACTGCTCATAAACATCCGCCTGAGGTCTAGGAGCCTGCTGAGCCTAGTTATACCCTCCAATATACGGGTAGCTGCATCTCTTGGCGGCGGTGGTGGCGGAGGGCCTCTGTCGCCTCCAGGAATCTCATCCTGACGATCTGCACTAGGATTGCGTCTGGGAGACATGATATTTGAATACAGTCCAATTTATAAACGTAACTCATCATGCAATTTAATCTAATTTTTCAAAATAATAAGTTCTTAAATCATAAAAGTAGTTAAACATGCACTGAAAATCCTCGTAAATCGTATATCATGAAGGCATGCAGGTGATAGCAGTAAATAATTTAAAACATAAAAGCTTACAGAGTTGAGGCTTGAATACTGAGCGGCAGAAGCTGGCGGTGGCACAACCATACAGGACTCTTGCTCTGATACCAATTGAAACATCTACTAACTTAAAATGCTGAAATATATTATTATTACTATTATTATTAATTTTTTTTTTAAAAAAGCTCACAAATTTCATAAATATCATTTAAGTATTTTGCATGCATGCAACCCTACTGAAAAAAATATCAATTAAAAATAAGCGTAAATATTTAACAATTTAAAATAATGCAGTTTAAAATGACCAAACTCGACCAACAGAAAATGCGTAAACATGACGAGTAAAAATCCTAGAAATCATCATCGTATCAAAATCAATGAATAAAAATGCTCATGTTATCTCAAATCTCAAAATCCATAATGTGCGGAAGAAATGTGGTCCTCAGGTCGTGCACGCACATCCAATCCTACCTACTCAGAATTCGGCACCTCTAGTCCCCTAAAAAACATGCTCACCTGCATCACACATGCCTACTGAGTCTAAAGACTCAACACACTTGTACCAGAAATAACGAGTACATATATATAGCACACATCAATGAAAATATACCGTAATCAACGTACTTTTCATGAACTTTAAAACGTAATGTAAACATGTCGTATGAAATCATTACATATCAAAACAATTAATCATTATCATCATATACATATACATCATTTCCTTTAATGAATTTAGTTCATTAGTTGTGACTTCTTATCATCATTCATCATTATACGATGGATCCATCTACATAAAACCGTGGTACCCGGCGGTTGTCGCACATCAGTGACAGTATTACCAATCCACTGTGCCTAGGCCTCATCATCAGCATTTACATATACATCGTTAGTCACAACTAATTCTCATCCTTCAAAGCATCATCATTATAACCACTTAACAAAATCATGCATAAGCGTAAATTTTCTTAAAATCAAGCATGCAACGTAAATTTTGTAACTTCATAAAAATCATGACCATGATGCATAAACATTTAAAAGCATGATAAATTTGTGATTGAGGCACAGCCAGGACTAAAAACTCACCTCGGGTGCAAAATGATCATTTTGCCCCTTGAAAACAAAAAATGATCGTTTTACTCCTGGACCTATAAATTTCGACCCGAAACTTACCAAAATCCTTAAAACATACCAAAACATAATTAAATACATTTATTAGACGTAAACTCGAGCCCGTTTCAAAACTTAAACGATTCGTTTTAAAACTTGGATCGAGGTCCCGGTTTAACCCGACTCAACCCGAAACTTAACCAAATTTTTCCTAACTTTTTAACACACCTTATAAACACATTAACAGCCCTAAAACCATAAAGATCAGACCCCTAAAACTCTCGACCAGACCCGAGAAGCTGCTGGAAATTCTCCTACTCACTCTAGTCGAACCATGGCCGCCACCTTTCCCAAACCATCGATCCTAACCCTTAGCCAATTGGACCAACCACTAACCAACCTCACCTAGACCACCATAGGATGCCCTTGGAACTTCTGAACTCACGACCACGCCCCCATGCAAGCCGCAACTTGCCTACAATCACTAGTCCCCAAGGAAAGCACACTCGCGGCTAACCTCCATATTCCACGATCGATCGGCTTCAGGGGTGGCTCCAGCAGTGTTTGAGCCATCCTAAGCCATGTATCAGACCCACCAGGGTCTGGTCCAAGCCTTGGATCGGCCCTTGCACTGCCAGCTCCAACTCCTTTCACGCGATCTCCCAAAATCGAACCAAACATAACCCTCCATCTCGTGGCCTCTAGCGTACAACACCATAACCCGACTCAAGCCTATTGACAGCATGTTCCTCGACATATTCAGCCCTAAAGTCCCTTGCTTGGCAGCCCCTTGCACCATGGTAAGCAAAAATCGTGAGTTGCTTAGGATGCAATGTTTTCATATAAACCATCACGAAATTCTCACACAGTATGGATAGAAAGTTTTACATTCATTAACATAAATTTTTGCATAATATCAGCGTGTATGATGCACAAAGGAAGAAACATGCATGCCTTGATGATAAATGATCGAAAACTTGGAGAAGAACGCGTCGGGGAAACACCGGAGGAGCGGGAAAGTATCTTGTTTGAAGAAATAATGGAGGACCGAAATTTTTTCAGCAAAGCTGCTGAAACTCACGAGAAAAGCTGCTGGAAATTTAGGGGGGTGGGCTGCCAAATGATTAGGTTTAGGGTTAGGATTAGTTTAGGGTATACTTAAATGCTAAACAATGCACTAAAGGGCCAAAAATAAGGATTAAGGGATAGTTGTGCCCATTAAGCATTAAATCAAATCTAACAAACCCAAAAATGTTTCCGAAAAATATTTTGTTTAGGTACGTTTTTTAAAATATTGCCCGAACCCTCAAAAAGTCATTCGAATCGTTAAAATTTGCGTACTGGGTAAAAATATGCTCTGGCAGGTAAAAATGCCCAACAAAGCCCATTTCTTGAAAAATACACTTAAAACAGCTTATATTAATAAATAAAATTAAACGTGTAATAAAATTAAGTTTCCTAAAATTCCCCGGTCTCCGTTCCTCGATCGAGCGTGAAATGCACCTACAAACCTTAATACGTGAACTTTTTAAATAATCATGAAATGAATCCTATCATGCAATAATTATGCATTAAATGCATAAAAATAAATAAACACATCTTTTAAATAAAACCCTAAATTGCATGCATTCAGGTTACGTAACTTAAATTTCCTGGACCTTACAGTAAGTTTATCAATGGTAAAATTATCATCAATGATGTATTACTAGTTGACAATTTTAATTACAACTTAATCAGCATCAGTCAACTATGCGATAAAAACCATTCAGTTGAATTCAGTAAGCATGCATGTTCAGTTAGAAATGCAATTGGTGATTTAATCATGATAGGAAAAAGATGTGGAAACACATACAAAGTTAGTTGGAGCAACCCACCCGATAAGCCAGTTTATCTTGTAGCTTCAAATCAATCTCAGAACTGGCTGTGGCACAAAAGATTGAACCATCTAAATTTCAAAGCCATTGCACAAGTGAGCAAACACGAACCGGTAACTGGTCTGCCCAAATGTGAGTTTTCAAAAGATAATATTTGTTCAGCTTGTCAATTCGGGAAGTAAGTTAGATCCTCTTTTAAAAACAAAGTAAGTAAATCTTCAACCCGATGCATAGAACTGATGCTGATGCATATGGATTAATTTGGTCCAATACCATTCATGAGCTTAGGTGGAATTAAATACACTCTTGTGATTGTTGATGATTTCTCAAGATTTACTTGGATCATTTTTCTCAAATCAAAGGATCAAATCGCTTCACAACTGGTAAAACTTTTCAAAAAACTTTTAAATGATAAATCACTTGGGATTGACGGAATATGATACGACATCGGAATTGAATTTGTCAATCAGACTTTGTCTCAATTTCTCGAAAATTTAGGAATCAGACATGAATTCTCAGCTGCAAGAACACCACAATAGAATGGTGTAGCTGAACGAAGAAATCGAACTTTTAAGGAGGCAGCGAGAACAATGCTAGCTGATTCTGATATTTTTCAAAGGTTTTGGGCGGCTACTCAGAACAGATAAATGATTAATACGAATCATTTGAAAACACTATATGAGATCTGGCATGACAAGAAAAGTGTGATTTCATACTTTAAAATATTCGGGTGCAAATAATTCATTTATAACAATGGTAAGAATCACATAACTGACTTCGATGTTAAATCAGATGAAAGATTATTCTTAGGATATTCATCGGTTAGTAAAACATAGAGGATATTCAACAAACGTACTCTTAATGTTGAAGAATCTATCCATGTTGTATTTGATAAGACTGTGCTAAATGATAAGACAACTGATCCAGTTGAGCTGATTAATCGCTTAACGTATATAAATTTGGAGGATGACGATGAAGATGATAATCATAGTCAAAAATTTCCTTCAAACAATAGATCCAGAAGTGGTAGAACCACAAGATAGACATGATACAGTTCCTGATAATTAGTTTGATGAACAACTAGAAAACATTCAACTTCAAACTGATGTTATTCCAACTGAAGCAGAAGGAACTGGTCAGTTATAAACTGAACTAGATTTGCAAACGTGTCAAGAAGATCCAAACTACATATGGAGAAGAAACCATCCTCAGAACTTTGTATTAGTTAACCCATCTGATCCAATAAAAACCAAAAATCAGACGTTGAATTTATTTATATGTTCTGCTTTTATATCGCAACTAGAACCCCAAAGGAAACTGAAGAAACTCTAGTTGATCCCAGTTGGGTCATTGCTATGCTAGAAAAACTTAGTCAGTTTACACATAACAATGTCTGAACGTTAGTTCCAAGACCTTCTTCAAAGTCTTTTATAGGTACCAAATGGGTATATAGGAACAAACTGAACCAAGATGGTTCAATTGTGTGCAATAAAGTGAGACTGGTCGGACAAGGCTACAGACAGGAAGAAGGAATAGATTATGACGAGACTGATGTTGCAGTTGCTAGACTGTAAGAAATCAGGATATTTCTAGGGTACACATCCTACAAAAACTTCAAATTATATCAGATGGATGTGAAAAGCACATTTCTGAACAGTCAGTTGCTAGAAGAAGTGTATGTAAAACCGCCTCCAGGTTTTGTAAATCACTTACTCCCTGGTCATGTTTATCATTTTTATAAAGCTTTATATGGTCTAAAACAAGCACCTCGAGCTTGGTATGAGACCTTATCAAAATTTTTGATTGATCATAATTTTACAGTGGGAACAGTTGATAAAACTCTGTTCAAATTTACAAAGAAAGATCATTCATTGATTGTTAAAATTTATGTTAATGATATCATATTTGGGTCAACTAATCCCAAATTATGTGAAGTTTGCTAAGCTGATGTAGGATAAATTTGAGATGATCATGATGGGTGAACTGAGATTCTTCCTATGCTTGCAAGTGAAGCAACTGAAAACTGGTACTTATATCAGTCAGACCAAATACACACAGGAATTGATGCAGAAATTTGGCATGGAAATAGTTCAGCTGCATCCACTCTCATGAGCTTATCAGTTAAACTAGACGAAGATGAATGAGGAATATCAGTTGAGATGACACTCTACAGAGGTTAAATAAGTTCTTTATTATACATAACTATTAGTCGTCCTGATATTATGTTTGCAGTATGCTTATGTGCCAGATTTCAAGCTAATCCTAAACAATCGCATTTCCTAGCTGTTAAACATATATTGAAATATCTGAAAAGCACACAGAATTTGGGTTTATGGTATGCTAAGGATTCATCTTTCAATTTAGTTGGTTATTCAGATGCATATTATACAGGATGTAAGCTTGACCGCAAAAGTACAAGTGGATCATGTCAATTTCTAGGAAACAGATTGATCTCATGGTTTGGAAAAAAATAAACATTCATCGCCACTTCCACAACTGAAGCTGAATACTTAGCTGCTGGAAGTTGTTGTGCTACTCTGCTCTGAATTCAGCAACAACTAAAAGATTATGGAGTAGTAGCTGAAGAGCCACCGATCTTCTATGACAACACCAGCTCCATTGCGATTATATATAATCCAATTCTTTACTCCAGAACGAAATACATTGATGTGAGACATCACTTCATCAGAGATCATGCTCTTAAGACAGATATCAGACTGGAGTATATTTCAACTGAACAACAAGCAGCGGATATCTTCACCAAGCCATTACCTGAGACTAAGTTTTCTTACTTTAGAAATATCTTAGGGCTTATTAATTTATCTTAATTGCTTAATACAGAGGGAACATTGAATTTTTGTAAGTCCATTGATAAGACAACAATCAGTTGTTCATAAACTGAACTGATTCAATTTCGAACTGAGCAGTTGGTATCTGAATAAACTGATTTTTACCATAAGTTGATTAACTTTAATTCGTTTAAATTCTTTAATTGAAATCGTGAACAAGTATAAATTACTTATTTAAGTTTATTCAAATTTTAAATCCAATGTTTTAATCTTTTTTTGCATAACTGCAAATTTTCAGTTTCTAAATTTAAATGAACGGTTGAATATCTTACTTATTTGGTCAAAACCTTTCACGGACTGCCACATGTCCAAAATTTGAATGGTCATGAAATATAAATAGAAATCCTCATCTCAGAAGTGTTCTCATCATTTCCAAAGTTTCTAACTCTCGAATTTTCAGAGCAATTCACTCGTATTTTTCTTTACTTACAGCTAAAATCAAATCAAATGGCATCTCTAACACCAACTTACCTCTCAAATGCTGTTTCAATAGATTTTGAATCGATTTTGGCAAACTCTGAAGAATCAGTTCGCAGCCTATTTGAGAAAATCGAAGCATCTGGACTTCGTACCTCCTTAGTGTTGGCGACCCAAGAAATCTATTCTGCTGAGATTATGTCTATATATGAGTCCAGCTTAGTCACTGATGTCTGGAAGATTCATACGAAGGTGAACAACCAACTTTGATCGTGGATGAAGAGTTTTTCAGAACTCTGTTTCAACTCCCAACTGAAGGTCTCTCGAGTCTCTCAGAGGTCTCTGCCGCTGATATTGCATAAATTCAGACCTCTATGTCTGCAAATGGACAAAAGATCAAGGTGTTTGATCCAAAGAACTAAATGAAGCCAGAATACCAGCAATTGGCCGATATTGTTGCAAAGGGCCTGCTAGCAAATGTAGGTTCTTTTGCTGCACTCACACTTGAAAAGTTCCAGGCGATGGCTGCTATTGTCAAGGGGATAAAAATGAACTTGTCATCTATCATCTTCACAATTTTGAAGAATATGGTGCAGACTTCGAAGCAGTCAAAAGGCTTCGCACTTCAGCTGAGCAGGCGAGTTGAGGACTCAGTGATACTTCCAGTATCTTCCTCTTTAGTTATCAAGTTCAAAGTCTTTACAGCACCAAAGTTCAATCGAAGAAGTCACGCATTGACAAGCCAGCTGCTAAGGCCAATAAATCTGAAAAGATAAAACCAGCAGCTGCTCCCAAATCCAAAAGGAAACTTGTCATGTCTACCATTGATTCGAAGAAGACCCCTTCTCCTGTACTACTGAAGAAGCCAAGGTCTAAAAAGACCAAGCCAGCTGCCACTCCTTGAGCTCTTCCTGAGCTCAAATTATTGCCATCAAGAGCTGAGCAACCTCTTCCAATAGTTCCGATTCAGTCGATTCAGCCAGCTATCACACTGAAGCAAAAGAGTACAGCTTACTAACCCTCAACAATCATTACTGAATTTGGAGAGAAGCTAAAACTGACAACGATTCCAGCTCCTCTCACAAAATTTGCTTGCCCCACAGTCCCACGCCCAGCACGCCCAAAAGGTGTAATCATCAGAGAGGTGGTGGAGACAACTGTTTCATCTCTAGATTTTCCTCATTCCATAACTGATCTGAAGGACAATGCAAAGTTGATTGAAGAATCACGACCCAAAATTGCCATTCAGACTCAAATTGACCTCATTATGGAAGCCATTAATGAGCATGCAGAGCTGAAGATTGATCATTATGATGAATGGGTAAACTTCATAACAGACACCGGCAAAGAAACTTAAAAAAAAAAGAAGAAAGTTTTGAAGCAATTCATCTCTTTGGAATCGGTTGTCATGAAAGCTGTCAAAGCCACCACAGTCGCCCAATCCACGGAAAGAAGATCATATTTATTTGATCTTATGAGAATCAAGAGGCTGGCTGAGGTGACAGTTGAACTGAAGTCAAATTATGATCCAGCTGGGAGGGTACTACATATAAAGATAGAGAAGTTTTTCAACAACTGGACTTTGATCTCATCTCCTTCCAGATGAAAGTTAAAAATTAGGATATGGGACAACAATTACATGTTCCACTACAGGTCAGCATTTCTAGATCAGCTGAGGAAGAAATTCCAACATAATCATCTGAGGAGGACAGTTCAACTGAAATTGCATAGGAGCAGCAGACAGCTACAACTGAGTCAGAGTTAGTTGTGGTCCAACCAGTTGAACTGGTTTCAGAAGTCCCTCCTCCACTCTTCACTGATGATCAACCTTTCTCATCTGTAGCTTTTAATATCCTTCCAGTTTCTAAACCAAAAACACATCCATCTACATACACTGAAGAAGATCTTACATTAGCAAATGTAGATCACCTGCTGCAGTCAGTCTCTGAGAATATTAAAATAGAATGTAAAGATGATTCCACTACTTATGATGTTGTTGAAACTACTGAAGATCTTGAAATGATATCAACAACAGACGTGGAAGTTCAAACTGAAGTCGTTCAGTTACCAACTGAACAAATTATTACTCCTTCAGTCCAGGAAACATCATCCGCACCAGAATTGCCACAACAAACCTGATGCTTCCTGAGACTTTCTTCATGTCTGAAGCCACTCTTCAGTTGTTCACTTCTCAAAAGACTGCAAAGGCATAATCAACAGGATCAGCCTCCCAATCAGTCAGTTCAAGAAGCACAATAGAAGAACTTGCAGCAGATATAGACCAAGATGTTGCCCCATATCAGCTTGCTGCAGTGGAATTTACTCAGAAGGGAAAGAGGAAATAAAATACTCCCACTGAAGTATTCTCCCCTGAAATGCCACTAGCAGCCGATGTAATGCTAGACACTATTCTCTCAGAACTGAACAATCTTGGTTCTAATATCTCTCATATTAAATTTACTCAGCTGTTGCACTCTAAGTCTGGACACATTAAAAGATCACACAATGAAAGTGTAAAGTCTGATACTAAAATACTACTAGAATTATTATTTTTATGTAAACTATTTTCGAATTATATCCAGATACATGCATGTAATAAAAGCTGTCGATCTTGCATTTTAAAAAATCATTCAACTACTGAATAGAGATACTGCAGTTAAAACATCATTAAAACTTGGATCGTGGTCCCTGTTTCAACCTGAATCAACACGAAACTTAACCAAAATTTCCGAACGTTAAACCAAGACTTATTCACACCTTATCAGCCCCTAAACAACAAAATCCTAGCCATTTAGAACCCTCAAAACCCGGCTGCACCTTGCTGGAATTTTCATGACCATGTTGTTCGAACCCTATGTGCTTCATTGAACCCAATCTTCGACTCTATGCCTAACCAGCTTGGACCAGCCTCGAACCAGCCCTTCCTAGCCCACCTCTGGACCCTCTTGGACCGACCTAGCCCTTGCCCTCAGCCCCATTCACGCCACCGTGTGAGAATCACCCAAAGCACACCAACACCTACCCGACTCGACCCTTGCGCCTCGATCCGCCCCTAGGCCTTGACCAGACATGATTGATCCCTAATCGACCATGACTCAGACCCAATAGGTCCTGCCCCATGCCCTGGTTTGACTCATAAACGGCCGAAGCCTTCCCATAACCCGATCGGGTCCCAATCATCACCAAAACCCTAGATCCGATCGGCTCTCCCTATGGTTTGATCCAGCTCCAACTCCAGCACTTAAACACCTTCGATCTCCACATGTACAGCCCTTAAAAGTCATTATCTAGCAGCTCCTTACACATAGCAATGGAAAACGTGAGCAACATGTCAAAACATATTCATATTTCGTGTCAAAACCATGTAAATCCAATTCAACAGGATAGATCTAAGAATTTTTCGTGCGAAGACATACGAATCAACATATAATGATGAGGAAAACAAGATATAGGGTGTGCCTTTGCGTATTTATGCTCGAAAACTCAACAACGATTGCGTAGAACGGGTACTAGAAGGATGGGATGAGTTCCTTGAATGAAACTTGAGAAAACCTAGCAAATTTGCTGCTGAAATTTTTGAGGATGCTGCTGGAAATGGAGAGGAGGGGCAGCAAAAATGAAGGTAGGGTGTTTAGGGTTTTGGGAGGTAGGTTAGGTATAATATAATTAGTATAATGGGCCATTAATTAAAATTATGAGATAAATATTATTTTAGGCCCATTATATATTAAATAGTCCCATTAAGCCCAAAAACAACCCCGTAAAATATTTCATTTAAGCACGTTATGAAAGATTGCTCGAACTCTCAAAAGCCCTCCGACTTGCTAAAAATTGCATATCGTTTTAAGATATGATTCGATGAGTAAAAATACCCTAAAAAGCCCATTTTTGATAATCTCACATACATACATCATATATTAAATAATTAAAAATAATTATTTAATAAAAACATTTTTCTTTAACTGTTCCCGGTCTCCGTTCCTCGTTCAAGCGTGAAATACTGCTAAAAGTCCTAATAAGTGAAATCTTAACGAACCATGAAGTAAAACACTTATTCATGTCATGATCATGCATTTAATGTATAAAAAATAATTAAACACATTTTAGGAAAACTCTAGATTGCATGCAGTCAAGTTACGTGATTCGAATTTTCTAGACCTTACAATTCCTCTCCTCTTATATCGAATTTCGTCCTCGAAATTTAAAATGTACTGAATAACTCCGGGTAGCGATTCCTCATCTCCATCTCAGTCTCCCAAGTAGCCTTCTCCTCGGAATGATTCAGCCACTTGACTTTGACCATCTGGATCACCTTGTTCCGGAATCTCCTTTCTTGTCTGTCCAATATCCGTGTAGGTCTTTCTTCGAAAGACAAGTTCGATGTCAACTGCAGAGGCTCATAGTTCAGTACATGCGAATGACTCAACATGTACTTCCGCAGCTTCGAGACGTGGAACGTGTTATGAACTCCCGTAAGATTCGGCGGTAATGCGACTATATAAGCTAGTGTTCCAACTCTCTCAAAGATCTCGAATGATCCTATGAATCTAAGACTAAGTTTGTCTTTTTTTCCCAAATCTCATCACACCCTTCATCGGTGTGACTTCACGAATACATGATCGCCTACTGCAAACTCTAAATCACTGCACCGCTGATCTGCATAACTCTTCTGTCGGCTTTGAGCGTTCTTCATCCTGTCTCGGATCTTGACCACTAGCTCTGTATTCTGTCTGACAATGTATGGACCCAACTCTGCTCTTTCCCCTACCTCATGCCAATAGACTGGTGACCTACATTTTCTCCCATAAAGTGCCTTATATGGAGCCATACCAATAGATTCCTGATAACTGTTGTTGTACGTGAACTCCACGAGTGGTAATTTCGGCTCCTAGCTGCCCTGGAAGTTGATCGTGCAACCTCTGAGCATGTCCTCCAAGATCTGAATCAATCTCTCAGACTGACCGTCGGTCTAAGGATAAAAGGCTGTATGAATAGCAGCTTTGTACCCAATGCCTGATGCAGAATCTTCCAGAATGCAGACGTGAATATCGAGTCCTTGTCTTACACGATGGACATTGGAATCCCACGCAGTCTGACTATCTCTATGATATACAGCTCTGCGTACTGATTCATGGTGAAAGTCTTCTTGATCTGTCGAAAATGTTATGACTTGGTGAGCCGATCAACTACCGCCCAAAATGGCATTATAACCTCCAGTTGTCCTCGGTAGCCCTGTCACAAAATTCATGGTGAAGTTCTCCCATTTTCACTCGGGAATAATGAGCGGTCTCAACTTTCTTGCAGTTCTCTGATGCTCTGTCTTGACCTACTGACACGTAAAACACTCTCACACGAAACGCAAAATGTCTCGCTTCATGCCCGACCACCAATACAAAGACCGCAGATCTTTATACATCTTCGTACTCCCTGGATGAATGGATTATGGGGTGTTATGGGCCTCCCTCGTAATGTCTGCTCTCAGGGAATCACCGCTTGGAATCCACATCCGATCACGATATCTGGCTATGCCATCCTCAACTGAATACAACATTAGGCCCTTAGACTCATCCCTCTGCCTCCACTTCTGTAACTGCTCATCAGACGTCTGCCCTACTCGAATCCTGTCCCTCAGTGTCGACTGCACTGTTAGGGTAGAAAGATTCGGAGTATCAAACCTCTGAATCTTTGCCTGCAATGGTCTCTGTACCGACAACTGAGCAATCACTGTATGTTTCCTACTCAGGTCATCCACGACCACATTAGCCTTACTTGGATGGTAGGTAATTTGATAATCATAGTTTTTCACTAACTCCAACCATCTCCACTGCATCATATTAAGCTCTTTTTGTGTGAAGAAGTACTTCAGAATTTTGTGATCGGTGAAAATCTTGCACTTTTCCCCATACAGATAGTGCCTCCAAATTCTCAGGGAGAATACTACTGTCGCTAGCTCGAGGTCATGAGTCGGATAATTTTCTCATGAACCTTCAACTGTCTAGACGTGTAGGATATAGCTCTGTCCTGCTGCATCAGAAATGCGCTCAAACCGAGCTTCGAAGCATCCGTGTATAGTACATACTCGCCTTGCCCTGATGGCATAGCTAGGACTGGAGATGAAGTCAATGCCTGCTTCAGTCTATCAAATCTCTCCTGACACTCTGATCCCCAAACAAACTTCACGTTCTTCTTCGTCAAGGTGGTTAATGGCACCGCAATGGAAGAAAAATCCTGGATGAACTTCCTGTAATACCCAGCTAGATCCAAGAAACTGCGGATCTCTGTCACACTCTTAGGCGCTGGCCAATCTCGAACTGCTTCAACTTTGCTGGGATTCACCTCGACTCCATCCCTGGAAATGATGTGGTCCAAGAATGCCATTCTGTATAGCCAAAACTCACACTTGCTGAACTTTGCATACAACCATCTGTCCTGCAAAGCCTGTAGCGTGGTCCTCAAATGCTGAATGTGCTCCTCTCTGCTCTTCGAATATATCAGGATGTCGTCTATGAAAACTAGACAAAATGATCCAAATACAGTTGAAATACGCGATTCATGAGATCCATGAAGATCGCTTGTGCGTTCGTCAGTTCGAAGGGCATCACCATAAACTCATAGTGCCTATAACGTGTCCTGAAATCCATCTTGTGCACATCAGACTCTCTCACCTTCAACTGGTGATATCCTTATCAGAGATCTATATTTGAAAACACTGATGCTCCCTGAAACTGATCAAATAGATCTTCAATCCTAGGCAGAGGATATTTTTTCTTGACTATGACCTTGTTCAGTTCTCTGTAATCGATGCAGAGCCGCATGCTATCATCTTTCTTCTTCACAAATAGTACCGGTGCGCCTCATGGAGAAAAACTTGGGCGAATGAAACCCTTGTCCAGCAAGTCCTGAATCTGATCTTTCAGCTCCTTCATCTCTGAAAGTGCTAGACGATAGGGTGCCTTAGAAATCAGCACTGTACCCAGCATCATCTCAATAGAAAAGTCCACCCTCTATATGGTGGAATGCCTGAAACATTGTCCAAGAAGTCATTGTGAAAATCTCTGACCACGTCGACATCCTCTAGCCTCTGACTGACTGACTCGGTCACTCTCACAATACTTGCAAGAAATTCTTTGCATCCTCTCCTCATAAGTTTTCTCGCACAGATGCAAGAAATGATGTGCGACATCTGCTGGTGTCTGGCTACCTAAAAAATAAATGGCTTTCCGCTAGGCGGTCGGACAGATATTGACCTCTGTCAAAAATCTATCGCAGCTCCGTTTGAAGAAAGCCAGTCCATACCTAGACTAATGTCGAACTCAGGCAACAGTAGCACAATCAAATCTGCATGTACCACATTTTTCTGCAACCGAAGCTCCAAACTCTTCACTATCAGCGAGGTAAACATCTGATCGTCAATCGAAACTATGAATCCCAAATCCCTGGCCTCTGGTATGAATGTGTAGCTCCGGAATCAAGCAATGCATACGTGGCTACACCTGAAATATATATCCTTCCTACGAAAAAACATACCATCAAATTCGATCGTGTTGAGACTTAAGGAAATTCTCTTTGTTAATTACCCAAAATTCTCAAAAATCCCCATTTTAGTCCTAGTAATCCTTCAAAAATTACAAAATTACCATTAGAAATTTCGGAAATTGTAATTTCAACCATAAAGTTTCGAATTTTCTTCAATTTAGTCCCTCATTTTTTTTAAATTTGCAATCTAGCCCATAAAACTTCAAATCAAATCAATTTAGGCTTTAAAATTTAGACATTCATTAATTTGGTTCCCTAAATTTCAAAAAATGCGAAAGCAGCCCCTATTTATTGCGAATTTGCAAATTAGCCCCTAAAATTTTGATTTTTGCCATTAGGTCCCTATAATTTTTGGTTATTGGAATTTGACCCATAATACTCTTAGTTAAGTTAATTCAATTAAGTCCTCTATTAGAACATGCAACCCACTTTATTCTATGTTCTCAATCCAAAAAGTGATTCCATCATACCACATAATATTCCATGCAATCGAGGCGATAAATAAAATTTAAGCAAAAATGTTACCCGTGATCAGTGTCGAGTCTAGCTCAGCCTCCGCCTCCTCGGCATGCATCACATAGGCTTTGCTAGTGATAGGGCCCTTGTTCTTAGGGAAGTCAGTAGCTTTGTGGCCCTTCTCCTTGTAAATAAAACACTTGAAGGTCCCCTACATAAACTTACCGTAGTGGAACCGATTGCACTGCTTGCAGGGCTGTCTCTCCTCTAGCTTAGGAGCACATGGAGCCTGTAGTGGCCTCTGCTGTCCGGGCTTCTTGAACTGTTCCTTGGGCTTCTGCTGCCCTTGATTCTTGGGTGGCCCTATGAACTGTTTCTTCTGTGGTTGTGAGCTGTGATGGGCCTGATGCCTCTTCCGCTGCATCTCTACATCAATATCTCTCAAGGCCTGTTATGCCTGAAAAGCACATGCAGTGCAACATCAGAAGTAGCCGGCCTCATCAACATGACATCCCGACGTATAGTGGGTCCAAGGCCATCCATAAAGTGCCTTAACTTCTCCGCTGCATCTCTCATAATAAGGGGCACAAAGTGACAGCCACTATCGAATCTCCTGATGAACTCAGCCACAGACAAGTCCCCATGTCGGAGACTCATAAACTCTCGCGTCAGGCATCCCCTGATGTCAGCTGGAAAGTACTTGTTGTAGAAAATGTCTTTGAACTGATCCCATGTGAAGTTAGCCAAATCCACTTCGTGCGCTCCTCCCTCCCACCAAAGGGATGCATCGTCCCTCAGCATGTACGTGGCGCATCTGACCCGGTCTCTGTCTCTCATGTCTAGATACTGAAAGTGTAGCTCTAGAGACCGAATCCAACCCTCTGTCCCCTAACTCCTTCGAGTTGAGCCGTTTGAACATATCATAAATGTTAGTATGGGGTATCGGAGCCTGCTCCATCAATCTAGCAATTCCCTCTAGAACGCGGGTAGCTGTATCTTCTGGCAGTGGTGGTGGTGGTGGAAAGCATCTATCGCCTCCAGGATTATCATCCCGCTTGTCTGTGCTAGGGCTCGTCTGGGAGGCATAATATCTGAATACAATCCAAATTCTAAACGTAACCATCATGCAATTCAATCTAGTTTTCAAAACATTTAATCCTTACAGCATATAAGCAGCTAAACATATACCGTAAAACATATATCATATAAACATGCAGGTAATAGCATTAAACTATTTAAAACATGCAAACTTACTGATTTATGGCTTGACGATCGAGCTTCTGAAGCTGGCGTTGGCACAACCCTTTACAGGACCCTTGCTCTGATACCAACTGTAAAGTCTGATACTAAAATACTACTAGAAATTTTTTTTGTAAACTATTTTAGAATTATATTCAGACACATGCATGCAATAAAAGTTATTGATCTTGCATTTTAAAAAGTCATTCAACTATTGAATAGATATATTGCATTTAAATAAATCTAAAACATCCTCAAATCCCTATAATACTGTTTTAAAAGAGCTCAAATGTAACATTCCTAATCCTGCCAAATCATCAACATATAAAAAAGATGTAGATTGTATAAAAATGTTTCACTCCTGACTCATAAACATATAGTGCGGAAAAATGTAAAGTCCTTGGGTTATCATGCGCACTTCAATCTCCGCCTACTCAGTTTCCGGTGCCCCCAGTCTCAACCTCATCATGCTCACCTACATCAATCACATCTAGTGAGTCTAAAAACTCAACACACCTAAACCGTTATAACAAATACATACACATAACATGAACCAGTGAAAAGTACTGTAATTAAAATAAACTTCATAATCTAAAAAACGTGAACTTAAACATAACATAACCAAGCATAACCATATCCATAACATATACATGTTCATTTCACTGTAAAGTCTGATACTAAAATGCTACTAGAAATTTTTTTTGTAAACTATTTTCGAATTATATTCAGACACATGCATGCAATAAAAGCTGTCGATCTTGCATTTTAAAAAGTCATTCAACTACTGAATAAATATACTGCAGTTAAATAAATCTAATACATCCTCAAATCCCTAGACTACTGTTTTAAAAGAGCTCAAATATAACATTTCAAATCCTGTCAAATCATCAACACATAAAAAAGATGTAAAATGTATAAAAATGTTTCACTCCTGACTCATAAACATATTGTGCGCACTTCCAGCTCCGCCTACTCAGTTTTCGGAGCCCCCCGTCGCAACCTCATCATGCTCACCTGCATCAATCACACCTAGTGATTCTAAAGACTCAACACACCTGAACCGTTATAACAAATACATATGCATAACATGCGGCAGTGAAAAGTACAGTAATTGAAATAAACTTCATTATATAAAAAGCGTGAACTTAGACATAACATGAAAAAGCATAACTATATCTATAACATATCTCATCATATCAACATAAATGTGTTCATTTTTAAATTTGAATTAAGATCATTAGTTGTGACCTTCGTATCAGCTCTAGTCGATGGATCCATTTACACATAACCACAGTGACGGTGGGAACATCAGCGACAGTTTTACCCATCCATTGAGCCTTGGCCTTACATTTTTGTGTTCTTATTAATCACAACCAACTCCCCTCCTTCAAAACATGTCATCGTATTTGTCACTTATAAAACTAATGCATATACGTACATTTTCTTAAAACCAAGCATGCAACGTATTTTCATAAAAATTCATGTTAATAATAACATATACATTTTTAAACATGCAATTGTGGTGATCAGGACGCTGTCAGGATTGTAAACTCGATCCGGGCGCAAAATGATCATTTTGCCCCTGAAAATCATAACTGACCATATTACCCCTGGACCTCAAAATTTCGACCTGAAGCCCACCAAAATTATCAAGACACCTCAAAACATATTTGTAATCGTTTCCTAGATGTAAACTCGAGCTCATTCAGTAACTTCTACGGTTCGTTTTAAAACTTGGACCGCGGTCCCGGTTTTAACCCAAATCAACCCGAAACTTTCCCAAATTTAAACCAAGACTTATTCACACCCTACCACCCCCTAGGCAACAAAATCCCAGCAATTTAGAACCCTATAAACCCGGCTGAACCTTGCTGGAATTTTCATGACCATGTTGTTCGAACCCTAGTTGTATCATTGAACCCAATCTTCGACTCTACGCCTAACCAGCTTGCACCAGCCTCAAAACAGCCCTTCCTAGCCCACCTCTGGACCTTCTTGGACCAACCTAGCCCTGGCCCTCAGCCCCATGCACACCACCATGCTAGAATCACCCAAATCACACTAACACCTACCCGAATCGACCCTTGCGCCTCGATCCACCCCTAGGCTGTGTCTAGCCGTGATTAAGCCCTCATGGACCACGACTCAGACCCACTAGGGTCTACCCCATGAACTGGTTCGACTCATATATGGCCGACCCTTCCCATAACCCGATCGGGTCCCAATCATGACCAAAACCCTAGATCCGATCGGCTCTCCCTATGGTTCGATCAAGCTCCGATTCCAGCACCTAGACACCTTCGATATCGACATGTACAGCCCTTAAAAGTCATGATCTAGCAGCCCCTTACACACAACAATGGAAAACGTGAGTAACATGTCAAAATATATGCATATTTCGTGTCAAAACCATGTATATCCAATGCAACATGACAAATCTAATAATTTCTCATGCAAAAACATACAAATCAACATATAATGATGTGAATGATGAGAAAAACAAGATATATGGCGTGCCTTTGCGTATTTACGCTCGAAAACTCAGCAACCATTGCGTAGAACGTGTACTGAAGGGACAGAGAGGAGTTCCTTGAAAGAAACTTGAGAAAACCTAGCAAAGTTGCAGCTGAAAATTTTTGAGAATGCTGCTGGAAATGGAGAGGAGGGGCGGCCAAAATGAAGGTAGGGTGTTTTGGGTTTTGGGAGGTAGGTTAGGCAAGGGCCTTTAATTAAAATAATGAGATTAAGTAGGATTTTAGGCTCATTATATATTAAAATAGTCCCATTAAATCCAAAAACACCCCCGTAAAATATTTCGTTTATGTACGTTTTGAAAATATTGCCCGAAACCCTCAAAAGCTCTCCGACTTGCTAAAAATTGCATACCGTTTTAAAATATGATTCGATGAGTAAAATACCCTACAAAAGCTCATTTTCGAAAATCTCACATATATACATCATATATTAAATAATAAAAAATAATTATTTAATAAAAACATTTTTCCTTAACTATCACCGGTCTCCGTTCTTCGTTCAACCGTGAAATACTGCTAAAAGCCTTAATAAGTGAAAATCTTAACGAACCATGAAGTAAAAAACATCTATTCATGTCATGATGATCATGCATTTAATGCATAAAAAATAATTAAACACATATTTTAGCAAAATCCTAGATTTCATACAGTCAGTTTACGTCATTCGAATTTTGTAGACCTTACAGAAAGACTTGAAGAAGCTGACAAAGGATCAAGTTGCCCTTTTCGACACAGTTAAAAGATTAAAAGAGAATCAGTAACAATTTCTACACTGCTCTCCTCCCAAGAACTACTCAACAACCGGATTAATTTTGTTCATACAAGTCTATATAAGAATATTGACATAATGCAGAATCAGCTGGCTAAGATATCTGCACAAGTAAGTTGAGCATTTATTCTCTTTGCCAGAGCGCCGGGTGTTGACAATAAGAGGGAAGAACAGAAGACAGCAGCAGCAGAGACAAGCAGCAAGAAGAGAAGTGAACCAGAAAAACCAACTGATAAAGGACCAGATGCGAAAAGGTCCAAGAAATAATCTAGTGTCTTGAGTCAGTTGTTAGTCTGAAGGTTGTCTATTTTGTTTTGAAATGTTTGTACGAATCTGTACTTATTTCTTTCAATATCAATAAAATTCTTATTCCTGATTATGTACGAATTTGTACATTAGTTTACCTACGATCAGTTTTGTTATCGATAATCAGTTCAAGAAATCTAAGTTTTGTCAAACACCGAAAAAGGGGAAATTGTTGGAATATTATAAGTTTCAAAGTTTGACAAGTTAATCCGTAAGATAAATGAAGAACCTAACTGATCGAATAAATCAAGTAATCGTAACTGAAGAATTCGTTTAAACTGAACTGGAAAAACTTCATCAACTGAAGTATTCATAACTAATAGGACATCAGTTAGAACTGATATTGTCTAGCTGAACTGATCAGCTGAATAGTGGACTCCTAATCAGTTGGCCACGTAATCAACTAGCAGCTTATCAACCACCTGAACACAGACTCATAATGGTGAGTGCTTGGTCTGTGTGGTCGGTAAGCGCCTGCAGCCAGAAGAATGCTTTGTGATTCCCAACTCTCCTGACTGATTCTTCGACCAGAAAGTTGACTGAGTGAGACAAAGACAAGGTACAAAACACTTGGGTCAGTGCCCAGACCAGTTGAAGTATCAGCATAAAGATTGATAGATCGTACCAAAGTAGAACAGATGAATCAGAACAAAACAGTCTGAATACCTCGTATTACTTTCAGATAAAATAGCTAGACGACGATTCAACGAATATTTATCATTAAATACATTCCATACAACCGTTGGGATCGAAGACTATATAGCACGAAATAAAGAATCTACAATCTTCAATCAGTTGGATACAATCCTTGAGTATTTTCTCAGTTTACAGATCGCAAACTCAGCTCTAAGCTCATTGTATTTATTCATAGCATTCAGGATACCAGTTAGAACAATTCAGTTAACTACTGTAAAATTATTGATAGACTAAGAGTTTCAGTTTGGCAATGTGTAAGACCAATTAAAGTGGATTATTACAATATGTTGTAATGTATCAAAGTTTTTTAATAAAAATCTATCTTTACGATAGAAGAGGTAATATAAGAGCATTTGAAGTTTCTGAACATCCGTAAAAATTCTTGTGTTCATTTCAGTTATACTGCCAGTTTTACATTATATCATTTCTCAGTATTCAGTCTATTTTCGCACTATTATCAGTTGACTGATTTATAGACAAACAAGACTTCAGGATCAGTTGCTCAAAGAACTGATTCATATTCTAAAAACGAAACAAAATTCCATAGTGTTTATTCAAACCCCCCCTCCCTTTCTAAACACTCCAACTCCCTTAACCGATCATATCAGAAAGTTTGATAATTGAAATCATTAGCAAGATTTTCCTCTCGAGGCTCTCCTGACTGGTCATCGAAAACTTGAGCTATCCTTGAGCTGGTCTTATTAGTTGTTAGCTATTAAAATCATTTTTCTATGCAGGATACATACATCTAGACACTTGAAAAATATTTTTAGAAAATGGGAAAGTCATGCTAGATCTAGTGAATGATTATATTAATTTAACTTCAAAATGAACAAGTCGAGCTGGTAACAAAAGTGTAGGAAATAAATAACACAAATCTTTTTACTTCTCCTCTTTTTCCACTTAAAAAGAAAATCAGTAGAAAACTTTGGTTTTACAACGATTTGTATTAATCCACTCGAGTTTAGAAATTATCCAATGCCTAATTGAAACTCTTAGCACCAACTCAATACAAATAGCTAACTCAGGATTTTTGAATCCTGATTCAACAGTTACAACAACATTATAACAAACATCTTGACAAAGAAATCTTGAGTGTTTGAGTAGCAGTGAAAGATCCTTGAAGATCTGGTTGAACTTTAGTCGAGTGCTAAGTTAGAAACTTGAAGATTGACAGATAAGTGCTCGAGTTCTTGATAGTAGAGAATGCTTGAGAGCTTGTTCGTAACTTGTTTCGTTTGTTCGTAACCCTCAAATGAATGGGAGCATTCTTTTTTTACAGTTGAACTTCTTCCAACATTCAAATTCTTGCGGCGTTCAACTTTTTATTTTTCTGATGCAAAAAGAAATTTATCTCGTGTCTTCTTTATCTTCCTAGTATGACGCAATTAATGCACGTTGACATTCCAAATATGGCAAGTAACTGAGTCCAACATGCAGCTTAGAGATCACTAGAGAAGTCCTGTTTGAGTCTTCATGCAACTTGATATTCTCCAGCTTGAATTATGGAAAGTCTTGCTGGTCCTCTGAGTATGGCAGTTAGAGACCCATATGCAGCAAGAGCATCTTATCTTTAATATTGAAATCAGCTCGAACTTCATAAAAGCTGTAAGGCTTGACTTTAGAATGTCTAGCTTGTCTGCCAGGCGGTCCAGTTAGCTAGAATCTTGAGAAAGAAGCGATTCAGCTTGAGTTCCGAGCATCTAGGTCAAAACTTATCAATACAATAAAATATGATATGTATAATGAAACAACTCGATGTTATTTTTTATCACCAAAACTTAGGGATTACGAATTTATTCTGACAATATCCAATACTTGGAAATACTTTTCAAAATTTCGGTTCTTATATTCAAGCATTTTTCATCTTTCAATTCTCATTTCAAGCATTTTTCATCAACTTTGTTATATTTTATTTTTTTCGAAATTTTTAGGGGTTATTGTAAAATACAAAAATCATGCTATGAATTTATTTCTTAATTTCATTTCCATTATATTCCTTGCTTTTAGTTCACATTATCATAGAAGATCATAACTAACGAACAAATTAGAGATTCACAAGTTTTTATTCTTAAAGTTAGATTTTTACTATTTTCACATAAATTGGTGTATCTATATACACATATATATGTGTGTGTATATGTTTTTTTCATTTACTTAAGACATGTGAAAAGATTATTGATTGTGCATCAACTTATCTTGATCATTTTAATAGATGGACAAAATGTCATTTCTTTCATTCAATAATTATTTTTAAGAATCCATTTTAGTAAATTCTAAAATAAGTAAATAACTTGTTAATCTTAATCAATAAATTAAAGATTTCAAAAATAATTAATCATGTTAAAAATCTAGACAAAACGAATTATATATGCATGGTGGGTTGCTAGTATATATAAAATCGGAAGATTAATGAAAGGACAAATTGCTTTTCCACCAATTCAATTGCAAAATACAAAAGCTTTAGAACTTCTTCACGACAGCTCTAAAGCTAGTGGATTAGATCGCCAATATTATTTTCAAACACACGTTGTGCGGGTAAAATAGTGGATAAAATATAAATCAATTATTTAATTCAATCTTTCTATTTTTTATAATCTAAACTAAATCGATATTTTTTACTAAAACACATATATATTTTCTCTTTCAAATCTAAACTAAATCGAAATTTTTTACTAAAACACATATGTATTATTTAGAAAGAAATAAAAATAAAAATATTAGTGATTTATAGTTTTAAATAATTTCAAATTAATTACTAAACTTTACTCTTTTAAAAAAGGAGATGTAGTTTGTAGAATTGAACGACTGTCACTTGGACAAAAACTATAGATTTTAATAATAGTGTACTTCAATTTTTAAACCGTACAACAACTTTAACATTACATTTTGATTGCTCTTTTCAGTCTGAAAATTATTACACCCCTACAAAACTAATACGAGTATTTTAGGTAAAGCCAAAATAGATGACAAAAACTTGTGTGAGACGGTCTCACGGATCGTATTTTGTGATACGGATCTCTTATTTGAGTCATCCATGAAAAAGTATTACTTTTTATGCTAAGAGTATTATTTTTTATTGTGAATATCGGTAGGTTTGACACGTCTCATAGGTAAAGATTCGTAAGATCATCCCACAAGAGACCTACTCAAAATAGATTCATCAAACACACCAGAATCATTTACCTTAAAATCTCTCCATTAATAATATTAATAAATAATAACAATGATTGTTGCTTTAATATATTTGTTCATTGGTCAAGTAGTGGGTAGGTGAGAAATGTGCATGGGGGTCAATACTGTCGCCAGGGAGAATAAATGGGAAAGATCCTCTTTTAAGAAAATGACACAATGAGTTCAATTTTTAAATGAGCCCCACCGTTACATTAACAAATCAATAATACAAAAATTTTCAATTGTCTTATGAGATAGGCATGCTTACCGGTTCTATGGTTCCGGTTTCGGATCGGTTCCAACCGGTTTCGGATCCGGTGGTGCGGAAACCGGTTCAGAACCGGAAATCTTGGAACAAATCTTGGAACCAATCCAATATTGGATCGGTTCGACGACTTTTAGACCGGTTCTGGTTCAATTTGGACCGGTTCGGAGTTCCTTGACCGAATATTAATATTTTAATATATAAATACTTTTATTAATTACCATTTTTTTATTTAGTATTTCGACTTGAATCAATACTGAACAATCATAAAATTAAAATAATTGCAAGATTGATTTTACAATTGAAAATCTAAAATTCATCACGATTTATTAAAAAAAATTTGAATATTCCGGATCTTCATCAGAACTTGAGCTTTGAAATTTATCGATTGCGCCAGAGGTTCGATTCCTTTTTCGGCTGCAAACCAATCTTGTAGGCATGTTAGCATGAAAAGTGTTTCTGGCTTTAAATTAGTTCTTTGTTCACCGATGATCCTTCCATGTACTGAAAATGCTGATTCGGAAGCAACACTTGAACTTTGAATTGGTAGGACATCTCTTGCAATTGCAGCTAACACTGGATAAAGTTTAGAATTTACTTTCCACCGATCAAGAACATAGAAATTCTCCGTAGTTTCAATATATTGGCTTAAATAAATTTGATTCTCATTGTAATTGGATGTTCTCACCGATTTTCCTTTGAACTTTTGTCGTTTCAAACTTTGAAAGAAGTTCAGTGCTCCACTTTTGCTTTTATATGTCGGCATCTCCTCCGGCTGCGCACTCGGTTCATCACATTGTTCACTAGCATACAAATCAAACCATTCTTTGAGAGAATGCATGATTGACTTCTTTTGATCGTCAACATTCTTCTGAAGAAATTTAGCATAATATTAAAAAAAGCGTCTAATCCTCCTTAATTTTGAGTAGGATCAATTAATGTTGCTAAACCATGCACAATTGGTATAGTTTCCCAATATTTTAAAATTTTTTTCCCATATTTGAAACAAAATCACGCATAACAAAATAATCACGATATTCAACAAATTTATAAAACATATTGAAAAGAAAGGTAGAAACATGGTTGAAGTAGAGTAGTTAATGCCACAAAATTTTTCGGTTGCTTCTTTAAAAATTTCTAACAAACAAACACATTTACTCAAAATATTTCAATCATCGTCAATTAATATTAGTACCGCAATATTATTATAATATGGAGTAAATAAATCTTGAAAACGTAATAAAGTATGAAGCAAGTGATATAAAGAATTTCATCTAGTTTCAACAAGAAGAGGAAATTTTTTAAATTTAATTCCATTTGATTCGACTAGTGTTTTTCAGTCACGCCCATATCTTCTTTCACATAATAATTTCCCACATAATTTGAATTTTTCTATTACAGTGGACATTTGCTCATCACATGCACATTTAACACATAAGTTGATAATATGACACGAACATCTAACATAAAGTAAATTACCATATAAAATTGGTTTTAGTGAATCTTTAAGATATTTAATTGCAAGAGTATTGGCACTCGCATTATTTAACGTTATCGACATTATTTTATTTTGTATGACATAGATCTTAACAACATTTAAAATATATCTAGCTATAATGTATATGTTGTGAGACGATTCTAAATGATCTAGCGCTAAAATTCTTTTTTGAATAGTCCAAATTTCGTCAATCTAATGACATGTAACAACAAGATAAGATTCATATTTTAAATTAGTCCAAATATGAGTTGTCAAATTAATTCTACAAGAAATATTTGAAAGATGTGATTTTATTGTTTCTTTATATTCTTTATAAATATCAAAAAAATATTTCTTAAGTGTTAGCCTAGAAATATTGTGAAAACCAGGTTCAATAATACTAGTAAATTCAACAAAACTTTCTTGTTCAGCTATTATAAAAGGTTGACAACATTTGGTAACAAGCTTTATGATGGCTTTCCGAGAAATTTCTTTTGTAATTGTGAAAGCTTTACCACTTGAAGGATTAATTTGTTTTGTGTTGGTTCCCTACCGAATGGTTGTAGCGTATCAGGGTCGAGTTTATGTACCTTAACTAAATGTTTTTTCAAAGTGCCGGTACCACCGGAACCACCACCCGTTTTGTAAGAATACCTCGTTTTGCAAATTTTACAAACGACAAAAGAGTTATTTGTACCTTGTTGTTCAATATCAAAGTGATCCCAAACTTTGCTTCGCTTTGCACGGGCTGTCGTCGTGCTCGTTGACATTGTGTTGCTTGCTCGAGTAGACGATGGCGTCCCTACATATTTGTTGGGGAGTTCCATGGCTTCTTCATCCTCGTGGCCAAATTCGACTTCATCAAAGTCGGGGATATAGCCAAAATGCTCACCAAAATCGGAAGCGTATTAGCACCACCACCACGACGGTTTGAAGATGATGCCATTGAAATTCGATTATTTATATGAGTAAATTGCGAAAAAGTAAATAAATAACAATAAAAATAATATTGATTATAAATAAAATTATAACACAATTATTGAATATATTTGGAGAAATGATAGCAAAGAAAGATATTGATTGTAGAGAAATGAAAAGTTGCGAGAAAATTGATATGTGAAATATAAAAAATGACTTGTATTTATAGGTGATTTTTGGGGGTAAAAAAAATTATATTTGCAATAAAGCACCCAAAATTGGGGGCCAAATTGCAAAAAAAAATGCAGATTTCAGTAGCCGTTCAACGACTACTGAAATCTACATCCTTTGTGCAGCCGTTGGCCCAAAGGCCTTTTTTATTTTATTTTTTTAAATTTTGGATTCCGGGTTCTGGGACCGGTTAGGGTCCGGTTCCGGGTCAGATCCGAATACGGACAGGAACCGGTTCGAAACCGGAACCGGAATCGGTTCAGAACATGCTGCACCGGTTCAACCCACTAACCAATGGATTGTACACGGTTTCGGGTGCGGTTCATCCATACTGGATCCGGTTTCGGGCTTAACGGTCCTGTTTCGGATCGGTTATGGCACGAACCAGTCCGTTAAGCATGCCTATTATGAGACATCTTCAACTCAACTAGACTATGAAATGAATATTATTTTTTTACGTAATTATTTATGTATAAAAAATATTTTAAATTGTAAGTTTGCATGAGATCTACTCGATAAATAATGGTCTTCTTAATTAATATTTCAAAAAAACGTTGTAGGAATTTCTTCCTAATATGATATTCATCATTATTGATTTATCAAAAAATGGAAAAATAAATTGCTCCCTTAAATTCGAGTAGCTCAACCTTTCTCTCGAGTCGAATTTTAATTATGTCTACTCAAGTAGTTCACGAACTGCTCAAATAGCTATATATTATTATGTTTATTATTTTTAATTTAAGAATTATTTGTATCTATATAAATACAATTTTAAATCTTAAATTATGTTACAAACACTATCGAGCTTTTCGAGTTTGAGTAACTCGATATTTTCACTAATCGAGCTCAAGTCTGAAAAATGAATACTCGATCAAGCTTAAACTTACAAAATTTAAATTGAGTCGACTCGAGTTGTCCGTACCTTTAATCTCAAATATATAGTCAAGTTTTTATATTTCATATTAATTTTTCTTTTTTAAATTTTACCAACATATCCATGTGACGATGTTTTGGAAAGATGCACAAATATTTAAAGGCGTTTGGCTGAACGTACAGTGAGACTCAGTGAACAAATCCGTTGGAGTTTGAATTTGTTCCCCAAATAGATATCTGGAACATTTGACTTTAAGTGCTCCTGCAACGTCTCTTATTGTACCTTGATCGTATAATAGCTTTTGTACCTTTGTGTACAGCTGGATTAAGCTTTTCGTTTCTGCAAATTGGTTCGCTCCTAACGGATTTTCTGAACTAGTCAGTTGAACTGGTCTTGAACTGGTGAGGTGAGTTAAGTTGACTCGTCAGCTGAACTGATTTCACTGATTCAGTTGAACTGGTCAGTTGGGCTCTTCATCAGTTGAACACTTCATCAGCTGATCGGGCTTCTGAAGGTCTTATGCTGAACCACCTATCAACTGAACAGTAAGTTGAATTGCTCTTGATACTTCAGTTGTAATTGTTCAGTTCGATCAATCAGTTGACACTTTCAGTTTGCGTCTTGATAGCTTCAGTTTAAACTTGGTAACTGATCAGTTCGAAGCCTTATCAGTTTCAGTTTTTGCGCACTTAGGTAAACTCATTAGAAACAAATAAACAGGTTTTGTTAACATCAAATTCAAGATTGCGAATTTGAAATGTTCCAACAAGTTATCCCACATTTTTGCAAAAATTTGAGGGAAGGCGGTGATCGAGCTTTTCTTGCACTGAAAAATCCTCAAAATAAATTTTAAATTTTGTTGCTCGAAACAATCGGAAGTGCATGAGTCAAGTTATAAAATAGTGTACTGAGTGCAAGTATAATTCCCGCAGAGACTGTGTAAACGATTATTATTTTCAGAAATTTATTCTTGATTGAATGTAAACAGTTATTTTTATATGAATATATCTACTAAAAATTCAAAGATGATTACAATTAAATAAAACAATAAAATCAAATCAATGAAAATCTAAAAAATCAAAGAAAAATGAATTTGTTGAGAATTTTAGTTCACCTACCCCTTGTTTATATCAAATAACTAATCTTGATGATTCTCATGTTTAAGATTCTCTAATTTATTAACACGCTCTCAAGCTATATTATATTAATTCAATTCAATGAAATAATTATACTTCTTTAATTACTTATCAAAGATGATTGCATGCACAAGTTATGGAATCCCTTAGCATCCGACTTATTGGACTATGACTATCAACATGTATTCAATTTCATAAGTCCATGCAAATTGTAAATCCATGGATTATATTACTTATTCTTATTGTAAACTATTCTTTCGAACTCACCTGAATCCAAAATATCATAAAAGTTAGCTACAATTTAATGATTTAAATAAAATAGTAATATAATCAAACATGAAGCAAAATTTTATAATAAAATTAAATAAAACAACTTCTCGGGGTAAAATCTCCTTAAATCCCAACAAATATAAAAACGGCTAAACATCATTATAAAATTATCAAAAACAATTTTTTAAAAATAGAAATACTAAAAGAAATGAAGAAGCTAAGTAAGAAAACGCTTCTTGAAAATCCCGAGTTCTTCGCTTGCCTCCTTGACTCCGGTCTTTCCTCTGTGCAGCAGCTCTTCCTTTTCTCCAATACTTCGGAAAAAAGTCCGATTCAATCCCTCAAAAACCGTGTATTAGGTTTTCATGTAGGTGAGGATCCATAAAAGTTGAAACAAATCGAAATCATATTTTTTCCTTAACATATCGTGCTAGAGCGGAACAAATCACCCATCCTACCATGGTCACTGTGCAATTTCTCTTTTTTCTCTTACTCAAGAGAGCTAGGACAGACAAATTCATCTGCCCCAGTCCGCTCTGCTCGCAGATTGATTTTGTTTTATTCTTTTGCGTGCAAGGATCGTCAAATTCACCCGCCCCTCTACTTGCAACTTGGTCCATAATTTCTTCTTTTCTTGATTATATCACCTATAAATCAAATAAAAACACATGAGGGACAATCAATTTTCATAATATAAATAAAAAACTATGAACAGTCTCAACATCAACAAAACATGCAGGAATGAGACTCTCAATGACACAATAAAATATGTTTAAATGATACACATCAACGTCTTTGTACTAACATTTTGCTCGTCTTCGAGCAAAATAAATTATAAGACATAACAAGACTACATAAAAATCAGCTCATTGGTGAGCTAATGGTTTAGTTACGCCTTAGTGAATATACAATATATTTCTCGTCACTCAACGCCCAACGCAAGTTTTCTCACATCTTTTCAAGTTTACACATTACATTTTTTAAATCTGAAAGTGTGTATGCAATGTTGGTTCTACTGGGGCGGTCAAAAATGTCCGCCCTAGCATGCCCTAGCACGCCTCTCTATGCGCTTGAAAAAACTTAAAAGGTGAAATCTGCTCGGGCGGATAATTGCGTGCCCTCCACGCAGGTTATTATATATATATATTTAATAGGAAATTTAAGCTCATTTTGTCAAAACATTTTCGAGTTCTATGCAACCATACTCTTGGAAATTTGAATAAAAAATTTCCCCTCATTTTGGAGCAATTATCACCTTTTTAAATATTATTTTAAACCATAATAAATTAGCCATTAAACTACATATATAAGAGAAAAATAATGGCCATTAAGAGGAGGTTGAAAATCATGAATAAGTGCTTTTAATAGGTGGTTAATGGTCATGAATAAGTTCCTTTAAGAGGAGATTAATGATCATGAATAATGACATTTAAGGTGAGATAAATGACAAAATCGAGTGACCATTCACCTCGTCGTTGGAGACCAATAAATAGAGATTTTGGTTTAGTGTAAAACCACACCAAAAATCCTCTCAAATCACTCATAAGTCGCTACCACTTAGAGCAAATAGGAGAGGCTGCATTCGGCCATTGTAGTTCTGTCCAAGTGCTGTCCAAATCATGACTGAGGTGTTGTCCAAGTTCACCCGAAGTGATGCCCTGTTCGATCCAAGTTTTGTCCGAGTATCAGTTAAGTTCGAATCGTACATTTGAATCAAGCGTAAGTGAGCTTTTGCTATATATATTTCTTCGTAAGTGGGTTTTTGTATATATAAAGTTTGGCACACTTGTTCTTTGTACTTATATGTATGTATATTAAATAAAGTTTTGCACACTTATTTTGCTCTGTAAGTGAGCTTCACATTTTAAAGATACCTATGTTTTATAGCGATCGAACAGGTTATACTTCGTTTGATATTCGATCATTCTCATACCATGATTCATTTTTTAATCGATCATGTTATGCTCCATTGTTATGAAATAATTTCATTCTATCCTGTCTCATTAAGTTTTGTTCAAAGTTTTGTTATCCATTTCGTTTCATATTGTTTTGTTAAGTTCTGTTCAAATATCTAAATTTTGATGCACTGTTATGATTTGATTTTGAAATGGAAAGAAAACATGATAAGATATGGCCATGTACGGTGGATATAAAATCGTACCCATTGTTTCCTTTGGTGGGTATAAAACCAATTCAATGGTCTCTCCTTTTAGAGGAGTAACATATAGGGGACATATATTTATGGTCCCGTACGGTGGGTATAAAACCATACTTATGGCCCCCTCGGTGGGTATAAAATTTATTTGATGGCCTCACCCCTTAGAAGAGTAATATATAAGGGACAAATTCATGAATGATGAAATGAAATTTCAGTACTATATATGTTCTCATGTTTTGTTTATGACATGTTTTAATGCTTTGTTTCGAATTCTGGCCATGTCATGTCTTCACTCATGTGACATGTCCTGTGATATGTCACTTATAGAATTATGTTTATATGTATATTATATCTTCGTAAAACCTCATTTTATATGTATATATGTATTGTTGTGTTTGTTCGGCTCCCATTTGTTGAGTGTTTCCTCAAACACTCATCCCTTACTCTACCATATCTAGATAAGAACGAAGATCAAGTAGACAAGGATGAATAAGACATGTTTTGGGATTGGTGATGAAGTTTCGAGACATCGAGATTACTCTCGTATGTTCTTCCTAATTTTTTATTCAAGTTATACAATGTTTCCACACATTTTATTTCGTTTTAGGAATTTATTGATGTAAGATAAGATTTTTTTTGAGTTAATTATGAAACAAAGTGGTTTTGGTTTATATTGAATTACGAGGCTTATTGTTTGAAGATTATGTAATTGTTGAATAACGCTAGTGTCGACTAACCCTGGTCCTAGGGCGTGACATTTAAGTAGTATCAGAGTCACCAGATTCATAATCCGGCTAGGGATTTTGATAGACAAAAATTGACGAAGTTAGATTTTGGTAAAAACTTAGTCATTCATATTCACCACAATCTTAGATTTGGAAATCGTGACTTCCCATAGGAAACTCAAGAATTCGATTCCATTAATTATTTTGAACTCCTCTCGACGTATAATCTTCAAACCATACGTCAATTCCCGAATTTTCCATTTTTGGAAAATTATTTAAAAAAAACCCTTTTTGAATCAAATCTCGAGCGAGATGACTCTAGAATTATTTTTTGATTTTTATTCATGACCTTATCATTTTCTTAGCCTTCCGTTGTTTTTCAGGAAATGGCTTCCTACGCCCCTCGTAATCGCGACAATTTTTGCCATTTTTGGAAATTCTCGTAGAACTTATAACTTCGCGTAAGAAACTCGAAAACCAATTCTACCAATTGTTCCTTAATCCTCATGAATTATATTTTCAATTCATATGAAAAATATTCTGACTTTATTTTTTAATATTCCATTGACTCTGCACCGAAAATTTGTTATTCATATCATAGGCATGTAAAAAAAATCTCATGGTCTTTGATGGGGAAATATGATTGAGTTTGAGAAATAAAAATTTGGGAATTAGTGTTTATGTGAATCGATCAATTGAATATCAACCTTCTATGAGATTGTTTTTCTAGATTTAAGTTTGTTTGACAGTATTGGGTCGCAATTTGACTTTTAAGAATTTTATATTAGTGCAGGTGTCTGAATACAAAAAATTACCAATTATGATGATTGAC
Source organism: Primulina tabacum (assembly GCF_025594145.1). Classification (NCBI taxonomy): domain Eukaryota; kingdom Viridiplantae; phylum Streptophyta; class Magnoliopsida; order Lamiales; family Gesneriaceae; genus Primulina; species Primulina tabacum. The sequence goes on along the minus strand of NC_134560.1, from coordinate 10,457,376 downwards.
AACCAATGTTTACACCACATAGTCGGAAAAAATTTTAAGATACGATTTTTGGGATTTATATGAAATCTATTTTGAGATTAGTATTTATATAAAATAGTCAATAGAAAATTTGAGGTTTTTATTTTTTCGGATTTAAGTTAGACTGATTTTGGGACTAGTGCCTATTTTAAATTATTGATAGAAAGTTTGAAGCCTTGAATTTTTTTAGTTTATTTTAGATTGACATTTAAATGAGAATGTGATAACCATGACTAAATTTTCAATAGAATTAACAAATTATATTTAGGATTTTAAGAATATATATATATATATATATATATATATACATATAAATATATGTTCTTGATTTGAAACGTCATTCTCGATTCTATCTTTAATGTCAGATAATAAATTTTCATTTTGTTTAAATATGGTCTTAAACTATCATTAATTTTTTTAATAAAATTCATAGAAATCAAATCATTTAACATAAATATTAATTTACAAATGCAATTGATCGGACCATTTCATCTTCGTGCCTTCGATCTCAAATTTAATTTGTTGTCGACTTTTTCACACAATCTTATGTATATAAATTCTTTTTGAACAAAGAAACAATTCAAATATCATTTTTTTTCTATCTTCATTCGAAAGCTGTCATGATATGAATCTGGCCAGACATGACGTGCTAAATCTTGGGAGGAGATCCAGACATTCGTGTTGTCAAGATGGTACAAGCAAGATTCGAAGCTTCAAAGAATCCGACATACATAGCAATGAAGTTGGAAGATATTTTAATGTTATTCAAATGCTAAATTATGAAGAGGATGCCAAATCAATACCCCGGACCCGAGAGCCCCGCGCTATGGCGGTCAAATATTAATGCCCCAGTGCCATAGGCAATGTCCAGATGGCGAGATCTAGAACACTCTGCGCTAGGGAGGTCGAATTCTGCCGCTCCAGCGCACCGCCTGCGTGAAGAAATCTTATTTTTTAGTTTAGAGTCCAAATTAATTAGGCAACTAGATTTTTGATATCTTTTTTATTGTAAATAATATATACGCGAAATTTGATCATTGTAAAAAACATTTGAATGAACATTGAGTTTTAATATATTGATTGAGTGTTTCTCTCAATTTTAAAGCTTGGCTTTGTATACATATTTGTGTGTTTCTCAAATCAAACTTATCAAAGTTTAACACTTTATGGCATTTGTCAATTGATTTGAATTTTCAAAAATGAGTTCTTTGAAGGTTCGCCTGAGATCAATTGTTATCCTCGTGAATATTTGTTGTTAGGCTTTTCATAGCTTAGAGGTGAATATCACAACAATTACTTGTTTCAAAAAGATTGGGACAACACAACCTTTTTTTGTTTCATTGAATTGAGAGCGTGATTCCGTTTTCGAGCGAGTTTGCTTTTCGTGATTGAAGAATCGCATCACGCCAATTATGTATTAGGAACTAAATATATAATACATTTTTTGTGGATTATATATCGTGTCTCTTCTCTTTAATTTTAAAGATTAATCTACTTGTTCATATACAATCATATCGGCGCTATATTTTAGAATTTTCATATATTGTTCGAAATTCTTCGTCCAAAGATGTTTCTTTTGCTCAAGCATCATCATTTACCTACCTTCAATTTTTGCAACGTCATTGTCGATCTATAAATTTTGATAGCTATCTTGAACCCTATAATGTCAAGATTTTAAAAAGAATTTAGCCTGCACATTCACCTTTGAAATTTTGAATCCACATTAATCCCATTTTCGAAAATTTCAGACCATAATTGACATGTGATTAAAGGCTTCTTATTTTCGACATTTTAATGCATTCATTGGCCCAAAAATTTTAGCACTCAATTAAGTACTAATTATAACAATTAAAATTGAATTATTGGTCATAAAAATGTTATCATATATCTTCTCCAAAGTATCTGTATAAATAATACCTTCTCATGGATGAAGAAAGTCACCCCAAAAACCAATTTTTCTCTCATATTTTCGAGCCAACCTTCAAGTAAGTCTCGAACAAACCTAAAGATTCTCAAGTTCATGTTCATAAATGACGACACAAGCCAAGACCTTTAGGGACTTCGAGCTCGAAATCAAGCAACTTAAGGGTTCCAATATTAGTTTACTATGTGATAAAGAAAAGTTGAAGAAAGCTATGGATCATCTTCAAGTAGAAGTGGTAAAACTCATTTTCGACAGAAAGTTTTGGAAAAACAACTCAAAGATTACAAAGAAAAGCTACAAGAGTCACAAAAATAAGGTCAACAAACATTTGCCACCTCCAGAGCTTGGTGCAACCAATCTCACGCTACGAAAGGATTTTGTGACCAACGTCAACAAGAGTTCAATGCATATCGTCATGAAATGGGAAACTATGTTCAACAACTTGAGCTCACCAACAAAAACTTGAGTGAAAAATCGCCAACCAACAAATTGCGTTCGAGCATATGCAACAACTGCTAAATGCACAAAGAAAAGAGGCTAACGAGGAGTTAAGAGATAGATACGTCACCGATTAGATTAAGCTCTCATTCGTCTTTTGGAATAAGGGCACCCTTGTCCACTTTTGTGTGTTTGTTTTTGCATCTCATGACTTTTGTTTCGAAATCTATATGATTCAAGTCTAATTATTATTATTTTCCTTGAATCAATTGAACTTGAACCATGGATCATTCAAAATGGATTTAAATTTCGAGCTTATCAATCATTTCATATCTACATAGAGCTAACTCAATATTCGAGGACGAAACTTCTAATAAGGGGGGAAGGATGTTAAGACTCGAAATCTTGCCACATGAAGACCTGAATATGTAACAGGAAATTTCAGCTCATTTTGGCACAATATTTTTGAGTTCCATGCAAACATACTCTTAGAAATTTGAATAACCATTTTCCCATATTTTTTTTACAATTTATCATCATTTTAATGACTAATTTAAACCATAATAAATCATCCATTAAACTACCTATATTAAGAGAAATAATAAAAATTAAGAGGAGGTTGATGACCATAAATAAGTGCTTTTAATAGGAGGTTAATGATCATGAATAGGTTCCTTTAAGAGGGGGTTAATGACCATGAATAATGACATTTAAGGTGAGATAAATAACAATGAATGGAGTACTCTTCACCTCACCCTTGGAGACCTATAAATAGAGATATTGGTTTAGTGTAAAACAACACCAAAAATCCTCTCAAATCATTCATAAGTGATATGAATCTTGTCGGGCATGACGTACTAAAGCTTGGGAGGAGATCCAGACTGTTGTGTCGTCAAGATCGTACAAGCAAGATTCGAAGCTTCAAAGAATTCGACATCCATAGCAATGAAGTTGGAAGATATTTCAATGTTATTCAAGTGCTAAATTATGAAGAGGATGCCAAATCAAGACCCGGACCCGAGAACCCCGCGCTAGGGCGGCCAAATATTACCGTCCTAGCGCTAAAGGACCCGAGAGCCCCGCGCTAAGGCAGCTAAATAATACCCCCTAGCGCCCCAAACACTGTCCAAGGCTGCATATTCCAGAACCCTCCATGCTAGAGCGGTCAAACTATACCGTCTCAGTGCGCCGCCTGCGAGAATAATTTCTTGTTACCTAGTTTAGTGTCCAAATAATTTGGTAACTAGATTTTTCATCTCCTTTATATTTGTAAACAATATATGAACAAATGTTATTCATTGTAAACAATTAATGATTGAGTTTTATAATATTTTGTGAGTTTTCTCTCAAATTTCATAGATTGGCTCTGTATACACCTTTGTGTGTTTCTCAAATCAAACTTATCAAAGTTTAACACTTTGTGGAGTTTGTCGATTGTTTTTCACTCGGATTGTCAAATACGAGTTCTTTGAAGCTTTGCTTGAGATCGATTGTTATCCTTGTGAATATTTGTTGTTAGGCTTTTCATAGCTTAGAGGTGAATATCACAACAATTACTTGTTTCGAAAAGATCGGGACAACACAAAATTTTGTTTGTTTCATCGAATCGAGGGCGTGACTTTGTTTTCGAGTGTGTTTACTTTTCGTGGTCGAAAATTCGCATCAATAAGTCTCGACTACTTCAAGCAAAGAGGAGAGACTGCATTCGACCATTGTAGTGTTGCCCAAATCGTGACCGAAGTGCTGCCCAAGTTCACCTAAAGTGTTGCATGTGTTCGACCCATGTTTTTCCCAAGTATCAATTAAGTTTGAATCGTACATTTGAATCAAGTGTAAGTGAACTTATGCTATATATATTTCTTCGTAAGTGAGTTTTTGTATATATAAAGGTTGGCACACTTGTTCTTTGTAAGTGGGCCTATATACATATATATTCGATAAAGTTTTGCATACTTATTTTGTTCGGTAAGTGTGCGTTTGATATATATAATTTTTTGTGTATATAAAGTTTGGCACACTTGTTCTTTGTAAGTGTGCTTATATATTTGTATATTCAATAAAATTTTGCACGCTTATTTTTCTCGGTAAGTGATCTCTATGTTTTAAAGATATCTATGTTTTAAAGTGATCGAATTTGTTATGCTTCGTTTCATATTCAATCATTCTCATATCATGATTCGTTTGTTATTCGATCATGCTATGCCATGTTGTTATGAAATCATTTCATTCCTCCTGTCTCATTAAGTTTTGTTCAGAGTTATGTTATTCATTTTGTTTCATATTCCTTTGTTAAGTTCTGATCAAATATCCAAATTCTGGAGCACTGTTGTGATTTGATTTTGAAGTGGAAAGAAAACATGATAAGATATGGCCACGTGTGATGGATATAAAACCATACCTATGGCCCCCTTCAGTGGACATAAAACTGATTCATTGGTCTCGCCCCTTAGAGAAGTAACATATAGGATACAAATACTTATGGCCTCGTTCGGTGGGTATAAAACCGTACTTATAGCCCCCTTCTGTAGGTATAAAACTGAGTCAATGGCCTCGTCCTTTAGAGAAGTAACATATAGGGCATATATATTCATGAATGATGAAATGAAATTTATCTGATATTTACGTTCTCACATTTTGTTTATGACATGTTTTAATGTTTTGTTTCGAATTCTGACCATGTCATGTCTTGACTCGCGTGGCATGTCACTTCAAGAATTATGTTTATATGTAGATTATCTTTCGTAAAACCTCAGTTTATATGTATATATTTATTGTTGTGATCGATCGGCCCCCACTTATTGAGTGTTCTCCAAATACTCACCCATTACTCTACCCTCTCTAGATAAAAACGAAGATCAAGTAGACGATGATGAATAACATGTTTTTGGGTTGGTGATAAGGTTCGAGACATGAAGATTACTCGCTTATGTTCTTCCTAAGTTTTGATTCAAGTTGTACAACTCTTCCTCACATTTTATTTCGTTTAGCGCTGTAAGGCAAGATTATTTTGAGTTAATTATCAAAAATAGACTGGTTTTGATTAATAATAAAATACAAGGCTTGTTGTTTAGTGATTATGTAATTGTTGAACAACGTCGGTGTCAACTAACCTTGCTCCTAGGGCGTGACATCTTCTTTGTGTGTTCTTTGTAGGACAGAGCTAGACCTTCGGCTTGACCTCGGAATTCTTCCAATTGGTCCAGTTGCAATAATCGCTCTTCATTTGTAGAATCAAATCAAAGTTTAATGCCTTGGTTGCCCAGTATCCTCTATGCTCTAACTGACCCGGTAGATGACACGTCTTTCCAAAAATTAACTTATAAGAGGTAGTTCTTATAGTTGTTTTAAAGTGGTCCCATATGCCCATAAGACATCATCTAATCGCAACGACCGATATTTCCTATTTACTCTCACTGTTTTTTCTATGATTCTATTGATTTCCCAATTCGACACTTCAACTTGACAGCTCGTTTGGGGATGGTATGGAGTTGAGATCTTGTGAGTGACACCATATTTCATCAATAATTTTTTGAAACTTTTATTGTAAAAATGGGTGTCAGCATCACTGATGATTACTCGTAGTATGCCAAATTGATTAAAAATATTTTTCTTCAAAAAATGCAAAATCACATGAGCATTGTCACGCCCCGAAACTCGGGATTGACACCGGCGTTGTTTAATAATCACACAATCGAAACAACAAGCCTTTCGTAGCACAGTATAAACCGAACCAGTTTATATATAATAATCTCAATCCAAAGGAAACATTGTCTTTTACAACCAAAATCACTAAACGACAGAAATAAATGCGAAAGCGTAAACTGCATAATAATAATAAACTTAAACTTTATCTAGACTCTTGAATCATCACCATCCCCAGAATTGTTCGGAATCTTCTTCCTCGAGTTCTTTTTCGGATTTCTCTGGGACAGGTTGTAAGGGGGGTGAGTATTTGGGAATACTCAGTAAATGGGGGAATATCGAGCACAATAAAACAACATGCATAATTTCGAAACACATGATTTGCATACATACTTCATAAACATGCATAACATTTACGAGCCACTGTGATTTATCTAGCTTTCTATGGTTTATTGACGTCAGTCCCTAATTTTTACTCCTCTAAGGGGGCGAGGCCGTATAGCGGTTATATCCCCCACCGCGTAAGGGTACGTCATGGTTGGGATTCCCACCCATATAGAGTCGACTCCTCACAGTACTTAAAACAGTATGACAATCGACACAAGAAAAGGAGTAGGAAAGAACATGTACTCGACTGTATTTTCAAAAATATCGAAAAAATCACATATGCATATATCCGAAATTTTAAACCTTTAAAACAGCCCACTTACAATAATTATTGATGCTAAGAAAACGTAGGTGCTTGGCTTCTCGAAGTGGACCGTTCATTGCCCTTCACTCGACGGCTCTTCGGCTTGGCTTCTTGGACGACTTTGGGACATTTTTCGGCAGAGTTTCGGCTAGGGTAGTTTCTGGAAGTTTCGAGTTTCTCAGCTCTGAATTTTCGAGAATTAGGGTGAGTTGAGGAGTGGGAGTGATGGCATATTTATAGGTGAAGGGAGGGGAGCTAAATTAGGTACTCAAATCATACCAAAATCATGCAAAATCTCATAGGTTGACTCCAATATTTCTTGCTATTTTTCGAAAATTCAGCTACTAAAGTTGTGAGATTAATTCTTGATCTCAATACCCTCTAAAATTTCGAAAATATGGTGGCTATGGTAAGGATTCTTTCCTTTGTGCACAAGTTTGATGATTATTTTCAATTTACCTTGTATGCTTCCTTGTACCCATGCCTCACAACATCTAGGCATATATTCTAGGAGGATTTTCGAAAATCATATCCAATATTATGTCTAAATTCTTAAGTCTTGCACAAATCTTCCATGATCTTGTATTATTCCCCAAAATTTCGAAATTTTGCATGCACAAGACTAGATTTTATTGTCTTGATAATAAAGATTCACAATCAACCAAATTTTCAATATTCATATCTTATTCTAGTACAAGGATCCAAGGTCTTACAAATAATTAATTATATTAGTGCCAAGATTTTCGGTTCTCACAAAATCCACGGATTATACTGCTTATTCATATTTCAAACTATTCTTTTGAACTCAGTCGTAATATAAAAAATCATAAAAGTTAGATACGCTTGAATGATTTAAATAAAAACAGTAATATAATCAAGCATGAAACAAAAGTCGATAATCAAATTAAATAAAACGACGTCTTTGGGATAAGGCACCCTTAAATTCCAACAAATGTAAAAATTTAGCTTGTAAATGTCATCATAAAATTATCAAAACAATGTTTTTAAACTAGAAATACTAAAAGAAATTAAGAAGAAAGAAAACGTCACGTGATCCCAAGTTCTTTTCTTGCCTCTTCGACTCGGTCTTTTCTCCCTGCAATAGCTCATCTATTTCTTCAATCCTCTGGAAAAAAGTCTAATTCAATCCCTCAAAAATCGTATATTAAGCTTTCCATGTAGGCGAGGATCCAGAAAAGTGGAAACAAATCGAAATCATGTATTTTCCTTAACAGAGAGGGCAAGGGCGGACAAATTCACCCATCCCAACGTGTTATGCAATTCCTATTTTTTTTTCTTTTACTCAGGAGGGTTACGTTAGGGCTGACAAATTCACCAGCCCCAGCGCTCTACTCGTGGATTCATTTTGCTTTCTTCTTTTGCGCGCTAAGGTGGTCAAATTCACCTTCCCCAGGAAACCCTCATCAAATTTCTGACTTCATTTTCCTCTTTTGCGTGTTCTTTGTTTTCTTGATTAATTTGCCCATAAATCAAACCGAGACACATGAGAGACAATCAATATGCATGATACAAATAAAAGACTAAAAACAGACTAAACATCAACAAAACATGCAGGAATGAGCATCTCAATAAAATACGTATAAACGACGCACATCAGGCGGTCGCACTCACTCTTTATTTGGCTCCAATTTTGGCTGTTTGGTTTAAAATATTGAAATTGTACCATTACTATCAACTATAAGTAAAATAAAAAACGTTTGATTCTATATTTGGTATCAGATTCAAGGTCACAATTATAGGGAAGTGGATTGTTGGAGTGCAATAACTATCTCTGTTAGGAGAGTGATCAAACTGTGACGTTTGGTCTGTTTTACCGTTTAAAAGATTGAATTTATACATTTACCATCAACTATAGATTTTGAAAAAATTGAAAAATGTTCATACACAAATCTATAGCTTTTGAAAATGTGAAGAGTGTGTGGTCCTACACAAATCTTTAATTATTTTTTAAATTTGTAAACTCTTATATTTTTAAATTATTATTATTATTATTATACTTACCTTGCATTTCAAAAAATGACTTAATTAGTAATATTTAAATTTTATTATAATCCTTCCGAAAACTCATTATTTTATGTTTTAGCATAAAAATTGAAACATAGATTTTTAAGAAATAGAAGCTATCATGTTCTATCAATAATTCAATATTATTTTTCCTTAAATTATACACAATGGGTTTAATTTGTCCTAAATATTTTAAATATCGTGTATATATGAACGTTAAATGGGACAAAGACGCTTTGTCTTTGTTGTTTTATGCCTAATGTTGTTTGAACATCATCTATACATACATAGACTTATAATATAGACAAAAAAATAATATTCGATTATGCTTTTACAGGAAGAGAGTATTTGTAATAACTAAAAAATCATTTTTCTCATTTAAATTAAATAATCGGAGTTATGTTTCTTAAACTCAGATTTTGCATTAGTTTTTTTTAAATTTAATTGAAATCTAAAAGTTAGTGAAAGTTTGATTCTATTTCTATAAGAGTGATTTTAGTAAAGAGTAGGTATCTTGTGAGACGGTCTCACGAATCTTTATCTGTGAGACGGATCAACTCTACCGATATTCACATTAAGATGTAATATTCCTAGCATAAAAAGTAATATTTTTTCATGGATGACCCAAATAAGATATTCTCCTCACAAAATACGACCCGTGAGACCGTTTCACACAAGTTTTTGTCTTTAGTAAAAAGTTAATATTAGAGTTACTTATTAATCAACTTCTAATTTTCAAATTTTCACTTTTGTTTTTAATCATTACCCAATTTTAATTTTTTTTCAATTTCTTCGTAATCTATAAATTAATCACTTCTACAAAAACATTAGATTTTGTAGTAAAAGGATTAAATCAAATTTTTAGTCTACAATTTATAAGAAAATTATTGTCGTTTACTTATATATATGGCAAACCTTGGGTGACAGAATCGCTGGAGAAAATGTTGATAAGGGGAATCAAACTTCTAACTATTGATCAAACGTTCACTTATTCCACCAACTCGACACCCCTCAGAGGACATATTTTATTTATTATGCGAACAACTTGCATGTATTTTTAAAATGAACAATAAATCCGCACTTCTTATTTACAAGTGTTCATTAATTAAAAAGAACCTGAAAATATATTCTCTTCACTACATGTTTTTTAAATTATGAATCTTAATTACACACATAATAATTTCTTAATAGAAAATAATTTGTTCGTTTCACAAACTTGTCCAATTTTAGGAATTGGTCCATTAAGTTTTCAAATTTTGATTTTGGTACATAACCTTGCTTTTTGCTATTTTGGTTCAATTATTAACGTGAGATCGGAAAATAAGTAATTACCAATGAAACGTTAGCATTTTCCCGTGCCGGATTAGTATTTTCTTGTGCTACATTAATAATTCGTTGAAATAGGACTTAAAACAAAAAAAAATACAAAGTTAGTGCACCAAAATCGAACTTTGAAAATTTAGTTAATCAAATAGGAAAAATTAATGGATAAAAAAAATATTTTTTCAACTGATTATTTATCATCAACGATTTAGATTTAAATCCTTCAATTATAAATTAATATTGTGTCAATTTCATCTCACATTTTCGAAAAATAAATATAAATAAAAAATTATTAATATTGTCTCAATATAATCTCTCTCTCATATATATATATATATATATATGGAGAGAGGAGAGACAGACTCAAAGTTATTCTCAAAGCTCCAATATTCCATGATGAATCTTATCAAAAAAATTTGCTTAGCCATACTATTTATCCTCCTATCATGTTCACTTTCAACTTGTGCCAGTAAACTAAACCCAGACAAACCTTGTAAAAGACTCGTGCTTTACTACCACGACATCTTATTCAATGGTACCGATTTATCAAATGCGACATCTGCTAAGATCACGAATGATACCGCGCTAGGTTTCCATTTTGGCATGATGGTTGTGTTTGACGACCCCCTCACGAAAGATAATCGTCTCCTCTCGCCTCCCGTCGGACGCGCTCAAGGGTTTTATTTCTACGACAGAAAGACCACTTACAATGCTTGGTTTGCATATACTTTGATTTTCAACTCGAGTGATTATAAAGGGACTTTGAATATTATGGGTGCGGATCCGCTGCCCGAAAAAACGAGGGATCTTTCGGTTGTAGGGGGGACAGGCGATTTCTTTATGGCTAGAGGGATTGCTACATTCAAGACTGATGATTTTCAGGGAGATTATTACTTTCGTTTGAAGATGGATATCAAGTTGTATGAATGCTACAAGTAGTGTCAAAACTAGGGTTTATATATATAAAGAATAAGGTTTATTGTGCTTGGATTTCCCTTATGTGTTGCTTGTTACTATTTTAGTTCGATCTAAGGTTACGCTTGGACGCATGAATATAATTTTTATATAACGATTTTATTTGATAATAAATTTAAAATGTATGGGAAACTTAGCGAGAGATGATTGATTAAGAATTCATGTGAACATTCAAATCATTCACATTTAACGTTAAATAGATTTGAAATCAATAATTTCGACATCAAACAAAGAAGAAAGAATTTCCTATATTCATTGTCAAATCCCTTAAATTGCAATTTGCAAATTAAACTAGTAAAAATATATATAAATCCAAACTCATTAAATTAAATTATAATAAGTTGTAGACTCATATTCATAGCTGGGAATCCAAAACATCTTAGTCTAGCCTTTTTCTCTTTTCATATTATATTATTATTATTATTATTATTATTATTATTATTATTATTAAATGATAAATTTCAATCCTTTTAGATTATGAAAGTACTGAAATACCCTTTGATATAACTATGTCGGATTGGTATAAAAAATTTAAAATTAGTTCGTCCAATTAAAAATCGATGTATGCAGATTGAGCTGCTTGTTATTTAGACCGATTTATTTTTTGATACTATTAATTAAAAATAAGACTATATATCAAAATGATTTTAGATGAAAATAATGAATAAATATCTATATAATTTTAAAAAATTATGAAAAATAAAAAAATATCTTTTGTATATTTAGAAATATTTAGATTAAAAAGTTTAAATTGCAAAAAACTCCATGAAATCATGGACTCCATTAAAATGAAAAATTACAGCGTCATGAAATCGATTAAATCAATAAATGGATTTTTGCTTGTCATTGCAAGTTCCCGTATGATCAAAATATAGAAGAAAATAGTGTGTGTGGAGTAGATCTCTTGTGAGACGGTCTGTCTTTATCTGTGAGACGGGTCAACACTACCGATATTTATAATAAAAAGTAATACTCTTAGCATAAAAAATAATATTTTTTTATGGATGACCCAAATAAGAGATCCGTCTCACAAAATATGACTCGTGAGACCATCTCACAAATGTTTTTGATGTGTGTATGTATGAAAGAAATATTTAGTTAAATCGATATGGGTCGTAACCAATTTACAACCAAAACCATCAAGAACTAAACCCAAAATCACGTCCAACTGATTCGGCTAAGGGTTCTATATTTATCAAATAACAGTTCAACTGGTCGAACCATTTCAATCGGACGATCAGACCACCAAAACATTGTTATATAGCAAAAATATATATTTTTCGAAGTTTAAAAAATTCAAACAAGCTCTAATGCAACTAAAATAATATTCTTAACAAAGTTCAAAATCCAAATAATCATTCATATGACAAAAATTAAATTTTAAAAAAAAATTGAACTGGTTCAACCGGTTTTTAACCGACTCAATACCTGTGGCGCCCCAAACCTCGCCACGTAATCATACAACATGTGACGTCATATGCATAAAAATTTTCTTTTCGACGACGTAATAATATAATGCATATACGACAAAATAATGCCATCACCACACTATTTACGTCAGTGTAGCAGAAACAGTTTAATAAATACACACATACAACTCAAATAAGACAATGAACCATATTGTTTCTATTTACTATTAACTACAGGACTGTTTGACTAGACACACCTAGTCCTTCACCACTATCCTGTTTCACGCATAGTCCTGTAACCTGCCCAACAGAAACAGCCCCCAAAGGGTGAGCATATACAACAATTATCATCGTAATACATAACAGTTATATTAACGACATAAAATATAACTGAAATCATAACAGAAATACCCCCTTTGCCGTTTCTGGACAATCAGCCAACAACAATCTCAACAACATCACAATGCAACAACATCGGCGATACGTCGCACCCCAACACCAGCGACAGCAATATCGTCGAACGAACAACAACATCGACGATACGTCGCACCCCAACACCGGCGACAGCAATATCGTCGAACGAATAACAACATCCACGATACGTCGCACCCCAACTCCGGCGACAGCAATATCGTTGAACGAACAACATCAACGTGACGTCTCCCAACAACGATAGTCAACAATATCAACAATAATAAACAACAACAAATATAATACCAAATCACCCAATTCCGGTGATTTATCATCGTTCACCACAATATTATTCATCAATACTAAACAATAACAACATATGCTCGTACGTCAACACGTACCTGATAATCGAGTATATATAAAATCTGGCTATTTCTTTGATCCCGAGGCTTGTGATGTATCTAAATAATTCAACAATAATTATCAGATCATTGTCACCGTATCAACACAGTTATAACAGCCTCAATATATAACATCAAATAGCCCAACAACAATTAATTCAACAAAATATAAAACTCGATTATAAATTCGTATTGTTCAACAATTTAATAATCTGGTGTATTTAATTCACAATACTACCATCAAATACACCATAATTAATTAACTTAAAATAATAGGCTATTTTACAATATCCGTTAAATTACGAAAACTTTATATCAACGTGTAGCCTATACTTCGTAAACTCCGAATATATAATCAGAATTAATAACAACTGACAAACAACTCTCCAATCTCAATCCAATGATTAAAAATCCCTAATTATAATAAATTGGGAATAATTCAAAATAACACCACTATAATCTTCTCTTCTTCGCTAAAATCATACACTACTCAACAATCTTCAATATCAGTATAATTTAACAATTTATCAGATTTATTCCAAAAATCGACGAATTTCAAACATCATCAAAACTATAAAATTTATACCTCAAATCGAAGACCTCGTGTCAACGATCCCAGAACTGAAGTCGGTTCGTCGATTAGATAAATCGATAAGTCGCACGATCGAAAAGAAAATCAAAATGTTATTTCTTTCTCTCCTCTCTAGCCTGTTCGTGCATCTGTTGCTTACGGTGGGCCTCAATTTTCTTTTTTTTTTTTATTTTTTTAATTATTATTATATAATATTATATTATATTAATAATATAATATTTAACATTTTAACACCGGTATATCCATTTGGACCAGTCAAACGATCAAATTGTCCAAAACTCAATACATGGAACTTCTATATCTTTCAGTATTCTACATTATATCTAAATTTCAAATCATTTGGACTTCATATGACCAAAATATGTCATATTTCATTCTTTAAAAATCATTAATTATTTAGTAATCTCATATTACTAAATCAACAACTTCTGATATTACTTCAGGCATTACATTTCTACCCCTCTTAAATGAATTTTGACCCCGAAATTAATCAACAACAGTAATAACATGCATAAATAAAAGATACGTCATACCATCAGAATAAGTAGGGGTAGAGCTCCCTCATATACCGCTCTGTCTCCCAAGTGGCCTCTTCGACACCTCTATGTTCCCATTGAACCTTCAGCATCGGTATAAGCTTACTACGAAGCTTCCGTTCAGATCGATCCAAAATACAAATTGGTCTCTCAACATAAGACACGTCAGGATCTAACTGAACCTCAGAAATATCCAACACATGTGAAGGATCTGGCTCATACTTCCGCAATATCGATACATAAAACACATCATGAATACCAGATAAAGATGGAGGTAGAGCCAATCGGTAAGCCAAAGTGCCTATCCGCTGCAATATCTCATACGGGCCAACATACCTCGATGCCAACTTTCCTTTCATGCCAAATCGCACTGTGCCACGAAAAGGAGAAACTTTCAAAAATACTCGATCGCCCTGCTGAAACTCTAAAGGTCTTCGTCTTTTATTGGCATAGGCGGCCTGTCTATCTTGAGCTGCTTTCAATCGTTGTTGTATCAACTTTACTTTCTGTTCCATCTCATGAATCATATCAGGACCGGTAATTGCAGCTCGATCAATATCATCCCAGTATAACGGAGATCTACAATGTCTCCCGTACAATGCCTCAAATGGAGCCATCTGAATACTACTCTGATAACTATTGTTATACGCAAACTCTACCAATGGAATAGATGACTGCCAAACAGATTTAAAATCCATAACATAAGCACGCAACATATCCTCCAGCGTCTGAATAGTACGCTCAGTCTGACCATCTGTCTGGGGATGATAAGCCGTACTCAATCTCAACTCTGTCCCCATCGCAGTCTGCAATCCTTCCCAAAAATGAGAAGTAAATCGAGGATCTCTATCAGAAATAATAGACACTGGAATCCCATGCAACCGTACAATATCTCGTATATACAACTGTGTCATCGTCAAGTACGTACTACTCATGCTATAGGGTATAAAATGTGCAACTTTCGTCAATAGATCAACAATCACCCAAATAGGATCAATAGTTCCAGTGCTTCTTGGCAAATGAGTCACAAAATCCATCGATATGTGCTCCCATTTCCAAGTCGGCACTTCTAAACTCCTCAATTCACCTCCCGGCCTTCTCCTCTCAGCTTTGATCTGTTGACAATTAAGACATCGACGTACAAAATCAATCACATCACGTTTCATTCCCTTCCACCAAAACTGAGAGCGTAGATCCTTATACATCTTCTTGCCACCAGGGTGGATAGAATATCGACTACAATGTGCACGCCGCAACAGGCCCTGGCGCAACTCAGATATATCAGGAACTACCCATCTATCATTCATCCTCAAACTTCCATCATCAGCCACTCTAAAACGAGTATCTTGTTTCTGAGAAACTAACTCCCTCCATCGCTGAACTCTCTCGTCTGTCATCTGTGCATCACGAATACAACCATATATATCAGGTTCAGCTAATAAGGTAGATACTTGGATAGGAGTCGTCGAGATATCAAAATCATATCCCAAGGAACAACAAGACATCATCATAGCTGATAAACGACTCACATCCTCTGCAGTACAACTCACTTTATGGCTCAATGCATCAGCTGTAAGATTGGCTCGACCAGGATGATATTCAATCTCACAATCATAATCCTTCAGCAAATCTAACCATCGCCTCTGTCTCATATTCAACTATGTCTGGGTAAACAAAAATCTCAAGCTCTTATGATCAGTATAAATCGTAAACGAGGTACCATATAAATAGTGTCGCCATATCTTCAAGGCAAAGATAATTGCTGCCAACTCCAAGTCATGCACATGGTACCTTGTTTCATGTGGTTTCAGCTGTCTCGAGGCATATGCCACAACATGTCGATCCTGCATCAAAACACATCTCAAACCATGTAATGATGCATCAGTATAAACAACAAACCTCTCATTTTCTGTAGGAATTGATAACACCGGTGCAGTCGTCAGTCGGTGCTTCAACTCCTGAAAACTCCTCTCACATGCTTCAGACCACTGAAATCGCACACCTTTCTGAGTCAACTGTGTCAAAGGCCTAGCAATCTTTGAAAATCCCTCGATAAATCGACGATAATAACCTGCTAAACCCAAGAAACTACGAATCTCAGGTACAGATGTAGGTGCAGACCACTGTAACACGGCTTCGACCTTCGTTGGATCAACAGAAATCCCATCTCTCGATATAACATGACCCAAGAAGACCACTCGATCCAACCAAAACTCACACTTACTGAGTTTGGCATACAACTGTCTATCTCGCAACACCTGTAACACTGAACGCAAGTGCCCTGCATGCTCAGTCTCACTCCTGGAATATATCAATATATCATCAATAAACACAATAACAAATCGATCGAGATAAGGCTGAAATACCCTATTCATCAAACTCATGAACACAGCTGGAGCATTCGTCAACCCAAACGGCATAACTAAAAACTCGTAATGCCCATATCTGGTCCTGAATGCTGTCTTCTGAATATCCTCCTCTCTAACTCGTATATGATGATATCCTGACCTCAAATCAATCTTCGAATATACTGATGTTCCCTGCAACTGATCAAACAAATCATCAATACGAGGGAGGGGATATTTATTCTTAATCGTTACCTTATTTAGCTGTCGATAGTCGATACAAAGCCGCATAGTTCCATCTTTCTTTCTCACAAATAAGACTGGTGCACCCCAAGGCGATACACTAGGGCGAATGTATCCTTTGTCCAGCAAGTCCTGCAACTGGGCTTTCAACTCTCTCAACTCTGCTGGTGCCATTCTGTAAGGAGTACGAGAAATAGGGGAAGTATCTGGCATCAACTCGATCCCAAACTCCACCTCACGGGCTGGTGGGAAGCCTGGAATCTCATCAAGAAATACATCGGCAAACTCAGCAACTATAGGTATCTCCTCTATTCACACCTCCTTCTTTTCTGTCACATCTACAGCATAAATAAGATAACCCTCATGCCCATGCTCCAATAACCGAGACATCCGGATGGCAGATACCAACGGAACACGGGGACGAGAACCCTTCCCATAAAATGTCCAACGCTCTTTCTCATCTGTATAAAAATATCCCACCCGCTGATAACAATCAACTGTCGCACAATATCTCCTCAGCACATTAATTCCCACAATACAATCAAAATCAGTCATCTCTAGAATAATCATATCAGATCTCAGCTCATAGCCCTCATAAGAAATAATACCATCTGATATCATAGATACAACTGATATATCAACTCCAGAAGGTGTCGAAACAGAAAGAGGCATAGACAATGGAGACGAGCGCATATGATGCTCAACCACAAACCTCTTCGATATAAAAGTATGCGAGGCACCAGTATCAACAAGAATATAAGCAGGATAAGAACATAAATAACACTTACCCGCTATCATCTCCTCTCGTGCCTCCTCTGCCTGCTCTCGGGTCAAAGCATACACCTGTGCATGAGGCGGACCAGCTCCCTGCATACGTGGCTGTCCTCCAGAAGGTCGTGGTGTAAACTGCTGAGGCTGTCGTCCTCCTCTCTCTGAGGATCTACCTCTAGCACTCCTAGGCTCTCGCTGTCCCTCACGACTAGGACACTGTCTCGCCAGATGACCAACACCGCCACACTCAAAACAGGTGATCCCGGTCTGTGTACACTCTCTGATCAGATGAGGTCCCCCACAACGATAACATCTCACTGCTCTGGACTCTCCTCTCTGCCCCTGAACAAACTGAGAACTGCCCCCACGACTCTCAACACGTCGTGAATCAAATCGACGCTTCCCAGATGATGCTGAAGAAGAAGATGAACCCTTCTGATATTTAAAAGACTGTCCCTGAGGTCGCAATGACTCCCTAGTCGGCTCTGATAATCGTCCCTGAGCCCCATACTCCTGCATAACTAACTCAGCCATCTCAGCCCTCGTCACTGCATCCTCAAATGATACCGGGTTGTTTGATTGCACACGATCAAATAACTCTAACTTCAATCCTTTCAAGAAATGCCTCATCTTAGCATGAACATTCGTAGCAATATGTGGCACATATTTCAACAATGCAGAATATCGAGTCTCATACTCAGCAACAGACATACTACCCTGTCTCAAATCCTCAAATTCTTTCTCTTTCTTTTGTCTGGCTGCTATAGAAAAATATTTATCAAGAAAACGAGATCGGAACACATCCCAATCAACAGTACGGCCCTGTGCTCTCAATCCGGCCTCAGTCGTCTGCCACCATAATAATACATTCCTCGAAAGCTGAAATGTAGCCAATCGTAACCAAGCAGACCCAGCACACGGAGCGGTCACAAATATCTGCTTTATCCTCTCAATCCATTCCTCTGCTCGCTCACCGGTCTCAGAACTATCAAATCTCGGCGGAAGATAACTGCTGAACTGTGCCAAAGTCAATTCACCAGGCAATAAAGGCTGATCTGCAGCTGCCTGTCCCATAGGAGGAGGTGGCAATGGATTTATCTGTCCAAATCCACTGTCAACCTCGTCTGTTTTCTCGTGTGGAATGTACCTGTTCTCTAGCTGCCATCACTGGAAATCAAATTGTTAATCATAACATTTAACAATTACAATCCAGTAATCATCATCACAACTTTCGCACGAAAGTACACGCAACTAAAGAACAATCAATCATATCGAGAAATCATCAATAACAAGTCAAATGCACAGACACACGTAGATAATATCGTCATCAGACTCCCTCATCACAAACCCAACTCCTAACCATCCCAGACATCTAACATATGCTCTGATACCACCAAATGTGGCGCCCCAAACCTCGCCACGTAATCATACAACATGTGACGTCATATGCATAAAATTTTCTTTTCGACGACGTAATAATATAATGCATATACGATAAAATAATGCCATCACCACACTATCTACGTCAGTGTAGCAGAAACAGTTTAATAAATACACACATACAACTCAAATAAGACAATGAACCATATTGTTTCTATTTACTATTAACTACAGGACTGTTTGACTAGACACACCTAGTCTTTCACCACTATCCTGTTTCACGCATAGTCCTGTAACCTGCCCAACAGAAACAGCCCCCAAAGGGTGAGCATATACAACAATTATCATCGTAATACATAACAGTTATATTAACGACATAAAATATAACTGAAATCATAACAGAAATACCTCTTTTGCCGTTTCTGGACAATCAGCCAACAACAATCTCAACAACATCACAATGCAACAACATCGACGATACGTCGCACCCCAACACCGGCGACAGCAATATCGTCGAACGAACAACAACATCGACAATACGTCGTACCCCAACACCGGCGACAGTAATATCGTCGAACGAATAACAACATCAACGATACGTCGCACCCCAACTCCGGCGAGAGCAATATCGTTGAACGAACAACATCAACGTGACGTCTCCCAACAACGATAGTCAACAATATCAACAATAATAAACAACAACAAATATAATACCCAATCACCCAATTCCGGTGATTTATCATCGTTCACCACAATATTATTCATCAATACTAAACAATAACAACATATGCCCGTACGTCAACACGTACCTGATAATCGAGTATATATAAAATCTGGTTATTTCTTTGATCCCGAGGCTTGTGATGTATCTAAATAATTCAACAATAATTATCAGATCATTGTCACCGTATCAACACAGTTATAACAGCCTCAATATATAACATCAAATAGCCCAACAACAATTAATTCAACAAAATATAAAACTCGATTATAAATTCGTATTGTTCAACAATTTAATAATCTGGTGTATTTAATTCACAATACTACCATCAAATACACCCTAATTAATTAACTTCAAATAATAGGCTATTTTACAATATCCGTTAAATTACGAAAACTTTATATCAACGTGTAGCCTATACTTCGTAGACTCCGAATATATAATCAGAATTAATAACAACTGACAAACAACTCTCCAATCTCAATCCAATGATTAAAAATCCCTAATTATAATAAATTGGGAATAATTCAAAATAACACCACTATAATCTTCTCTTCTTCGCTAAAATCATACACTACTCAACAATCTTCAATATCAGTATAATTTAACAATTTATCAGATTTATTCCAAAAATGGACGAATTTCAAACATCATCAAAACTATAAAATTTATACCTCAAATCGAAGACCTCGTGTCAACGATCCCAAAACTGAAGTCGGTTCATCGATTAGATAAACCGATAAGTCGCACGATCGAAAAAAAAATCAAAATGTTATTTCTTTCTCTCCTCTCTCGCCTGTTCGTGCATATGTTGCTTGCGAAATTCAATCCACCGCCTCAATTTTCTTTTTATTTTTTTTTTTTAATTATTATTATATAATATTATATTATATTATATAATATTTAACATTTTAACACCGGTATATCCATTTGGACCAGTCAAACGATCAAATTGTCCAAAACTCAAAACATGGAACTTCTATATCTTTCAGTGTTCTACATTATATCCAAATTTCAAATCATTTGGACTTCATATGACCAAAATATGTCATATTTCATTCTTTAAAAATTATTAATTATTTAGTAATATCATATTACTAAATCAACAACTTGTGATATTACTTCAGGCATTACAATACGTGTCCGATCGGTTTCCCGGTAAAACGGTTTTTGGGTGATGTCTGGATCGGAACCGTGGTAGGTCCGGTCCAGTTCTGAAAACGCTTATTTTCGATGTTAGTCTACTAATTTATATTTTTATTTTAATCATTTTTCATTGAAGTGTTGATGCGGCAACAAAAAATAATGTTGTTTAATCAAAAAATGATGAGAAGCCATTGAAAATTTCTGACCCGACGACATATATTATCGACATGTCTGATATCACGTCAGCACTCAAGTTAAAAAATGAGATTAAAATTGAAATTTTAAAATATAAAATTAAAATTATGAATTGACCAATAACATGAACGAAAAAAAAAAAACCGTGCAAGTTACTGCACAAAAAAAATATAATCCTCCTTTTAGGTTTTAAAACCGTGGTTCTGCCTATGGGCCAAACTTACCCACTATCCACCAAATGTTAAGAATATAATATATACATATAAATGTTAGATACAAAATGTTACAATCTTCGTTTGGTAAGGGCGACGTTTTTATTTTGATATTCACAAGTACACCTATAATAATTCCAAAAATAACTATAAAATAAAGTAAAAAAAAATTGTCCATGTTATATTAATTTAAAAATGTAATTACTCAATCATATATATGTCATATAATTAATTATCCACTACCTAGCTAGTCGGTATGTATAGACTTGGTAGATTTTGTTCATATATGGTAGATAAGAATCTTATATATACATGTGTGTGTGTGGGTGGGAGAGATATATATAACATGCAATGAACCGAATCTTCATGAACTTTTAATCATAGGATAATTTTTTGAAAAAGTAGTTCTCTTGTGAGCAAAGCCGTACATGTGTTGAATGAGGCCTGAAACGAAAATTGAAAAATGAGCCCTCTTATTACAGTAATAAATATAAAATTCAATTTGCAAATTACAAATATACTAATAAATACATAAATATATCAAAACTAATATATTATATCAACAACAAAATTCAATAAATATTTAAAATAACTACATAAATACTACACGTCTAGCTTTTTAGAGACGAAAATATTTATCAAATTTGTGTAATCTAATTGTCAGACCATTTATTTTCAGTCGACAACATAGTTAATTCATTTAGTCTATCTTGAGGCATTGTTGATCGAAGATAATTCTTGTAAAAACTACACTTTTAGTTTCTATAAATGTAAAAACTACAAAATCAAAGAATTATTTGAGTCGAAATAAAAAATTACAAAATCGAAAAATTCTTTGAGTCGAAATAACAAATTACAAAATCAAATGACAAAGAAATCCCAAAAAACAATGAATTTCATCTTTCAACGGTCCACACATTCAATCTCTATTCACAATTTATTTTATTTCCTTAGACTTTTCATTTATTAATTACACAAGTCGCGCATAAAATTTATATAAAACTCATAATTCAATTATAACTCATTAAAGATTATATATATATATATATATATATTTACACACACACATATAATTTGGGCCTTTTATTGGGTCGGGCCTTGAGGCAACCGCTTGATTGGCCTCATAAAAGGTCCGGCTCTGCTTGTGAGATGGTCTTGTGAATCTAGTTCAATCTGTAAGATGGGTCGACCCGTTTATTTCTACAGTGAAAAGTAACATTTTCGACATAAAAATAATAGGCAAAAACTTGTGTGAGACGGTCTCACATGTCGTATTTTGTGAGACGGGTCTCTTATTTGGGTCATCCATGAAAAAACATTACTTTTTACGTTAAGAATATTACTTTTTATTGTGAATATCGGTAGAGTTGACCCGTTTTATAGATAAAGATTCGTGAGACTGTCTCACAAGAGACCTACTCAAAATAATATTTGTTTCATGAGTAATGACATGTCATAACTTTGTATTTGACTACATAGAATCTTTAGCGTTTAACTCCAAAACGATGAGTAATCCAAATGATCCTGATTCCAGTTCAAATCTGACTCGAAATTCATCAATATTTGACTTCATTTAGAATTTGTCATGACATCGCTGATTTTACAATGAGAATAGATATTCCAATGCCTAAAATCACGCAAGGCTGCCAAAATTATTATAAACCTAACCTCATCGCTAATATTTGGATTTTTTTATATTTACCACGCATACAAATCGGATTACTCGTTAGATTACAAAACACATTTGAAATTACAAAACTATCTTAAATACACTTTAGAAAAAGATTTTTTTCCAGATAAAGTGCAAGGATAATTTTGTAATTTCAAATGCATTTTGTAACTCAACTTGTACATATATCATTTCCCAGAAAAAATGTGTAATTCCAAATCTTTTTATTTAATTATGACCTAAATGTCCACTTTGGAGAAATCGATGAATTTCGATTATAATTTGATTGTTTACAACGAAACAACATATCAAATGTCAAAGGCAAAAACTTGTGTGAGACGGTCTCACGGATCGTATTTTGTGAGACGAATCTCTTATTTGGGTCATCCATGAAAAAATATTACTTTTATGCTATGAGTATTACTTTTTATTGTGAATATCGGTAGGATTGACCCGTCTAACAGATAAAAATTCGTGAGACCGTATCACAATAGACCTACTCAATCTCAAATTCATGTCTTACTTATTTATGCATTAGCAATACATATAGAATGAATTTCAAATTATATAATTATCGGGTGAACTTGAAATTCATCCCGATTAACATGAAATGTTATATAAACATATAAGAGGTAGATCTGAAGTTTATGATTTTACGTCTCCAAACAAATTAAAACAACTGTGAAATATATATATATCCAAACACAATCTAATATTTCATCGTTATTCTTCAAACGTGTTTGCGACCTTTATATATCCATATCCTTCTAAAACTTTTTTTTTAGAGTTCGCAAATACTCTCTAATATCACATAAAGTTTTGATTAATAATGGTCTTGGATCACATAATTGAAACGAAGAAATTTGTGATTTATTAATGAAATATTAAACAAAAAGGTAGTACTCTAAAGTTGACTGAAATAATCAACACCAAACCTAATTAAGTGGCTATGTCAACATTACAGAGACGTATTCTGACCGATATTTGAGCACGTGAAAAGAAAATTACAAGATTTGGAGGGTAAAATTATTTTCTAAAAAAATATGGTTCATTGGTGTCAACAGGTCATATTATTATATTATTGCACTCGTACATGTGTTTTATATATATGTTTAATAAAATATTTTTTAAATTATCTGATTTATATTTAAATAGAGATAATTAACATAATTACAATAAAAATTGATGAGAAATTATACTGTAATTTGAAATTCTAAAAAGAAAAATAAATCTAGGCATATATATATATAATATATATTCAAATTGATATAAAATGTAACATTCAGTATAGACAAAAAATTGTGTGAGACGGTCTCATGGGTCGTATTTTGTGAGACAGATCTCTTATTTGGGTCATCCATGAAAAATATTATTTTTTTATGTTAAGAATATTACTTTTTATTGTGAATATCGGTATGGTTGACCCGTCTCACAGATAAAAATTCGTGAGACCATCTCATAAAAGACCTATTTGTAATCTATATTAATGTTTTGTATAAAACGGAGTTATGAGAATAAGTTTTTTGATTAATTTATGTGTCTTGAGTTTTTATTAAAAAAAATTAAGGATGAACAAGCGCGTTTTGGAAAAAAAAATGGTGTGATTTTATAGATCACGAGTAATTATTTTGAATAGGTGTGGGATCGGGTCGGGACCTGTACTGTAACCCTCCTACTCAATTTCTATCCTGATAAGAATTGAGAATTTTTTTCTCTCGATCTCGAACTCGAAAATACCGAACCTGAATATTCGGGATCTCGTTGTGTACAAATAGGATATCTCAAAAGTTCAGGACCTCATCTGTTAGGGAGATAATATTCCGATAAATATAGGAGTGAGAACAATAATGTGTTCCATTTAATCTTCTAAGTTTAGGCTAAAGGATAAAAAATGATGATAAACTCTCTCTATTTTGTATAATTTTATTTTAGTTATAATATTTGTTTATGTGAATTTTATTTTGATAAATTTATTAACCATTTAATTTAAGCCTTCAAATCGTCATCTATGAGTTAATCCCTTTCAAATGCGTTAATTAATTTCAATATGGGCTTCGACCTAATAGTATTTCATTTTAAATTACAATTTTCCAAACCAATATGTTAATAATATTATAATATTTTTTAAAAAAATTAAAAATTATTAAAATAATCCGGTCGGGTTGAGAATCTCGCCGAGTGGATATTAGTTTTATGATCTCACTCTCGACATCGAAAAGTTCGAGATTTTTTCGGGGCAAGAATGATATGAGATTAGATGGATCGGTTTCAGTTTTTTTGCGAGCCCTAATTTTGAGATTCTCATGCTTAATAATAACAATGCTTAATAATAAAAAATAATACTATATAGAGAAATATTATATTTTAAAAAAAATGAGAGGCATTTTCGGGAGAGAAAAAAAATCGGTGTACATGCATGAAATATGTCAACATTGGTTGGTATATCCATTTTCCCACTTTTTTGTTTGTTTCTATAATCTGGTTTTTCTTTTTTAAGGGGCCACTTTTGGGGAGTCACACAACATGTGAAATTTTAAGGAAAATTGTAACGTTGGTTCGGTATATATATATATATATATATTTGTAATTTTTATTTTTTGTATTGTCAACTTTCAATTTTAATATATAATTTTTTTGTTTTTAACGTTATGTCGGCGTGATACCGGCGTAAAATTAACTTGTGTGCAATATCAAATCAACACTCTCATTATAAAAATCTAAAAGTGCAAAAAATTGAAAATCGTAGCATTAAGATTGTGTTTTTTCCGATAATTGTTTTTGTTGGATAGAGCAATTCAAACGTGGTGTTTGAACTGTTATACAGTTTAAAAGATTTGAATTGTATCATTATCTATAACTTTTGGTAAAGCGACAAGCGTTTGGTTCTACAATTGGTATCAGAGCCAAGATCATTAGTTTGATACTAATTGATTGCAAATAGTGTAATCAATGGAGAGATATTGTTGAGTGCAATAATTGTATCTGCTGGATAGAACAATCGAAAAGTAATGCTTAACCTGATATATAATTTAAATGATTTGAGTTGAACTGTTACCACTAACTATAACTTTTGGTAAATCGACAAACGTTCGATCATATTGATTAAAATCAGTAACATAGAGAGCCACATTAAAAATAAATATAAATGACAAAAATTTACTCTATTTTATTTAAGGTAAGATTCTTAAAATAAATGATTAAACTAACCATGTATTATTAATTAAATTGTGTTATTTGGCGAACCGATAAAGGTAAGATTCTTAAAATAAATTATTAAACCAACCATGTATTATTATTTAAATTGTTTTATTTGGCGAACTGATAAACCCAAATTTATAACATCACCAACTAATTAACTTTTTAATATATTATTATTATATTACGATCTAAAACTAACTAAATATTAAAGATTGTTAACAACGGGGTCAGTGTCAGTGTGGCTACATAGCAACACTATAGCGCTCCCTTTACGTTTTTATAAAATTATTTTAAAAAAATTATAAAATCTTTGAAATGTTGTTTTAAGAATTTGACAAAAACTTGTGTGAGACGATCTAATGAGTCATATTTTGTAAAGGGATATCTTTTTTGGGTCATCCATTAAAAAGTATTACTTTTTATGCTAAGAGTATTACTTTTTATTCTGAATATCGGTTGGGTTGACCCGTCTCACAAATAAAAATTCGTGAGATCGTCTCACAAAAAACTTACTCTAAGAATAAATATGAGTTTGAATAACTATTATATATATATATATATATATATATATAAATTATAATTAAATAATTCTCATTTTTCTTTTTGTTTGAGATTTATTATCCGTTTGACCTTTGCTTTTTATTTTTAAAATACCAAAAAATACTTCTCAATTGTTCTTTAAAAATTATACTTAGAGAACAATTTTTTTAAAAATATTTTCATAAACGTTTTACAAAAATATTGTCCAAGCACATATTTTAAATTTTTTCACTTAAAAATTTCTTAAAAACATAGTTTGTCCTTCATTAATACTGCATTTTAGAACTAATATTGGCCTTCGGTATTTGGGGTAAAAAAAGGTATCTCTTTAGTCATATTTCAAATTTAATTCATATTGTATTTGGGGGAGAAAAAAAGGTACCTCTTAATTCATATTTCAAATTTAATTCAAATTTGATAGTGGCAATGCTCACCAAACCCCCACAAGCCACTATACATATACATATATAATATAATATATATACATATATATATATATATATATGTATAACTAGAGCATCAACAAAATTTACACCAATCATGGCAACTAAACCCCAAGTGGCAACCCTTTTACTCTACCTCCTCATCTCTGCCGTCACGGCCACCGCCTACGGCCGGAAACCCCGTCCGCGTCGCCCATGCAACGAGCTCGTCTTCTTCTTCCACGACATCCTATTCGATGGTCATAATTATAACAATGCCACCGCCGCTATAGTCGGCTCTCCGCAGTGGGGAAACAAGACCACCATGGCAAAACCGTTTAACTTTGGTGACATGATCGTTTTCGACGACCCCATTACCTTGGACAACAATCTCCACTCACCCCCCGTGGGACGAGCACAGGGAATGTATTTTTATGATCAGAAGATTATATATGGTGCATGGCTAGGGTTCTCGTTCTTGTTTAATTCCACAAACTACGTAGGGACGTTGAATTTCGCCGGGGCGGATCCGTTGATGAACAAGACTAGAGATATATCGGTCATCGGGGGTACAGGTGATTTCTTCATGGCTAGAGGGGTTGCCACTTTGATGACTGATGCATTTGAGGGAGATGTGTATTTTAGGCTTCGTGTTGATATTAAGTTGTATGAATGTTGGTAAACTAGTCGAGTCGAGTCGATTCGAGTTTGGAATCAAGACTTTTGTTGAAAGCTATATATGCCCAATCTATAAAATTAATCTGAACTCTTGAGTAATTTTAAACCAGATGGGTTATACCCAAATTTTAAGGATGGATTTGAAATTTTGGTTTGCAAATCATCAAATATCATCGAAAACTCTGAATTGAATATACCGCACTTAATAATTCAATATTTATACTACACTGAAATTCGCGAAATAATTTTATAAATTTTCTTGTTTTGAAATTTTGGTTTGCAAATAGTCAAAATTTAATTGGAAACCAACAAATTGGATTTGACGTGTGTGATGTAAAATACATCAGCAATATGTGACCATATCAGCAATTTCTTAGCATCACATCATCAACATCACGAAGAAAAATATATATTTTTTTAAAGAAAACATTTTTCTAATACCAAACTTTTTGAATACCTACAAAAAAGAAGAAGAACAAGAATGGACGAAGTTACAAAACAATTTTTAAAAAATTAAGCTTTTTAAAAGAATGAGTTGCCATCTCATGTCCCAACTTTTCACACTTGTTCTTTGCTGATGATAGCCTGGTTTTCTTTAGGGCAACAGAAGCAGATTGTGTACAAATTAATCTTTGTCTGGATCAGTACGCCAAGGCGTCGGGACAACTAATCAATTTTGAAAAATCAAGCCTCTCTTTCAGCCCGAACACAAAGACGGATGTGATAGACCTCATTAAAACTAGGCTGACCATTCCAGTAGTACAAAGACATGAAATATACTTGGGCTTGCCAACTTTCTCAGCCCGGTCTAAAAGAGTCCAGTTTACTTATCTCCTTGAAAAAGTGGCCAAGAGGATCTCTAACTGGGGCAACAAACTGTTTTCGGTAGGAGGAAAGGAGGTTTTGATTAAGTCAGTTCTTCAGGCCGTGCCCACATATGCTATGTCATGTTTCCGAATCCCCAGATCCATATGCAATCATATTGAACGAGAATGCGCCAAATTTTGGTGGGGCTCTACTGCAGATAATAGAAAGCTTCATTGGTAAAAGTGGGATTACATATGTAAACCGAAATGCCAGGGAGGAATGTGTTTTCGAAAAATGGAGATCTTTAATAAAGCTCTCCTTGCCAAACAGATTTGGAGAATTTTACGGAAACCTGATTCGCTTGTTGGCCGAGTCCTTAAAGCTCGCTATTTTAAACATGGAGACATAATGCACGCGACACTTGGGAGTAACCCATCGTTTGTATGGAGATCACTCCTCTGGAGCCGAACACTACCGGAGGAAGGATTGTATTGGCGAGTAGGAAATGGAAGTTCAATCCGTATCTTTCGAGATAAATGGGTGCCAAAGTTCCGTAGCTATCTCACTAACCATGGCTCTCCGAATTTAAATGAACTCAAGGTAGATACTCTTATTCATAATGGCAACTGGGATGAAGAGGCTATAAGAGGTTCAGTTCTACCCTATATTGGAGAGAAAATCCAGCGGATTCCCCTTCCGCAAACACCGAGAGCTGACTCCAGATTCTGAAAATATGATAAAAAGGGAAGATATTCAGTGAAAGATGGGTATAGGGTAGGAATTGAGCTCTATGATATGCCGGAACATCAAACGATTTTACCAATGATGAAGTGGTGGAAATTCCTCTGGACACTCACGCTTCCACCAAAAATTAAAATCTTTTGGTGGAGGGTAACCCTGGATTTAATTCCAACAGGAAGCAATCTGATAAAGCATCATGTCCCAGCTTTGAATGTCTGTCCGCTTTGCGGCTTTGGAGGAGATACAATGGCTCACGCACTGTTCTACTGCCCGGAGGTCAAAGGTTACTGGAAAGGACAGATTCATAAACAGCCTTTAAACCAAGTCTGTGGTCGGGATACGATGGAGATATGCAATTGGATGATGAGCCAACTAAGCAAAGATGATTTCGAGAGGTTTGCATGTCGAACTTGGAGCGTTTGCTGTGACAGACTTCATGTTACACATAGCACTGAAGATATAAAACCAACGATGTCGAAACAATGAAATGACAGCTACATCGAAGAATTATGGGCACTTGGGAAGGCATCTCAGACTAGCAATCCTGAACCAGCGGCCGAGTTGATAAAGGTTTGGACTCCTACACCCTCTCAGCATCTGCGGCTTGATGTGGATGCGGCTGTTAATGATCATCTCAACATCTATGGGATTGCTGGGGTAATTCGTAATCAGGATGGGAATATGATGCTGGCCTTCGGAAACAGAATCGAGCCACCAATATCGGTGGTCCATGCGGAAATGTTGGCTATTCAGGAAGGAATAAAACACGTATACCAGAGGGGTTTGGTCTGCACTCATGTTTACTCGGACTCACAGATGGCCGTGCAAGCAGTCATGGATCCATCTTCAGACCTTGGATATATTGGCTCTTGTGCAGAAGAGATTAAGAACTTGACAAAGAAACCGTGGATACTGAGTCTACAACACATATGACGATCTTCTAATGTCATAGCACATTCTCTAGCTCAATTTGTTATTTCCTCTCCCTCGCCTTTTTGTTGGGTGAATGGAGAATTTCCTTCTTGGTTGGTTAATTTGTATCTGTGAACATTGGTTTTTTCTTAATAAAATGGATACATTTTGCTGGTAAAAAAAAAAAAAGAATGAGTTGCCATCTGGGCAAGCCAATCATTAAAGCCTATTGTGTCGTAAGTCTTTTCATTCTTATTAATATCTGTCACTTAAAAAAATGTGGTTTCATTTTTGGAAAATTATAATTTTACTTATATTTTTGTTATCTATGTCATTAAATTTCACTTGAAGCATGACATATTTATTTATTTTACAATTTTATTCTTTTTCTGAATAAATTCCAACGTGTTAGTGTTGTGACGTCGATGATAAGATGTCGATATGATACTGATATATACATTTGTCATATCCAGTTCTCTCACAAAAAAAATGACAAATTATCAAAATTTAAAATATAAAAGACCAAAACTAAAATTTGATGATATAAAAAATGAAAATCACAAGATGAAAAAAATTACTTTTTGTTAAATATTTTTAAATTTTATTGTTAACCTTTAAAAAACCTAATAGTTTTGAAGAGCTGAGTGGTTGGGAATCTGGAGAATTGATTATTTCATTCACATGATTTGAATTAAACCTCTGTCAGTTCTCGCAAAAACATTTTGAATATTCATAATACAAAATAAAATTCTTCTCGAGTAAGTCTATTATGTGATAGTCTAACAGATATTATCAAGAAACCCAAATATCAAATCCTTCCCACGTCATATATATAATTTTATTTTCAAATTTAGGGGTGGTCATATAATATATAGACAAGTATACGTGTGTGCTAGGAAATCTAATAGTAAGCAGGTGTAATAGCCCTTGCCAACCTGCCTCTTCCTCTCCCTCAACACTGCGTGTTAACTTCCAGCTTCACAGGTTACTTACAGAGGCGAAGGAAGTACATACGTGTGCTATCTATCGCTTTGAACATTATAATGTGAATCGAATTCAATATAAGTTTACCACTTGTTTAATCAGACTCCCCTTCTGTCGTTGTACCCTCTTCTTTCAAAGATTTCAGCGAGTCTCCGGTTAGCTTGCTGCGGTACTGCTGCACCACAAGAACTGATGCTGTGGTTGTGAATCCGGGTGAAATCAACAAGTTCCCGACTGGTCCAAGTTCAGGACATTCGCACTTTTTTTTGAAAGCCACAACAAGTTGACCCTCGGGCATTCTACCAACAAGTATCAGATTGCAACGACTAAATGTGCGAATGGCATTTGTTGTTTCTGCTTCATCGCTAACAGTGATCTCTTCGAATTTGATTGAAACGTCTTCTGATACTTTGTTCTTGAACTCTGCAAGAAACTCTTCATCATCTGATCTTGATTCGGGACAATTTTGATTTTCTATATCTAGTTGGACGCTGTCTCCAACTACCTTGGGGTGGACAATGAAACGAACCACGTTTAAACTGATTCCAGGGTGCTCAGCCATGAGTCCACCATGGGATAGAGCTTCACGATCATCATGGCCACCAAAGAAGAATACTGTGATGGTGTAGCTGACGTTGCTAGCAGCTATGTGAGATGTTCCTCCGAGCCCTCGATCAACTAAAATCCCAACTGAACATGGGGCATACTCAAGAACCCTCCTGTTTACATACCTCAAATCAATTCGTGTCGTCTCCAACAGTCCGTCGAGTCTTTGATGCTTGTGGAATGGAAGTATTATTATTGCTGCCCTCTTACTCTCGGCACTGGAGCATATATCTTCATGCATGCTGGACATCGGTGATATTGCTGTTGTTGGTTGGATGGATACTTGGCTGAGGTGCTGGAAAGTCTCAAAAGCAACTACAATTTGATTCGAATTATAGTCCTGTGACTTGTTCCAAAATGGCATCCCGTTTCTTCTCGCCTTGTGAACCATCAAAATTGCGGATGACCTTTCAGAGAGCTCCATCAAGTGCATTGCATAGACACGCAGTCCTCCCTTCTTTCCTTTACCTCGTGAAGTTTCGATGAGATTAATCAGCGTCGGAATGTTTCTTGTGCTGAAAAAACAGGCCAAGATTCGGAGTTGAGAACTTGTTTTCTTTCTCTGAATTGTTCTATGCTTGTATTCTGATATAGCCATTTGAGCTGGCTTGTATATGGCTATAACAGTAGGGGTCGTTATAAATGTCGTGAACAAAGCCATTAAAACCATGATGGCAAATGTTTGATCGTTCAGAACCTACAGGATCGAAAATGAAAGCCGTTGAATGAAAAATAAAGGAACTACAAATCATTGAAATGCATCGATAAAATGTATTTTATCATTTATGTTTACCCCTCTATCCTTCCCAATGTTGAGGACGATAAGCTCCACTAAACCTTTCGTATTCATCAGGAATCCGAGAGTTAGTGCCTCTTTAAAAGGAATCTTGCAGCAGAGAGAGACAATAACAGTGCCAACAATCTTTCCAAAACAAGCTGTAAAAATTACCAAAACAAGAAGACCCCATGACTGAGCCCCTTGAATGGTGGCAACATTCGTCTTGAGCCCACTTGATACAAAGTACAAAGGAAGAAAGAGGCCAGACACAAGATCCTCAACTTTCTCGACGAGGGCTCCAGCAAATGGTCCCTCTTTTGGAACGATAACTCCAAGCACAAATGCCCCAAAAAGGGCATGAATGCCAATGGTATCGGTCACAAATCCAGCTGCCAAAACAGCAGCCAATGTAGAACAAACATAAATCTCATCCACAGGCTCGCCCTCAGGGCAGCGTCGTACTATCCATTTAAAAAGATGAGGTCCGACGAAAATGCAAAGCAACACAAAACCGCATCCAGACAAGAAGACCCACAATGCCACAATAATCGAGTGGCCTGTGCCAGATAGGGCAATAGCTAGTGCAAGTAGAATCCATGCAGCCACGTCATTGACTGCAGCAGCAGACATGGCCATTCGACCAACATCAGTAGTCAAAAGCTTAAGCTCAGCCAGAATACGGGCTAAGACTGGGAAGGCTGTGATGGAGAGTGCCACCCCCATGAATACAAGAAAAGGCCCCTGACTTACACCTTTGGAGACAGTCGCACGAAGCACGATTGAGGTTCCAATTCCTAAAAGAAATGGGACGCTGATTCCCGCGAGGGCAATACTTAACGCCTTCTTTCCGGTTCTTCGAAGTGCCCTTGGATCCAGCTCAAGGCCAACTAAGAATAGAAAGAATAGGAGACCAAGGTTCGCAAGTGTATCCAGAACTGTAAGGCTCCTGGTTGGAAAAATCGCATGAAGATATTTCTGATTGCGGCCTATAACCGATGGACCAAGTAGAATTCCTCCCTGCCAGAACGCTATGATATGTTATATTCTTTCAAGAATTTGTGATGTTTGTGTATGCTTAAAACAATGATAACCTAATCATGCTTGTAGATAGGTGGATGAGGTGTAAGCACAGAAACCAAAAAATTACTACATTTCTAGACGTGCTTCCTTTGTTTTTGTCATTAAGTGGATGATAAAGATGAGACAAATGAAAACTGATACTACTGAAGCTTAATTACAGTGTACATAGTTTATGCTGTTTTTAGTTGTGGTCGTCAATTTCAACGAGCAATAATGGAGGAAAGTTGCACGTATTGGAATAAAGGTGATGATCTACAGCAGCACTATGAAATATGAAATGTGGACCGTAGAAAATATTCAAGAAAGAAATAAATCGAACATCCATGTTCACTGAAAAAGGAAGCACAATATACACTGCAAATTAAATAAGAAAGCTACCGTACTGAGAAACATTGGATGTAGGAAATAGAAACTCACAATAACTTCAGCAATGACGCGTGGTTGTCTTAGAGGCCTGAGAAGATATGCAAGTACTCGGGTCAGCACAACCACGAGGCATATCTGTACAATGACAAGAGGAAGTGAAAAATGGAGAGGATCATCTCCTTGGAACACTCCATTAGAGGTAGCCTTCATAGGAGGTGGACAATTGACCGTGGCATTAGAAGCCATTTTGTGGTAAAAGCCACCACAAGATTGTTGATTTCGGTTAACGCCTGCACTTCATGATCATCAAATCCCGATAAAATTCTTCAATGTAATAAATTAATTTTTAACAGAAAAAGCACATGCCCAGATATTGCGGCATTCAACCCAATACCGTCAAATTTGATTTATTTGGAAATAAGTACCATCCAATGTTTCTTCCACAATCATAAACTAAAAAACAAGGACAGGAATCCACCCGTTTGGAAGCTGTCATCTATTGTTATGTGCCAGACACATCAAGGATTTACCACTGACACGATTGACATGTCAGTGATAAAAACCAATACAAAAAAAATTATATGACTAAGACTTCGAGAAGTTAGATACAAAGATAGAAAGTATGGCATCTTATACAAAGAATTTGACAATTTTCCTTGAGAAATTCGGGGAAAATGTTACATGTGCATGTACGCAAGAGTTACAAACCGCTTTATTTCTGGCCTAGAAAAACTACAACTTTGACCAACAACCAGCCGCCAGGGCAGACCAAGTGGACATCAGCCAAGATCGCCGCCCCGATTCCAACCCTTTTTTTGAATTTAACATCAAAATTTTTTAATCCTCCTACTTTCCGTCTGAACCGAAATGAAGTAGAGTTAAATAAGAACCAAAAAAGGAAAATTTTTAAAAAAAAAAAAGAAAAGAAAAGAGCATCAATTTCAAGAAAGCACGTAGTCAGTTCTCATAAATTTATCGGGTTATTAAAAAATTACAAAATTATCCATTGAAAGAGTAATTTCAACAGCCAAAAAAGAAACGCAAGCACAAAAAATCAAATAAAAGACCCAACACCGTTGAAAAATGACAAGTATTTAATTAACGAAGAAAATGAGAACTCCATATTATATAACAGTCAACGTGAATGACATTCTTGTCATTCCACACAAAGACGTCAGAATACGAATATAATAATCACAGTACGTGTCGTTCACTCATCATGCTTCGGGAAAATATATGCCAGAGCGTAGCTTCCCACTCAGCTACCACGTAAAACGACCCGAATGCCCTTGTATTCCCATCGAATTCTCCAAACGCATCAGTCAATAATCCCTTTCAAATCATAGAATCCCTTACCCACCCCCTTCGATATCGCATTCACGAATGTACAAAACGAACAAATATACGCAACGCAGTGGTACATGATTTAATTTAATCAGTAAATTTGATTTGGAAACACACATCAAAATTGCATCACGTACGAATCACAAAACTGGTTTATAACATCAAATTGCATGCACACCGACGAATAAAAATCGTATCGATAGATAGAGAAGGAAGAATTACACGAATTCTGCAAAAATGGGGCAAGTTTCGATCCGTAACAAATGCAGCGAAATCGGAGATATCCTCCCAACGAAGAATCGGAGACGGTGAGAAGACGAGAAAAAATTCTTCCTTCTTCCGGAGATTATGGAAGAATGACAGAAATCGTGAGAGAGAGAGAGAGATAAGTTGGCTGGTTCGGTTCCATTTTTTTTTTCTAGTCCTTGGAGTCTGCATGTTTATAGAACAGGGACAATGTGATTTACCTATATTGCCCTTGGAGGGGATTGACCGGAATCTGATAAAATATTCGTCCTACAAAATCTTTTCCACACCTAGAATTTTTAGTTGACATTCTCGAGTTCTTAGTTCTTACAAAGCAATCATAAATTTTAAAAATAGTATTTTAATAAGTTTGACGTTTGAAAATGTTATCTACAGAATTTTTTTAAAAAAAGTTTTAATATTTAAATATAATGTGAGAAGAAATTTTTTTGGGAAAATATTATATAAAATATATTATTTTTTATCGGTGCGATATATGATAATAAGTCAACGTACACTTGTCATTTTACTAAAAATCATCATTTATATTTATTCGAACATACAAAAGTTCAAAACATCATGTTTTACTCACTTACACGATCTAGATAATCAATTATAACCAACAATCCCTCAAAGTAACGGTATTATAAGATTATGCGAATCATGAGGTATTTGACTTTAATTTTGATGAATTTACACGAGATGACATTATCTTCGCATTGCATGACATAATAGATGAGTATAAAAGACTCACAAAATCATTCGAGAAGTTACTGCAGAAAAGAAAAGCCTCAAAGTTTTAAGTCAAGTTACTATGGATATATGCAACGAAAGGAGCTTGATAGTTTTAGGGTGAAATTAAATCTGTTGACAAGTAAAATTATAATATGTGAAGAATGTTCCAAGAAACTTTGAATGAAATTCAAAGTTGTTCAAGTTGGTTAACACCTGGAACAAGACTTTCGTTTCTCTTGAAAATATACATGAAATGTAAAAGAAAGCTGGCGATAAAACTGATTTGCTTTGGCAATAATAATTGCAACTCCTATGCACAAAGGACTGAGCTATGTCGAACCGGAAAGTTCTAAGCCCGACAAGACTTGGCTAAAGCAAAGACAAGGCTTGCCTGGACAGGGTCACCAGTCCAGCTCGAGCCGGTCTAACATAATATTGTTTCCATGATTGTGAGTACAAAAGAAGAAGAAGAAAAATAAAGAATCCACTTAGTATCTGGATAGTGGCTGGTCAAGACACATTACGGGAGATGTCAAGCTGATCTCAGAAATCATTGAATGCAAAAGACCAAAAATCATTTTTTGTGATAGCTCAAAAGAAAATGACGTGGGTAAGAGTAAGATTATCCACGACAAAATCATTATCAATGATGTGATTTTAGTTGAAAATCTTTGCTAAAATCTGATTTTTTCAACTAAAATCTGATTAACATTAACCACTTATGTGATAATGGTTGTTCTGTTGAATTCCACAATCACACATGTATCATAAAATCTAGCAACGGTGATATCATGCTAACTGAACTAAGAGAACAAAGCAACTCTCATACATGTTTGAGTGTGTCTCATATGAGACAGTCTCACGGATCTTAATCTGTGAGACGGGTCAACCCTACGGATATTCACAATAAAAAGTAATAATCTTAGCATAAAAAGTAATATTTTTTCATGGGTTACCCAAATAAGATATACGTCTCACAAATACGACCTGTGAGACCGTCTCACACAAGTTTTTGCCTACATGTTTTTTTCCTTTTAATGGTAACAAACACCGATTGAGAAAAAACAGCTAAATCACTTAAATTTCAAATCTATTTTCGATCTGAGCAATCAAGAGTTGATGACAGACTTCCAAAAATCGATTTTACAAAAAATGATATCTGCATTGCAGGCCAATAGGTCTATTTTTAAAAATAGGTGTAACTCCTTCACCAAATACTTGGATTTGCTGCACATAGATCCATTTGATCACATACCAGTGAGTTTAGGCAGAATGAGGTACACTCTACTAATAGTAGATGATTACTCCAAGCATACTTGGGGTGATATTTCTACCATCCAAATACCGGATAAGCGTCCACTCGGTCAAGATTTGAAAACAGTTGAAAAATGAGAAATCTCTTGTGATAGATTGGATAAAAAGCGATGTGGATACTAAATTACAAATAAGAAACATTCAACTGTCTAGATTACCAAATAATCAAGCATGAGTTCTCTGCCGCAGTGTCACATCTGCAAAATGGTGTTGTTGACAGAAGAAACTGGACATTAAAAGAAGCGGCTAAAACAATGATAGCAGTTTCTAGAGTTTCTAATAAAATTTGAGCAGAAGTAGTCAACGCATCTTGCTTTATATAGAACATATCAAATGATACACATCAAATGATAAATAAAAAACATAACAAGACTTCTTATGAGATCTGGAACGACACAATACCAAATATTTCCTATTATTTTTTGCTACAAGTACTTGATAAACTCATTTCACCACTTTTGATGCTAAATTTTATATGTGTATATTTCTTGATTATTTCTCGGTTAACAAAGCTTATAGAGTATTGAATAAAAAATTTTTAATTGTTGAATAAATCATACATGTTATCTTTGATGAAGCATTTTTCTATCCAGCTGAAGAAGAAATCAATATGCATGATTTGAAAAACAAGTTGGATGCTACTTATGACGATTTGTTACTTAAAATAATATTACTTCAATAATTGATGAAGAATAACAACTTTCGTACTATATGATTAATTATAAATGTAGCTCTTAAAACAAAACAATGATCACCATGCATTTTAAAAAATAAATTTAATAATTAAACTCCGACGTTTGAATACCACAATCATAAAAATACACATCTAATAACGACTAGTTTAATTTGTAAAAAGAGTATGACGTGACATAATAAATTTCAATGTGCTTGTCACCAACACTAATGAATAAAAATTGGAGTAAATAGTTTTAAAACGTGTATAAATAAAATAACATGATCTGCAAGGTCCTCGGGTGTGCATTGCCACTGGTCCGAGCCTGATCATTGGTCACCACCTCATCTGCATCGATCAATTCTAGTGAGTCTAATGGCTCAACAAGCATAAACCGCAAGTAATATGTAATAAGATTCATGCAATTTAAACATAGCTAGTACATAACATAATATGAGCATAAATATGTATAACGCAAATTTCGTGTATAAACATTTTCATAAATCATATTTTCATGCTCGTCATATATAATCGTAATCGTAAATAGTTTTGCGTAGAGTTCTGTTTAATGCAAGTGGCCCAAAACATAAATCGTCTGATCAAACTAACCACAGTATTGGGCCGGCAGGGATCACCACAGCCCTTAGACTGGATGTCCACTCCCTAACATATAACATAATTCCCTTGAAGAGGTTGGAGAGGTCTCCAGACACGTTCTTCGGCTTCCAAACCCATAAAATAATTGTCCACGAGACAAATCGCATACCTCAAAAATAATTATTTTACACGTCATGCATAGATACGAACATCGTGGACCTCGTTGGATCCTCTCCGGACATCCTGCCACAACATCCTCAACTAACATCCAAAACAGCCCCTAAAGTTATATTTGGGCGCGTACGACTCCCAAATTAAATAGAACCACTTAGGACATACCAATCAACTTGGGACTCGACCCACACGTGAATCACATCCCAAACTACTGTCCAAGGCCCTAAACCAGGCCCGAACCATGACCGAACCCCTTAAACCATGCACATCAATCTATCGAATACAAACTGCCCAAGAAATAACACTATGACACATATGCACTCCGCGCGATTCCCTACCGATTCCAACTTGAACCAAGCCCGAACCAAGCCTTAGACTCGACCCTTAGACACAACTTAAGACCCTGGTTTGACCCTTTCCAGCCAAAGACTCACGCTCCTGCGCTAAACAAACCCTAGTCGTGCGCGGCCCCTACGCGACCCAACCCAAGCGCGCTGAACTAATTCGACTCCAGACACCTTGCTGTCCAACCAGACACTAAGCGACCAAGACCAGTGTTGGAACATTATAAGTTTCAGAGTTTGAAAATTAAATCCGCAGAACTGAAGAACCAAATTGGCGAACGTATTCAAGAAACCGTAATTGAAAGAAGATTTAAAACTGATGACATAAAATTCAGTAAACGAATTGGTAAGTAGAACTGAAGACTTCTCTTAAATGAACTGTAAAAATATTTATCAACTGAAGTATCCTAAACTGAAATTACATCAGCTGAACTGACTCGGTCAGTTAGCCACGTCATCAGTTAATGTATCAGCCGATCAACTGACAATTCGTACCAAAGCAGAACAGATGAAACAGAGCAGAAAAGTCTGATACTTCGTACCATTGTCAGATAAAGTCATCCACTTGAACTAAATGACGATTCAATGGATATTAGTCATTAAATGAATTCAATGTGACCGTTGGAATCAGAGACTATATATAGCTGATCAATTCAGTTGAAGAAGGTTGGTGAAACCATACTGGACAAACTATCTACAATAATCAATCAGTTGCGATACATTTTTTGATCATTTCCCAGTTTACAAATCGCACACTTAAGCTCGTTTTCATTGTATTTATTTGTAGCATTCAGGCTACTCCTTAAGAGCGATCCAGTTATTTGCTGTCAGATATTTGAAAAATTAAGAGTTTTAGTTTTGCAGTATATAAGTCAAACTAAAGTGGATTATTACAATCTATTCTAATACATCAAAATCTTTTAGTGAAAAATCTATCCTTCAGATAGAAGAGATGACATAAGAGCATTTGAAGACTCCGAATATCAATAAAAATCGTATATTATATTTTGTTATCTATTCAGTTTTTTCAGTACCTCACACTCTGTATTCAATCTATATTTCGGCCTAATTCTGCTCTATCATTAATTGACTGATTTATATTGACAAACAAGATTTCAGGATCAGTTCAATTAAAGAACTGATTCATACTCAAAAGATTGCAAAAAGGCAGAGTGTTTATTCAGCCCCTTTCTAAATACTCCAACCACATTAACCGATCCTATCAAATGGTATCAGAACGGTTAATCTTGTCTTGAATACTCTCACATGCTCAAACTGATAATCATGTCGCCATTCAACAAAATTCACATGTTCTCCACAGAAGAGTTTGACGATTGGAAGATCAGAATGTATGTTTATTTGGCTGCTCAGGACGATAGTATGTGGTATGTTCATAACTGACATATCCATGAAGATTATGAAATCCAACACAGATGTTGCTCTTACTGACGGAGCACCACGTTGTATAGAAAAGCCATTGGATGAGTGGACTTCAGAAGATAAAAGAAAGGGTAACATGGACAATTTTTTCCAAGGACATCTTGTACAAGACACTGGATAAAAACACATTCAGCAAAATTAAAATGTGTAAATTACCTAAAGAAATTTGGGAGAATCTAATTCAGTTGCGTGAAGGAAATGAGCAGACCAATGAAAACAAACTTTCAATTGTTGTTCAGAAGTTCGACAAAATAAAAATGAAAGCCGGAGAATCAATGAGTGAATTTGATGAAAGAGTAAATAGCATCGTGAACGAACAAAATGTACCAAATCATTTCACTTGCACGCTTAATAATTTTTTTGCATTCTATTTGCTTTCACTGTGCTCTTTCTCCTTAGAGTAAAGGTTTATCAAGATTATCAAAGTTATTTCTCAAATTTTATCAATGGAATATGTTGTAACTCTTCAAGTTCGCAAATCTTGATTTTGATATTAACAAAACTTGTTATTTTGTTACTAATTATTTACCTTAGTGTGCAGAAGCTAGGATCAGTTACGGATTTTTCTAAATCGCAAATTGAAGACCCAACTGATCACATAAACTGAATCAGTCAAACTGATGTCAAACGAGCAGTTCAGCTGATTGTCCAGCTGATCGGTGGTTCAGCAGAAGAATCTCAGAAGCCTGGCCAGCCGAAAGAGTGTTCAACTGATGAAGAGCCCAGCTGACAAGTTCAACTGAACAAGAGTGAAATCAGTTCAACTGACGAGTCAACTGATTTCACCAGCCCAATTGAAGATCAGTTCAGCTGACTAGTTCGGAGCATCAGTTAGAATCTTTCAGTTGTAGATCAAGACAAGCTCATTCAAATGGATTCCAGCTATGCACAAAGGTACAAAGCAATTGTCCAGTCAAAGGACAATATTGAACGTTACATCAGAGCATTAAATACAAACGGTCCAGAAGGGCAGTCGAGACACAAAGTCCAAGTAACAAATTCAAAATGCAACAGATACAATAATTGAGTCCACTGTACGATCTAGCTTTGCGCCTATAAATAGAAGATGAAGATCATTGAATACAAGCGAGCATATAGACATATACACGAGAGAGTGTGGTAAAAGAAAGGGCACGCTTATTTGCCTATCAACTTTCAAGAATCATTCAGCCCAGAGGGAAAACTCAAGTATTATCAGCTTAGTTTAAAAGTTTACTTCCCTCAGTGTGTGATAACACCTTTCTGGTGTATTCATTGTTCAGTTCTCACACACGAACACACACCTCCACTCATATATAGTCTTGTACAAAGACATTAAACTTGTGTATGTAGTATACAGACGTTAAACAAGTGTTGGCTGAAAGGTGCTGTCTTCAGTCTAGGCTAGGAGTTCAGTTGAGGCAGTAGTGTAAGTCCTAAGTTAGGAGGATTTGTACAAATAATTGTATAAATCAAAGTTTTCTAGTGGATCCTACCCGAGGTGGTAGAAGGGGTGACGTAGAAGCAGTTGAATTCTCTGAACATCCATAAACATATCTTGTGTACTTAACTGATTAACTGTTGTTTTCAAACTGATTTGATCAGTTAGAGCATCCATCAGTTCAGTTTTAATTTTACCATAACTCAACTAACATATGCGACAACTGATTCTTTGCTTTTCAGTTATTCAGTTTACATAAGTTAAAATGTTTTCTAATTTAACAGGCTTTTTCAGGAAGAATTACTTTGAGTTTCTTCCGCTTGATTTTTAAACCAAACTCGATTTAATTCATCGGTGTTAACATTCTTAGAACACGAGCTATTGCAGCTCATTGGAGAATATTTTGTTCGAAGCACCTCAAGGTGCCCAACAAAC
The DNA here is from genome assembly GCF_025594145.1 of Primulina tabacum. Lineage (NCBI taxonomy): Eukaryota > Viridiplantae > Streptophyta > Magnoliopsida > Lamiales > Gesneriaceae > Primulina > Primulina tabacum. Next base: position 10,414,475 of record NC_134560.1, on the reverse strand, counting down.
GATCTTTCAGAATACCACAAGAACAACCTAGCAATCGAATTTGACACAGTCTTGGACATTTTTGATGAGGCAATGACTACCACATTCAAGATGTTGGAAGCATCTAGTCTGCGCAATTTCCTCATCTGTGAATTCGTCTTCAATGACATGGTGGTTAACTAAATCTTTGTTATTGTCATAGTGAAACACATAAACATTCTCTACACCGTGTGGGGAACACTATTTCCCAAAAGACATTCACCGAAGCCCTATAACTGTCATCTAAGGGTATGTCCAATTTATTCGACATAATGGATGGTAACATAGACCTGTGAAGAAGCCAATTATCCTTTTTTGGTGGTCTCCTCAGTTCCACCTTCAAAAAAAAAGAAATGAAGGTGGAGTCTCAGTTGCTGGAAGATATTGTATCCAAACCATTGCTAGAAAAATACGGAGCTTTTGATACAATGACTGTCGAAAAGTTCAGTGTGATGGTCGCAATCATCTTGAAGATAGATGTTAATTGGTCTGAAATTCTGTATAAAATTCTTGTGGCCATGGTAAAAGGAGAGGAGGGTCAATCCCAAGATTTTTCTATAAAAATCTGTTATTTACTTAACAAAAACCAAGTCGATCTATTCGATGCCCAGTTTCTCCATCACAATAAACTACTCAATCCTTCTGTTGTGGAAGCATTCGAAAATAAGACTTTGCAAACTGTTTAGGATTGATGGTTGCGAAGATCGATAAGGGTGTAGAACAAGAAGCCCAAAGAAAACTAGACATGGAAGGACTCCGACTAAGGGACCAGTGAAGAGAAAGTTGTGGATGGTCGAGTCAGGTTCTAATTAAGTTAGAGAGGATGTTCCTCTAAAACAAGTGTTTTTATCACCAAAGAATATATCGGCTGGGGAAAAGAAGAAGCAGTCGAAAGCGATCCGGCTTGTGAAGCATATATCTGAGCCAATCCGCCCGAACCCATTCCAGTCATGCCTCTCTCAAGGATGATGAGTGGTGTCAAAATTGTGGAGCACAATGTTACTTGCACTGAATTAGGGCGGGCTGCCCAAGATTGATCACAAGACCAAAGAAAATAGCAAGTTGGATGAGGAACTAGTCGACATGTATGCCACTCGATCACAATCAATCTCCTAATTCAAAAATTGAATGAGTTGGTACAATGACGACTCAAGACGTTTGATAATTGGGTGTACTACCTGATGGTGATCCCGTGAAGGAATTGTAGGAGCTTATGAAAAAGCCACTATGGATGATCCACCGGACACATATGCATCACAAATTGATGGATCTGGTCACTCTGCAACAGATTCTGATAGTGAGGAAGAAGAAGATTATGACATCAACAATATTGCCATACACTCTCAAATGGAGTCCATTCTTAAGCTCATAATAGTCTTAAGGCCCAAATTGACAATGTTCAATCAATTATTGGTATCCAACTACAAGAAATGATAGATTATATGTAGCGTGGTGACACCAAAAAAGGGAGAATCGGTTAAGAAGCAGGAGGAAACAAGATGAAGACAGTAGAAAGGCCAAGTAGGAGAGAAGGAGGGAGGTTCAAGAGCATCACCAGCATAGAGGTTGCGGTGGTGGTAGTGTAGAAAGTAGTAGCAACAGCCGGTTCAAGCCTTAGTGACAGGATTAAGTAGGTGTAATATTTTTTATTGTTTTCTAAAGCATTTTAAAAATGTCATTTCATTAATTTAATAAAATATATTGATACCCAATGAATGAGCCCATGGATGGGCCCACCACCCTTGGCTCATCCCCAGCCCAAATGGAGAACAAGCCCACCAAGGGCCCATGTATTCTCCTATAAATACCAGGTTTGAGCGTATGATATTCATTCACTATATTGTTTTCAGCAGCACCCTTAGCTGCTCTGAAACGTATCCTCTTTTCGTTTTCTTAAAAAGTACTAGAAATTTTTTTTTTCCTCGTAATTAAATATACTTATATACAAACGTTTTAAAATACCTTGTCACCATTTTTAAAATAAAACATCCTACTAGTGCTTGAAAATCCAAAGAGAGAAGTCAAACATGAAATCGTAAATCATTTACCAAACCTAAAAAGCAATAATTTTTTGAAAAGTGTAGCCTATACTACCTCTCAAAAATCTCTCAAAATCATAAAGTAAAATGTCGTAGAAATCTTTAACTTAAAGTGATAAACTTAAATGCGGAAATAGAAGCGATGGTCCTCGGGTTATGTGCACCGACAGTCCAGCAAGTCACCCGTCAAGACCTCCAATATCATTGCTATCAATCCCACCTGAATCAACACACCTAGTGAGTCTAAAGACTCAACACGTCCTATCTTTGGTAACAAGTACTACGTAATACAGTTAACATATAACGGTGAAAAATACTTGTACTGAAAATATCATTTTCATGAGGATGCATAAACTTAAATTTAATTATTTTCGTAAACATTTTCATGATGCATAAAAATATTTTCAAAAGACGTAAACATATCACTTAAACATATTCATATTCATGTCCATATTCGTATTCATACTCATGTTCGTGTTCATGTTCGTGTTTGTTGAATTCAGATCGTTGATTGTGATTTTCATATACGTGTTAGGCGATGGATCCATCTACATGTAACCACAGTACTGGGCGGCGGGGGACACCAGCAACACTCTCACCGGTCAACTGGGCCCTGGCCTTACGTATTATCATATCATCATATACATATACATATACATATACATATCCGTATCCAAGGTAATACGATCGTCGGGCTCCCACTGGGACCATAACCCTCACGATATCTCCAACATATCATAGTGTTAGTCACAATCCCTTCACATCCTTCAACATATTATCATCACTTAAAAAAAATCATGCATATAACATTTTTCATTTTAAACCAAGCATGCAACATGTCTTTTAATGTTATTGTTTCATCATGAAAATCCATAGGCATTTAAAATGAATATTTTAACATTTTAAATCATAAATATATAAAATAACCATTTTACCCTGTAAACATTCATAAACATTTAGAAATAATCATATCAGCATATAAAACAGCAAATAGGGCACTGCCATGACGTTTACTAATTTTTCGGTGTAAAAAGACCGTTTTACCCCTGGACGTGACGTTTTACGTTTTTGACGTTTTCTTGATTTTCTTGACTCTAACATGTCTCAAATAATTATTTAAGCTTAAATTAAAATTCCCATAATTTTATGTAGCTTAAAAACGAGACTTTTTAATTAATTCGTATTTGGACGTTTTTGAAGGCGTTTTAATTCCGAAAAATCCCCAAACTTTAATATAAAATTCCTAAATTCTAAGTTTAGTCTTTTTATATCATTTTAGTCCCCATGAACCACGAATCGACCCCCGTGAGCCGTTGTTCAAGTTTTAAAGCTTAGGAAACCCTAATATGACACATAAACTTCGACCCCGAGCCATCTCTTGATTCTATCGAGTCACCCCCGAGCCATGTTGGTCCAAACCCTGACCAACGCCCTAGAGTACCCTACTGGACCTAAGGAACACACAGAAACCATACCTAACACCAAAATCGAACCACCTCAGCAAGTATTTAAAGTGGCCGAGAATTGCTTAAGGACAAGGACTCTTGTTCTAGCTTCTAGGACTCTATCCGTTAGCCCAACCACCGAACCAACCTATCGTGACCTGACTTAAGACCCTAAGGACTCACTCAACCCAGCCTTCGAACCCAGGCAGAGCCCCACACCCCCTGCGCCACAGCTGAACCCTGTGCACCCTTACTGCACTCTCGGGTAGGAGTCCTTGTCAACAAGGACTCCTCCCAGCCCACTTGGCTCGAGTCCTAGCATGGCTAGGACTCCTCCTTGACCCCTCACAGACCCTGGCTAAGCCCTGGACAGAAGCCACGACCCAGCCAAGCCCTTGGAACCCAAAACCGAATCCCTCGCTTCCCACGACAGCAGGTTGCTACAGCTTGTGTTTAGACTCGGTTTGTGCATGTTTGTGGCTTATCTTATGACCCTAACCTCAGGTAAAACAATGTCTAAACATGTCCTGATCATGGCAGCCCCTTTAACACAAACAACAACACGATTTGGATTGAAATTCATACTTGAAAAGTTCATGATGCATGCAAAAACGAAAATACAGAAAGTAATCCTTGACTTGTAAACTTTTCTTTCATGAAAACAATACTATGATGTGGTGATGGTTTGAAGAAAAGAATAGGCGTGCCTTTGCGTAATTAACGCTCGAATATCCGTTGACGACGAAGAACGGATCGAAACCTTGGCTTGAAGTCCCTTGAACCCTTCGAATTGCTCTTCAAAATTTTGTGTGAAGTGTCGTGTGTGTATGGGAGGGGTGGAGAGAGTTTTTCAGAAAATAGAGGGTGTGGCCGATGGCTTTGTGTGCAAAGTAGACTAGGTTTTGGCAATTTTTACACTTTAAATACTAATTAAATCCCTAAGTAGGCTTTAGGCCTATTAAGCCATAAAATTAAGCCCACTAGTTAAATTAGGATTTAAATAAAATAATACCAAAGTTTTTCTTTAATTAAATATGTGAATTTATTAGCCGGGTTGCCAAAAAGCTCGTATTTTAGTTGAAAAACCAACACCGATAAAATTTACGCCCCGGCGTATAAAATCACCTCAAAACCCTTATTTTTCAAAAATACTAACAAGCATCGGCCATATTTTAAATAATTAAAAATAATCATTTAATAAAAATATTTTACATTTTTCAGCCCTCGGTCCCCGTTCCTCGAGCGTCACTTGAATATTCCTAAAAATACAATTTTATGCATGATGACAATAAAATCTCATTTAGCATATAAACCAGTATGTCACATAATTAGTTAGCAACTAAAGTCGATTAATTACTAAATTTTCATAATTTCCTAGATTCGCATGCAGTTGGTTTACGTCGTCTTAATTTTGGACCTTACATGCTCACTCCATATATCCTCAGTCTCTGACTTGAGCGTCGGAGGGGCTACGCCAGGACACCCTCCTGGCCCCCTCCTAACGATCTTATTTGTGATTTCAGGCTCAGGGTAATTTCAAAACCTGCGTCTGGACTAGTGACACTTGTTGAAACCGGACCCTAAATTTCCCGTGAGTATCACTTGGCGCCGTCTGTGGGAAAATTTGAGTTGAGACGTAGAGATGGTAGGAAAGAGAGGGAGTAGAAGAGCTACCTCAGCATCATTGCGTCCTCAGAGGGGACCCAAACAGTCTCATGCTGAGGCAAGGCAGGAACAACCCCATCAGGAGGAGAGAACAGAACAACCTCGTCAAGGGAACAGGATCGAGCAACCTCGTCCTAACGAAAATGTGGGGAACTTGACCATGGAGCAGTTGGGCCAGTTTATCACTCGGACCGTGGATGAGGCTATGAAGAGGAACCAAGAATCTACGTTCATTGAAGAGCAGGCCACTCGCCAGGAGCGAGAGGAAAATTTTGAAGTCCGCCAGAGCAGGGTTGAAGAGACGCATCCCCTCCAAAGTGGGGAGATTAGTGAGATGGGGGAGATGTGGAAGGAGATACGGAGGTTGACGGAGCAGATAGGAAGCAGAGCGCCGGCCCCCAAGAAAGGAAGTCCTTTTTCGCTTGCCATTCTGGAAGAAGGACTTTCCCCGAGTTTCTGACAACCGAATGTTGGAGAATATGATGGACATTCCGACCCCGAAGAGCATTTGGGGAGATTTGAGAATGCTGCTTTGTTGCATCAGTATACAGATGGAGTGAAATGCCGGGTGTTCTTGGGCACGTTGGTGAGGTCAGCCCAGCAGTGGTTTAACACCTTGCAGCCTAACTCCATATATTCTTTTGAGGACTTTTCAGTCGCTTTATTGCACCGGTTCGCCAGTAGCAAGAGACATCAGAAAAATTATTTGAGCCTGTTCGTGATGAAACAGCAAGAGTCTGAGACTTTGCGAGAATTTGTCCAGCGTTTTAACAATGCAGCGCTGGAGATACCAGCGGCTACCCCAGACATCATGATAAGTGCCTTTACCCAAGGCCTGAGAGGAGGAGAGTTTTTTAAGTCGCTGGTCAAGAAGCCTCCGTCGAGCTATGATGATCTGTTGGCTCGAGCTGAGAAGTATGTAAACTTGGAGGATGCCCAACGGTACAGAAGGATGGAGAACCGGCCCGGAGGAAGTAGAGTTGATGGAGTGGAGAAAGGGGGAAGGAAGAGGGGTGCGGGGGAAAGAGAGGAGGACAAAACTAGAAGTAGAGGACAATTCTCGTCACATGTTCCTCTCAATAGGAATCGTGATAAAGTGATGGAGGTAAGGGAGCCAGAGGGAAGGTGGGAGAAGTCGCAGAGAGCGGAGGACGGAGTTAGGATGCCTCCGATGGACAGACGAGAGGGATCCTCATCCGGGGATCGACCAAAACCTCGCCCGTCTCCTAGGCAGGGTCGAGGTCCTCCTTGGATCAACCAGAGGGTCGGAGAGCCGAGAAGCGAAGGGCGGGGTCACGATGCTCCTCGGGAACCTGTCGAACCGAGGAGGAGAGCAGATGAAGATAACCACCCCACAAGAGGAATGATTCACATGATCTCGGGAGGTGCTACTGATGGAGACTCTGGGTGAGCCCGGAAAGCTCACGGAAGGAGGTTGGAGAATTTTGAGATATCCAGGGGTGCAGACTTACCCCAAGATCCTGTCATCAGCTTCGGGCCGGAAGACCTTCGAGGCGTCGTGGCTCCTCATAACGATGCCTTGGTGGTGACGGCCACCATTGCCAACGACGATGTGGCAAGGATCTTCATTGATAATGGGAGCTCTATAAATATATTGTTTAAGAGCACGCTGGATCAGTTGAAGGTGGAAGGATTCGAGTTTGATCCTGTCTCCACTCCTCTATATGGGTTCGCGGGCCATTCCATTCCGCCGCTGGGTCAGATTACTCTTCCCCTATCTTTGGGACGTGACTATCGGCGGGTAACAAAGATGATAACATTTACCGTGGTGGATACCCCCTCATCGTATAATGGAATCCTGGGGCGGCCAGCCTTAAAGGATTTCAGGGCCGTAGCTTCCACGTATCATCAGAAGTTGAAATTTCCTGTGGGAAAGGAGGTGGGAGTCTTATGTGGAGACCAGAAAGTTGCACGACGATGTTATGAAGGAATAGTGAAAGAAGAGAGGAAGAGGGCTCGTGTGGAGGTCAATATGATCAGAAGGGGGCGAAGCGGGTTGCCCGTGGCAGTGAGGGAGGTTCATGAGGTGATGGATGAAAATCCGGAGATTGTGACATTGGGGCCCGATGAGAAGACCCTCAGAATAGCCCCTGACCTTGACCCAAAAGTCAGGGAGGAACTCATTATTTGTTTACAAGCTAATCTCAGCGGATTCGCTTGGTCAGCCCAAGAGCTCACAGGGACGAGCCCAGATGTAGCAGAGCACCGATTGAACATCTTACCGAATTTTCGTCCCGTAATGTAGAAGAAGAGACATTTTGGGCCTGAGAAAGATATAGTTATAAAAAAAAGTGAGGGAGTTGCTCAATGCTGAGCACATTCGAGAGGTACAGTTTCCTACTTGGCTCTCGAATGTCGTTCTTGTTCCGAAAAGTTCAGGGAAATAGAGGATGTGTGTAGATTTCAGAGACCTCAATAAGGCATGCCCTAAAGATTGTTATCCTCTGCCTCGGATAGTTCAGTTGGTGGACTCCACAGCGGGACATCAATATTTGTGTATGTTGGATGCTTATCAGGGATACAACCAAATCCTTTGGCCGTGGAGGACCAAAATAAAGTGAGTTTCATTACATCTGAAGAAACTTTCTGCTACGTGGTCATGCCCTTCGGTTTGGTCTACGGTAATGAGGCAGTGCTCCCGGCTGAGATTGGGTTGGAATCGGCAAGGGTAGTGTTTTATGACGAAGACAATGATGCGAGACGCGCTACTGACCTTGATCTTTTGGAAGAAAAGAGAGAGGCTGCCAGAATTCACATGGAAGCTTATAAAAACAGAATTGCACAGTCTTATAATCGGAGAGTCATTCAGAGGAACTTCCAGGTAGGTGACTTGGTCCTAAGGAAGGTGCTAGAAGAGCAGAGAGGGAAATTGGACCCAAAGTGGGAGGGTCCCTTCAAAGTTATTGAAATGCTGAGCTCTGGAGCCTATTATTTGGAGAATGCGCAAGGCAAGACATTGAAGAGGCCCTGGAACGCTTATCATCTTAGAAAATATTATCCTTGATTTGATTGCTGATGTATTTTATTTCGAATTTTCCTATGTAATCATTTGGAATTCAATAAAAATCTGGTCTTCTTTTTAATTCCTGAATGTTGTTGTATTGGAAGAAGAGAAAAAATTTTATTTTTCTACTAAGACATCGCCTAGTAGAGGAGCAGAGTTGGGACGGGGAGAAATTTTATTTTCCTACTTAGGTTGTGCCTAGTAGAGGAGCAGAGTTGGGGCGGGGAGAAATTTTATTTTCCTACTAAGACATCGCCTAGTAGAGGAGCAGAGTTGGGGCGGTGAGAAATTTTATTTTCCTACTAAGGCTGTGCCTAGTAGAGGAGCAGAGTTGAGGCGGAGAGAAATTTTATTTTCCTACTAAGACATCGCCTAGTAGAGGAGCAGAGTTGGGGCGGTGAGAAATTTTATTTTCCTACTAAGGCATCGCCTAGTAGAGGAGCAGAGTTGGGGTGGGGAGAAATTTTATTTTCCTACTTAGGCTGTGCCTAGTAGAAGAGCAGAGTTGGGGCGGAGAGAAATTTTATTTTCCTATTAAGGCATCGCCTAGTAGAGGAGCAGAGTTGGGGCGGGGAGAAATTTTATTTTACTACTGAGGCATCGCCTAGTAGAGGAGCAGAGTTGGGGCGCGGAGAAATTTTTTTTTTCCTACTAAGGCATCGCCTAGTAGAGGAGCAGCGTGAGAAATTAAATCTTCCTGCTAAGGTATCACCTAGTAGAGGAGTTAAAGGGCGGAAGTGTTGAATTTCTATTTTCCTGCTAAGGTATCACCTAGCAGAGGAGTTAGAGGGTGGGAGTGTTGAATTTTTATTTTCCTGCTAAGGTATCACCTAGTAGAGGAGTTAGAGGGCGGAAGTGTTGAATTTCTATTTTCCTGCTAAGGTATCACCTAGCAGAGGATTTAGAGGGTGTGAGTGTTGAATTTTTATTTTCCTGCTGAGGTATCACCTAGTAGAGGAGTTAGAGGGTGGGGATGTTGAATTTTTATTTTCCTGCTAAGGTATCACCTGGCAGAGGAGTTAGAGGGTGGGACTGTTGAATTTTTATTTTCCTGCTAAGGTATCACCTCGCAGAGGAGTTAGAGGGTGGGGATGTTGAATTTTTATTTTCCTGCTAAGGTATCACCTAGCAGAAGAGTTAGAGTGTGGGGATGTGAAATTTTTATTTTCCTGCTAAGGTATCACCTAGAAGAGGAGTTAGAGGGTGGAGATGTTGAATTTTTATAATTTTTATTTTCCTGCTAAGGTATCACCTAGCAGAGGATTTGGAGGGTGGGGATGTTGAATTTTATTTTCCTGCTAAGGTATCACCTAGCAGAGGAGTTAGAGGGTGGGGATGTGGAATTTTTATTTTCCTGCTAAGGTATCACCTAGTAGAGGAGTTAGAGGGTGTGGGTGTTGAATTTTTATTTTCTTACTAAGGCCTCGCCTAGTAGAAGAGCTGCGTGAAAAATTGAATTTTCCTGCTAAAATTTCACCTAGCAGAGGAGTTAGAGAGTGGGGATTTTATTTGCCCTAGAAGGTTAATTATATCATATACAAATTCCAAAGAAGCCATAAATTCAAATGCAAAATACTCAATGTTGCGTAAAGCGAGTTCGTACATGCCAAAAGCGTGCAAAAGAAAGTAACCAAATGTAAACCTCGCAAAAGTCGCATAGTACTATGGAAAGTAAAGCAGTGCAGAAAGTAACAGAATATGGCCCGAAAGCATACAATGTCTACAGAAATAAAAAATAACAAAAGTAACGGTCTAAGAATCGGAGGGAAAACTCGCTACAAAAGCCTCAATATCAATGAAGTCAGTAGAGGCGCCTGGCGGAGGATAGCCCTAAGCCTTGAAAAGGCCGACCGCACCCTCGAAACCCACATCCAGGAAATGATAAGCTTTAGGAGCGTAGATATCGTTGAACTCCTCAGACTTGAGGAATTCTTCCTTGAATGAAAAGGCTTCGGAAGCGTGTTGCGCCTTGGCGTCCTTGAGGTCCCTATGGATTTGTGCTGCCTCAGCTTGAGAAGTCTTTAACTCTTCCTTCAGCCTCTGATTCTCCTTCACACTGTCCTCTGTCAGTTGCTGAAACTCTTGTTTCTCTTTCAAAAGCTCTTGTTTCTCATTCAGAAGCTCGTCGCCTCGAGCTTGGGACTCCGAAAGCTACTTAGCGTGTGTCGCTTTCATCTCATCGATAGTAGCCTGGAGCTGTTCACGAAGAGCCATGCCCTCGCGTAAGTCTTGGCAGGCAGTAGATCGAGTGGCGTTGGCACGCTCAACCAACTCCCCTATGTACATCATGCCCTGGATAAGTAGACAAGAGTGAAAAGATGACAAAAAAATCATACATGTATTGGACATCAATCTAGAGACTAGAAGGAGAAATATACCTCTGTGATGCTGCTGCATGTCCGGCGAGTGAGGTCTGACCACCCCAATGAATTCATGAACGCTGTATCCGCGTCGGAAGGAAGCTGATACATTATCTTCTGAGCCAGCTAAGTAGGACCCCGCCCCACGATGGCCGTATCCGATGTGTATAGAGGATGTACCCCAAATTCAGGGGGAGGACCCTCATCCGACCCTGACCCTTCTGGAGAAGAGACCGACACGACTGAGATCTCAGAAATCTTGCGCTTACCAGAATGCGGGACTGACGGGCTAGGAACAATAGACGCCTTCTTCCTACCAGGCGGAGGAGGTGGAGAGGAGGCTCGCTTTGGGGCGGAGGAAGATGAGCCTGCCTTCTTCTTCGCAGCAGTAGGGGAGCTAGCAGGCCTCTTCGCAGTAGTGGAGCCAGAACCTGTTTTCTTCTTCTCAGCAGCATTGCAATCTCCCTTTGTGCCCGTCGTGACTGCTGGAACGATTGATTTTTATGGGTCAGAAGATGAACTCCCAACTTTCTTTTTCGCAATCTCACGTTGCAGTGCGACATTCATGATTCTAACACCTGCAAATAAAAACAATGAACCAAATGAGAATATCATCAAAGAACACAATAAGCGAAAGAGAGACAGAAAGGGTGAAAAGATGAGAATATCTACCGGCGTCCTCCTTCAGTTTAATTTTTGCGGGACTTAACCCGGCATGGCATAGGAGATCTTCAGACAGAAGTTGGGGAATGCTAAAGCATCGATCTCCTAATACACTCTTATCTTCAGATACTCCTTATCTTTCTTGTAACCCTTGGAAAGGTCGGGTTTGGTGAAAATAGGGTACCAATCCGTGAAACAGGTTAATTCCTTAGGAGGCTGGATAAAGAAGTAATATTTTTTCCAATCCTTCACATGAGTGGGAGTCCCGTCAAAAAGTTTGGGGCTAGACCGGGAGGTCACGTAGAAAGGTCCTTCTTTTGATCTGGAATGAACAAAGAAGTAGGAGAAAATGGTGCAATTCAAAGGGAGGTCTAAGGCCCGGAATAGCACAGCAAAACAGCTTATCAAGCAGAGAGCATTGGGAGTGAGCAGGCCTAGATGCACCTGATAGTATTTGCTCAATTCTTGGAAGAAATCGCACAAGGGAAAACAGAGACCGGCATCAAGGTGGTGCTGAAAGAAGGTGTAGCAGCCCTTGGGAGCTAGGTAGGTTCGGTCCTTAGCGGTATGAATGATGATCTGATGGGATAGAGGAATGTGCCACAAAGTTCTAAGTTTTGATTCGCTACCAAGAGGGATGTGGGATGACAAGTGACCGTACCATAAGTTATCCGCTTCAGATATGTTCATCTGTTGGGTCATATGGCGAACTTCCTTACCGGGACGGCTATGAGTGGTGACTTGCTCCTCATGGGAATCAAGGGTAAAGTCAGGATCAACTAGGGAGATCCTACTCTGGCTAGACTCACTAGATTCACTAGACTCGCTGGACCTCTCGGAACCACTCGAATAACTAGACTCAATATCGTAAGAAGACATAACTATTGAGTATGATCAAACAGATAAAGGAGAGAACTGACCCGGGTGAGACGTGAAAGAATACTCGAGAAGTAGGGCCGCAAGGACGAGCAAGTGAGGAGCAAAGAGACGTGACCGAGTGCTCGAGGGCGAGCGTGAGGTGCTGGAGCGAGCGCGCGGGCGAGCGTCGGAAGGTGCTGGGGCGAGCGCGCATGCAGAGGCGTGTGGCGCGCGGGCGAGCATCGGCAGGTGCTGGAACGAGCGTGGGCAGGCGCTCGGCTGGGCGAGCTTGGGCGAGGAGCTGGTGGCACTGGGCAAGCGTGATGCTCGGCAAGGGCGAGGCACGCTCGTGCGAGGCGAGGGCGCGCCGGGCGAGAGATTGGGCGAGAAGCTGGAGGCGCTGTGCGAGCTGGGGGCGCTGGGCGAGCGTGGAGTTCGGCGAGGGCGAGGCGCGCTCGTGAGGGGCGAGGGCGCGCCGGGCGAGCACTTGGCGAGGCGGTGGGCTCGGCTGTGGCGAGATGAGCGGGAGAGGGCGAGCGTGGCACTTGCTTGGGCGAGAAGCTGGAGGCGCTGGGCGAGCGTGGCGCTCGGTGAGGGCAAGGCGCGCTTGTGCGGGGCGAGGGCGCGCCGAGCGAGCACTTTGCAAGGCAGTGGGGAAGCTGGTAGTAGGGCGGCGGCGCGCTAGGGCGGGCGTGCGTAGGGCGAGCTCGTGGTGGCAAGGCTGGGCGCGCAAGAGCGAGTTTTTGGTTGGGCGAGCGCGCGCGAGGCAGGTGTGCGCTCTGGACTAGCGTGCAGCAGGCGACACAGTTGGCAGCTGGGCGCGCAGAGGCGAGATGCAAGCGGCACGGCGCTGGGGCGAACGCGCGTTGCTGGGGCTAGCGTGCAGGCAACGTCGGGGCTAGCGCACGGACGGCGCGGCGCGGCGCTGGATGCGTGGAGGCGATTGAATATGTGTGGGTAAGGTGAGGCGCTGCTTGGGAGAAGCGATGTTTGTGTGAAGTGCAGAGGAAATCATACAGGGGAGAAGTGAAATTGAAGTAGGGGAGGAGGACCTCTATTTATAGGGGAGCTCAGACCAAATCTTACCATTCAGGAGGAGATTGCGATTTGATTTGATATCTTTTCCTTCGGAGCCAGAATGCAATTTGATTTGATATCTTTTCCTTCGGAGCCAGATTGCGATGTGATTCGTTTCCAAATTTTTGCACGTCGTCACCCTTGCGAATGATTATTTTTGCAGGTCGATCCCCGAATTTTCGCAGCGGTGAACATCGTTCGTTAACGGCAAACAAAATAAATTTTTCTAACATGGTATGCCTTCGTCGCTAATAAATCGAGGACAACCCAACTAATCGAACTTTGAACCTAAGATTCAGTTCGACTCGCGAGGGGGAGACTGCTGATACCCCATGGATGAGCCCATGGATGGGCCCACCACCCTTGGCCCATCCCCAACCCAAATGGAGGACAAGCCCACCAAGGGCTCAGGTATTCTCCTATAAATACCAGGTTTGAGCGTATGATATTCATTCACTATATTGTTTTCAGCAGCATCCTTAGCTGCTCCCCCCATATATCATCAGTCTCTGACTTGAGCGTCGGAGGGGCTACGCCTGGACACCCTCCTGGCCTCCTCCTAACGATCTTATTTGTGATTTCAGGCTCAGGGTAATTTCAAAACCTGCGTCTGGACTAGTGACACTTCCTGGAACCGAACCCTGAATTTCCCGTGAGTATCATATATTATTCTTTCTTTTATCTTGTTCAAACAGTCGTACTAAATTTTTATGTTTGGGGCTTAGTTTTGTCATCATAAAAATGAAAAGATTATTAAATTGTAATCACTTAATTTTGATGATAACAAATAGTGCCTAACTGTTATAGGATCTAGCCGCCATTTTATGCATTTATAGGTGTCGAGCCGGAGTTCAAGAAGCATATCCACATTGCTTCTCGCATCAGATTCTTTGAGTTAAATCGTATAATTGCCTAACCGGACATTCAATATCCCAACTCTACACTGCCTAGTTGCTGCAAAGATTTTAGTACAATTGGTCTTCAAGCTAGATATTACAAAGTTTGAAGGAGTCCTACCTACCAACTCGTTATTCACATAAGATATTTTTGATCAATCATGCAAATGAAACAAGACTACCAGAAGATCAAAATATATCACAATAAGATAAAGAATTGTTACATCCTTGTCTCTCTCAGATCAAATTTTCAGAGCTGTTAGTTTCTATATTTGGCAAGGTGCCAACAATAATTTATTGCAGCGTGTTATGAAACAAGAAATTACAGTGGTAAAGTTTCTTTTGCATCAGATAAAGAAAAATTCGAAGCATTGCTAATTATTTGAATGTTGGAGACAAATTCAACTATAAAAAAGAGTTCCTTCAAGTCATTTGAAGCTAACAGATCTTACAATAGCTTAAGAATTTTTTTTAGATCCCAAAACACTATCTACTTACAAGATCAAGAACTCTTACTTGGTATATCTTCAAGCCGCCCATTTTCCCTCGCTCTCATGTTTACTTCAAATCTTTTAGGATCAATAAGGGTTTCTTACTTCTTTGTTTGTTCTTTGAAGGTGTTAAACCGTTGAATCAAGAGGATTCGCATATTTAGAATTTGTATTTTCTTGTTTGAATTGTACTTGGAGTTTCAATTTAGGCATGTGATAAGTCTTAAATTGAATTGGGTTTGTACAATTTGTTATAAAACCAAGATTCTCTAGTAAATTTCTTACTAATTAGTGGAAGAAAAAGATATCGAGAAGGATTAATCATTTGAACTTCCACAAAATACTTGTGTCATTTACTTTTTCGCATTTTACTCATTACAATTTGAGATGTTGTCACTTGAAGTACATAAATATATCTCACAATAGACCCAGCCGAACCGTTCCGCACTTTGAAAAAATTTAAAAAATGGTTCAATCGCGTTAAGCCGGTCAATAAAAGGATTTATACAACTTACAACTTCAAAGTCTGCCTCAAAGATTATCTTGAGTTTTGAAAAAAATTAAAATAGTTAATTCATTCTTCTAAACTCTAAACTCATCCCCAAAATATTCAATAATGAATAAAAATATTTATATAATTTATATATATAACAGGAAATAAATAATTTTTCAAAAAAATTGTATTACATTAGAATAATAACACCTTTAAAAATTTAAATTTGATAATTACTAGTCAAATTTAATTTATAATACAATAATTACAACATTAAATAGCAAAGGTATATATGTTATGAGAAAAAAAATATTTTTTCTAAAAAAACATTCTAAATACAATATATAGGTTTATTCAACTTTCATCACCCCAAAAATAATTTTATTATCACAGTTTTTATAGTCTAAAATAAAATATTATATTTTAAAAGTATAATATAACTAGCCGAGTAATATTTTTAAAATCTAATTAATTTAACAAGTTATAACATCGTGTCTATTGGAATATTTTAAGATTTAATGAATGAAAATTAAGTAAAAGAAGATGAAGGAAAAACTCAAATGATAGTTTCACAGGCAACTCAGGGCCCCAATGCGCCTGGAACAATCCAGGCTACTGGACAGACGCCTAAGCACCCCTCTGTGCACTGAAATTTTTGCAAGGCCATGGAGGAGGCGCCTGAAGGAGCTGGTTGACAAAAGATTCCAAGTTTTTATGATTTTTTTTTGCATCCAAATAGTGTCTTTTTATGGTTCTCATCTGAATTTTGAATGAAGGGACACTTATTGATGAAACAACATATCTTTATAGGTTGATATTTATATATATATATGATCAAGGATCAACATTAAACACTTTTAAATTAGATTTTCAACTAAAAAAGACTATAAACTATTTTCAGGTTATTGTTATTGAAAACTAATGTGTTATATTTGCAAGAGGAGTTGTTGTATCTTGCGGAAGAATTGTCATAAACTGAAGCACCAAGGAGGGACAAATTTTTCTTAAAGAAATAGCATTTAACAATTGCCTCAACTCTCATCTATTGCATATGCATTCACCTTTTTCGAGATTTTGTCCTAAAGGTGATGTTGATACCCAAATAAGGCCTACATCATATGCATGAAACCAAAGCGATTTCCTATGAAATAACTGCATTTTGAATGGAATTGAAATTGCACTATACAATGTATATTGTCAAGTGAAAACACAAAAGAGTTGTGAGAAATGCTTGAAAAAATAATATAAAGCCGAAGATGTTGTTATTTAAAAAATAATTATTTTATGCTTCTTGGATTACAAGATGATAGACTCAAAATCTGTTGTTAGTCAAGTGCAAGAACTTCAAGTAATATTGCACAATATTCATGCAGAAGGAACGAGTCAAAGCGAGTCCTTTCAGGTTGCTTCTCTGACTGAGAAGCTCGCTCCTTTGTGGAAAGAGTTCAAAAACTATTTGAAGCACAATACAAAGGAGATGAAACCCGAAGACTTGATACTGACTAAGGATTGAGGAGGACAACTTAAATACTGAATACAAAAAAATGGTTGCAAAAGTAGAAATTATGGAGACGATTAATAAAAGGAAGAATAGGAAACCTATGGGCGAACAACACCACCAACCAAGTCATAAAAGTTCAAGGGAACTTGCTATAATGGCGGTAAATTCAAGCACAAAATAAAATACGGTAGGAAACCAAAGAAAATGAAGGATCAAATAAATCTAGTTCAAGAAAGATCAGTATCATTTGATTTTTCTGAACTTAATATATATGTGTCATCTTTGAGACAAACATGGTGGACAACCCAAATGAATGGTGGGTTGACACAGGTGTTACTCGCCACCTTTGCTCCTATAAAAAGATATTATCCACGTACACTCCAATTTTTAGGAGAAAGCTCTACATGAGAATTTCTGCTACATCGGAGAAAGTTGGACTTGCAAAGATGGCCTTGAAATGACATAGGGATGGAAATAATCCTTAGTGATGTGCTTCTTGTTCCAAACATAATAAAGAACCTCCACTACAAGAAATTCTGCATACAACAACGCACGTACGACAACGGTTTTTGTGAAAAACCGTTGTCGTATGTTTTTAACAACAGTTTTAGCGAAAACCGTTGTCTTTTGGGGGTCAAAGACAACGAAAACCGTTGTCTTTGGGGGTCAAAGACAACGATTTTTAGGGTCAATAGAACCGTTGTCTTTGAGCATTTTTTTAGAGTCAATGACAATGGTTCTATGAACCGTTGTCTATTAGCGTGTTTTTTTGGACAATCGACAACGGTTTTGGAAAATGTTGCCATATTTAGCTACGAATTTTAGAAAACCATCGCTAATTTTAAATTAGCGACTTTTTTGTATAAACTGTCGCTAATCTTAGCGACGGTTTTACGTAAAACCGTCGCATGTTTAAAATTAGCGACGGTTTTACAACACCCGTCGCTAAATATAGCGATGGTTTTGTATAAACTGTCGCTACATTGAGCGACGGTTTAAAGACAAACTGTCGCATAATTAAAACATGCGACGGTTTTTCTAAAACAGTCGCTACATTTAGCCCATTTTTGGTCCATGTTCCTCCACAACACTTCGCAACACTTAAAATTTTTCTCTCTTACACGATTTTATCACTTCACACAACACTTAAAATTTTTCTCTCTTACACGATTTTATAACTTCACACAACACTTAAAATTTTTCTCACTACTTCACAACACTTAAAATTTTTCTCTCTTACACGATTTTAGTTTCGATTGTTAGTTTGTTAGATTTATTAAATTATTAAAAGAATTTTTTTTATTTTTCGAAACAAATTTAGTGACGGAAATCTTGATTTTAAAGGTCGTCGCTAAAAATAGCGACGGTCTTGATTGCTAACCATTGCTAAAATTAGCGACGGTTTGACACACTGTCGCTAACCATCGCTAATTAGCGACGATCGTGAATAAAACCATCGCTAATTTTATTTGCGACGGTTTTCAAAAACCGTCGCAAATTATACCTGCCACAACGGATAAAAACCGTTGTCGTTGAACGAAATTTCAACAACACCCTCAGTTACAACAGTTTTAAAAAGGCTACGACAAACGGATAAAATATGTTGTCGTATGATGTTTTTGTTGTAGTGCTCGTGTAGGTTTAGCTGTTGGTCAAGCATTATTTTAGACTGGTGTTTGAGTTTAATAAGTTTTTATTGAACAAAAATGGTCATTTTATTGGGAAGGGATATCTCAATGAGAACATCTTCAAGATAAACTTAACTACAGTTCGCCCCAATGTTGATGACGATAAAAGTAATAATTTTGTTTTTTTGATTGGGTGTTCTGATTTATGGCATTTTCATTTAGGACACGTAAATTTTAGTACTTTGTGACGTTTGATGAATTTATAATTTTTGCCTAAATACAACATTGATCCACATAAATGTTAGATATATGTCGAAACAAAATGGCCAAAGCTCCTTTCAATTCTATTGAAATATGTACAACTCTTCTAGAACTAATACACACTGTTCTTGATGATTTATTGTTTGTGCAAACTAGACGAGAGAAAAGAATTATGTAATGTTTATTAACAATTGTATGAGGTGTTGTTATGTATATCTTTTAAAAAGCAAAGTTGAAGGACATGAGGAATTCCAAACATACAGAACCGAAGTCGAGAATCAGCTTTGTTAAAAAAATAAAACAGATTCCAACGATAGAGTAAGAGAATATGGAGCACCTTCTGATGAGTTATGTTTATCCTTGGGCATAATACATCAAACTATTTCATCATATTCACATCAATCTAATAGCATTGAAGAAAGGAAAAATTGAACCTTCAAATATAAGATGAATGACATGTCAATAAATTTTTTATGGAGGGAAGAAATATTATCATCTAATCATATTTTGAACAATATACCCCACAAAAAAATGATAAAACACCATATAAATTGTAGAAATGCCATAAACCTTCCTTCAAACACCTGAAACTGTGGGGATGCTTGTCCAAGATTGAAATATTAAAGCCAAAAGAAGTCAAAATTGGAACAAAGATGGTCGACTGTTTATTAACTGGATATGCACATAACAACAGTGTCTATAGATTTGTAGAGCACAAGTCTGGAAATTCTGAAATGAGTATAGGCATGAAAATTGAGTCAAGGAATCCCGTGTTTTTTATAAATATATTTTTTCTTTTTGCAAACAAATGAAAGAAGAAGGATCTAGCAAAAGAAAAATAAAGATGGCGGATGAAGGTTATGTGCCTAATGAAAAACCTACTCAAGATAAAAATGCTTGAACAATCGAAGGTTCTTCGAAAGAAGAAGAACTTAGCCGAAGTGAAAGGGCTAGAACCTTGTAGTTTTTTGGTCCATATTTCCACATCTATATGCTAAACAGTGAACCAAAAACCTTACAAGATGCACTGTCTAGCCCTGAAGAACCTTATTGAAAAGAATACATCAACAACGAGATGAACTCCATTATACAAAACCATACTTGGGAACTGATGGATTTTCACTGGGTACCAAACCATTGGGATGAAAATAGATCCTGAAATGGAAGTAGAAAGTTGATGAAACTATTGAAAAGTAAAGGCCAGATTGGTGGCTAAAAGATATAAACAAAGGTAAGGTCTTATTTTTTTGATATATATTCATCGGTTTTTATAATAACTTCCATTGGAGCACTTATTGCAATTGCAGTTTTGTACAACCTTGAGAAACACCAAATGAATGTCAAAACCGTATTCTTGAACTTGTTGTAATTGATCAAACTTTTTTGATTCAAAGTTTCTATTTTATTGGAAAGGATTGGACGATGAAATATAAAGTAGATATTTGAACAGAAGTTGAAAAAATGGGCTCCTGACAAATACATTGTTAAGAAAAATTTGGTTTTTCCATGATGAAATGACATGAGCTTTTTCGTATCATCTTTTTCTGTCAATGAAAAATTTAATTATTATAGGTCCCAATTGATTCAACAATTGAGGTATGTAAAAAAATTTAGGAAAACATAAATGACTACTGGAAATTATAGATTCAATTATGTTAATATTAATTTAAATATATGTTTGAATCTCGGGAGAATCAATGTGGAGAAAACTTGCAGAGCATATGGATTAGTTCAAATCAATATGGAATTTGGCTCTTTTTTTCCAAGTAAAAAATTACATTGTTTGGGGTCAAGAAAAAATAGTGTGTCAATTCGTTAAGTCTTTATAATATGGACTAAAACAAGCATGAAAAATTTGACAATGTGATGTTGTCAAATGATTTTAAGGTATGACAAATGAGTTAACATTAAAAACACTCAAGAATCATATGTAATAGTGTGTCTATATGTGATGACATGCTTATAACGGAGAATGATCAAGACATGATCTAATCAACAACAAAAAATGCTGAAAAAATATTTTGATATGAAGGATACAGGCTTTGATAATGTTATACTACATATTAAAATATTTAGGACTTCAGAAGCAATAATCTTATCAATCTTATTATGTTGAGAACGTCTTGAAGAATTTTAATGAATTTGACTCAGCCCGAGTAAATAGGCCTATGGATGTGAGCTCCCATCTAGGTAAAAATCATGGAGAACGAGTATCCCAACTGGAGTACTCCAAAATTATTGGAAACCTTATGTAATCACTAATTGTACTCGACCAGATACGTGTACTATAAATAATTTGAGGTGTCACGAGTAATCCAAGTGAGGTTAATTAAGAGGCTTTGACAAGGATGCTTAGATATTTAAAACACACCATGGAGTATGGACCACATTATATGAAATATCTTACGGTGCTAGAAAGATATAGTGATGCTAATTGGATTTTTAATACCAAAGACTTCAAATCCACTACCGGCTGTGTTTTCAGTATTGGTGATAGCACAGTCTCTTGTAGGCCATCAAAACAAACCTACATGGCTAGATCCACAATAAAATCAAAATTTGTAGTACTAGATAAAGCTACATAATAAGCAGAATGAATTCACAACTTTCTAGATGATATTCCTTGTTAGAAAAGTGTAGTGCCTAAAATAATGAAACATTATGACAGTCAGTCGACAATTGCAAGGGTACAAAATACATGTACAATGGTAAATCTCGATATATTCGTTGAATATATAATACGTTGCGACAATTGATCTCACTTGGAGTTATCTCTATTGATTATGTCGAGTAAAAGGATAACTTCGTGGATCGATTTGCGCAAAACATTGAATAGAGATCAAGTGTACATCTTGTCTAGAGGAATGATTTTAAAACCTAAAAAATAAAGTTATCATAATGAAAAATCAACCTTGTCGAGTGGAGATCCCAAGATTTTGATTCAATAGGACAACTGAATTATTAAAACTTGAGCCAACACTAGGGAATTTTTCTATTCTCGTTCCTAGGAAGACGAATGTTGTTGCCTACCAATGTAGTGAGATTATTGGACTTTTAATGGTACCTTAGCTTGTAAAAAAGGAGTATGATAGGATACTCTTAATAGAATACCATCAATATAAGTGTGAGGACGAGCCACCTCGATAGAACACTTATGAAACCAAGAAGTGTTCCATGGCCAAAACAGAAGTGTTCCATGGCCAAAACAGACACAACCAATAAAGAACCAAATGAAAATGATATGGAAGTTATCGTATAGGTACCGTTATCTAGTTTTACACTAACCGCCAAGAAGTTCAAGACATCAAATTCATTTCATGACCTAGTAAATTTGAGAATACTTTGCTAAACTCTCTTTCGAAATCACGTGCATTCATGCATTAATTTCATTTATACGGGAGATTGTTGGAATGTTTTAAATCTTAATTAATAGAAATTAAGCAAAATAATATGAAGGAAAAACTCAAACGATTGTTCTTTACACCAGGGGAGGCACTGAGGCACTTAGAAGGGGCGTATAAGTACCCAAATGCAGTTGGAACAATCCAGGCCATTGGGGAGGAGCCTAGTCACTTCCTCTGTGCCTTGAGTTTTCTAAGGTCATGGATGAGGTGCCTAAGCACCCCTATGTGCCCTAGCATTTTTCTAGGGCCATAGAAGAGGCGCCTAGGCACCCGTAAAGTGGAGCGTAGGCGCCTGACAGTGCTGGTTGACAAAATTTTGTGAGTCTGTATGATGTTTTGCATTCGAGTGGTGTCCCTGATGATTTTTTTTTACTTTTGAATGAAGGGACACCTAGAGGAGTAACATTAAACACTTTTCCATTAGATTTTTCTGAATTACATTGTTCTCATATTGTACACCTTCTATTTTTCTATTAAAAGAGAGTATAATTCATTTTCTGCTTATTATTCTTGCAAATTATCGTGTCCTATTTTCAAGAGGACTTGTTGTATCATGAGATATGATTGTTATAAAACGAAGTACCAAGGCGAGACAAATTTTTCCAAGGCCATAGAGGAGGGGCTCAGGCACCTGTAAAGTGGAGCCTCGACGCCTGACAATGCTGGTTGACAAAATTTTGTGAGTCTATATGATGTTTTGCATTGGAATGGTGTTCTTTGATGGATTTCGTCTGACTTTTGAATGAAAATATACCTCATTGATGAAACAACATGACCCTACATATTGATATCTATTTGTACATGATCAGATATCAACATTAAACACTTTTGCATTAGATTTTTCTAAACATCATTGTACTCATATTGTACACCTTCTATTTTTCTACTAAAAAGAGAGTATAATTCATTTTCTGATAATTATTCTTGCAAATTACTGTGTTGTATATGCAAGAGAAGTTGTTGTATCCTGAGAGAGAATTGCTATAAAACGAAGCACCAAAACAAGACAAATTCTTCTTAAGAATAAAATGTTCAACATTTGCCTCAACTCTCAATTGATACATATTCATTCGTAATTTTAGAAATTTCATGTACCACACAAACAACATCTACTTTAGAAAGAATTTTTGTTTCCAAAACTTTAGTTCACCAAACTTCCCATTTATTTCAAGACAAAGTAATTCGAGAGAATATTTTTTTTGAATGACCAAGATGTCAGCAAATAAGTCAACAAAGGTGGCTGAGTCAACAAAGGTGGGTGAAATTGTTGAAAACGTGGGTTGGCAATCCGCAGGAAAATTCAGAGGAGAAAACTCGTTTTTATACGTGTTTTCACACGGACAAGGGGCTCTGTAAATAGAGCTCCCCCTTCATTCTGAAATTATCCCTTCTTCGAGTTTTCTCTCATCTTATAAGCATTTGAGTGCTTAGTTCTATAATATTTGTGAGATGTTTTGTTCTCCTGTATTAAGAGAGTGTGTTCTCTTTGGAAACATAATGATTGAGTTGTACACCACAAAATATTATAGTTGAATTCTTTTCATCTTGCCCGTGGTTTTTATCCTAATAATTTTTAGGGGTTTTCCACGTAAATCTCGGTGTCCAGTTTATTCTTTATTTTCATATTTATTATCTCAAATTCCGTACGTGGGACCAACACGTGGTATCAGAGCCTTGGTTTAAAATTTTTTAAAATTCTGAGTATGCTCTGTGGTTGCAGCCTAGACTGATCTTCCACATCAGAAAAGATTTTTAGAGATTTTTTATTTAAGGCGAGATTATTTTCTCTAGTCTACTAAAATTGTTGTAGATATAATGGCAGGCATGTACGAGATAGCAAAGTTAAACAGAAGCAATTTTATGCTGTGGAAAATAAAGATACAAGCAGTTTTAAGAAAGGAGAATTGCTTGGCGGCTATTGGAGATAGACCGGTGGAGATTACAGATGATGGAAAGTGGAATGAGATGAATGATAATGCTGTTGCCAATTTACACTTGGCTATAGCAGACGAAGTTTTGTCAAGTATCTCTGAGATAAAAATAGCCAAAGTTATCTGGGATATTCTGAGATGTACGAGGTCTAATCGCTACACAACATGATTTTCCTAAAGAGAAGACTTTATACTCTTCGGATGGCGGAATCCTCATCGATGACCGACCATATCAACACATCGGATTCATATGATCAACTTATCATCAACATTACCAACAATATTCTTATGGGCTTTCTAAGATTCGACGATGTCTTAACTGCGGTACTCGGAGAAGAAAGTCGGCGCAAGAATAAGGAAGATAGGTTGGTAACATCAAAGCAGGCATAAGCGTTACCGATGATAAAAGGAAGATTTATGGACCGTGACTCCAGTGGGAGCCAAAGACGAGGTAGATCAAAGTCGAAAAGTAAGAAGAAAAATATTTACTGCTTTAAATGTGGCGGTAAAGGATACTTCAAGAAAGAGTGTACGAGTATCGAGAAAAGTTCTCAAG
Organism: Primulina tabacum; assembly: GCF_025594145.1. Taxonomy (NCBI): domain Eukaryota; kingdom Viridiplantae; phylum Streptophyta; class Magnoliopsida; order Lamiales; family Gesneriaceae; genus Primulina; species Primulina tabacum. The sequence continues at coordinate 10,390,164 of NC_134560.1, read as the reverse complement.
GAAATGTGGCCAGTACATCAGGCGGTAGTGAAATATTATTCAGCGAAGCAGCAACAGTTGCAGAAGGCAGACACAAATTTTGTGACACATGGATTATGGATTCAGGAGCGACGTGGCACATGACGTCTCGGAGAGAATGCTTTGATCATTATGAACCAGTCTCAGGAGGATCTGTATTCATGGGAAATGATCATGCCTTGGAAATCGCTGGGGTCGGTACTGTCAAAATTAAAATGTTTGATGGCACCATTCACACCATACATGAGGTACGACATGTGAAATGACTGACGAAAAATCTTTTGTCCTTCGGGCGATTGGATGACATCGGTTGCAAAACTCATATCGAGAACGGGATCATGAAAATTGTGAAAGGTGCGCTTGTGGTTATGAAGGCGGAAAAAGTTGATGCAAATCTGTATGTATTTTTGAGAGAAATACACAAAGAGGCGGAACTAGCTGTTGCATCAATTGGTTCAGGAGAAGAATTAACAGTGTTATGGCATAGAAAGCTCGGGCATATGTCAGAACGGGGGTTGAAAATTCTCTCAGAATGGAATCTGCTGCCGGGACTTACAAAAGTGTCACTACCCTTTTGTGAGTACTGTGTTACCAGTAAATAATACAGATTAAAGTTTGGCATTTCTTCTGCCAGGAGCAAAAGCATATTGGAGCTGATCCATTCAGATGTTTGCAAGCACCGGTTGTATCCCTAGGAGGAGCGAGATACTTTGTCTCGTTCATTGATGATTTCTCTAGGAGATGTTGGGTGTATCCAATCAAGAAGAAATCAGATGTTTTTCAGATCTTCAAAGATTTCAATACGCCGTGTTGAACTTGATTCAGAAAAGAAGATCAAGTGTCTAAGGACTGACAATGGAGGAGAATATACCAGTGACGAATTTGATGCATATTGTCAACATGAAGGCATCAAAAGACAATTCACGGCTGCTTACACACCTCAACAGAATGGAGTGGCGGAGCGGATGAATAGAACCTTGTTGGACAGAACAAGAGTTATGTTGAGGACTGTGGGTCTAGACAAGTCATTTTGAGCAGAAGCAGTCAAAACCGCGTGTTATATTATCAATCGTTCTCCTTCAGTGACGATTGATCTGAAGACTCCGATGGAGATGTGGACCGGGAATCCAACAGATTATTCTCATTTGCATACGTTTGGAAGTCCTGTGTACGTTTTGTACAATGATAAAAAAAGATCGAAGTTGGATTCGAGATCCAGAAAATGTATCTTCTTGGGTTATGCTAATGGAGTAAAGGGGTTTCTCTTGTGGGATCCTACTGTTCACAAGCTTGTCATTAGCAGGGATGTTATCTTCGAGAAAGATAAAGTAAAGGGAAACAAAGGCACACCGAATTCAGAAACTACTATTTTTCAGGTAGAAAATAAGACGGACAAAGGTCAAGTTTCTTGTGAAGCAGTACCAGAGCACGAAGAACAAGAACATGTTGAGTCTTAGGTTTCCAATGTGAGGCAGTCAACTCGAAACAGAAGACCACTAGGTTGGCTTTTAGATTATGTCACTGAAAGAAATATTGCATATTGTCTATTATCAGATAATGGTGAGCCTTCGAGTTTCCACGAGGCTACTCAAAGCTCGGATGTATCCTTGTGGATGATAGCAATGCAAGAAGAATTGGAGGCATTAGACATGAATAAAACTTGGGATCTTGTTACACTACCACAAGGTAGGAAAGCCATTGGAAACAGATGGGTCTATAAGATCAAGCGTGATGGCAATAACCAAGTGGATTGGTATTGTGCTAGATTGGTGGTAAAAGGATATGCTCAGAAAGAAGGCATTGATTTCAATGAGATATTTTCTCCTGTGGTTCGGCTTACAACAGTCAGAGTAGTGCTGACATTATGTACGGTGCTTGACCTACATCTAGAACAGCTAGATGTGAAAACGACATTTCTTCATGGAGATCTTGAAGAAGAAATCTATATGCTCCAGCCAGAAGGTTTTGAGGAAAAAGGCAAAGAGAATTTGGTTTGCAGGTTGAACAAATCTCTGTACGGTCTCAAACAGGCACCAAGGTGTTGTTACAAGAGATTTGATTCTTATATCTTAAGCCTTGGATACAGCAGACTGAGTGCAAACCCTTGTACATATTTCAAGAGGTCTGGTGATGATTATATCATTTTGCTGTTGTATGTGTATGACATGTTGGTAGCAGGCCCCAACAAAGATTAGGTCCAATGATTGAAGGCACAGTTGGCTAGAGAATTTGATATGAAGAACTTGGGACCAGCAAACAAGATTCTAGGGATGCAAGTTCATCGAGATAGAAATAACAGAAAGATTTGGCTTTCCTAGAAAAATTATTTAAAGAAAGTCTTGCAACGCTTCAACATGCAAGATAGTAAGCCAATTTCTACCCCTCTTCCTGTTAACTTCAAGTTATCCTCCGAGATGTGTCCTAGCAGTGAAGCAGAGAGGATGAATATGTCTCGAGTACCATATGCATCAGCAGTGGGAAGTTTGATGTTCGCCATGATCTGTACAAGACCGGCCATTGTTCAAGAAGTGGGAGCAGTTAGTCGGTATATGACGAATACTGGAAGAGAGCATTGGAGCACTGTTAAGAGGATTCTTAGATACATTAAGGGTACCTCGAATGCTGCATTATGTTATGGAGGATCATATTTTATACTCAGGGGCTATGTCGATTCAGATTATGCAGGTGATCCTGATAAGAGAAAATCTACTACTGGTTATGTATTTACACTTGCAGGAGGAGCAGTAAGCTGGGTTTCAAAACTGCAGACAGTTGTGGCGTTATCTACAGCAGATGCAGAATACATGGTAGCTATTCAAGCTTGCAAGGAGACAATATGGATTAAAAGGTTATTGGAGGAGATCAGGCACAAACAAGAGAATATTCCTTTGTTTTGTGACAGTCAGAGTGTCTTGCACATCACAAGGAATCCAGCCTTTCATTCCAGGACGAAACACATTGGAGTACAATTTCACTTTGTGCGGGAAGTAATAGAAGAAGGAAGTGTGGATATGCAAAAGATTCATACAAAAGATAACATAGCTGATTTTCTGATCAAGCCAATGAACACTGATAAGTTTGACTGGTGTAGATCCTCAAGTGGTCTAGCGAAAACGTAAGCATCAAGGAATGGCAAGATTGAAAGGATGTATGGAGATGTGTTTGATTCTCAATCAAATCTCAAGTGGGAGAAATGTCAACAAATAAGTCAACAAAGGTGGCTGAGTCAACAAAGGTGACTGAAATTGTTGAAAAGTGGGTTGGCAATCCGCAGGAAAATTCAGAGGAGAAAACGCGTTTTTCACACGGACCAGGGGCTCTATAAATAGAGCTCCCCCTTCATTCTGAAATTATCCCTTCTTCGAATTTTCTCTCATCTTATAAGCATCTGAGTGCTTAGTTCTATAATATTTGTGAGGTATTTTGTTCTCTTGAATTAAGAGAGTGTGTTCTATTTGGAAACACAGTGAGTGAGTTGTACACCACAAAATATTATAGTGGAATTCTTTTTATCTTTCCCGTGGTTTTTACCCTAATAATTTTTAGAAGTTTTCCACGTAAATCTCGGTGTCCAGTTTATTCTTTATTTTCATATTTATTACATCAAATTCCGCACGTAAGACCAACACAAGCATACCCTAAAGTTTTCTAAAATAAGTTTTTGGTAAGAAAAGTTAGTGGAATGACTACTATTTCATATAAAATTTCCATATAATTGATTTTTTTTTATCATTTAAGATTTCCATACACTTTATTGAAAAATGATGAAATATTTCGACAATTAATATATTTCATTTAAGTTATTCAAGAGGAATTGTTGTATCATGAGATATGATTGTTATAAAATGAAGCACCAAGGCGAGACAAATTTTTCCAAGGCCATAGAGGAGGGGCTCAGGCACCTGTAAAGTGGAGCCTTGACGCCTGACAGTGCCGGTTGACAAAATTTTGTTAGTCTATATGATGTTTTGCATTCAAATGGTGTTCTTTGATGGATTTCATCTTACTTTTGAATGAAAATATACCTCATTGATGAAACAACATGACCCTACATATTGATATCTATATGTACATGATCAAAGATCAACATTAAACACTTTTGCATTAGATTTTTCTAAACATCATTGTATTCATATTGTACACCTTCTATTTTTCTACTAAAAAGAGAGTATAATTCTTTTTCTGGTTATTATTCTTGCAAATTACTGTGTTGTATATGCAAGAGAAGTTGTATCCTGAGAGAGGATTGCTATAAAACGAAGCACCGAAACGAGACAAATTCTTCTTAAGAATAAAGTGTTCAACATTTGCATCAACTCTCAATTACTACATATTCATTCTTAATTTTCGAAATTTCGTGTACCACACAAACAACATCTACTTTAGAAAGAATTTTTGTTTCCAAAACTTTAGATTACCACACTTCCCATTTATTTCAAGACAAAGTAACTCGAGAGAATATTTTTTTGAATGACCAAGCATACCCTAAATTTTTCTAAAATAAGTTTTTGGTAAGAAAAGTTAGTGGAATGACTACTATTTCATGTAAATTTTCCATATAATTGATTTTTTTTATCATTTAATATTTCCATGCACTTGATTGAAAAATGATGAAATATTTCGACAATTAATATATTTCATTTAAGTTATTCACTCTTTAAAATGTGATAATCCCACAAGTGCAATTATTTCTGGAATTTAAATCCAAAAAAAAAGGATTAAAATTGACATAACTAGTTTCAAAATTGTAGTCAGCATTAAAAAAAAATGCAAGGATTCACGTGAGGTGGAAAAAGTGATTTGGCTTTCGGAAAAGTTAACGTGGGTTGCATGTGAAAGGCAGTGTGATTCACGGTATTGATAGTGCTCTCCCAAGCTATTTCTTTCACCCAATTGTCCATGCAATATATATCCCATGGAAGAAACACATCGTCTAGGAACACTGCAGGAAGTCCAGCAGGATCGATCAGAATTTACTCGAAACACGCACTTTAATTTATTATTCGATTTTTTTTCCCAAATATATTAGAATATAACTGCATGCATGATGCATGGATAGCCAATTGACCGTGGAGTAGGTCTCTTGTGAGACGGTCTCACGAATCTTTATCTGTGAGACGGGTCAACACTACCGATATTCACAATAAAAAGCAATACTCTTAACATAAAAAAGTAATATTTTTTCATGGATGACCCAAATAAAAGATCCGTCTCACAAAATACGACCCATGAGACCGTCTCACACAAGTTTTTGTCTTGACCGTGTGGTATATGTGAGGCCAACAAACCAATGTTTTCGTAATCGTACCGGTAATCGAATCAGTTTTTCTTAAAATAATGGTACCAACTGGACGATCGGACGGACTAGAATATTGTTGTATCATATGAAATAATATTATAATATAGTAAATAATATATTTAAAATTCTAAAAATCTTAATTTTGTATATAAATAATAAAAATATATATTTTGCGAAACTTGAATTCTAAGCAACAATATAAATATAATCAAAATATCAAATGTAATTTACATGTATATTTTGAACAAAAATTACAAATAAAATAAAATCTAATCTAATAAAATAATATTTTAACAAAATTCAAAATCAAATAATTATATATATGTGACCAAAAATAAAATTTTAAATATAAGAAACTATTAAATCGATTCTTGACCGATTGGATCATTATAACGATTTTTAAGTGTGGATAGGACTAGACCAGTGACCAGTTACTAGTTAAACCGGTCGGTCCAATCTGATTTTGAAAACGTGACTACAAACAATTAAAATGGTGGCCCAAATATTTTAGTCACACTTACTGGGCCGTACGTTGGAGATATCATGAGGCCCAATCTGATGGATACACATGAAATAATGGATTCATAATAACATAAAAATGCATGTTGGAGTTAATTTGTGATAGGAACTTTGAGCCTAGGGAAGAAAGTGGGTTTGGGCATAAAGGGTGCCTGACTTGTATTCGATCTTTTTGGATCGGGTATGGATATGCTAAAACAGATATTAAATAAAACAACGTCTCGGAATAGAATCCCCTTAAATCCCAACGAATATAAAAATTTAGCTACTAGTCTTCATAATAAATTTGTCAAAACAAAATTTTTAAACTAAAAGTACTGAAAGAAGTGAAGAACAGAATAAAGGTTGCGTGAAAATCCTCAAGTTCTTCTTGCTCCCTCGATTCTCATTTTTCTCTTGTATCCGACGGCTCTTGAAAGTGAATTCTATGTCAAAAGTCTGAATGACTCTTTTAAAATATGTGTACTAGGCTTTTCATGTAGTTAGATTTGAGTCTCAATGTTTTTGATTCAGCTTTGGACAACCTCTGGATTTGGATTCCCATCAAATTTTGGGACTCGGTTCTTTCGAAAGGATTCATAGTTGTACTTTATCTCATTTGGAGTAGGTGGCCGAGACGGTGGCTAATTTGAATTTGGGTTAGCAGTTGGGTTCACCAACTCTTGAAGTATTGTTGCCACGATGGTCACAATGGCCACCAAATCTTCTCGACTCAGGCCAAATCTTGATGGTGGTGGTGGTGATCCTCGATTGTCAAGTCATTGTCTTCATTTTTATTTTTGGTGTTGGCGTACGGGTTACAATTATTTCTAGGGGGTTGTCGATCATTTCTTACGGAGATACAAGTATCTAAGGATATTGTAGAATATACATAAGAAGTATAATAAATTTAATTAATTGCTCGAGAATTTTCATGATGAAATCAATGAATAAATCAAATAAATTTTATTGATTTCGAAAAAAAATACATACAATCAAGCAGTTTCAAGTATTTCCGTGCAATACATGGGGTTGAACGAAATTCAATTTTTTTCCTTCTAGAAATGGAAGGTTTGGATTTTATTGGATGGTTCAAAAATATTAGTGATGAGGAGTATGAGATCGCAGATTTAATCAGATTTCGAGTTTTCTAAGTGAAGTTATAAGTGACTCATAAGCTACGGTAAACGACAAAAAATGATTTTGAAATACTAAAAAATGGAATTCTATCGAAATATGACTTTCATAATCATGAAGCTAGCTTCGTTCGATGGGCCATTTTGGGTCAGAATGCCCTAGGCTTTTGCCAAAATCTGACATCGTCAAATTTTGTATCTCAACCGGATTATGAACCTAAATTTGATACCACTTAAGTGTTACACCGGCGCCTGGGGAGTATCGAAATCAGTTTTGTTTAATAGTTAAACATAAAAAACAGCAAATCTCTAGTACAAAAAATAGTGAAGACCAGTCTATCTCACAAAAAAAATCGTCTTTATAATGCAAAAATCCAAAAGCAAAATAGCGGAAATGTTTACAATTGGAAAATGGCAAATCTAGCAGGACTGAAAATGAATGAATTTGAAATCATCTTCTTCACCATCCCCAAAATATAATTTTCTCCTCTTTTAATTGATATTCGTTCTTCTTTGTTAGGGATGTTAGGGCGAGTTCTTGGGAAAACACTCAACAAATAAATGTTGATCGAATATAACACATAACAAATACATATACATATAAATGAAAATTTCTGAAGTGTCATATCGCAATAGCATGTTGTAACAAAGGTCAAGATATAGTATGGGTAGATTTTGAAACATAGGTCAAAATGTATCATAAACAGAACATAATCGTCATATAGCACTAAAATTTCATCTTATTTTACATTGTTTACTAATCAGTCTTCTCTATATTACTCTTCTCTCTTCTAAGGAGTTTATCCATACAACGGTTGTAATCCCGCCGTATAGAGGACATATCATTTCATATCTTATCGTGTTTCGTAATTTCTTTCTCATTTCAAATTTCAATCATACCAGTGCTTAAAATTTAGAAATTGAGCAAGGCTTGACTGACGAAACGAAACAAAAAGATCAATAACAAACGAAGCATGACATGTTCGACGGCTTTAAAAATTACACATTCTTTTTAAACAAACGCTCAATTACTGATAAATTTCTTAATAAACTTTGGAGGATTTGTTGCTCGATTTGTTGGACATGATGTTTCCACAATAGTGCTCGAAATTTGGATAATCTCTTGTTGCTCGGAAATTCTGTTTTCTCCTTGCTCGAAATTTAGGCTATAATTTTGAATCTTTTATGTGTGATTTGTTCTCTTCTATTTATAGTTTGAATGGGCAGCTAAATATGATCAACATGTTAAGTCACAGATAAACTTTTTGTAAAAAAAAAAAGGACGAGATTATATTTTTTAATAATATATTAATTAAATATTGTAAAAAAAGATAATAAAGTACTTTTAATCTTAATATCGTATTGCCGACATTCTTCCCCGACTCCCACGAGGTGTACTAATAGTAATAACTAGACGACCTACATCATGTGCCCCAAAATTATTGTCCCAGTTAATTATTAATAATACCCATTATATATATATAATAATGTTTCAAATATATTCATGCAAAAAAAAAAGATTGTTTCAAATATATACATAATAAATTAAATTCAAAAAATTTTGATTGCGAAAAACCGACTTAAATTTCAAATGAATTGAAAAACATTGTTCTAAGTTTCGGAGTAATTTTTTTTTTATCTTTTTTGTGAGTTAAAGATTCGCATGAAATAAATTATAAATTAATTAAATAAAAAAATTATTTTTATAATAAGAAAGTGATCATACCGAATCTACCAAAAATAATCATTAAAATAACCACATTCTTAAAAAATAGTAAAAGATAAATTATTTTGTCAAGAAAAATAGAAAAAATAATAACAAATATATCATTAACCTTTCAATATCAAACAAAATAAAATGACACCATTAATATATATATACACACACAGTAGCTCTCTTGTAAGACGGTCTCACAAATGTTTATCTGTGAGACGAGTCAACCCTACCAATGTTCACAATAAATATTAATATCTTAGTATAAAAAGTAATACTTTTTCATGGATGACCAAAATAATAGATATGTCTCACAAAATACGATCTGTGAAATCATGTCACACAAGTTTTTATCATATATATATATATATATATATATTATATATACTATTTTATTAAGTTTGAGACACTTAGAATAACTAACTTTTGTGTCATGGTCTGTTTTAATAATTATATATATTAATAAAATGTTAAAATTTTAATGTAACTTATATGTAGTTCAGCGAATAGAGTCATTGTTTCCTAAAATCTAGATTATAGGTTCAATTCTTATTGACCTCATTTTTTTATTCTTTTATTTTTTAATTTATTTTTTAATTTATATATCAAAATTACAGTGTAGTTTCTCATTATTTTTTGTAATTATATTTTGATCCTCATTTAAATATAAATCAAATGAATTATAACAAATATTATACAAGCACGCAACACGTGCATTACTGTACTAGTATGTACAGTGTACGGACACCAAACCTACTCCAGTAACTGCCGTATGGCGTGTGCTGTGATGCACAAATCAGGCCCCTACAAAATCATCATTCCCTTCCTTTGCTTCAATTAATTAATTACTTGCAATAAATCTATTTTTGAAACTATAAAAGAATACTAGTTTTTTTGGTCATTTATATCGCAAATGAATCGAGTTGATTTATAATTTTTTCGAATCGACTAATAAATATTTGATTTATATTCGAACTTATCAAATTTGAGCAAAACTCGAACATGTTCAAATTTTTTAAAATCGAACTCGAGTCAAAATTATTTTGTTCGATAGATCGCGAACCATTCACGAATCTAAATATTTATTAATGTAATATTATTATACATTAAATATATACATATATATATATTTATTTATAATTTATATATATGTTTCGAACATTTAAGAAATTTCAATCTTTCGAACATTCCCTCTTCAACTTTTTATATCCGAACAATAATCCGAATAGCTTGCAAATAGATTCGAATATTTCGAACCGAAGGCGAACTCGAACATCATTTCAAGTCGGACTCGAGCAACAAAAATTAAAATTTCTAAGCTATGAATCGAGATTGAACTTAAATATATTTAATTCGATTTGTATTCACTTTAAATTTTTATCGTGACCCTCAAATTACCACAGTACGTAATCATGGAAAACCCACAAAAAGAAAGGGAACAAAGATTCCACATGTAAAGGGTAAATATTTTCACGCCTCTTTTTATGTTCGGACTACTAGTTGATGTACAGTGATAGAGCAAGAGACACGACGGTGGCTGGAGGAGTTCTAGTTCACATGGGGCGGGGTAGGTTAATGGGAAAAGAAACAATTTTGTAGCGCACAAGAGCGAGAAAAAGGGCGATGAAAAGGTGGGAGATTGATAAAAGTGGAGAAGGGCCAGCAAAAAAGCGAGAAAATTTGGGAGAAAAGTTGTTGAGAGTGGGGAAAAGGAGCGGGTACACTACCCCTGTGGCACCCTTTTGGAGACCTAAAGAATTGAGACTCCTATCATTAGCAGCGGCGGCTGCAACGGCTCCTCATGGTCATGGTGGGGATGATCAAGTGCAAGAAAAAAGCCTCGGTTCTGTAGGAGATAACCCTTTCCAGGTTCCTCGTGTTTCTGCGAGGAAACTTGCTGCCATCCTCTGGGAGCTTCATCATTACAAGCTGCCGTTGGAGAAGATGAACCACCCTAGGCTCCGCCGCCTCAACCACCAGCGCCACCGGCAGCTTTACAAAGAGAAGGATGGTCTTGAACCGCCTGATCCTTCACCTGGTTTACCAGACATGGTAAAGAGTTTGATACTTCTATGTGTTTCTTTTGAAGGGCTAATAGTAGAGTGTAAAAGATTCTTGCTTTGTTCATTAAATATGCATAAACCATTCGTCTGAGTTTATTTTTGTTTGCGCGACTGATTTGTTTTTCCTTTTCTTTTTCTTTTTTGGATTTTGAAATTTGGAGGTTGGATTTCGAGTTTTTGATTTGCTTTGCAAGTGTAGTTTGTTTGTTTGTTTGTTTTTTCAAACGAAGTTTAATCTTTCATTTCAAGTGCTTGTGTTGTCCCAACTAGTTTTAAAAATTGTTTCATGTGGTATGCTATTGACTGTTCAAGGTTTGTATTTATTCTGGTGGTTGGTCAATCATTTTCAGGGATGGTGTTTGTTATTGTTTTCACGCCTCTCCCGAAACCCCGAGTTAGCTTAAGCAAACATGTTATTTGCTGTCCGTGCCTATATGTATGATGAGGTTTTACTGCGATTGGTGGCCATTTCATCTAACAGTATTATTTTTTTGCTTTAAAATACTTTATTGGTTTGGCCAGTTTTTACTATTAGCTTGATTATTATTCGTATTTGTGTAGAGTACTAGAGCCAACTTGCCTTACTCCAGTAGTACCTATTAATCTTCAATTTTACACTGCATTCTGTCTTTAGGAATTTCCCCCTGAATTTGATTTACTCCGTATACATTTTGCGTCTATACGTCTACTTTTTAACTCGTAAAGCTTAGTTATGTGTATGTTTGAATATGATTATAAAAACTTCAACTTATTCATCACGGTACAGAGTTTGCTGCATAAGGTATTATACTTTTATGTTTTGCATTACTCTTGGTTCTGCTACGTGTATTTTTTTTTGGTTATTAATGGCAGCCTGGAAGTTCCAGTAGTTTGAAAAAGCATGTTGCTGCCACACTTAAGCAACATCATCGTGCAATCGAGAGGAGTAATCATGCTCTACAACCTGTGTCACCAGCAAGTTATGGTAGCTCGATGGAGGTACAATCATACTCATCCAGATTCTTTACATTTCCTATGTTTTGATATGATGTTTTACATGAAACTGAAAGAGTTCTTGGAGTCTTATAAGACTGTGATTTACTTTGCATTCCACCACACTGCAAAGCAAATCTTGGAACCATTTTTTGATTCCTTTCTGCCTAACCTGTTTTTTACTTTGACTAATTTCTGTCTCTAACATGCAGATACTGGCTTGTCATAGATGGTTTCACCTGTTGTACGATATTTTTATTGATTTCTCATTTGTTTGCATCCCCAATGGATTTTCGAAAGGGTTTAATGATCATTAGTTCATATTGTTTCGATCTTTAAAGTGACTTTGCTTAGTGTTTGTCTTTTGCAGCTTGCACCTTACAACCCTGCAGTTACCCCTACCAGCTCCATAGAATTGAAGGGAAGAACCGGTGAGACGAGCTATAGCTTAAAAACATCGACTGAACTGCTTAAAGTTTTAAATCGTATTTGGAGCCTGGAAGAGCAGCATGTATCCAATGTATCTCTTATCAAAGCATTGAAAAAGGAGTTAGATCATTCTCGTTCACGGATCAAAGATTTGATACGAGCCCAGCAAACTGATCGTCGCGAAATAGATGAGTTGGTAAAGCAGATTGCTGAAGACAAACTCATTAGAAAGAACAAGGAGCAAGAGAGAATCAATGCCACTGTTCAGTCCATGAGGGATGAACTCGAGGATGAGAGAAAGTTGACGAAGAGATTAGAGAGCCTGCACCGTAAGTTAGCCCACGAGCTTTATGATGTGAAAACTACTCTTGCTAGTGCCTCCAAAGAATTGGAGAAAGAAAGAAAGTCGCGCAATCTCTTGGAAGATCTTTGTGATGAATTTGCATGGGGAATAAGAGATTATGAAAAAGAACTGCATGTTTTGAGGCAAAAGTCAGATAAATCTTGGGATGGGCGAGGTGATCACGACTTGATTCTTCACATATCTGAGTCGTGGCTTGATGAACGGGTGCAGATGAAGCTGGAGCTGGAACATGGTTCGGGAGAAAAGAAGTCAGCAGTGGATAAGTTGCGCACTGAAATTGAAGCTTTAATCCAGAGTAAAAACAATGGTAATCACAAGATCAATGGCAACAAAGTATTGAGGGATCCCACATTCCGAAGAAATTCACTTGAATCAATCCCACTAAAGCTGCCTGTTAGTGCTCCCCGAGATGAGGATGATGACGACTCTGTAGGTAGTGAGTCCAACTGTTTCGAGCTCGAAAAAACCAGTGAATCCAACCTAAAATCCCAAGAAAATGAATACCCAAAAAATGGCAATGACGAAAAACTGAAGCAAAAGCAGGTGAACAAATCTCTTGGGTCTTCTGAGATGGAAACTGGTTTCAATCCATCCAGTTTGCAAGTGAAGTTTGAAGAACAGATGGCTCAAGCCATGTCACAGGGTGAAAAGATAAACCATGTCGCAAATGGAGAACACTCTGTCGCTGGGAACTCAGTAGAAGCAGCAAAAGTAAATAGTTCTGAGAGGAAGCATGAATCTGAAGGAATTGCTGGGTTGAACACAAATTATATGATTGACAATTTGATCAGAAATCACTATTTATTGTCAGAAAGCGGAAATGTACAATCTGATCAAGATTTTGGGGTAGCTTCTTCCGTCTGGAGGAGTCATACAAGCCCAGTACGCCAATGGACTGAAAAACTACCATCCCATGATATGAATCTACTCAACCAGTCATCTTCAAACTTGCCGAAGGACTTGAAGGAAAATACATTGAAGGCAAAGTTATTTGAAGCAAGAACAAGGGGACAACGATCACGCTCACGCCTAAAAGCTTCAATTTTTCCTTCTATAAATAAATAATATGGTGTTTTGTGTATTTCTTAACTTTCTTGTCCTTGTGCGCAATCTTGATCTGTGAATATTAGCCTGGGTAATTTCCTCTTTTGGATGTTACATATTTAGAATGTGTACTATTATTACATAGTCGTCTGAACATAAAGTGGAATCCATGTGTTTCTAAACTGTTGAAATCATCATTGATATTTGAAGGGGAAATATATCCAGGTACTAATTTTCATTCTTCATCTCTTCTTTTTCTTTAAGCATTAATATCCTAGCATAGTGAATTATCCGGCTTTTACTATGTCCTTTATCATTAACTTGAGTGCAGAATGCTTGTCCCTCTATCATTCTCTACTACATGGTGGTACATGGAAAAATTCCCGAAAAAATTATGTTAAATGGTTTAGACCATGTTCATCATCTTAGTAGGGTGAACAAAATCTTTAATCAAGACTTGGGCACATATTGCATGCTCAGATTATTGCACTCGGTGTTTGTTGGCTGGAAAATTTTAATGGGATATGAGCCCTTCGACAGGAAGCTTTACCCAGGTACTCCTTTATTGTCGCATGACATTGGGAAGATGAAGGGTGTTTTTCTTTCCTTTGGGTTTCCTTCTATGATTGAGATAGTTTTTTCGTCTAAATCTATCATAACCGTGCACAAGGTGTGAAGAAGTGGACCTGGAAAGCAGGCAAAAACAAGAAAAAGGGCTTAAGTAATGCTCGTGCGTTGAAAAAACTCGAGTTACTTCTATTGTCATCTCACCTGTCATGTAAACAGGATACTTGGCATCATTCTGGTCTCCAAGAATTGACAGGAAATCATCTTTTGACCCCTTTGGCATCAAAGCAGCTCTTTTCTGTCTGCTCAGTGAATTCTCATCCTGTGCCTTCATAAGCCACAAATCAAGAATTGTAACTTGTTTTCTTGGCGAAATTTTTCTGTGATTTTGTTATTTTGCTCAAGTATTTAGGTTTATCTTAGATGGACTGTGATACTTGCCTGGTGAACTTGAAGATGGAGGTACATATTAGCATGGAAAAAGGGCACCGCTCCTATTTCATGGACTGAAACACGGTTTCTTGATGCAGTTTCTACGTTCATAATCCTCCTTGTTTTAAGGTCTATCAGATTGTAACTGTGTCCTACAGAAGCCTCTGACGAGTAAATCCTCTGGGTTTTATTAGAAAAAGGAAAAACTGTGTTATGATCCAAGATTGATGAGGTCGTTTGACTAAAGATCAGAGAAAACACAGAAGAGTTACTGTTAAGGCATCATCAATGCTTTGTGCTTCAAGCAGATCTCTGGAAATGAAGTTCCTGCCTATAACTCCTGCCTCAATCTCATGTTCAGAAGGAGGAACTGAATTCAGTGTAAATGCCTGCGGAAATTGTGGTATCAGGTGTACAAAATCACATCTAAGTATCGACTCATTCAAAGTACAGGACCGCACACTTGTTATATACAAAATCCATAGTTGACGAGGCAGTCATAAATGATATAATTAAAATCACTTAAATTGTACAATTCAAATGCTATGATGTTTTCGGTCATGCTAACACGTAGAGATATCGGGAAATCCTGCGACCAAGCAAGGGTACTATTGGAGCAATGATTTCAAATCACATGAGTACCAGCCCGTAAGTGTTGAACCCAAATGCGCAACTCGGGAGCTCTCCTGCGTATGTGTAAGCGATAAAAGATGCTCCACTCGGCATAACTCCCTTAATCAAATACCTACGAAACCATCTTACATATAAAAAAAGTAATTCCAAAAGGGAAAGACAAAAAACAAACTTTGCTAAGCTAAAAAGATTTTCTTGGATGGTGTAGACTAACGTATGACCAACGAGTGCAACATTAGCATCCTCGTTATGAGCTGCTACAGCCATTGAATAATTAACCACGAGAATATCAGAGCAATCGTCGTTATTGTCGTCCATCGGATCTTTTTCTGCCTTCGAAATGAATGGAAGTATCTCTTTCCTAAAATTAAGAAGCATGATCTACAAAATATGAACAAGCTCCATAAGACAGAACGTTTAGTCACTAACATATGCATACTGATATATGGATTATATACGTATATATACTTCAAGAAACGACGTGCCGCTCCCTCGAGCAGTTCCTCTGAGTTCATCCCAGTATTTGGGGTACTTTTTCTGGTTGTTTTGGATCAAGGATTCGAGAAGTGGCCGTGAATGCTTGGATTTAGCAAAAGGGAGAAGCTGGTTTTTTAGAATGAGGTCTTTCGATAGCCTACTTTGTATTTTTCTGGAGAATCTTTGGCCTATCAAGAATCCGAATTCGTAACCGTTTTCGCATGAACCAACTTCAAATATCTCTAGCTCGCTTGCTCGTTCGTTCGTGCTAATCTCCATATCAGACGCTTTGTGTTTCTATGTTCTTGCTTGTGTAGTTTGGAAATAAGAGGTTTATTATAAAAGCACCTTATCTTTAACTGTCAAGTGAACCAAAAGGGGTTTGTAGTAATTGTTAGTCTTTATGGCATGGATTGATTTAAGCTTTTATTTGAGATTTTTGAATTGGATTAGAATTTTAAAAATTTGACACCTGCAACAATAAGATTTGTTCAATTTTTTTTTTAAAAAAAACTTAACATGAATTTTTCTGAATTAAAGGTGTAGAGTACACAAAAATAAAATTAACATTCATAAAAACTTGTAATATAGAATTGAAGTTGGTAGACTTTTCTTTTTCTTTCGTCCCTATAATTAAGTATGTGAGTAAGTCTCTCACATGTGTGTAAGTCATCTTGTGAGACGGTCTCATGAATTTTTACATGTAAGACGGGTCAACCTTACCGATATTCACAATAAAAAATAATACTCTTAGCATAAAAAGTAATATTTTTTCATCGATGACCCAAATACAATATCAGTCTCACAAAATACGACCTGTGAGACCGTATCACACAAGTTTTTAGTTAAGTAATAAGCTAAAGATATTTTAAATAATCACTTAAATAGTATTCATTTATTTTGTTTTGGTAAAAAATGTTTCGCAAGTAAAAATTAAGTTTGGGTTTCGAATTTTTTTCTTCCATTGATATCAAAGTCAATCTATTTAATAATTTTTCTTGGCATTGTTTACAGGTATGATTACTGTTTCTGCTTATGGAGGTCCTGAGTTTTGGCAAAAATTGCTCTTTAAAGTTCTTCAAGAATGGTCAGAATTTCTGTGGGGCCCTTAGCTCCTAATCGTTATTAGGACACAATCTGATTAGGGTTAATTAATTACAGCGGAAAACGAGTTTAAATTTTCTTCACAATGTGCCCAAAATATTTTGTTTGAATACTAAAAATAGTATTTAATCTCACGTCATAGACATGCCCACACGAAATCAAAATCAATCATATACAAACAACTCATATTCTCGGGACATACTCCGGTATATAGATACATATACATATATACTGGGAACAAGACAAAAACATAAAACCTCAGCCCAAGCTGTGGCTCCTTCCAGAAGTACCCTCTCCGATCTCCTGATATCCTGGAGTACCTGCCATTGTCCACACACAAAGACAACAACAGCCCCCCTTGGGGGTGAGCAAAGCTCCATATGGAACAACCAATCATATATACCACAGATATCTAACAATGATATATGGTATGCAATGCATGTATGTCGTGGAGGTATCAGGTAATATGCCCATCCACTGAGCACATGTCAGAACCAATTGAATCGCTATCAAATCAATGCTCGAGCTGGCACACCGGCCAATATGGGATAGTCGTATGATAACGTCGGCGAAGCGCCATCAAATCCCAAATCTCATATCCAATCATATGGGGCCACAATTGTCTATGCTTTACGGGTCATATAATACCGGCATAGCGATTGTGTTCACAAAACCCCGGAATCCAATCCAATCATATCAAGGTATCCAAGGATCATAGCTCAACGTGCATGTCATGTATCGATGTATGCATAAAATGATGTGTGTTAACAAAACATTTATTTTATACATCGATATCTCAATCTCAATGTCATGTATGTCACATCAATCAACAAATAAGGCATATAGACACATAATCTCATTCCAATCAATCAAATCAATCCGACATATATCATATAATACAGATACCTGTCGTATGTTACCCGGTCGCAACATACCTCAATTCTTCGTTTCCAGTTGATATAGCCTGAAGATATTGATATTACACTTTATCTACATCAATTACATACTTATTTCAATCAATAACATATTCCAAAATCATTAATACGAGTTTCAAATATCATTTGAAACTTCAAAAATTTATATCAAAACATAATCATATCATAATTCAATTCTGACTTCGAATATAAGTTTCTTGTCGGTTATTCTATCACATATCATAAATTCAACTTCAAATACATGCTATTCCAGCACTTTGATATTTAGATCTGCTGGAACTAGAAGAAAATTACCTCAGTCAGAAGCCCTCGACGCGACGATCACAAATATATAATTTGTTTCGCGTTTAGACAGCGTTTCGAAGTCGATTCGGACGAAAGAAATAAAAATTCTCTCGTGTTTCTCGAAACTCTGAAATGTAAAATGAAGAAAACAAAAGAAAGAACTTATTCTTATCTCCACCGCTCTCGCACTCAGGCGGTAGAATTCTCGCGCCCGAGCGCGAGAGGTTCTGCCCCCGAGTTGTATTTGTGCCGCGCTCGGGCGGTCAAAAATTACCGCTCGGGCGCGGCATGTTCTGTCCGAGAACACCCCTTATTCCACACTGGCGCTCGGGCGGTCATTTTCTACCGCCCGGGCGCCACATGTACTGTACCAAATGTTGGTTTTGGTATTATATTGGCGTCTGGCCTCTCCAATCGAGCTTTTACCACGTCAATTCATATTCAATACTTATTTTCTCAATTTCATTGTCACGATATACATCAAATACATAATCACATAACAATTTCATAAATTATCGATAATCACACAGGATTTACGATAATACGATACACGGTCCTTACAATTTCTAATTAAAATTTGTCATCATCAACATTACAAAATGGATTTGTGAATCTGAATTTTATTTCAAGTGATCCATCACATGAGATTCAAGAAGTGGAATTCTGATTTTCAGACCTTGAGACAAATATAATTTTAGGTTATGGATCATGAAGCTAGTCAGGGTGATGCCAATTATTCATACCACCCCATTACATGGATCGTGCGTACAAATACAGACCTGTGAAGGTCATCGACTTTGATTCGCCTCGTCTGCATTGTATAGTATATCTTGATTTGAAACGGGAAGAATGGGCAGATCTCTTTCCTTCAGGTCGAGTCTACTCACAGGCTCACTTGGGAGGGAAAGGATTTTTTTTGTCTGCGCACTGTAACATAGACCAGCAAAGCTCTGTCCATTGTTTCGAGTTGTTTTTAGGCATGCAAGAGAAGGGGTCAACAGCTTTTACGGTCGGGTACTAGTTTGCATCGAGGACTAAGCCGCTTGAGGAGAGTTTGTGAGCAAGTATAAAGGAAACTACACCTTTACTGGAGGTAAAGCTGTGGGCCGCTATCGAAATCTTTTTGGCATGCCATGGACGGTTTTTATAGAAGAGGATGGTCCCATCTTTATAAATGGTGTTCTCCATCTCAGGGCAGAGCTCACAGTCAAACAACGAGTCTTTACCATGCATTTGTAGACATGTTTTCCGATTTGGTCCACTTGAGTTTTGAGCCATGACAAAGCCTAATGTTAGATTTGGTCCACTTGAGTTTTGAGCCATGACAAAGCCTAATGTTAAATGTAATTCAGCCAAGTCCTTAGGGGATGTAAAAAGTAACTACCTTGAACATATAATTGAAATTAAATTGCATAATTCGTTCACATGGTTTTGGTTCCTTCGTTTCAGATGCTGTGATATAGAATGTCTCAAGTCGCAAAATACAGTTATATAGGAAAATGTAGCAGAATGACACACTAAAGACTTGGTTTCTGCATGAGATCAAACCGGACAATTAAAGCAATATGTCCATGACACGAGTTCAAACATTCTAAAAAATAGAGATCTTTTGCAACAATTGATGTTACGGAACGCAAATTCACAAATACCTATATCGGGATATATGATAGCATCCAGACAATGTATGTGCACAGAGCAAGCATGTGGGCTAAAATAAGTGCACTATAAAGTACCAGCCAGAAGATCAACATATCAAATTTATCAAGTCCCTCAAACTAGTCATGCTTCTGGATATATGCATATGCAACATATTTGAGATTTTGATGGTTGTATAATTGTCCTAAATATGAACCTTTCAGTGAGAGTTAATGCATCATAATTTGAGGGATTCGATAACCAAAAAAGTATTGCTGCTCTTATTAACTGCAAAAGCAACAGTCTATGATCCATTACGACTTACGAGAGAGCAATAATCCTTGTAACGAATACAATACAAAGTAAAGTAATTGCCTCATGAACATCAACGGTAAAACTATTTCAAAAACTGGATTATACCAAACAAACCTCTATCAATCAACTCTTCTGCACTACACTCTGGTCTTTCGGGCAAGCTTGGACCATTCAGTGTGGTATGATCCAGGACAATCGATTCTCTCATAAGTATGTGCTCCGAAATAATCCCTTTGAGCCTGCACAAGGTTGGCTGGAAGCCTTACACGTCTATACGTATCAAAATACTGCAAACTCGCAGACATCCCGGGGACGCCAATTCCCTTCTGAATTGCCAGACCTACAACTCTCCTCCATGCTGCCTGTCTCTGTACCATCTCCCTTGCAAACTCAGGATCAACCAACAAGTTAGCCAGCCCCGAGTTCCTCTGATATGCTTGCTTAATCCTATCCAAAAACACTGCCCTAATAATGCACCCACCTTTCCATATCCTTGCTAATTCCCCCAGGTTCAATCCCCACCCCTTTTCAATACTCTTCCCTCTTAACAAATTCATGCCTTGCGCATAACTACAAATCTTGGATGCATAAAGAGCTTGCCTAACATCATCGGCCAACCTCTTTTTATCCACTGAAGCCACATTGTTAATCATCTCCTCCTTCACGATATACATCAAATACATAATCACATAACAATTTCATAAATTATCGATAATCACACAGGATTTACGATAATACGATACACGGTCCTTACAATTTCTAATTAAAATTTGTCATCATCAACATTACAAAATGGATTTGTGAATCTGAATTTTATTTCAAGTGATCCATCACATGAGATTCAAGAAGTGGAATTCTGATTTTCAGACCTTGAGACATATAATTTTAAGTTATGGATCATGAAGCTAGTCAGGGTGATGCCAATTATTCATACCACCCCATTACATGGATCGTGCGTACAAATACAGACCTGTGAAGGTCACCGACTTTGATTCGCCTCGTCTGCATTGTATAGTATATCTTGATTTGAAACGGGAAGAATGGGCAGATCTCTTTCCTTCAGGTCGAGTCTACTCACAGGCTCACTTGGGAGGGAAAGGATTTTTTTTGTCTGCGCACTGTAACATAGACCAGCAAAGCTCTGTCCATTGTTTCGAGTTGTTTTTAGGCATGCAAGAGAAGGGGTCAACAGCTTTTACGGTCGGGTACTAGTTTGCATCGAGGACTAAGCCGCTTGAGGAGAGTTTGTGAGCAAGTATAAAGGAAACTACACCTTTACTGGAGGTAAAGCTGTGGGCCGCTATCGAAATCTTTTTGGCATGCCATGGACGGTTTTTATAGAAGAGGATGGTCCCATCTTTATAAATGGTGTTCTCCATCTCAGGGCAGAGCTCACAGTCAAACAACGAGTCTTTACCATGCATTTGTAGACATGTTTTCCGATTTGGTCCACTTGAGTTTTGAGCCATGACAAAGCCTAATGTTAGATTTGGTCCACTTGAGTTTTGAGCCATGACAAAGCCTAATGTTAAATGTAATTCAGCCAAGTCCTTAGGGGATGTAAAAAGTAACTACCTTGAACATATAATTGAAATTAAATTGCATAATTCGTTCACATGGTTTTGGTTCCTTCGTTTCAGATGCTGTGATATAGAATGTCTCAAGTCGCAAAATACAGTTATATAGGAAAATGTAGCAGAATGACACACTAAAGACTTGGTTTCTGCATGAGATCAAACCGGACAATTAAAGCAATATGTCCATGACACGAGTTCAAACATTCTAAAAAATAGAGATCTTTTGCAACAATTGATGTTACGGAACGCAAATTCACAAATACCTATATCGGGATATATGATAGCATCCAGACAATGTATGTGCACAGAGCAAGCATGTGGGCTAAAATAAGTGCACTATAAAGTACCAGCCAGAAGATCAACATATCAAATTTATCAAGTCCCTCAAACTAGTCATGCTTCTGGATATATGCATATGCAACATATTTGAGATTTTGATGGTTGTATAATTGTCCTAAATATGAACCTTTCAGTGAGAGTTAATGCATCATAATTTGAGGGATTCGATAACCAAAAAAGTATTGCTGCTCTTATTAACTGCAAAAGCAACAGTCTATGATCCATTACGACTTACGAGAGAGCAATAATCCTTGTAACGAATACAATACAAAGTAAAGTAATTGCCTCATGAACATCAACGGTAAAACTATTTCAAAAACTGGATTATACCAAACAAACCTCTATCAATCAACTCTTCTGCACTACACTCTGGTCTTTCGGGCAAGCTTGGACCATTCAGTGTGGTATGATCCAGGACAATCGATTCTCTCATAAGTATGTGCTCCGAAATAATCCCTTTGAGCCTGCACAAGGTTGGCTGGAAGCCTTACACGTCTATACGTATCAAAATACTGCAAACTCGCAGACATCCCGGGGACGCCAATTCCCTTCTGAATTGCCAGACCTACAACTCTCCTCCATGCTGCCTGTCTCTGTACCATCTCCCTTGCAAACTCAGGATCAACCAACAAGTTAGCCAGCCCCGAGTTCCTCTGATATGCTTGCTTAATCCTATCCAAAAACACTGCCCTAATAATGCACCCACCTTTCCATATCCTTGCTAATTCCCCCAGGTTCAATCCCCACCCCTTTTCAATACTCTTCCCTCTTAACAAATTCATGCCTTGCGCATAACTACAAATCTTGGATGCATAAAGAGCTTGCCTAACATCATCGGCCAACCTCTTTTTATCCACTGAAGCCACATTGTTAATCATCTCCTCCTTCAAACCTTCCTTCTTGAAAATCTCAGCAGCCTCTTCCCTCTCCTCCTTCAAGCCACTCATATAACGGCTATCCAAAGAGGCAGCAATTGTTGGAGCCGCAATCGACAACTCAGCCGCTTGTTGCACAGTCCATTTCCCAGTCCCTTTCATCCCCGTCTTATCCAAAATCTTATCCACCAAATGCTCACTACCCGTCTCCTCATCCTCCACCTTAAAAATATCCCCAGTAATCTCAATCAAGAAACTCTCCAACTCCCCCCGATTCCACTCATCGAAAATCCCAGCCAACTCCTCATTCCCCAACCCTCCAACGTTCTTCAACACATCATACGCCTCCGAAATCAGCTGCATATCCCCATACTCGATCCCATTATGCACCATCTTAACAAAATTTCCCGACCCCCCTTCACCAATATAGGTAACACAAGGGCCATCATCCACCTGCGCCGCCACCTTATCAAGAATATGATGAACATTCAAGTAAGCCCGGTGGGATCCTCCCGGCATCAAAGACGGACCATTTCGAGCCCCATCTTCACCTCCAGAGACCCCCATTCCGAGATAGAGCAAGCCCTTATCAGAAACCTCTGAAATGCGACGTTCTGTGTTTTCATACCACTCATTACCACCATCAATGACAGTATCACCGGGCTCCATATAAGCCGACAGGGCAGCTATAGTTTGATCAACAGGTGCGCCAGCTTTGACTAAAATGATCACTGACCTGGGCTTTTTAATCGACAAGACGAAATCTTTAGGATTGTATTGGCCAGACAGAGGGAGATTACCTTCCCGACGAGCTCGATCTACAGTTTCATCAACTTTTGAGGTGGTGCGATTGTAGACTGAGATGGGGAAACCTTTCTCTGCTATGTTCAGAGCCAGGTTTTGGCCCATTACCGCCAGGCCCGCAAGCCCAATCTGGGATAGCGTAGCTGCTGATTCCATGGCCGATCCGAGAGATGAGCGGAAGCAGGAGGGATATTGTGAGCAGTTCTTGAATTCAGAAAGAGACAAAGCACTGAGGTTTCAGAAATGGGTCATTTAAGACTATTAATATCACTCACCAACATAAAATTTTGAAATGACGAGTTTAGCCTTCCATCCGTTGCACAATTTTTATAAAATTGGATATTTTGTGAGACGATCTCACGAATCTTTATATGTGAGACGAGTCAATCCTACCGATATTCATAATAAAAAATAATAATTTTTCACGGATGACCCAAATAAAAGATCTGTCTCACAAAATACGACCCATGAGACCGTCTTACACAAGTTTTTGTCTTTTTATAATTAAATTAAATTGAATTAAACTATAGTGATGTGAGGATATAACCCCTAGAATCTATTTGAAATGCATTTAGATGCGAAGTTGCAATCACATGATAAGTTTCATCGACGTTGGAAAATTTAAAGGAAGTCAGATGAAATAACAACTTCAAAGAAGATAGAAAATAAGATTCAAGAACTTTTTTGTTTGAATAAATCATAATGAAGGGACATATCATATTGTCAATCATCATACAATTGAGTTTGTAAATGTTTAAAAATGATCAAAATTGATTTTTACTGACTCCTGGGAGTATACAATTGGATATAATAATTGTATTACATTAAAAAAAACAAAACAAAAATTTATTCAAGGGTATTCAGGTCATTTATTAGCTACGATGATTTCTAGGTAGCCTGACCCTATTGGTTTACATTTAAGTCAGGTGTTTGCACCAAATAGGATGCCAGACTATAACTATCATAGGTAAAATGTAAACAATATACTAGTATTATTTATTTATTTCACACTGAATATTATGGGGCAAATAGCATGGACAAACCCTGCGAATTGGACAAATACACTAGTTCAGATTTGTCCCAATGTTTGGGTTTGGGGCCGTTCGGGTTGTATCTTTTGGTGTGAAGAAGGGACACCACTTGGGAAATATAAAGGGTCACATGAACACAGCACGTTAAATTTATTGACATTACCATGAAATAAGGCTATGATTAATTTGTCCGTTTGCATATAATAAGATTCCATCCAACTTTACATTAAAATTCCTCTTCGCCTAATCATACTCTAACACAAAGCATCACGGAATGACACGAGTGCACAACCGATGGTTTGATATCCAGAAAGCAACCTGACTAAAAAGAACTGCATACTCGAAGGCTTTCTTTTCTCATGCCTTTTCGATGACCTCGAAAAGATGCATCTTAACTGAAACATCGGGGAGGGTCATACAACTCGAGTACGAACAGGATTCATATTCACCTATTTTAATCTTGCAGCTACATGAAGCACCACGAACGCACAAGGTTTATGAGTCGTCCTAAATATTCATGTGTGCAAGAAAAAATCGTACTCCTCCCAAAACAAAAAATTTAATACCGAATGGATTAAAATCATTCTGTCTATCGTAGGTCGGGTGGTTAGGATGGCCTCTCCACCTATGTAGCACGGAAACCTTAATTTTTTTTTGAAGTATCGGATACGGATACGGATACAACACGGATACGGATACGGATACTACGTATCCGACACGCGGATACGCGTGTTAGATACCTCAAAATCGGTATCGTTGACTTTGTTTAGGATTGACCAGCCGGATACGTTTTGGACACGGTGAAGACACGCCATGGATACGGCATGGATATGTTTTTTGGATACGTTAGGACAAAATTACAAATATTTAAAAGTTTTAGGGGTTAATAAAAAAATTAAAATTTCTAGGGACTAAAGAAAAATAATTTAAAATAAATTTGGCTGGGCTTTTAAATCCCTAAATACATTTGTCCGTCTCTTTCATTTCATTTCTATAATTTTTATTTTTCAATATTAAATTTATATAAATATAAATATATATAATATTTATATATATTTTAATGATTGTCCTATCCTAGCCGTATCGTGTCTAATATTTTCAAAATTTGATGCGTAGTCGTATCCGTATCGTATTCGATACGATACTCGTACCCGTATCCATGCAACATAGCTCTCCACAGGAATCCGCTAAAAAGAAAGGGAAAAAAGAGCATCGCAACATTTTACAATAGAGATATTAAGTACAAGTGAATAGAAGAGCACTTAACATTTCTAGCCTTTTTAGAGACATTCTAACCTCTGTGCTGGGATTCTCTTCTTCACAAAGGTTCAGCGTTCCAGAAGCCCAGATAAGTCCTAGCCCATAAATCGAGCTAACTTAAGTAAATAATTGTTTTCTTTTTACCTGTGTGAACGTATTTAATACCTAAATACAAAACAGCAGAAATCAAGTGGACAAATTTTTTTTGCAATATCAGAAAATGATCATTTACCGCTACAAGCCTCTAAGTCTTTACTTGGTATGAATTTTTCTCGATTTCCAAAAACTTGGTAAATATGTTGCGGCAGCAAATGGACAACCAAAAAATCTAACAAGATTTTGGCAATCCTTATTTGATATTCCTTCGTTGTCGACGGCACTAAGATGACTCAAGTAAGTCTCTCCAGTATAAATGTAACACAGCTGTTGCCACAAGAGCACACTTAGGCCGATCCCCACTGAAACACTGGAGATAAAAAGGTAAACCAGAACAAGTCCTTGAGCTGGTAGAAACACTGCAGAGCTCAAGATAGCAATAGCATGCTCTTTTAAGGCTCGGTAAAGAAACTCTGTACCAGACAACCCATTTAATAGGTTGCCTGTTCCGAGGTTTACAGGTGGCCAGAAATAGATGGTAGCAAACAGTGTCATGATAGCAACATAAAGTACACTGGTGACTGCTGAAATGAGAAACATAATAAAGCATCGGTGATTTGCTGCGCCAACACAGTTCCCAATCTGCATGGAAGAGAACCTGGTGATTATGTGGGAAATGAGAGACAAATTATACAATAAGATCACATCTCATGGCAAAATCCCAGGTGCCAACTTTTTTAATTAAGTCATAACAGGAGAGAATGTGATGGTACGGGTGATCATTTACAAATAACAAATGGTTATAACACTGATGATGCCAAACTACCGTGTTATGACAACGTAAAGCACTAGCATTAGTGCATGAAAAGTTACTATTACGCCTTTAACACGCCAAACTCTGGCTTTCCAGTTTTTCAATTTGCTTATTGGGATCAGACTTGCTCTAAGGAAAAAAATTTGTATCAGTATTTTGCACTTCAAAAATCTCAATGCACACAAGCAGAAAATTTCTTAAACCATCTAATATTTGATGCACCTAAAGTTTTACCAACCCTCTTTGCATCTCAATGCTAAACATGATTTTATTATTAATAATTGAATTGCATCGAACAAAAATTCAATTATACAGGCTGTGAAAGGGTGTTCAACACTTACAAATGGGCAGTGATGATCCAAGTCGAGTATACATGTTCCACATGAACGGCAATGGTGTGTCCGGGGTGATTTTGGTTTTGAGCAGTAATGACAAAAGGTGTAATTCTCCAGTCCACCTTTCCCCACCATCGGATAGCTACCCCAAATTATAATTTGTTGAACACTGGCAGGTCGAAATGCCGCAAGGCAAAATGAAGATATAGTAGATATAGACAGGATCAATGCTAAAGTAAAATGAAAAATACCACAGAAGTAACTGATCGAGAAGATTACAGGATAAACAGCCCAAATGCCACCACCTGCGCCATCACAAAAACATAGATAACACTAATATCCATCAAAAGCAAAACACCACTACTGTACATAAGTGCTTGAATATGTGGTATCTGGACTTTATTGTTAAAAGATTAATACAAGAGAAAACTCATGAAGAAACTTTGGAAGCAAGAACCACGGGAGCTTAAACATTGTCGACAAGGCATCAGATACTCACATGTAAGAAAAGCATAACTACAAGAACAACACAGACAAAACAACGGTCCCGAAATCTTATCCATCGCAAGTATTTGTTATTGCATTTCACTGCCATTTGCTTCGTTATGGCTCCACACCAGCCACATTTAAATACAGATGCATGGGGTGGGACAAGAACACGAAGTCCACAACCCCAACAGGTTTCCTCAAGATCCACATCAACAGATATCGAGTAAGGATCCTCCTGCATGTTAGTATATGAATGAGGTACTGAGGCTGTATAGACATTTGGATAGGTGTATATTGAATGTTTTTCACAGTACAGAGCTGTAAATGACGTCATATCCATAAACAAAAAAAAGAGCATATTTCCATCACTTGCAGGAGCACGCGTGTGTGTAATTGGGACTTTTTGCTGAATAATATCTGTTATTTCACTTTTCTTTCCACATACAAAGTAAATATTTCAATCCTAACATCAGAAGGGATGGCATTTTTGCTCTATTCGGATCACGGCCTCCAGATGATCTGATTTGCTACATGGATCCATTTAAGCTGACAGTAAGTGAAACAATAATATACAAAAAAACTACTCATGCCTCATGGTAATAGCCAATAATCAGAAAGAGCTTCACTAACCCCTCATCACCCATTCAATACAAATTAATCATGCTACCCCTTTGCACTCGTCAATACAAGACCACCGTGAGTGATTATTTCCCATTACAGCCAGAGAGAGTGTTGTCCACATCGGTTGGATAATATAACTGAGAGTTGCATATATGGATTTGGATAATCCTCCCTCCTTGAGCTAACTTTTGGGGTTGAGTTAGGTCCAAGTCTCAATCTTAACATGGTATCAGAGCTCAGATTCTACCATTATGTGTTGGACTGGCCATAGTTGGGCCACCCGTTCTGCCCATAGTTGGCTAATTTGTAAATTTCACGCTCCAAATGTTCATTTTTAGGCGTGAAAAGGGGTGTGTTAGTTGTCTCACACCGATTGAATAATATACCTGAGACTTGCATATATGGACTTGGATAATTTTTAAACTTTTTTTGGAGTTGAGATAGGGCCAAGTCTCAATCTTAAAGAGTTTCAATAACGATCTAGCGCTAGTAGCGGTCACATTAGACTATCCATGAAAAAAAATTAGAAAGTGCGGAATAAGTCAACGAGTTTTCATTGCAAAATCCTCGAGAAATGACTCGATGCAGTCTCGAGACTCGAATATACACAACCAAATTAAGAAACTACAAAGAAAAACCCCACAATCAGACTAAACCTAACAAAATTCAATGATAAATCCCCCAATCCAAACAGAATCATAAGAAAAATCTAGCACGAATAACTGAAAAGTCAAAGGAAAGTACTGGACATCGATGTGCTTAAGTTTCTAGATAAAGATTGCAGCACCTCGGGAACGACGGCGGAGCTGCCGGCGATGGGAACTGTTGGATTCATGCTGCCGCCAAAAAGCAGTCGCGCCGGTTAAAACTAAAAACTGAAGTCCAACTAGTAACTCGGTTTTAATTACCACAGACACCGTAAATTGTGGACTATCTGATATTATTAATGACTTCTTTTTTTGTATTAATTTATAAAACATCATTAAATTCATTTAGATTATTATTATTTAAAATAAAAAAATATTTTTTTATGTGTCAAGCTAAATATAAATATAGCAATATTAATATCTGCATTAATTTGTGATTTTTTAAAATTTAGGTTTGTAGTCATAGAAAAATAAATATGTTAAATCGATTAAAACAAGAATAATACTAATAAATATACCTCAAGTATTTTTTATGAATAAATAATATTTTGTCTCAAAAATTGATTATATATGTATGTGTATATATATATATTGGCATAAATATTCTAAATAATAACAAAAAATATGTACACATTTAATAATAGACAAGCTAAACAAGAAATATCCTAAGTAAAATCTAAAATAACTAATTTTTTATCGAATAACATAATGTACACTTCTTGTTTTTTATTTATACTTTTGTGCACTTAGTTAAAATATTTATATCCATTATGATATGTTAAATTTATGAGTAGGTCTCTTGTGAGACGGTCTCACGAATCTTTATCTGTGAGACGGGTCAACTCTACCGATATTCACAATAAAAAGTAATAATCTTACCATAAAAAGTAATATTTTTTCATTGATGACACAAATAAGAGACCACCCTCACAAAATACGACCTGTGAGACCGTCTCACACAAGTTTTTGCCTAAATTTATTATGAATCTTGGTGTTTTAAATTTTGAAGAATGAGTTTTTTACATAAAATTTTATAATTTGTATTTAGTTTACCCTACACAAATAAAAAATAATGGTTCTACCAAAACATAGATAGTAATCAAATGATAAACAGAGCTCATGGCTGAAATATCAAATGAACTGATCTAAATTATGTCTCTCCCGACTTGTATATTTGTTATTTCTCTAAAGAATGTCATTAGAAATAAAAAAATAAAAAATAAATAAAAAAGATTCACCCTATCATTTGGTTCCATAATCATTCAGTACCAAAAATAGCGAACATGAGAGAGTACGCATAACTTGGTTTTGACAAAAACATAGATTTTAAAGAGTCATTTACACAAATATGTAAATTTAATCAAAAGCCCACTTATAGTAATTTTTCAATAACTTTCTTTAGCAAGTGTAAAAAAAAAAATTGGATCATTGAGTTATTCTAACGATTGCTCTTAGAATGTCTTATGGTATTTTTATGATTGATATTATTTTGAAAAGAATATAATTTATTTTTTAATTATATTTTTTTTAATATGATGTTTATTGAATTATAGAGTTTTGTCTTTCTAGATCATAGATATTTATTATAAGAATTTTAGATATGATATTATTGTTTAAAAGAGTTTATTTTCTAATAAAACTTTTGGTTCTATGTTTTGTAGAATTATTTTTATGTAAAAAATTCTAGGGTAAATGAAGCTTATATAAACAGGAGTTGAGGTCAAGAAAAAAGATGGAGATGGACAACAAACACGAGAATTGAAGATTTACATAGAGGATATCCAGTGCTCAAGCTAAGACGTATTGTTGTTTTGTCGTGGAGTATTGAAGACACGTAGACACAATACTTAATCAAAGTGCTGATTAGTGGGTTGTTTTCAAACAGGATTTCGGCTTTACAAATGATACATCCGTAGTTTTGGTTATGTGGTATGATAAGTGTTTTGGATGCACTTTGCTCTCTGACTTTGTTAAGAAAATTAACTTTTCTTATTCAGTAGTATTGGTTTTGTAAACTTAAAAGTTTTTCTAGTGAATCTTTTGTCTTAAGATACCCCAAAAGTGTGTTTACTTATGCATAATTCTTTGTGTCTTGTTTTATTTACGTCAAATTTTGTATATTGAAATATCCCGCTGTATATTGGATTATGTGTTACAAGAATGCATACAACACTTAATTCTAAAACAAACAATCTCTTTATTACCCATTATTTTTATATCATACATCGACTCATCAATTTCTTTCCATCAAGACCCAATTGTATTCTTGTAAAAGCTAATAAGAATTTGAGGGGTTTCATAGCACTAGCGTTGGAAGACCATACAAATCATTGCAAGTAATAATTTGTTTTATGTATTTAGCTTGAATGATTTCTATGTGTGCAATTCTTGCTCATCTACTTTTCTTGTAAGTTTTACACCTATGTTTATAACATTGTTCTAAAAATATTGTAGGCGAGTAGACGGCCACCCACCGTCTATTGTTTGGTGTTCAGACGTCACCTAGACGGTTTAAATATATAATAAATTTACTGTTAAAAAAATGAAATTTCACATAGCAAAATGCATCTCATTCCAAACTAACAGTTTTGCATCATTGTTCATTTGTTTGGCTTCATTCAATGTTCGAATCTTCCAAGGAATATCTCCGAGACCCCGAGAATAAACAATAATCCAATAATTTTTAAAATAGTGTTAATCACGTTTTTGTAAATAAGTTGAAAAATATTCCATTTATTTTGATGATATTTTCGTAAATAAGTTGAAAAATAATGAATTAATTTTAGGACAAAATGGTAATTAGTGACATATCTTGATCATATGAAGTCCAAATGATTTGAGATTTGGATATATCATAGAAAATTCAAGATATAGAAGTTTCATATTTTGAGTTTTGAGAAATTTGATTG
This sequence comes from Primulina tabacum, assembly GCF_025594145.1. Classification (NCBI taxonomy): domain Eukaryota; kingdom Viridiplantae; phylum Streptophyta; class Magnoliopsida; order Lamiales; family Gesneriaceae; genus Primulina; species Primulina tabacum. The sequence goes on along the minus strand of NC_134560.1, from coordinate 10,358,447 downwards.
TTTGACTGGTCCAAATGGATATATCGGTGTTAAAGTATTAAATAATATATATTATATTGTATTATATTATTTTATTAATATTAAAAATAATATAATATAATATAATTAAAAAAGTAAAAAAAAAGAGAAAAACACTAATCGAATTCATTCGAAAGTTGAAGAGAGTGCAGAGGTGAGAAAAATAGAGAGAGGGATTGTGATTTTTCTTTTCGGTCTTGTGACTTATCGATTTATCCAATCGACGAACCGATTTTAGTTCTGGGATCGTTGACGAGATCTTCAATTTGAAGTATAAATTTTATAGTTTTGGTGATGTTTGAAATTCGTCGATTTTTGGAATAAATCCGATAAATTGTTAAATCATACAGAAATTGAAGATTGTTGAATAATGTATGATTTTAACGAAGAATAGATGATTATATTGATGTTATTTTGAATTATTCCTAATTTATTATTTTTCAGTTGTTATTACTTCTGATTATATATGCGGTAGAATAGCCGACAAGAAACTAAGTTTTGAAGTCGGAATTGAATTATGTTATGATTTCGATTTGATATGAATTTTTGAAGTTTCAAAAAATATTTGAAACTTATATTGTTGATTTTGAATTATGCTATTGATTGAAATGAATATGTTATTGATGTAGATAGATTATTATATTGATATCTTCAAGTTACATCGACTGAAATGAAGAATTGAGGTATGCTGCGACCGAGTAACATACGACAGATATCTGTATCATATGATATATGTTTGATTGATTTGATTGATTTGATTGAGAATATATGTCTATATGTCTTATTTGTTGATTTGATGTGGCATACATGACATACACGTTGAGCTATGATCCTTGGATACCTTGATATGATTGGATTTGATTCTGGGGTTTGTGAACACGATGCTATATTTGGCATTATGTGGCCCTTAAAGCATAGTCATTAGTGGCCCCGATGATTGATTGTGATTTGGGATTTGATGGCGCTTTATCGACGCTATCATACGAGTATCTCTGATTGAGGCCGGTGTGCCTGCTTGAGCATTGATTTGATAGCGATTCGATTGATTCTGACACGTGCTCAGTGGATGGGCATTTGACCTGATACCTCCACGACATACATGCATTGCATATCATATATCATTGTTTCGATATCTGTGGTATATATTGTGGTTGCTTCAGACTGAGCTTTGCTCACCCCAGAGAGGGCTGTTGTTGTCTTTATATGTTGACAATAACAGGTACTTCAGGTCATCAGGAGACTGGAGATGATACTTCTGGAGGGAGTCATGGTTGATTTGAGGTTTCGTGATTTATCCCAGTATATATGTATATGTATCTATATGGCGGGGCATGTCCCGAGGATATGATTGTTTGTCTGTATTTGGGTTTTGATTATGTGTGGGCATATTTTATGATGTGAAATGAAATACTATTTTTAGTATTCAAATAAGATGTTTTGGGCTCATTGTAAAGAAAATTTAAACTCGTTTTCCGCTGTAATTAATTAACCATAATCAAATTGTGTTGTAATAACGATTAGGAGCTAATGGCCTACAATATCTGAGGTTTAGTGGTTATCAAATTCGAAAATTTGCTTGAGATTTTCCTGAAAAAGCCTTGAAATGTCTCGGTTTGAATCAGGGCCTGGGCCTGGTGGAACGTCTGGACGCCAAAAAAATCTTGAACGGAATTGGGGTTGTGGACTTGGGCCTGGTGGAACGTCCTGCTTATTTGGCGGTGTAATGACCCGACACCACTCACCCGCGACTAGCTCAATTGGTACCAAGTTTCTTTGAACTATGTATTTATGCCAGGAGGTCATGGGTTCGAGACTTGGGGAGGTACCACTACACCATATTGGTGTGGAGAGTCCTATGAGTAATGATCGCGGGTGAGTGGTGTCGACTCATTACAATAAAAGACGCATTTTATTGTTTTTATTGTAATGACCCGACTTCATTCTCCCGCGATCAATATTCATAGGACTTCTCCAGCCCAGACACTGGAACTTTTACCTTCCCAGGATTCAAACCCAAGACCTCCTGGACATATAGGTCTTGGCAAAGCAATCCTGGTACCAATTGAGCTATGTCCAGGAGGTCTTGGGTTCGAATCCTGAGAAGGTAAAAACTAAAGTTCCTGGGCTGGATAAGTCCTATGAGTAATGATCACGGAAAAGTGGTGTCGGATCATTACAGACAGGACGAGACAAACTTAGTCCATTTTGACAAATCAACTAAAGATTTCACCGTCATATAAAAAATTGAATATATAATATAGAGATGTATGATGTGATTTGAGATATTTTGAAATATCATTTATCTCCCTTTAAGCATGTCACAACTATTTTATATTCAATTATATATATATATATATATATGTATATATATATAATTGATCACTTTTGCACTCATTTTGGACAGTTATACGAGCACCGCTGAGTTGCATCACATATGACATCCCTATTTAATTGACCTGATCAGGATACAAGCTGAAGTACTATATACCCGAGTCTTTTACAAAATAGATGGGCCTGTTTATGATACAATTAATCTAGATTGAGGGCCTAAAACCTTACACAAAATCCGAACTGATCTCAGCTCGCGATGACTATTCCAATAAGTGAAGGACAGACTAGCTAGCCGAGCCCATGGCATTATCAGTCGAGCTGTGCTCAATCAAATATTATGGTAGAAATAGTTTGAATACCACTAAGGTAAAACACATGAACAAATTTTTTGCGATAAAGATAAATCTTAATTATATCATGATACATTCAAAATTCATTATCTATCACAAATAAGATCAGATTAGTATGAATCTTGTCACATATCTCGTCTTTTATGTACTTTTCTTACTAGAATTCTTTTCCTACAAGCTATCAAGCTCCTCTCAACTCTACATGCTCGGCTACCTCACTAAATACCCTAGGATCGGGACTCAGCCTATTTTGGAGAAAATAAAAATAAAACTTACTAAGTGGATGAATATGACAAAATAGAAGAATTGAGTAGAAGATTCTGCTATGAATTAGCTAGGCAATTCGGAAGAGTAACAACTCGAAAAGAAATAAAGTGTAAAGATCAAGTGCTTACCGCTAGGCCAAAATATATAGTTTTTAGCCAATGCGAAATTTATTTCCTTATACTCGTGGATAGAATGTACCTACTTGAGTGATAATGAGTCAGGCTATTAGGCACATGATTCCAGAGAGGTGCATTTCTATCTACTGGTGCTATCTCGTATCTCTTAGAGATCAATCTTATCATTTCCCTCCAATCGACGTTGTCCCTGTCACGCCCCGAGACTCGAGATTGACACCGGCATTGTTTAACAATCACACAATCGAAACAACAAGCCTTTGTAGTATATTGTAAACCGAAACCAGTTTATAAATCATAATCTCAAAGAGATAACCATTGTCTTTACAATAACGAAATCTAGAAAACGACAGAGTTTGATTGCGGAAACGTAAAACTAAATTAAAAGTTACACTTAATCTAAAATCTTGAAGTCTCGCATTCACCAGCCCCAAAACTGGTCCGATTCCTCCTCCTCGATTTCCTCCTCGGATTTCTCTGGGACATGTAACGGGTGAGTATTTTGGAAAATACTCAGCAAGTGGTGGATATCGAACACAACATAAAAATTTTACAACATTTTCGAAAATAACATATACATACATCATGTTTTTCATAATCGTAACATCATATGATAACAACACTGCGATTTTTCACCTTCAACGGTTTACTGACATCAATCCCTAAGTTTTAATCCTCTAAGGGGGTGAGGCCATAAAACGGTTATATCCCACAGTGAAGGGCCATATGTTGGAATTCCACCCATTGTCCCAAATCTTAAAAATGAGTTTATAATGGCTTACAATGGACTTATATAGCAACTTGGGTTAATCATTTTCGCAAAACGAGGACGAATACGAAGTAGTTGCTATAGGGGCCCATTGTGCAGTCACACAGCCGCGGGCCCGGGCTCGGGGCGTGACAGTCCCTAGCTAAGACAATATTACCTGTTAAGATATGTCATCGCTATTCTATGGCTCACCTAGTTAACCAAATCAAGCGACACAAAGTCAGCAGCTTGACGCACGAGAATTTCTCAGGAAGTCGTCAATAACAGTACTACTCTCACTCAGACACGTTTAACCTAACATCCCCCATCCAAGAAGTATATAAAAATGTTTCTTAGGAGAATTGAACCCATGACCTCACTCGTATACCAATTTTAGCTTCAAGCGCTTAACACTAGGACAAAAACTATAGTCGTTAACCAAAGCACAACTTTATTTTTTTTATACTCGTGACAGCGCATAGTGTATCTACTTGGAAACTAATGGGTCGGGCTGTTAGGCCCATGAATATACAGAGGGGTGTGTCTATCAGCTGATGTTGTATTATATCTCTTAAATATTAGTCTTACCCATTTCATATCATTGGTCATGTTCCTAGCAGAGATAATATTACTCGTTAAAATCTGATGTCACTATTTTATGGCCCATTTGGCCAACCATATCAAGCGGCACAACATCAATAGTTTAATGCACAAGAACTTTCTAGCAGCTCACCCATCCCAGTACTTCTTTCACTCATGAACACTTCACAGTAAGTGATAATGACAGGAAAGAAACATATATTTATAGTGGAGTCCGAATGATGGCAACCACACAATTAAAAATCATACAAAAATTAATATTTGAGCGGGAATCCAACACCGACGCCTCGAGAAGGTAAACTACTGCGAGATCTCAACCTTCTGTATTCATATTGACGATTGAAGAAAGAAATATTTAGATAAAAATCCCGACCGTTAATTTCAACGTTCAGATATAGTATGAAAAAAATGTTGGAATTTTGATGCTTAATGAATGAAAATTAAGCAAATAAATCAATTATGTTTGATTGAAAAAATTTGAAACGAAGAACGAAACTTAATGAACGAATATTAAGTTCGGTGATTCTGAATTAAACTCGAAACAAATTCATCAAATGTTGAATGAAATTTAAACGAGTAGTCGGAACGTGTAAGGGACGAAAATCGGAAAAAAAATAAAATAAAAAAATTCGCGTGTACAGTAGCCGGCGCGCACCCTTCGAGCTCGCACAGACGCGTCCCTTCGATTTTTTCTGCGTTTTTCTGACATTTTTTCATTCCTTTGGCATTGTTTGATGCTTGTGATCAATTACAAGGGCCAAGGGACACCCCTATGAATGAAAGATCATGTCTTTTAACATGAAAAACATTAAATAATTGTTTATTTGAAACACACTTTTTTCATCATTTGCATATTGTCTTCTTCCTTCTTCAACAAGAGAGAGTTTTTTCATTTTCTTGTGATAAAACTTGAATATTTGAGTGCTCATTATTCAAGTGTTGTAGTTGTATCTTGGGAGAAGATTGCCATAACCTCTAGCACATTGTGAGGGGCAAATTTGTCTTAAGGAGAAAGTGTTCAACACTTGCCTCTACAAGCCATATTCATTTGTTTTCTTCTTGCTACTCCTCTCATATTTGAATACCACAAACAACAATCTTAAGAAGAATTTTGGATCTTTGATCATTTGCAAGAAGAATATCAATGGCATCATCATCTACAACACCACATGCAACCATTGCACAAAGAAAGAAACCGGAGAAGTTTTCTGGTGCGGACTTTAAAAAGATGGCAACAAAAGATGCTTTTCTATCTCACAACCTTGAGTTTGTCAAGGTTCTTGAAGGAGGATCCTCCCACCGTTGCTGAAAACGAGAGAGACATCAACATGAGGGCCGCTTTGGATGCATGGAACCAAAGTGACTTCTTATGTAAGAACTACATCCTAAATGGACTTGACAATGCATTGTACAATGTGTATTGTCAAGTCAAGACCGCCAAGGAACTTTGGGATATGCTTGATAAGAAATACAGGGCGGAGGATGCGGGCTTGAAGAAGTTCATTGTTGGGAGGTTTTTGGACTTCAAGATGGTGGACTCAAAATCTATGATGAGTCAAGTGCAAGAACTACAACTTCTCTTGCACGAGATTCATGCGGAAGGAATGAGTTTAAGCGAGTCCTTCCAAGTTGCGGCTATGATAGAGAAACTCCCTCCATTGTGGAAGGATTTCAAGAATTATTTGAAGCACAAAAGAAAAGATATGGGATTGGAGGATCTCATTGTGAGATTGAGAATAGAAGAGGACAACAAGAGCACCGAGGCCAATGCAAGTAAAATGGCAGCAAGGGTGAACATTGTCGAATCGAGTTCTCAAGGGAAGAAGAGAAAGTTTGAGAAGCAACCACAACAAGGCCAACAACCATCAAATAAGAAGAAGTTCAAAGGCACTTGTTATAACTGCGGAAAACCAAATCACATGGCGAAGGATTGTAGGAAGCCAAAGAAGGGAAATCCTCAAGCCAATATAGTTCAAGAAAGGTCGGTACCATTTGATTTTTCTCAACTTGATTTGACTGCAGTTATTTTGGAAGCCAATTTGGTGGAAAACCCAAACGAGTGGTGGGTTGATACTGGAGCAACTCGACACATATGCTCAAACAAGGGGATGTTCTCCACATACACTCCATCAGCCGGGAGAAAACTTTACATGGGGAACTCCGCTACATCTGAGGTGGTGGGTACCGGAAATGTGGTACTGAAGATGACATCGGGTTCGGAAGTAACCCTTGTTGATGCACTTCATGTACCGGACATAAGAAAGAACCTCGTGTCGGGATCTCTGTTGGCCAAACACGGGTTTAGACTAGTATTTGAGTCTAACAAGGTTGTATTGACAAAGAATGGTCATTTTATTGGAAAAATGATATCTTGATGAGAACCTTTTCAAGTTGAATGTAATGGCTATATGCCAAAATGTTGTTGAAAGTAATAAAGACAAAAGTTCTATTTACTTGCTTGAGTGTTCTCATTTATGGCATGTTCGTTTAGGACACGTAAATTTTAATACCTTGCAACATTTAATGAAACTTGAATTATTGCCTAAACACAACGTGGATCCAACACACAAATGCGAGATATGCGTTGAAGCAAAAATGACCAAAGCGCCTTACCACTCGATTGAAAGATGTACAAATCCTCTAGAACTAATACACACCGATCTTGGTGATTTAAAGTTTGTACAAACTAGAGGAGGGAAAAGATACTACGTGACATTCATTGATGATAATACAAGGTACTGTTACGTATATCTTTTGAGGTCGAAAGATGAAGCTCTTGAAGCATTCAAATGTTATAAGACCGAAGTTGAGAATCAACTAGGCAAACAAATAAAGAGGGTTCGAAGCGATAGAGGGGGCGAATACATAGCACCGTTTGATGAATTCTGCACATCTGTGGGTATAATTTATGAAACGACTGCTCCTTATTCACCACAATCGAATGGCATTGCCGAAAGAAAGAATTGAACTCTGAAAGATATGATGAATGCTATGTTAATAAGTTCAGGACTACCCCAAAACTTGTGGGGGGAAGCAATACTATCGGCTAATCACATCCTGAACAAGATACCCCACAAGAAAAATGACAAGTCACCTTATGAATTGTGGAAAGGTCACAAATCTTCCTACAAGTATCTCAAAGTGTGGGGGTATCTAGCTAAGGTTGAAATACCAAAGCCTAAACAAGAGCGAATTGGACCAAAGACGGTCGACTGCATATTCATTGGATATGCACATAATAGTAGTGCCTATAGGTTTATAGTGCACAAATCTGAAAATACAGAAATGAATACGGGCATGACAATTGAGTCAAGAAATGCAGTATTCTTTGAAAACATATTTCCTTGTAAAGAAAGGAAAGAAAATGGTTCTAGTAAGCGAAAACTTGAGATGGAGCATGAAGGTCAAGTACCTACACATGATCCAACTCTAAATGAAAATGCTATACCATTGGAAGGCTCTTCAAAATAGCAAGAGCCAAGAAGAAGCAAAAGGGCTAGAATCTCAAAGTCCTTTGGTCCTGACTTTCATACTTTTATGTTGGAAAATGAACCAAAGAACATACAAGATGCTCTGGCTAGCCCTGAAGCTCCTTATTGGAAAGAAGCCATCAACTCTGAAATGGATTCTATTTTGCAAAACCATACTTGGGAACTAGTGGATCTTCCACCAGGTACCAAGCCATTGGGATGCAAATGGATATTGAAAAAGAAAACGAGAGTTGATGGAAGTATTGAAAAATACAAAGCCAGGCTTGTGGCCAAAGGCTATAGAAAAAGAGAAGGTCATGATTTCTTCGACACGTATTCACCAGTTTCAAGAATAACATCCATTCGTGTGCTCATTGCTATTGCAGCTTTGCATAACCTTGAGATACATCAAATGGATGTCAAAACGGCATTCTTAAATGGTGAACTTGAAGAAAAAATATATATGGAGCAACCTGAAGGCTTCATTATTAAAGGACAAGAAAGAAAGGTCTGTCGTTTAATTAAGTCTCTATACGGACTTAAACAAGCGCCCAAGCAGTGGCACGAAAAATTTGACAAGGTAGTATTGTCAAATGGATTTAAGATTAATGAGTGTGACAAATGTGTTTACATTAAAGGCACTCGAGAATCTTATGTGATAGTATGTCTATATGTGGATGACATGCTAATAATGGGGAATAGACAAGAGTTGATTAAGGGTACAAAGACAATGTTGACAAAACATTTTGATATGAAAGATATGGGTAGTGCTGATGTAATTCTAGGGATTAAAATCTTTAGAACTCCAGAAGCAATAGTCCTATCTCAATCTCATTATATAGAAACAGTGTTAAAGAATTTTAACGCTTATGGCTCTACCCCAGTAAAAACGCCTTTAGACGTAAATGTTCATTTGGCAAAGAATCGTGGAGAACCAGTTTCCCAACTGGAATACTCCAAAATTATTGGAAGCCTTATGTACATCACTAACTGTACTAGACCTGACATCACTTGTGCGGTTAACAAGTTAAGTCGGTTTAGAGGTAATCCTGGTGATGCACACTGAAAGGCGTTGACAAGGGTGCTTAGATATTTAAAGCATACCTCAGAATATGGACTAAATTACACAAGGTTTCCTGCAGTACTTGAAAGATACTGTGATGCAAATTGGATTTCTGACACCAATGACTCCAAATCCACCAGCGGCTATGTGTTTAGCATTGGTGGAGGAGCAGTCTCTTGGAGGTCGTCGAAACAAACTTGCATTGCTAGATCTACCATGGAATCGGAGTTCGTAGCGCTAGATAAAGCTGCAGAAGAAGCTGAATGGCTTCGCAACTTTCTAGAGGACATTCCATGTTGGACAAGTCCAGTGCCAGCAATCTTGATACATTGCGACAGTCAGTCGGCAATTGCAAGGGCACAAAACAGTATGTACAATGGCAAGTCTCGACATATTTGTCGAAGACATAATACTGTGCGACAGTTGATCTCTAATGGAGTTATATCTGTTGATTATATTAAATCAAAGGATAACTTAGCGGATCCGCTTACAAAAGCATTAAATAGAGATCAAATGTACTGTCTGTCAAGAGGAATGAGTTTAAAACCTACGAAATAAAGTTTTCATAGTGGCAACCCAACCTTGTAGATTGGAGATCCCAAGATCTTGGTTCAATGGGACAACTAAGTTATGAAAACTTGAGGAATCACTGCGCGCGGGTGCGCGCGCCTGCTGAGAGCTCTCGGCAGGCGCTGCCGAGAGCGCTAGGCAGCGTGCGAGCAGGCGTGCGCCCCTGCGCGCACAGACGCGTCCCTTTGAGTTTTTCTGCGTTTTTCTGACATTTTTTCATTCCTTTGGCATTGTTTGATGCTTGTGATCAGTTACAAGGGCCAAGGGACAACCCTATGAATGAAAGATCATGTCTTTTAACATGAAAAACATTAAATGATTGTTTATTTGAAAATCAAACACACTTTTTTCATCATATGCATATTGTCTTCTTCCTTCTTCAACAAGAGAGAGTTTCTTCATTTCCTTGTGATAGAACTTGAATATTTGAGTGCTCATTATTCAAGTGTTGTAGTTGTATCTTGGAAGAAGACTTCCATAACCTCTAGCACATTGTGAGGGGCAAATTCTTCTTAAGGAGAAAGTGTTCAACACTTGCCTCTACAAGCCATATTCATTTGTTTTCTTCTTGCTACTCCTCTCATACTTGAATATCACAAACAACAAAAAATTCCTGAAGAAGTACAACGTTCTCGAATCGGGATCCTGACTATCCATTTCTACGTTTTAGATGTCATCTGAACTAACACATAATATGGAAGAAACACAACTCAAGTAGCAGTATAACGTGCTCGTATGTGTATACGGGCGGGCACACAAGATTAAAAGTAATCAAATCATTTTATTTTCTAACGATTCATTCCCTATTATACTCCCAGGCACTTGCAAGCAAAGGTACTGATATGTGGAGGACAAGTGCCAAAGTAGTGGGCCAAGAATTACACGTACAATATAATCACATCCATTGGATGCCTTTATTTATCCGGAACATGGCGTCTACATACATCTATACGTACTCGATTGGGCAGCATGCACGTTGCAATGAATACGTACAAATAAAATGTGGTTCTTGATTTTTAAGTTGGAAATTGAATTTATATAATATATATGTAGCCTTGATTGTGAAATGCAAGTGTTACATCTACATATGATCTATATACGTTGCCTCGATAACAAGGCATAAATAATTGAAGGTCATAAATTGGGAAGATAACAACTTCTTATTAACTTCGTGTGTTCAAATCATATTAGAACTTATGTACAAATGATAGCAACATTGTCGGACTCAAGAACATGAGTCGGACGATCTTCGCTCGGAATAAATGAGAAAATTATAATTTTTTAGACCGCACTGATATTTTGAAATATACGTTTCATACATCTTGAAATTTCGTTTTCGAAATAATATGTAATGTTATAAACATAATAGATTGGATATCGAGTGGGATGGACGGATGTAAACCACTTGGGCGTGCAATTTTGGACAATTTTGAAAGGTGGAGGCAATCATCTCATAAATCGTAAGAACTCATGTTATATCATCGAGAAATTTTAAAAACTAAAAAAAAAATGTGTCGGAATCCATAATATTCGATAATCTTTGCGATTTACTAATAAATCATCAAGAAATTAAATGAATAAACATAATGAATAAACATAAAAGCATGTTTGAATCCATAATACTTTGACAAAAACTTGTGTGAGACGGTCTCACAGGTCGTATTTTGTGAGACATATATCTTATTTGGGTCATCCATAAAAAAATATTACTTTTTATGTTAAGAGTATTACTTTTTATTGTGAATATCGGTAGGGTTGACTCGTCTCACAGATAAAAATTCGTGAGACCGTCTCACAAAAGACCTACTCTAATACTTTATTTGAATGTAACTATTTGATTAGAGTTATTTAAATAATTGTCACAAGTTGTTTTTTGAAAAATCTATATGCATACACAAACAAACAAACAAAATATAAATATATATATATATATATTTAAAATTGTTTTTTTTTTTTCCTTCAAAATTTCTAAAGTGAAAATGACGTATGAATCTAGTAGCTATCTAGCTATCATCAAGTTTTCAACGACTCAATTTCGATAAAAACTAATCTACGTACATATATTAATTTCCGATCCTTATCGTTATTGCTCAAGTACTCCACTAGGTGTCACATTTTAAATCTATATACAATATGTGATTTAAATTATTTAAATTTTAGATTTTTTTTTTTGCATTTTTAATTATTGGAACCAATATTTGAAAGGACGAGTTTGATATATGCGGTCCAAAATGAGTTTTTGTGGAAAATAAATTGGCCTAGTGAAATAAAGAAATCCCCTATTTAAAACCCATTTTTTTTAAAAAAAAATAAAATAAAATAGGCACATTTGCTCTATTTGTACATGATTTTACGTCTGATTTTTAAAAATATCATTAATTTTATACTAGGGGTTTCGTGTTCCCCATCCACACACAAACACAATGGTGATAAATACTATTGGGCGAGGAGGTAGTTCTCACGAATCTTTATCTGTGAGAGTGGTCAAGCTTACTGATATTCACAATAAAAAGTAATACTTTTAGCATAAAAAATAATATTTTTTCATGGATGACCTAAATAAAATATCCGTCTCATAAAATATGACCCGTGAAACCGTCTCTCATAAGTTTTTGCCTTTGGGTGAATGAAGTTGAATTCATATTTAATTGGAAGTTTTAATATTTCGTATTGAATATAATAATACAATTGTATTATTTCCATGTTATATTTAAATATATTTAGCTACAAAAATTTGTATACTTTCTTTTGCGCAGACGAGTAATTAGATTCATGTAAACGTACATATGTCGATTACGAACTGACTATTGATTGCAATCGCGCATCCTCATCCAGAATATGAATCTAATTCAGATATGATTATTTTATCGTGTCACGTCAGCATCTGTGTTTTCGCATTCGTTTTCGCTTTGTAAAATCTTATAAATCATTTTAAATTTTGATTTTTAACTCACGTTCGAATATGGACAAAATTTCACGACTCTGAAGTCTGGAGATGGCTCTCGTTATTGTAAATATGTATGTGCTCCGGTAGTAAATATTTCATAATTTTGGTCATAAAAGCTTAAAGTTTAACATCCCATGCACTACTAGTCCTTCAATATTGTTCATCGATTTTTTAAATTTGAGATATAATAAATACTTTAATATTACAAATTTTATTTTATTTTACTTTATGTTATTTTTTTAAAAAAAAAATGAATTCCTTGATGAAGTTTATCAGTTGATTTGGTGGACACTATATATAATCAACATTTTACAAGTATATAATTTTACTAAAATCATAAATAAAATTACTCAAGAAGAAATTTATTGCGTACAAGCCAATATCCACTTACGTTACAATAAATTTATTTTCTTATTTTACATACTGCATGGAAACAAAAAACCGAACATATTACATTATTACACACACACACACACACACACACATATATATATATATATATATATATATATATATTCCATTATAATAATTATTAATTTTTTTTTAATAAGCCAGCCAACTTACGTGCTAAGGATTTTCTACTCACGTTTAATTCTCATACTGATCGGGCCAAAGGAATGCCCCCATGGCAAAACTCTTCTTCTGGTTCACATCACCGGAGGCGGGCAGGCCGTACTCGCCGAGAAGGCGGTCGAGCTGCCACTCAGGCATTGACTCGTAGTCGGATTTCGAGTACCTTGGATAGTGAAGAGGCATCTGAAACTCAGGTGCCGCACATTGTTGTGGGTTCAGGCCGCTGGACGTTGTTTCTTGTTGGTTGTGGTGGTGGTGGTGGTGGTGGTGGCGGCCATTGGGCGTGGTTCCGCAGTCAGAGCCGGCGCGGGGAGAAGGGACAGGGCTTGAAGTTCCTGTATTCATTGTTTGGTGGTATTATTTTGTATGAGATGATTCTTGAGTGGATTTTATGGTTAAGTGGTTGTGCCTTTTTATAGAGGGAAAACTTGAATGATATTTGCATAGGTGGTGGTTGAGAAGAGTATTTACATTTAATATATGAATATTCTACATATTTCTATATTCTTCTTCTTGCATATATATAAAGTTAACAATCGTGGTAAGGGTGTTAATTCAGGTGTGTCGGGTTGAAACAAGGGTATTATATAGAAAATCTCAACCCGAATTCGAAACAATGGGAGAATTCTAAACCCGAATTCGAACTAATCTGACCAACCCGATTTGATTTTTATCTTTATTATTTTATTAATGAACAAAATAATAAAATAAAATTATAAAAATTCAAAACACATAAATGTATAATCATAATACAAATATTTTAATTTAAACACATGATAATAAATTTTTTATCGAAATATGATAATTTAAATATTTAAATTTTGTAGTCTAAATGATTAAATACTCCAAAAGTAATAATATTCAAATATTTCATTAATAAATATTGTACGTTTAAAATTTTAAAATTTATAATATTAATATGCAATAAAAGATCTTCAAACATAAAAAAGTAACTTCATTATTTCAAGTTCCACTTCTCGATCTTTTTATATTTTTTTGCACAGGTCAAACCCTGAAACAACATATGAAATAAAAATTAAATAAAATAGACTGCTTTTTATAAAATTTAGTTTGCAAATTTCAACTAACTTACTTTTCAATGTATGTATCATTAACAACATTATAATTATTAATATCTATGATAGCATTATTTGATCTAGTGTCATAATTCATGGGCATTTTTTTTCGAGGTCAGATTTTATATCCAACTTGTACTGACCTAAACACGAAAACTCTCAACTCTAAATTTTTCAAGTCGACTCGGATCAAGTTGGTGGGTTAGGTTCATTTTTGACACCCCTAGCTAACATTTTAATTTTTTGTATTCAATTTTTGAGTTGGTTTAGAAGTGGTCCATTATTTAGTAATTTTTCTTTCAAATTTGAATGATATATATACATAAATAATAATATTCAAACAATGAAATTTCTTAAATTTAGAGTTTTGTTAATTAATGGATAAATTTATTATTTTAAACTATACATTTTCAATTCAGGGAATACAAATTTAATTACATGGAAAATCATTGTGTTTCACTAATATTTGTATCATATTCTTTTAATTTATATATAAATTTGGTTTTAGATTTTTAGCTTTTTTCTGGTTCGGTTTTTTGAGTTCGGTTAACCGAACTGAACCGAAAACCGAGTTTTTTCATTTTAAATTTTTTAAAATCATTTTTTTAGTTTTAAAATAATTCGTTTGTATTTTTTACTAATAAATAAATAAATTAAAAGAAATATAAATTCGGTTAAATAGAAAATCGAAAGTAATATGGTTTATAACCGAACCGTGAAATCCGTTTCTGATTTTCAGTTGAATTCGGTTATGTCCAAATGAACACCCCTAACATAAAAATAAGCAAGTGACAAGTGATATTTTTAATAATTAAATAAATAATATTCATTATTTTTTACTATCTTATTAAATCTAAGCAACATATATAAACTGTTTTTGGTGTCATAGTGATTTTCCACCAAATTTTTCCTGTTATACCCCTAAAATATCGCTCCACGCCTAATATCTTTCAAGAAATCATCCCACTCACAATTCCCAATCGTGAAACAGAAATGAAACAAATAAATCTTAAATGTATTTTTTCTATTTATTTTTTTAACTCATATATCAAGATTATAGGACAGTCACTCACTATTTCTTATAATTACATTTTGATCTTTATTTAAATATAAATCAAATGAATTATAAAAAATATTTTACACGTTGGTCGATACACTAATATGGATTAATTAAATAACATCCATAATATAATCTGAATACAAAGTCACTTGCGTATCTATAGGTTCAATAATATCTGTAATATTTTATATTTTATTATTGAATAAACTATTAAAAATATTGAATTATATTATGTTACTGCTTTATTGAGTTTTAAATACATTTATGCATCATCCTTTCAGTCTTCTTTTTTTTTTTTTAATATATATTATTAAATCCGTTGCGTTTTATCCATATCCGATGCTTAATCAGACTGAGGCACCCGAATCCTGAGGTTGGTCGGTAGGAGGACAAGTGTGTGAAACTAGTGAGCCAAGGATGTTACGCGTACAATTGAATAGGACGCCTTGCGTCTATATACGTATATTGGGCAGCTCGCAAATTGCATCGATACGTACAAATACAAATGATTTTGTGTGTCTTAGACTCATATTCTACATTAGATTTTAATTAATTTAATATCAGGAGCTTCTGTTTTTTCATGTTTTCACTTTTGTTTTCAAATAATATTCACTTTTTATTATTCTCTTATCCGATTTTTTAATATATAAATTTAATCATTTTTTAAAAAAGCAAAAACTGTTGCAAACACTTGCAATAATTTTTATTTTATTTTTTTCATCAATTAATTGCAATTTTTAATTAATTTGAAGTTTTTTTTGTTTTTTGCGGATAAATTTTTGTTCCAACTTCAATACAAAGTATGTATACTAATATAATTTATTTATGTTAAATATTAAATTTATAAATGAAATTATTATTTATGTTAGAATATTTTTTATGTGTTATGTTTTTTTCAATTTTAATCATTAGTGTTTTTTAGTTATTATTATTTTTTGTAAAGTTATTGCAAAATTATTTATTATTATTATTATTAGAAAATGATAAGAAAATTAATGTTATATATTAATTTTTTACGTTATTATTATTTTTTTATTAGAAAATGATAAGAAAATTGATGTTATATATTAATTTTTTCCTGTTATTATTATTGTTTTATAATAATTTTATAATTACATATTATGATAATAATAATTTTAGATTTAATATGCTTTTGTATGTATATTTTTGTTCCAGATTCAATTTAAAAGACTATTTAAAAAGAAAAATACAAGTTCCCTTGGTTTTTTTAAAAATAATAAAAAGTCATGTATTAAATATTTTAGAAAAATACATTCTCCGACCCAGTCAAGTTTTTAAATTTTTAAAAATTGATTTAATTATATTTCATGTTTGTATATTATAATTGTTTTGAAAATCGATGTTGTAATTGTTTTTTAGACAATATTGTGGTAGAAAATAATATATTATTCTTGTTATTAATTATAAGATGTCATTACATGCTGGACCTATTGATGTTATTGTTCTTTATCAACAACAAACACATATATCTAGTTTTATTATGCCTAACAACTTGGATAACACCCTAAGAGTGCGTCGATCAGATATTTTAATTTGAGAATTGTGGAAAAGTGGTATACTACACCATCATTTTCGGTTATGTCTACATGAAATAGGATTTTACGGTATTATCTGTTATGGTGATTGTGTTTACGATAAACATTTGATAAATTCTCTTGTGAAAGATGGCGCTGAGAAAATCATACTTTCCACCTTCGAGTTGGCGAGGCGACAATCACGCTACAAGATGTTACTTTAATTTGGGTTGGGGATTTAATGTTGACGGTGACCCTACCATCAGGACTGATGTATCCCGCAAGTTTATAAGATACAATATTTATTCAAAATCTGATAATATTTATAAGATTCAATGTATCCCGCAAGTTTGTAAGATTCAATATCCTATCACTATATATATATACACACTAGACAATTAGTAAGATTCAATATTTATCTATACACTAGACAATAATGGATGCTCCCTCTGCCGCTCACCTCCACCTCCACCTCCACCTCCGCCGCTGTTCTCATCATCCTCCAGCCCCTTGGTTTCATCATCGTCATCCTCCTCCATTGATTCCATTCTTAACCTATGTTGGAAACTAAATTCCGGCGTTTGACAAAATATGAATCAACTGAAAATACGAACCAACTGATCGAGCAAACTGAACTCAGTAACTGGACTTAAATCAACTGACTGATAAGTTGGAACTGATCAACTGACTGATCAGTTGGAAACTGATCAGTTGATATATTCAGCCGTATGCTAAGCACCCTTCAACTGAACATATCTCTGGAAAGAACAATCAACCGTCAAGAGACATAGAAGATTGCAACGCCGCACTTCAATCAATACAGCTTAGAAAAACGCATTTCGGCGAAAGCAATTAAGACGCTGCATCACAATAAATGAAGCAAACAATGTCCAAGGAATAATCAACGGATACAAAGATTCAAATTCATCTCAAGTTACCGTTGGAGAAAAGAAGCTTATAAATATGACAGAAGAACATCTGAAGAAAATAGAGTCAACACTATTCAAAAGCTTACTGTCACTCTGTCAAAATCTCAGCTCAATCTTACTTGATATATTCGTAGCAGTTAAGGCTACAATTTGAGCTCATTAGCAAGTTGTAATAATCGTTGAATTCGATAGTGCTAAGGTCAGTTACGCACTGAGAACATTCTGTAATACTAAGAGTTTCAGTTTTTGGCAGTGTTAAGCCCAAACTGAAGTGGGTCAGTACAATTCTTGTATTTGATCAAAGTCTTTTAGTGGATATCCTATCCTTGAGATAGAAGGGGTGACGTACGAGTAATTAAATTCTCCGAACATCCAGAAACAACCCTTGCCTATTTTATTTCAGTTTCGTATTATATCTTTCAGTCAGTTATTTTCCGCAACTACTTTAGTTTAACTGATTGTCATTGACCAACAAGATTCCGAGAATCAGTTTGTCACCAAACTGAACTCAAAATTCGAAAAGATCAGTTTTAATTGTGAGTGTTTATTCAACCCCCCTTCTAAACACTCTTGATACGTTAATCGATCCTATCAAGTGGTATCAGAGCAGTTGAATCTTGTTTTTGAATACTTTTGATCTAAAAACTTGCCAGCATGACTTCATTCAACAAAATTTCCATGTTCTCCAGAGAAGAATTTGATGATTGGAAAATCAGAATGAAGGCTCATTTGGCTGCACAAGATGATGACATGTGGTATGTCATAACTGATGGACCCATGAAGATTCTAAAAGCAAATACAGCAGTTGCCATAACAGAAGGGGCACCACAAAGAATAGAAAAGCCCAGAGATGAATGGACAACTGAAGACAAAAGAAAAGAAAATCTTGACAATGTGTCTAAAGACATTCTGTACAAAACGCTGGACAAAGTAACTTTCACCAAAATAAAGATGTGTAAAACAGCCAAAGAAATTCGGGAGAAGCTGATCCAGCTGTATGAAGGAAATGATCAAACCAAGGAAAATAAACTTTCTGTTGCTATGCAAAAGTTTGATAACATCAAAATGAAAGCAGGAGAATCAATGCACAAGTATGATGAAAGAGTGAGCAGTATCATCAATGAGTTAAATGCACTTGGAAAAGTGTATACCAATAAAGAAATTGCACTAAAAGTAATGAGAGGTCTTCCCAAGGAATGAGATGTCAAGACCATGGCAATGGGGGAGTCCAAAGATCTGAATCTGATTGAACTTCATGATTTGTTTGCTGATTTAAAGGCTTATGAGTTTGAGCTGCAGACCAGAGAAGGAGAACCATCTACCCCTGCAGCCACAACTGCTCTAGCTGCTGTCAGAACTGAACAAATCAGTTCAGTCGAAAAATCTGCTGATCAGTTAAGTAATGATGCTATGTCATTATTCATCAAAAAATTCGGAAGATTGATGAGAAAGAATCAAGGGAACTTCCAGAAGCCATACCAAAGGAACAATTCCAAAGATGAACCAAATGCCTGCTATAATTGTGGCAAATCAGGTCACTTCATTGCTGATTGTCCTAAACCCAAGAAGGACAGTCAAGGCTCAACTGACAGAAGAAAGAAATCATATGAACGCAAAAGAAGATCCAAGGAAGATAAGAAGGTCTTCAGAAAGAAACATGAGGTACTCTTAGCTGAAGAAAACAAATCTAAATGGGCAGAAACTGACAGTGAAGAGTCGGAACCAGAAAGCTCATGCAGTTCTAGTGATGATGAGGAAGTAAAGTGCTTGATGGCTAATGATGCAGCAAAAGAATCATCTAGCCAACAGGTATTTGATTTCAGCTCAACTGATTTCACACGAGAAGAACTCATTCTAACACTACATGACATGGTAAATGAGTATCAAAAGTTTGCATCATCATTTGAAGAAATCAAAGCAAAGCAAACTGATCCCACAGACAATAAAACCAAAACTGATGAATCAGTTGATGGGTTTAGTCTAAAAAGGAAAATTGCTGAGCTAAAAACAGAAAGAAACAAAAATAAGAATTAATCCAGAAGTTAATTCTTGAAAATTCAAAACAAACTGAACTTATTCAGGCTTGGAACAAATCATCTGTTGCATTGACTGATATACAGAACTCTCAAAAATCAGTAACTTATAAAGCTGGTTTGGGGTTCTGCAACCAAGATGAAATGTCAACCAATGATACTCAACCAAAACTGAATATGGGCAAAGGGAAATACATTCACTTTGTCAAATCAGTTATGGTACAAGAACAATCAGAGCCAAGTAAACTGGTTGAAAAGCCAACTGAAAGTATGAACAAGGGCAAAAGATATGGTATTGGTTATAGTCAAAATTTCTCAACTGATTCACAAAGTCAGTCATCAAAGAGATTTTACAAAAACTATTCGAATGGCTATTCCAAGTACTATAACTGCAAGCCAGTTCAGAAGAGATATAGACTGAACAATCAGTTGAATAAAACTAAAACACATATTGTATCATTCGTACACCACAGAAGCACACAAAAGCCGAGAAAAACCATTTTGAATACATCTACTGGAAATCCTGTTAGACTAATCCATGTATGGGTTCCTAAAAGACTAATCAGTTCAGGACCCAAATAGATATGGGTACCAAATTATATTATGTGTGTGACTGCAGGTAACAGGTACAAACAAGAACTCAATATGGTATTTGGACAGTGGATGTTCGCGACATATGACAGGAGATGCAAGTGTGCTATCTCAACTGATCAAATACAGTGGTCCAAATATCAGTTTTGGGGACAATTCCAAAGGTAGAACTGTGGGTAAGGGTAAGCTTATCCATGGTAACTTTACTTTTAAAGATGTTCTATTAGTAGAAAACCTGAAGTATAACTTGATCAGCATCAGTCAGTTATGCGACAGTGGATTCTCAGTACATTTTGACAAAAACTCATGTTCAGTCAAAACTTCAACTGATGAAATCATACAAACTGGCAAACGTTATGGAAACACATATAAAATCAGTTGGAATGATCAAACTTATGCACCAGTTTGTTTTATTGCTTCAAAATCATCTAAAAACTGGTTGTGGCACAAGAGACTAAGTCATCTAAACTTTAAATCCATTGCCTATCTGAGTAAACATGAACTTGTAACTGATTTGCCCAAAATAGACTTTTCAAAAGAAAAACTTTGCTCAGCATGTCAGTATTGTAAACAAGTACGATCTTCTTTTAAAAACAAGGGTTGTAAATCTTCATCCCGATGCTTAGAACTGTTGCACATGGATCTCTTTGGTCCTATACCAGTCATGAGCTTAGAGGGAATGAAATACACATTGGTAGTCGTGGATGATTTTTCAAGATTTACTTGGGTTATTTTTCTCAAATATAAAGACCATACTGCTTCACAACTAATAAAGCTCTTCAAAAGACTTTTAAATGAAAAATCAGTTGGAATTGATCGAATCAGATCAGATCGAGGAACTGAATTCATCAATCAAACTCTTTCAAATTTTCTAGAGAATGCTGGAATTAAGTATGAGCTCTCAGCAGCCAGAACTCCTCAGCAAAATGGTGTAGCTGAGAGAAGAAATCGGACCCTTAAAGAAGCTGCTAGAACAATGCTTGCTGATTCTGGTATTTCTCAAAGGTTTTGGGCAGAGGCAGTAAACACTGCGTGTTATACTCAGAACAGATCAATGATTAATAAGAATCATATGAAAACACCATATGAGATCTGGCATGGAAGAAAAAGTATAATTACTTATTTCAAAATATTCGGCTGCAGATGTTTTATTCTTGATAATGGTAAAAATTATTTAAAAGCGTTTGATGCTAAATCTGCAGAGAGAATATTTCTTGGATACTCATCAGTTAGTATAGCTTATAGAGTCTTCAACAAGAAAATCCTAAATGTTGAAGAATCAGCTCATGTTGATTTCGATGAAACTGAACTAACTAATAAGCCAACTGATCAAGTTGAGCTAGTTGATCGATTTACAGATATCAGTTTGGAGGATGATGATAAAAAAGACAATCATATTAATCAAAACAATCTCCAAACACCCGAACCAGAAGTGTCAGATCAATCAGCTGAACCAGAAGCCATTCCTAATGATCAGTTGATAGAGCATAATGATAACATTCAAATAACAGTTGACGAAGCACCAACTGAGACTGAAAACTGTGTTCAGTTACCAACTGAAGAAATTGCTGATACAACAAATACTGAGTACAGATGGAGAAAATCACATCCACCTGAGCTGGTAATAGGAAATCCATCTGATCCAGTAAGAACTCGCAATCAAATGCTAAATTTATTTATCTATTCAGCTTTTGTCTCACAACTAGAACCAAAGAAAACTGATGAAGCTCTTGCTGATCCTAACTGGGTAAATGCAATGCAAGAAGAGCTAAATCAGTTCACTCATAACAATGTCTGGAACTTAGTTCCAAGACCAGTTTCAAAAACTGTTATAGGTACAAAATGGGTGTACAGGAATAAACTGAACGAGGATGATTCAGTTGTGCGCAATAAAGCGAGACTAGTAGCACAAGGATATAGGCAAGAGGAAGGAATTGACTATGATGAGACATATGCTACAGTTGCAAGACTGGAAGCAATCAGAATGTTTCTTGCTTATGCATCATACAAGAACTTCAAAGTCTATCAAATGGATGTCAAAAGTGCATTCCTAAATGGTCAGCTACAAGAGGAAGTATATGTTGAACAACCCCCAGGTTTTATAAATCACAACTTTCCTGATCATGTATATCATTTGAACAAAGCCTTATATGGTCTTAAACAAGCTCCCAGAGCTTGGTACGAAACTCTTTCAAAATTCCTAACTGATCACGATTTCTCTGTTGGATCAGCTGATAAGACCTTGTTCAAATTTACTAAGAATGATCACATTTTATTAGTTCAAATTTATGTTGATGATATCATATTTGGGTCAACTAACCCCAAATTATGCGAGAAATTTGCTAAGCTAATGCAGGATAAGTTTGAAATGAGCATGATGGGTGAACTGACATTCTTTCTTGGACTACAAGTGAAGCAACTGGAAACTGGATATATTCATAAGTCAGACTAAATATACAAAGGAGCTGCTGAAGAAGTTTGGCATAGAATCATGTTCAGCTGCGAATACTCCCATGAGCTCATCAGTAAAATTGGACACTGATCAAGGGGGAATATCAGTTGAGGCGACATTATATCGAGGTTTAATAGGGTCATTGTTATACCTAACTGCCAGTCGCCCTGATATTGTATTTGTTGTGTGTATGTGTGCTAGATTTCAAGCAAATCCTAAGTAATCACATTTCTCAGTTGCTAAAAGAATTTTGAAATACCTTAAGGGTACACAAAATGTTGGGTTATGGTACTCTAAAGACTCTACTTTCAATTTAGTTGGATATTCAGATGCAGATTATGCAGGATGTAAGCTTGATCGTAAAAGTACAAGTGGATCTTGTCAGTTTCTAGGAGACAGGCTGATCTCTTGGTTCAGCAAGAAGCAGACATCTATAGCTACCTCAACAACTGAAGCAGAATACCTTGCTGCTGGTAGTTGCTGTGCACAACTGATCTGGATCCAGCAACAATTGAGAGATTATGGAGTAATTACAAATAATTCGCCCATATTTTGTGACAATACGAGTTACAATTGCCATCACCTATAATCCAGTTCTTCACTCAAGGACAAAGCATATAGATGTCAGACACCACTTCATAAGAGATCATGCTTTGAAGAAGAACATCAGACTGGAGTATATATCAACTGAGCAACAAGCAGCTGACATCTTCACCAAACCATTACCCGAGACTAAGTTTCCTTACTCTCAGTAATGGCGAATCAAATCCCAGCTCACATGTTGAACGCTATGGCCATTGATTTTGACTCAGTTCTATCAGTTCACGAAGCTGAAATTAAGAACGTCTTTCTGAAGATTGAATCTGCTGGTTTCAGAATGTTTTTGGGACAATACTCGCAGGAGGTTTACCCAAAAGAACTCCAAGACCTCTACTCAAATGGATATATCAATTCTGATGGAAACATCATTGCCACTATTAACGGTCAGTCGGTGACCATTTCTGAAGATTCTTTCAGAGAAATCTTTTCATTACCCTCTGATGGATTAGTACACCTTGCTGATGTTAAAGCATCAGATATTGAAGAAATGAAAACTGCTCTATCTGCTGATGGACGGAAAATCAAAGTTTCGGATCCTAAGAAGGAACTGAAGCATGAGGTTCAGTTGCTGGCTGATATCGTAGCCAAAGGGCTATTGGCCAAGGCAGGATCGTATGCTGCCCAAGAAAATTCAACTGGAAGCAACTTATTTTTAGTATCTTGAAGAACATGTTTTCCTCCACCAAGCAATCCAAAAGATTTGCAGTGCCGCTAAGCTATTTGATGAAAGTCAAAGGATTGGTGGCTGATGATTCAGAGCGATTATCTAAATTCAAAATTTTCAATGGGAAGAATATTCTGCCACCCAAGACTAAACTAGACATTTCTCCTGCTCAGTTTGTAAAGATAAAACATGAGATTGGGACTCAATAGGCGGCTCTCAAATCAGTTAAACAGGAGAAGACATTGGCTCAACTGAAGACAGTTAAAAGAAAACTGATTATTAGTGAATCCGATTCTGAGAAGACTCCCTCTCCAAAAATTGCCAAGAAACCAAGAACACAAAGGACAAAATTACCAACCACAGTAGAATCAATTTCTACTGAAAGACTGATATCTTCAGATGCCCAACAGCCTATCAAAGCAGTTCCTCTGAAGATTATTCCACCAGAAATCTCAGCTGGTGCAACAAAGGAAACAGTTAGAATCAAAGCTCCTCTAATCCACATCAATTGTCCTACCGTTCTAGCACCTCCCAGACCCAAATGTATAAAGATTATAGAACAGGTGGATACTACTCGTACTGGATTGGAAATTCCACACATTCTCAGTACTGAAAAAGGCAAAGGCAAATTGATTGAAGAGCCCAGGCCATCCAATTCAATTCAAACTCATATTGACCTCGTTTGGGAACAGGTTAATAATTTTGCAGCATCAAAACTTAAAATCTATGATGACTGGACCGTCTACAGGACTCAAATTTTTGCTAAGCAGCTGAAAAAGAAATCCCACCTGAACAAATTTATCAAACTGGAAGCAATTGTCCTCAAGATGGTCAAAGCTGCTACAATTGTTCAGGCTTTGGAGAGAAAAACATATTTTTTTGATCAAATTCGAGCTAAGAAGCTATCTCAACTGCTTGAGAAATTAAAGGCAAACTACATTCCCACCAATCCAACTGCCTATAATGATCGAGCTGTGATCACTCAGCTAGATACAGATCTTACTAGCTTGCAAGCTCAGATAAAAATGTGGGAAATGGATCAGGAGTTAGTTCTTCCTGAGGAAGCCTCTGAAGAAGAAGAAAACCCCTCCTCTTAGCAGAAAGAGCCATCCTCAGAACAAACTATTGTTACAATTGAAAAACCAGTTCAGGATGTGCCACAATCATCTGCTGTGGAACACCAGCTGTACTCTGAAGCCGAGTTGAATTTTGCCAACATTGATGAAATAATTCAAGCAGTAGTGATAGAATCTATGAATAATGAAACCATTTCTGAAGAAGTTGATAACTCAATTGATCAAATCACTCAAGAGGTTTCTATCTCAACAGAAGCACCAGTTCAGCCTGCTGTTTCTGAACTAAAGGAGCAAACAGTTGTGCCTACTCAATCACCAAATCAACAGATTGTTGAAAATATGGAGGCAGTTCATGACCCTTTCACTGAAAATATTATTCAGCAGAAAAGCCCAATTGTTGATCAACATCAATCTTCATCTCCTCCACTCCAAGTAGCAGTAACTGAAACAGATGTTCCAGCACAGACTGTCTCTGAAACGATATTATCTGATAGAACCATGGTGGTCTTTGATCAAGTCTCACATGAACCAAGAACATCTAATCAGTCACCTCCTCTTCAATCCACAGAAATGGATCTTGTTCTTGAAGAAATCCAGAATATGCAGCACAATATGCAGCAGATGATTACTGAAATCAAGAAAATTCAATCCACACAATTCTCTCATACTGTCAAATTGGATTCTTCAATTGAATATGACTCCGCAAAACTGAAAGCCATTCAAGCAAACATGGAGTCTCTTACCCGAACAGTACTTGAGATGAAAAATAACAGAGGTCTAGCTCAAAGTCTCTATACAACTCAGGATACAATCAGTCAACGAGTTGAAGCGATTGGAAACTTCTGTTTCTAATAAAATGGAATTGCTGCAGACTTGTTTACAAACTGCTGTCTCAAGTATCTCCGCAGATGTCAAAATTCTTTCCACTGACGTTCGAAAATTATCTGAGAAGATGGATTTGTTTAACAAAAAGGGGGAAGAAATCAAAGATCAAAGAGCATATTGAAAAACAGCAGAAAACAGCAGAAGCAGTTAATCAGATTATTAGATTCAGCTGTTATTAAATCAAGATCTCTTTCAGTTCAAGAAATTCAATCTCTTATTTTATCTATAATGAGCTCAGATGTTCAGTTATTATTCACTTAGTTTTGTCAAACACCATAAATGGGGAAATTGTTGGAAACTAAATTCCGGCGTTTGACAAAATATGAATCAACTGAAAATACGAACCAACTGATCGAGCAAATTGAACTCATCAACTGGACTTAAATCAACTGACTGATCAGTTGGAAACTGATCAGTTGATATATTCAGCCGTATGCTAAGCACCCTTCAACTGAACATATCTCGGGAAAGAACAATCAACCGTCAAGAGACATAGAAGATTGCAACGCCGCACTTCAATCAATACAGCTTAGAAAAACGCATTTCGGCGAAAGCAATTAAGACTCCGCATCACAATAAATGAAGCAAACAATGTCCAAGGAGTAATCAACGGATACAAAGATTCAAATTCATCTCAAGTTACCGTTGGAGAAAAGAAGCTTATAAATATGACAGAAGAACAGCTGAAGAAAATAGAGTCAACACTATTCAAAAGCTTACTGTCACTCTGTCAAAATCTCAGCTCAATCTTACTTGATATATTCGTAGCAGTTAAGGCTACAATTTGAGCCCATTAGCAAGTTGTAATAATCGTTGAAAAAAATTCGATAGTGCTAAGGTCAGTTACGCACTGAGAACATTCTGTAATACTAAGAGTTTCAGTTTTTGGCAGTGTTAAGCCCAAACTGAAGTGGGTCAGTACAATTCTTGTATTTGATCGAAGTCTTTTAGTGGATATCCTATCCTTGAGATAGAAGGGGTGACGTAGGAGTAATTAAATTCTCCGAACATCCAGAAACAACCCTTGCCTATTTTATTTAGTTTCGTATTCTATCTTTCAGTCAGTTATTTTCCGCAACTACTTTAGTTTAACTGATTGTCATTGACCAACAAGATTCCGAGAATCAGTTTGTCACCAAACTGAACTCAAAATTCGAAAAGATCAGTTTTAATTGTGAGTGTTTATTCAACCCCCCTTCTAAACACTCTTGATACGTTAATCGATCCTATCAACCTACCTTTATTGTTAGACTTAATTTTATTGTGGTGATGACAGTCAAAACCAGTAGGTCGCGATAGCTATAATCAGAATACAATATAAAAGCAGAAGCTCTCGTATCGCATTAACAAAAGCAGAAGCTCTCCGAGTACTTAAACGACTAAGAAAATCAGAAGCAGCACTTAGCTTTAAAGGCAGAACTTAGTTTAAGCAGAATGAACTTAACGTCTTTACTTTATGGTTACAATCTTAAATGTTACCATTACTTTACCTAGTACTAGCATTAATTGCACCATTAATGCTGTACAAAGATATTTAACGCTTCTTACTAGTTTTGGTATGAAACAAGACTGATTACTCTGAACCTTTCTGCAGGACATTTTTAGGTAATTAAAGCTGATCTTACTTAGGAGTTACAGAAGCTGTTTTTGATTATAGACGTTGGAACTTTTCAAGTTTTCTATATATATAGAGGTCAATCCTTTATAGAAAAAATTATTATCATTATCAACGCAACGATTATTCCAACGTGAGTTTTGAGCTATCATCAACTACTTATCTTCAAGCTTAATGTTGGAACTTTTCAAGTTCGCAATCTTGATTTTGATGATAACAAAACTTGTTAATTGTGTTACTAATGAAGACTCAACTGATCGCACAAAATGAATCAGTCTAACTGGTTACGTCAATTGAGCAGTCCAGCTGATTGTCCAGTTAATAGGTGATTCAGCAGGAGAACCTCAGAAGCCTGGCTAGCCGAAGGAGTGTTCAACTGATGAAAAAACCAACTGATTAGTCCAACTGAACAAGTGTGAAATCAGTTCAACTGACGAGTCAACTGATTTCACTAGCCCAACTGAAAGATCAGTTCAACTGACCAGTTCGAAGCATCAGTCAGAATCTTTCAGTTATGGATGAAGACAAACTATTCCAAATGGAATCCAGCTGTACGTAAAGGTACAAAGCCATTATCCATTCAAAGGACAATAATGGACGTTGCATCAGAGCATTAAAGACAAAACGTCTCAGAGGGTAGTCGAAAAGTCGAAACACAAAGTCCAAGAAACAAATTCAAGATGCAACAGATACAACACATGAGTCTCACTGTACGATCAGTTTTCCCGCCTATATAAAGAGAAGATCAGTGAAGACTCAATAACAAGAACAAAAAAAAAGAAGAATAGTGAGGCAAAAAAGAAGCTTTTAAGTATATACGAAAGAAAAGAAAGGGCACGCTCATTGCACATCAGCTTTCAGAAGCAATAAGCCCAGAGGGAACTCTTCACAGATATATCAGCTTAAATTATAAGCATATTTCCTCAATGTTTGAGAACATCCTTGTTCAGTTCTCACACACACAAACACTCTCAATCACTCAAATACAGTCTTGCACAAAGACGTTAAACTTGTGTATGTAGTCTTTCTCACATAGACATTAACGAAGTGTTGACTGGAAGGTGCTGCCTTCAGTCTAGTCTAGGAGTTCAGTTTAGGCAGTGGATAAGTCCTAGCTGAGTGGGTTTGTACAAAGAGTTGTATAAATCAAAGTCTTCTAGTGGATCCTACCCGAGGCGGTAGAAGGGATGACGTAGGAGCAGTTGAAGTCTCCGAACATCCATAAACATATCTTGTGTATTTAACTGTTTAACTATTGCTTTCAAACTGTTTGGATCAGTTAGAGTATCCGTCAGTTCAGTTGTCACCATAACTGAACTGATGAATGCAAAAACTAATCTGTCTCTTTTTGGTTATTCAGTTTACATAAGATAAAATGCTTTCTAATATAACAGTCTTCTTCACGAAGGATTACTTCGAGTTTCTTCCGCTTTGTTTTTAACCAAACTCGATTTAATTCATCGGTGTTAATATTCTTAGAACACGAGCTATTGCAGTTCATTGGAGAATATTTTGTTTGAAGCATCCCAAAGATGTTCAGCAAACGATCCTTCACTTAACATACAGAAAAGCAGCACACGCTTCATTATCTATATCCGATCTTCTGATATCACTTTTTGCTGACTGTTTCGTAAATCTCTTCAAGCTAAACACTTTACTATATTTTATTGAGAAGAGTTTGTAACCTGGAAAAAAGTCTTTTCAAGAACTTTGTTGTATTCATTTTACCGAGTTGTGTAACTAAGAGTTTCAGTAGGCTAAGGGTAAGTCCTACTGAAGTGGGTGTGTACAAGTGTTGTACTGTAATATCCAAAGTCTTTTAGTGATACCTTCTGGAAACAGAAGAAGGGGAGACGTAGAAGATTTTATCTTCGAACTTCTAGAAACAACCACTGTTCAAATGCCTACTGTTTTATTATTTCTCATCGTACTCCATTGGATCGTTTCCGCTCTTATTATTGTGATCTGTTGGACTTACATTCGAACAAGATCAGCTACAATCTCTAACATGATTCTAGCATCATTCACCCCCTTTAAACTCCTTATTGATCCCCAACAAGTGGTATCAGAGTTGATTTTTCTTGTTCTAAATATTTACAACAGATATGGCACACTTCAGCAAAGTACCCATGTTCTCAAAAGAAGATTTCGATGACTGGAAGATTCGGATGCAAGCTCATCTTGCAGCTCAAGACGATGACATGTGGTTTGTCATCACAGATAGTCCACTGAAGATTTTAAAGCCTAACACTGCTATTTCTGTTACTGAGGGGGCACCTCAGATGGTTGACAAGCAGAAGTAAATGGACTGGGGAGGACAAAAAGAAAGCCAATATAGACAATGCTTGCGAACGAAATTCTCTACAAAACGCTTGATAAGAACACTTTCAGCAAGATCAAGATGTGTTCTACTGTAAAAGAGTTTTGGGAAAAACTCATCCAAATCTGTGGAGGAAATTAACAGACGAAGGAGAATAAGCTGTCTGTAGCTATGCAGAAATTTGAAAATCTCAAAATGAAAGTTGGAGAAACTTTGAATGAGTTTGATTGACGTTTTAGCAGTTTAGTTAATGAGCTAGCAGCTCTGGGGAAAGAATATGGCAACAGAGAAATAACACTCAAAGTTATGAGAGCTTTACCCAGAGAATGAGATGTAAAAACTATGGCTATGAGAGTATCTAAAGATCTGAACAAGTTAGAACTACACGACTTGTTTGCAGACTTAAAAGCCTATGAGTTTGAACTGGAAGTGAGAAGTGGAGAAGAACCCTCATCAAATCTACCTACCAAGGCTGTTACTGCTACTGCTGCAGTTATTCCAAGTGCATCACCTGCTACTGCCATTGAAAGCACATCTGAAAAGACTGCTGAACAGATCAGCAATGATGCAATGTCTTTATTTGTGAAGAAATTTTCCAGATTCATGAAGAAGAATCATCGAGCTTACCAGGGTCCTAACCGAAACTTTAAGAAGGATTCACCACCTGGTGACATGGCGTGTTTCAACTGTGGAAAAGTCGGGCATTTCATTGCTGATTGCCCTAAGCCAAAGAAGGATGATCAAAAGAAAAAGAAATACAGGAGGAATGACAAGAAATCCATAAGAGACCGCAAGGCGATGATTACAGAAGAAAGCAAATCAAAATGGGCTGATTTTAGTTCTGAGTCTTCTGACTCAGAAAGTTATTCCAGTGATAGCGATGCAGAAGAGATCAAATGTCTCATAACAGACACTGAATCAACCTCGACATCTAGAGAGAAACAGGAGAGGAAAGCCAAGATCAGCAGCTCCACATGGTATCTGGACAGGTGGATGTTCTAGACATATGACTGGACAAAAGAGTCTACTCTCAGAAATAATGAGTTGTACTGGACCAAAGATAACTTTTGGGAACAACACAAAAGGTAAAACCGTGGGTAAGGGTAAGATTATCTATGGTAACATTACTATAAATGACGTGCTCTTGGTGAAAATCTTTATTATAATTTAATCAGTATTAGTCAACTGTGTGATAATGGTTATTCAGTAGCTTTTCAGAAGCACACATGCATAGTTAAAGATGCTGATGAGTCTACTGTACTAACGGGAAAAAGAGAAGGTAATACTTACAAAGTATCATGGAACATAGATCATGTAAATGTTCCTACATGTTTAGTTGACTCCCTTAGTGATAAACATTGACTATGGCACAAGAGATTGAATCACCTGAACTTCAAGTCAATTAATTATCTCAAGAAGCAGAACATAGTGATGGTTTGCCTGATATTAATTTCGTTAAGAATCATGTATGTTCTGCATGTCAACTTGGCAAACAAGTAAGATCTAGCTTCAAGAATAAAGGTAGTAAATCAACTTCAAGGTGTTTAGAATTATTGCATATGGATTTATTTGGTCCAATCCCTATCATGAGCTTAGGGGGAATGAAGTAGACACTTGTTGTTGTTGATGACTTTTCTAGATTTATTGGGGTGATATTTCTTGCTGAAAAAGATCAAACCAGTAGCCTCCTGATCAAGCTTCTGAAAAAGATTCAAAATGAAACATCAGTTTCTGTCATCAAAATCAGAAGTGATCGGAGTACTGAATTTACTAACAAGATTCTTGAGTTATATTTGGATAAACAAGGTATTTATCATGAATATTCAGCTGCCAGAACGCCTCAACAAAATGGAGTAGCTGAGAGGAGAAACAGAACTCTTAAAGAAGCCGCTAAAACAATGCCAGCTGATGCAGACATCTCTCAGCGCTTCTGGGCGGAAGCAATCAATACAGCATGTTTCACACAAAACAAAACCATGATCAACAAGAAAAACAATCAGACCCCATATGAGATATGGAAAGGGAGTAAGCCTAATGTTTCTTATTTTCATGTCTTTGGTTGAAAATGTTTTGTGCACAATAATGGTAAAAATCATTTGTCTGCATTTGATTCAAAATCAGATGCTGGATTATTTCTTGGATATTCAGCAGTAAGCAAAGCATTCAGAATTTTCAATAATAGAACTCTTAATGTTGAAGAATCTATTCATGTTGTTTTTGATGAAGATAGAAGTGCTTCTGAAATTTCTAACGTGTCAAATCTAAGTAACAGATTAGACAGGATTTATCTGGAACTAGATAGTTAAGATGATGCAGAACCAAGTGTCAAAGATGCTCAAAATCCAGAACAAGACATTCCTCTGGTAGAACCAGTTGTTCAGACACAGGACATATCAGAATCAGAAGTTGACATTCCAGAACCTGCTACTGCTTTAGCTGAGCATGATCCGAATCCATCAAACCAGGAAAAAATTTCTTTAAACCCTTTTGTCTAGAGAAAATCTCATCCTCCATCTTTGGTTATTGGTAATCCAGCAGCTTCATTAAGAACCAGAAGGCAAATGATTAATGAATATATGCATGCTGCTTTTATCTCTCAGGATGAACCAAAGAAGATTGAAGAAGCTCTTATGGATCCCAATTGGATTGAAGTTATGCAAGAAGAACTGAATCAATTTAAAAGAAATGAAGTTTGGTTTCTTGTACCTAGACCATCTCATCAA
Organism: Primulina tabacum; assembly: GCF_025594145.1. NCBI lineage: Eukaryota > Viridiplantae > Streptophyta > Magnoliopsida > Lamiales > Gesneriaceae > Primulina > Primulina tabacum. The sequence continues at coordinate 10,325,817 of NC_134560.1, read as the reverse complement.
GTTGTTATTGGAACCCGGTGGGTATTTAGAAACAAGCTAAATGAAGAAGGTACAGTTGTAAAAAAATAAAGCAAGACTGGTGGCTCAAGGTTTCAGACAAGAAGAAGGAATAGACTATGATGAGACCTATGCACCAGTAGCAAGGCTTGAAGCTATCAGAATATTCTTAGTCTTTGCTGCTTTCCAAAACTTCAAAGTTTATCAGATGGATGTGAAAAGCGCCTTCAAAAATGGTCTATTGTAGGAAGAGGTCTACGTTGAAAAAACTCCAGGTTTTATTTATCATTTCTTACCGCATCATGTATTTAAATTACACAAAGTCCTGTATGGTTTAAAACAGCCATCTCGAGCTTGGTATGACACGCTCTCACAATATCTTGTCAATCATGATTTTACAATCAGCACAGTAGACAAGACCTTGTTCACTTTAGTTAAGAATAAGCACATTCTGTTAGTATAGATTTATGTTGATGACATTATCTTTGGGTCAATTAACCCCAAATTGTGTGCAAAGTTTTCTAAATTAATGCAGGAACAATTTGAAATGAGCATGATGGGAGGATTGACATTCTTCCTAGGACTGCAGATCAAACAACTTGATACTGGAATCTTCATAAATCAGGCTAAGTACACTAAGGAACTACTGAAAAAGTTTGGCATGGAAACATGCTCTGCTGCTTCCACTCCAATGAGTTCATCTACCAAACTTGATAAGGATGATAATGGAATTTCAGTAGAGGTAACTCAGTATCGTGATCTAATTGGTTCTTTGTTATACCTTACAGCCAGTAGACCTGATATTATGTTTGCTGTTTGTATTTGTGAAAGATTTCAATCTAACCCTAAGCAATCACATTATATTGCTGCTAAATGTATTCTGAAATACTTAAAGGGTACTCAAAATGTCGGCCTATGGTATCGCAATGATTCTTTTTTCAATCTTATTGGATATTCAGATGCTGACTATGCAGGTTGCAAATTGGATAGAAAAGCACAAGTATTTTTTTTTTGCAATTTCTTGGTGATACGTTGATCTCCTGGTTCAGTAAAAAGCAGACTTCCATAGCTACTGCAGAAGAAGAATACCTTGCTGCTGGAAGCTGCTGCTCTCAAATACTGTGGATGCAACAATAACTCAAGGACTATGGAGTTCAAGCTTCTGAATCACCTATATTCTGTGACAATACCAGTGCTATAGCAATTGCAAATAATCCAGTACTTCATTCCAGAACGAAGCACATTGACATCAGACATCATTTTATTAGAGATCATGTGCAGAAGAAGGACATTCGTCTAGAATATGTTTCTACTGATCAACAAGCAGCAGATATATTTACTAAGCCTTTGCCAGAGAATAAGTTTTCTTATTTTCGTAATGTTCTCGGTTTAATTGATTTATCTTAATTATTGTTTACTATCTTCTGTTTTTCTTTTATTCATGAAGTAAAAGCAGTAGAATAACAAAAGATATGACAAAATGGAATATTTCATTCATAAACCAGATGCATTACATTGCCTAAGCTATTACAATTGTTGATATCAGCAGTACTGAAACTCTCAGCAAGAATCTAACTAGGAGCTTCTGGAATCACCCCTTCTCTTTGTCTGGTCATGGTTTGCAAAATAGATGATTCCGCAGCTTAGTCCTTATAAAACTATGGAATAATCTCCTCTCTTTGCATTATCGTGGTTGTTAAAAAGGATTATTCCATAGTTATTCTAACATAATTTAAAATAATCTAACTGATTATTCAGATTACAGGTCAAGGAATTTCTTCCAAGTCTTCATCTCTCGGAAAAGGATGTCTTCAAACATCATTTTACGAGAAGCTGGAAGTCGTCTTTGAAACTCATATGCTGAATTCGCCTTTGGAGAAGACTCCGAGAGAATGCTTGCACCATCCATTTGATTTGATTTGATAAATGTGTAAATGACTTAGTTTGTGTGTGCGTGCAGGTATTTATATTAAGCCTCGGGGAAGATAAAGAGCCACTTGATTGTTCATCTCATGCACGAATATCAAGAGTCATTTGTCTTTCCTTCGGATCTCGAATCTTTGCTTTTAATATTTATTTATTATTTGCATTTACTCAGGGGGAATAATTTTTATTGTGACTGATATTTCCATGCCATGTCATAAGCAGAAGAAGATTTGTCTTTTCGATAAAAAAATGTGTCTGCTGATCTTTATAAAAGTGCTGGATATATTTCAGAACTTTATGACTTCCATTAGATATTATCATAAGACGACAAATCCTCTTCTCATTTTCTTTAATAACCGCTTGGACAGCCCGCCTCTTTCATTATATTTTAAAATTTTGGCGTACATGACACTCAACTTTTAACTTTTCAAAAACTCAACTGAAAACATACTGACACGTGTCCTTATGTTTTCACTGACGGCTGTATATTTTGAATATTAACCGCCTCTTCCTTCTCATTTCATCTTTTACGATTTCAGACTATTGCATACTAGCTACTGCTTTCTCTCGCATTCATCTCTACTACAGAATCTACTTCGAATTCATTTTATTTGCAGAAATGGCTGGAGCTTATACACTAAATGTTTACCAAATCAACTTTGCATCAGTTCTGACAATCAAGGATGACAATCTTGTCAAGATGTTCAAGGCCATTGAAAAATATGGTCTTATAAGATTTTTGGAAGTACCTGCTATCATATAAAATACTACCATCCTAGACTTCTATGCGAAAGCAATCGTCGAGGATGGGAAAATCATTTACTCCCAGGGAAGTGCATCCATCTCCATCGATGCTGCACTTTTGGGATCGACTTTCTTTCTCCCACTCTCAGGTACCTCTGACTTTTCTGATATTTCTAATGGAGAAGATGTCTACCGCCCTTACCTCCTTCTCAACTTCTGGAGAGGAACTCTCTCCCTCTTGCTTCAAGAAGCTTATTAAGATGGAATATCAAGTGTTTACCGATATCGTGGCAAATGCACTTTTGGTCAAAGCTGGTACTTTTGATAAGCTGACCAAAGAAAAAGTTCAAGTGATGGTAGCTATCACTTCTGATATTAAAGTGGATTGGAGTCGATTTTTGTTCAAAATCATGAAGGACATGATTGTAAGAAAGGGTACTGATTTTGCTGTTCAGATCAGCTTGATGTTGAAGGATGCTGGTTTTCCTCCTACTTTTGAACATGATGGTTCATCTGTTACTATGGCCGATGCTGATAATGTACTTGCACTAAGGCCTAAGCCAATTGTGGCTGAATTTGTTGCCCTGAAAAAGGAGATCGGCGACACTCAGACTGAGGCTCAAGGACCTCAAAAGAAAATCAAGAGGAAAATAGTGGTTGTTTCTACTGATTCAGATAAAACACTATATGAGGAATCTGCTGCTCCAACCAAAGCCTCACTCCCAGCCACCCCAAGCAAGAAGAAAGCCCGCACAAACCTCCGCCTCAAGAAAACAGCAGCTGTTGTTGATTTAAACATTGTCCCTCTGAGACAAGTGTTTCCAGAAGCTACATCAACCAAACTAGAATCTCTCCCCGTCTCCAAACCAGCATCCATCTCTACTGCAACCACCTCAACTTCTGTTCCGACTTTCAGACCCACGTCTGGAGTCGTTATTAGAGAATCCACTGCAGGGTCTTCTGCCTTTAGACCCATGCTGACTGCCTCTCTTTCAGATAAAGGCAAGGGAAAACTTGTTGCAGAACCGCAAAATCATGGTGCCAAGTCATCTGTTCTCACTGCTATTGATCTTCACATGGAGGAGATTGAAAAATCTGCCACTGAAGACATGACTTTCTTTGATGATTGGCTGAAAGTTAGAATTTTCCACCCAATCACTCATTTGAAAACACCAGGTGTTTATGCGAAAATGGTGAAGAATGAAAAGAAGGTCTTTGACTCTGCCAAGACCGAAAATGTGATAGAGGCAATGAACAGAAGAAGCTACATTCTCGAGCAGCTGAAATGCCAGAAGCTGGAATCTGTTTTAAAGACTCTTAAATCTAATTTTGACTCTATGATTCTCATTGCTACTCAGGATCAGAATGTGATCCAACTTTTGACTGATCAACTGACATTGATGAATGAGCAACTTCTTGCTCAAGAACAGGCATTTGGAAAACCTGTGCAGTACAAAGTAGGATTCATTCCAGACTTTCTTCAGAATAATCCAGCTGAGGAAAGGACCACAGCTCCATCAGAAGCTAAGTTCTCCAGTACTCCTGCATCCCTGACGATGCCTACCCAATCCTCATCTCTGATTTCCGTTTGTGAATTGGCTTCGGTTGATGAACTCCTTCAATATATTTTTCTCGCTTCTTCTAATGCACCAGAAACAGCTCAGGCTGATGATGTGGTCCAACCAGAAGCTCAACCAGCAGACCAACCAATGGCAGAATCATATACTGCTCCATCACAATCATTGCCACATCTGGAGATATTTTCTGCTGAACATCAAGCTGAAATGGAAGCTATTTTGAATATTCCATCTCAATCCATTCCAGCCGCTGAGCAACTGGAAACCACTGAAGATGCTCAACCAGAAGAGAATCAGCTCCAGAACAAAATACTGCTGCTGGAAGAACTTCTGCAGAACAGACTACTGCTCTATCTATTGCTCCACCAGAAGATGCCCCTTCTACTGCTTTGATTATCCCTCCTTCAAGATAACCTGCTCATATTGCTCGACTTGAAGAGATAAGACAGCATATGCTCGAAAGAACACCATACCCAGCAGAAGCAACGTTTAATCTTGAATTCAAGACAGATATTCTGAGAAGAAATTCTTGATAATCTGTCAGAGATTGTTAAGCAGTTGTCTTTTGAACATGCTGGTGAAGTTAGTGCCACCAGATTCTTCCGAGACCGCATCTCAAAAGAAGTCTCTCGCACAGCAGAATCATCGGCCAAACTGCATGTAGAAACCAGCCTTTTCAGACAAAATGTTGTCTCAAGTCATGCCAACATCTTGCTTGGACAGGCTGACATCATTAAAACTGTCTCTGATCATGATCTAGCTATTCAATCAGTCTCTACCAAAATAGAAGCTATGGACTCGAAACTTGAAACTATTGATGCCAATATTGAATCTCAATCTCAATCTATTCATGATCTAAATGAACGAGTTTCGAATCAAGCACCATTTCTGGAGATGCTGAATAATGGCATTCTTACTCTTACTGGCCGAGTGGATGACTTACTCACTCGAGTTCAAGCCAATGATGCCGAAAAGGGGGAAGCAGAAGGCAGGTTAGAAGAAGGCAGATCTGGAGGACATCATGCAGAATCTTCCTACAGGAATAAAGATCCTCAGGATGAGGAAACGATGTTCAGAGACATCGGAACTGATGATTAAACTCTTTTGAACTATGTTTTACTACTTATTTTCTTATCGATTATTTTGCTATCAATTGATATCTACTTATTGTTGCAATTGTTGTTTACTAACTTCGAGGTTTTGACATAACCACAAAGGAGAAAATTGTTAGACTTAATTTTATTGTGGTGATGAGAGTCAAAACCAGTAGGTCGCGATAGCTATAATCAGAAGACAGTATAAAAGCAGAAGCTCTCGTATCGCTTTAACAAATACAGTACTCTTCGAGTACTTAAACGGCTTAGAAAATCAGAAGCAGCACTTAGCTTTAAAAGCAGAAATTAGGTTAAGCAGAAGTAACTTAACGTCTTTACTTGATTGTTACAATCTTAAATGTTACCGTTACTTTACCTAGTACTAGCATTAATTGCACCATTAATGCTGTACAAAGACATTTAACGCTTCTTACTAGTTTTGGTATGAAACAAAGCTGATTACTCTGAAGCTTTCTGCAAGACATATTTTAGGTATTAAAGCTGATCTTACTCAGGAGTCACATAAGCTGTTTTTTATTATAAACGTTGGACTCAAAGTTTTCTATATATATAGAGGTCAATCCTTTATAGAAAAACAACATTATTATCATTATCAACGCAACGATTATTCCAACGTGAGTTTTGAGCTATCATCAACTACTTATCTTCAAGCTCAACATACAGAAAAGCAGCACACGCTTCATTATCTATATCCGATTTTCTGAGATCACTTTTTGCTGATTGTTTCGTAAATCTCTTCAAGCTAAACACTTTACTATATTTTATTGAGAAGGGTTTGTAATCTGGAAAAGAGTCTTTTCCAGAACTTTGTTGTATTCGTTTTACCGAGTTGTGTAACTAAGAGTTTCAGTAGGCTAAAGGTAAGTACTACTGAAGTGGGTGTATACAAATGTTGTATTGTAATATCCAAAGTCTTTTAGTGATACCTTCTGGAAACAGAAGAAGGGGAGACATAGAAGATTTTATCTTCGAACTTCTAGAAACAACCACTGTTCAACTGCCTACTATTTTATTATTTCTCATCGTACTCCATTGGATCGTTTTCCGCACTTATTATTGTGATCTGCTGGACTTACATTTGCAACAAGATCAGCTACAATCTCTAACAGGATTCTAGCACCATTTGAAAAATCATCCAACAAAGGAAAGAGTTTATTCACCCCCCTTCTAAACTCCTTATCGATTCCCAATATTTATAATTCTTCCTCCGCCGTTGCTTCCTCCCGCTGTAATTCACCATTTCCCACGCCCTTCCTCTGCCACCCTCGCTTTGACGGCCTCATTCTCATGTTGTGCATGCTCCTCAGATAGTCCTACTTGGCGTGATATTTACATGCAAAGTAAGTCAATACGTGCATACACGGTGGGATAATGTATGTCATAACAATATTGTAACATATTGAACCTTTTAGCGTTCCTTCAAACCTGCAAACAATAAATACATAAACAATTAAATATAAGATTATATTTGTAATATTAATGAAATACAAAATTAAAAATCAAACAAATTGTATTGACAGAGTTTCTCATATAACTTTACCTCAAGTTGATCATGGATTTGTAACTTTAAATTGACCTTTAAATGTTCTGATGAGCTTTCTCACTGGATGCATTGTCTTTCTCGAGTTGAAGGTTGGTCCATCTCATTTTTTATTCTTGTAGTTCGGTCTCTTCCATTTCATCGTCTTTGATGCCTGTTCGAGCTGTGACATAATTCAAATGGCGGCACATCCCAATATTCCATGTCGGCAATCGGGTAAAATCTTCCCTTGTAGGTGTCTATATATACACTCATCTAAAACCAATGTTGTACAAGTTTTGTAGGATCTAATCCATACCATTTGGCAGTGCATATTTCATGTGAACACGGAATTCCAAAAATAGTCCATTTTCCACATGAGAATTTATTTAGACTAAGGGTCACAACATCAACGTGTCCACGCTGACCTTGTTGACCTCCGTAACAATAGATGTCGATTGGTCTCAGATCTGAGTACAATCAATAATGTGTTCACTAAATCTCACAGAACATTTCTCATACAGACAAAATGCATAATCAAGCTAAGGATGACTGCCCTGAGTCATACGTTGACTTCGTGTGACACAATTGATGAAATAATGCATGTAACGATTTAATGTCAACTGAACTAACTCTGATACAGGAAGTCGACGAGCACCCTTCAGAACAGAATTAAGATACTCAGACATGTTGGTTGTCATAACTCCACGTTGCCATCCCACATCGTGAGCAAGAATCCACTTTTGTTTATCAATTTCAGATAGATAAACAAAAGTTCTCTCGTTGAGATTTTTAATTTCATCCATTATGGCATCAAATTTGTGTATTTGATGTTGTGTCCTGCTTTCCGACACAGATCTTTTAGGTGCACATTTTTTAAATATGTATTGAAATTAAAATATACGTGTCTAAGATAAAAATGATGTATGCCACATGGATGTCTAAAATCAGGTATCTCTTTAACAGGATTAATGATGCCATAATGTCTATTGGAGATAAGACACACATATGTGGATCCTCGAACCACGTGTTTGCAAAGAAGTTCCAAAAACCATTTCCAAGAATCATATGTTTCCTCACCGACAATTGCAAATGCTAATGGTAAGATTTGGTTGTTTACATCTAAACCCACAGCTATAAACATCTTGTTCTTATACTTCGTGTACAAATGAGTAACATCAATACTAATTATTTTTTGACAATGTCGGAACCCATCTATATATGGTCGGAAGGCCCAAAACACATATTTTAACACCTTGTATGCAGAATTGTATGTCGGTAAATGGTTCCACTTCACAATAGTTCTCGGATTATACGTCACAAAGGCACCCATGTATCTTGACAAAAGACATACTGAACTTTCCCATGTACCATATACATTTTTCACTGTACGCTTTGAACTATACAATGCCTTACCATATGAGATTTGATAATTATATCGACCTTTAACAAGTTGGATGATATATTTAATCATACGTGAAGGATCACACCGAAAAATATCGGTAAATGTTTTAGCAATCATATTTTTGTCCAGGTTATGATGGTCTAACCCCACCTGGCTAGACATACATGTATGTGGACCACTGTATTTCGTCATCTTGAAATACCTCAATTTTGATTTTAATGATGCACGAAGACCTCGCCTATAGTTGACATTTCAATATCTATTTTTACAAGGAACTTTCCACAAAGTATTTGTACTCTCAACAATCTGGTATTCACGTCGAGCAACCTATAACTGAAAGTCTTTAACTGCTACTATAAAATACTTTTTATCTTTAAAAATCATGTTCGTGAAAGTTATCCTCTATCCGCGTTGTAAAAACTCAAATTCGAAGCAGATGAAATTCCAACATAATCGGGGCATTGCTCATGATATATTGTACTAAAGAATTGAAGTACATGTAACGTCCGAAAAATCAACCTACGTAAACTGCATGCATGCAAAATTATTTTAATTGCTTAATTGTTTAATTAATTTCTTTTAAATGCTAGCATGATATTTATTATATGATTAAATGTATAATTTGCATGATTAAATGATAATATGATATGCTTTCATGAAATTAAGGATTTTTCCCGTATATTCGATAATAGGCAGGGGAAATGAGACTAGGGACGACCAAGACAAGAATATGTACTTTTAATTAAATAATGACAAGGCTTCTTAATATGATTAAAAATGATTTAATTTTTCTGAAAATGTAGGAGTTCGAATTATTTTACGAGTCGAGCTTGATTTTTCTCGGGAAGCCGATTTTGGGCAAACAAGGAGTTTTAAAAGATCAAAAATATTATTTTTGAGAAACTAATTTTATAAACTTTTATTGTTTAATTAATTAAGTGTTATTGAGTCTAATTTAATTAATTTAAGTAGGTCTAATTACCCTTAAGCATGCAAGCCCAAACCAAAGCCCATTTAACTTGTTAATTTATTTATAAATAAGTTACTTAGGTCTTCTATACCTCATAAATCATCACCCATCAGCCGAAATACACCTCAAGCACACACATCAGATTTTTCGAAATTTAGGAAGAAAGAAAAGCTTGTGTTCTTCGTCGTCCGGTTGTCCAACGTCGCACCCTCGCCGAAGATTGTATATTCGAGCGTTATAAACGCAAAAGCACGTTTTCTAAACTCTTTCAAACATCATCCAAATCATATTATGCATGATTTAATTGTTTATGAATGAAAAAAATAGGTGTTCGAATATTTTTACAATAGAACGTTTATTTTCAAAAATACGATGTTTTTACGCTATTATAAAAAACGTTTTTGAATCAAACGGACACGCTGCCAATACATGATAAAATATGAATGATTTATGATCAAAACATGATAAAACTTAAGGAAATAACAAGCTTGAACAGCCGAGAGAATTCAGAAAAAGAACCGTGGGTGTAAGGCTTGTACAAAATTCAAGGGACTTGGCTAGGGTGCATGGGGCTCGACCAGGTCTCGAGGAGGGCTCTTTCTGGACGTGGTTCAGGGTCAGGAAGGGTCCTAGCATTGCTAGGACTCCTTGGTCGCAACTATGGAGGAGTCCCGTGGAGCAAGGACTCCTCACGTAAGCTTGTAGTGTATCGCAGCAGCAGAGAGGGGTTGTGGCTGGCCTGGTCACGAGCCAGGCTTGTCCATCAGGGTCCTAGGGTGATGGTCAGGGGTCGGGCCAGGGGCTGGAGAGGCTGGGCTTGCTGCTGGCTCGAGCAAAACGAGAGAGGCGTGAGGGAGCTTGGAAACGCGCAGCTTCTGTCTTCCGATCCAGGGGGTTTGCTGCGGGGGTTCCAGGGTCTGGGTTGGTCTGGGCGTTGTCCAAGGAAAGTTAGGGTCAGGTGGGCTCGGTGGTGGCTCGATTGGAAGAGTCCTAGGGGACTAGGAGATTATATGCATGATTTGCAACCATGCGCAGCTTTTGGTGCCTACGTTGCTGGGCTTGTGCGTGGCTCAGGTGCTTGGGCTGGAGGTGGCTCGGGTCTGGGACTGGTCTAGGGTCAGTAAGGGTCAAGGATGGTCAAGTGGTTAGGGGCTGGATGAAACGTCTACCGTTTTAAAAGTGCGGAAATATTTTTTTTTATTTTTAAAGCTCGCAATTACAAAATAACATTTAAAATAATCGTATTTATTTGCCAACAAGACTAACGCATTTTAAAAATAACTAACGTCATCCAAAATCAACGTAAACGTAAACGTGTAAAAATCATAATATAATCAATATATAAAAAAATGTGCAACTCCTCTCAAAACACGTGAATCAATATGCGGAAAAATAATGGTTCTCGGGTCGTGTCATCGCACATCCGCCTGCCTACTCAGTCTTCGGCACCTCTTGTCCCCTGATCAAAATGCTCACCTGCATCACACATGCCTAGTGAGTTTAAAGACTCAACACTCCTGTACCAGTAATAACAAGTACATATACGTAGCACACAACAGTGAAAAATAGCATAATCAACATACATTTCATGAGCTTAAAAACATGAACATAAGCGTGTCGTGTAAAATCGTAACGTGTCAAAATATGTCTCATCATGTTATCATATCGTATGCGAAACCGTGAACTGTCAAAACATGGTAATAGCATGTATCATCATATCAGCATATACGTGCTAAAATCTTAATTTGAATTCCGTTCATTAGCTGTGACTTTCGTATCATCATGTCAGTCGATGAATCAATATACGTGTAACCACGGTACCGGGTGGCGGGGGACATCAGCGACACTCTCACCCGTCAACTGAGCCCGGGCCAATCATATCATTAATACGATCGTCGGGCTCCCTCTAGGGCCTTCTCCCGTAAACGGGCTCCCTCTGGGGCCTTTTCCCTCACGATATCTCCAATCATATCATCGTGTTAGTCACAACTAAATCACATCCTTCAAAACATGTCATCATATTCATCACTTAATAAAAGCATGCATATACGTAATTTTTCTTTTAAACCAAGCATGCACCGTATTTATCATACTTACGTAAAAATTGTAAATATGATGCATAAAAATTTAAAATATCATAAATTTGTGCTCAGGGCGCTGCCAGGACCAAAATCTCCCCGGGTGCAAAATGACCATTTTGCCCCTGAAAACCCAAAAATTATCGTTGGACCTCTAAAATTGACTCGAAGATTACCAAACTCCTTAAAATATCCCAAAACATTTATAAGAGTGCTCCTAGACGTAAAATCGAGCTCAAACTCAAACATAATCGATTCATTTTAAAAACTCGGACCGGGATCAATCAAACCGAAACTTAACCGAAATTTATCCCAACTTCTTACCATACTTAATACAATTAAATGACAGCCTTAAAATCCTCAAATCGCCCCCACCCCCCCCAAACTCTCGGCTCTTCCTTAAGAACATGGCTGGGCCTCCCCCCACAGTCACGATCGCGAGGAACCCAAATTCCCCCAACCGCACCTCTCTCGGCTTCCCGGTTGCCATCGGCTTCAGGGCTGGTCCAGCGGCGTTTGAACCATTCAAGGACCTTCCTCAGACCAGCCAAGGTCTAGTCCATGTTATGTATCGGCCTTTACGTCACTGGACCCGATCCCAAACGCGCGCTCCCTTCAAACCCGATCTTCTATTGCCTCCACGGTTCATGACTAGCACCCACTCCCTTAGATCTCGACTCCAGCCTTTAGATCATGACATACCCGACCAAGAACGGTCCCTAACACCAGCACACGGCAGTACCCGTTGCACAAGACAGAAAAACGTGAGTGATTGATGAGAAGCATGAAAGAAAATTCAACCACAATGTGCGATCTCCCTGTATCATGTTAGATCGAAGAAGTTTCATGCAAATGAACACACGACAATATATATAACTTATGCGATGCAGAGATAATGGTACGTGGCATGCCTGATGTTTTCTTTGAGAATAACGACGCAAAAGGGGACACACGACCGAATGAGAATGGAGGCACCGAATTTTTGTGTTGCTGCAGCTCACGATGAAGGTGACTGATTGGAGGGGATGGGCGGCTGGTGGGAGGGATTAGTTTAGGTTAAGGAGTGGTTTAGGTTAAAGAAATAATAATCAAATAGTTAGTGGGCCTAACTTGTTTAATTAAAAGGTTAAAATGATAATTAAGCTCAATAAGTTTAAAAGTAGACCTATTAAATCTAAACACACTCCCGAAAAATATTACGTGTTGAAAAGATTTTGAAAATATTAGCCGAAACCTCAAAATGTCATCCGATTCGACAAAATTTGCGTACCGTTAAAAATAAAATTCTGCGAGTAAAATAATCAATAAAATCCCATTTTGAAAAATACGCTTAAAACACCCTGTAATAATAATGCGAACACGGGTGGTCAAGCTCCAAGGAAGGCGTGGGATCCTTTGCAGTTGCCGGAGGGACCAGTCAGTTCAAGGAGGCATTACAGGGAGTCGTGAGCAAGCATGAAGGGGTCGTGATGCATGGGAGTACGTTTGGAGGCCAAAGGAATATTATTCAAGCATTGTTGAATCAGGCCGAGCCTACACGGATGTCCACACGGACCTGCACACGGGGGCCGTGCCCTTTACAGCCGAGGATGAAGAATTCCCGTGTCTACACGGACCCGAGCACGGACTAGTGCACGGGGTCCGTGTTCTATGACATTTGCGAAGACCGTGTGTACACGGACCCGTACACGGAGGTGGACACGGGGTCCGTGTCCCTTGTTTCGAGCTGAAGTTGATTTCCCGAGTGTACACGGACCCGTACACGGAGGGCTACACGGGGTCCGTGTCCTTGACGGCTTGGCGAGAAAATTTCCTTTTCTAGCGTTTTAATATTTTTGGAGACTAGATTTTGATATCTTTTGACTACTAAAACATAATTGGACGAAAATTGATACACAATTCAGATTATTATTGATATTTTATCATTGTTCTTGAGTTTCTCTCAAACAATTAAAGCTTTTGTTTTGTTAAACAAAATCAAACTTATCAAAATTTTTAACTTTGTGGCGTTTGTCGATCGTGCTTCTGCGGATTGTCTTCGACTTGTTCTTTGAAGGTTCGTCATAATATCGATTGTTTATTCCGTGATTATTTGTTGCTAAACTTTTTATAGTTTAGAGGTGAAAATCACAACACACACACTTGATTCAAAAGATCGGGACAACACATCGATCCTTGTTCGTTATTGAATAGAGGGCGTGATTCGATTTGAATCGTGTTTTCTATTTATTCGTACGAGGATTCACATCATTTGGTATCAGAGCTTAGGTTTATTGAATTCAAGTAAGTTTACCCTTCGTTCTATTATCAGATCTAAATTTTCTTTCGTTCCGCTTTCAGATCTGATTTGTTCTATTATTCTTCGTCGTTCGTGAATCTGTGATACACGAAATTTTGTGCCTTATTTTTTTTTTCTTTGAATTTTCGGAATTCTTAGAGCAAAAAAAAAAAAAAAGGGTACCAAAAATCCGAAAATTCCCTATTATTTATTTGTGGTATTTTGTTCTATTTCCTTTATAGAATCATATTCAATTGCCTCTCACAGTAAAAAAAAAACAAAAAATTAATTATCTTCAAATTGCTTGTCTACGCAGTCCAAGTGAGTCGATCACAATTGTTCACAAGTTGAACTTGATTGTTTGATATACAAATACAAAGCTTGAGCACACCTTCGAGGATACTATCGAATTTGAGTGAAAAATACTTGAGTGCGAGTGAATTTTTCTTGGAGTGAACGGTGAGTATTTGTTGTGAGCAAAAAAATAAGAGAGGAGAGACGAGTGAATTTTTTTTTGGAGTGACCGTGAGCATTTCGGTGAGGATCATTTTGTTTTCTACTAACGTTTTCTTGCAGGTACAAATTTGAAATTAAATGGAGATGGAGGTAGGAGATAGTTCGAACCCGGGGTTGTCTAATGTTCAAATGGAGGCGTTGTTTGGGCATTTTAGCCGAATGATGAGGGTTGAGTTGAAGCCATTACATGAGAGGATGAGTAGGCTTGAAGTAAGTACTAGTGGGGGAAAAGCTAAGTCTAAAGATTTGGGTAGATGAGAAGAAGAGGAGGAGTATGATTTGGGAGGAGATGAGGAGAGCCAAAATGAAAATTGGGGTAGGAATGGAAGAGGTAGAGGATTCGGTAGAGGAAGAAGAGAAGCCGTACAGGGTAGATATGATGGGAATAGGGAAGATGGTAATATGGGTAGTATTAAGATGAAAATTCCTTCATTCCATGGGAAGTCTGATCCGGAGGCGTACTTAGATTGGGAAAAGAGGGTAGAGTTCGTGTTTGAATGTCACCAGTACTCCGAACAAAAGAAGGTTAGGTTGACGGTGGTTGAATTCTTAGACTTTGCTCTCATTTGGTGGGATCAACTAGTGACCACTAGAAGGAGGTATAACGAGAGACCTATTGAATCTTGGGATGAGATGAAGAGGGTAAATGAGGAAGAGGTTTTTGCCCAATCACTATTATAGAGAGATGTTTAAGAGGCTACAAACCTTGAGGCAAGGGTTGAAAAGTGTGGAGGACTACTGTAAGAGATGGAAGTAGTCATGATTAGGGCAAATATTGAGGAGGATAGTGAGGCAACCATGGCACGTTTTCTTTGTGGTTTGAACAGGGAGATACAAGAACAAGTGGAGCTTAGGCACTACTTGGATCTAGACGAGATGGTGCAAATGGCCATAAAAGTGGAGCAACAACTCAAAAGGCGTGGAGTTGGCTGCACCACTCAAACTGGGGGTTCATCATCTTCTTGGCGGTCAAATGCGGTGAAACGTGAGGAGAATAAGGTGGTGATCAAGCCCATGGTTGAGACCAAACAAGAGGCGCCTAAACCAGGAGTGCAAGGTAAATCTGAAACTTCTCTTAAACGATCTAGAGATGTTAGATGTTTTAGGTGTCAAGGATTAGGACATATTTCTAGTGAATGTCCTAATAAAAAGGTAATGATTTTAAATGACTATGGTGAGTATGAATCGCATAGTGAGGGTGATGATGATGATGAGATGCCTGCATTAGAGGATCCTGACGAGGGTTATGAGGCGGTTGTAGGTGAAGCACTAGTGACTAGGCGTATCATGAGTGCCCAAGTCAAGGAGGAGGAGACTAACCAACGAGAGAACTTGTTCCATACTAGGTGTTTTGTAAATCAAAAAGTTTGCAATCTAATCATAGATGGGGGGAGTTGTACTAATGTGGCTAGTGTTGAGATGGTGGAAAAATTGGGTTTACCTACATTGAAGCATCCTCAACCGTATAGGCTTCAATGGATGAATGATTGTGCGGAGGTGAAGGTGACAAAACAAGTGTTAGTTTCTTTTTCGATTGGGAAGTATGTTGATGAGGTGTTGTGTGATGTGGTGCCAATACATGCTTGTCATATTTTGTTTGGAAGACCATGGCAATATGATAGACAAGTGGCACATGATGGGTTTAGGAATAGATATTCTTTTGTACTCAAGAAAGAAACCATTGTTTTACTTTCTTTTTCCCCAAAGCAAGTGTTGGAGGACCATTTGAAAAAAAAAGAGAGATGAGGCCGAAAAAAAGAGTGAACTAAAAAGTGAGGTGACCTTTGAAAGAAAAGATGAGATGGCTGAAAAAAAGAGTGATCAAAAGAGTGAGATAGCCATACAAAAGAAAAATGAGAGGAAAGAAATTGAGAGGAAAGATGCCAAAAAGAAATCATATATGGCCCAAAAAAGTGAGTTGAAGCAAATTTTGCACACACATGAACCACTTGTGTTGATTCTTTACAAGGAGATCCTCCTTAACACAAGTGATATAGCCGGGTCCCTTCCGAGCATTGTTGTTTCACTTTTGCAGGAATTTGAGGATGTATTTCCGGAGGAGTTGCCTCAAGGATTGCCGCCATTGAGGGGAATCGAGCACCAAATCGATTTCGTGCCTGGGAGTGCATTGCCAAATCGTCCAGCCTATAGGAGCAATCCGGAGGAGACTAAGGAGCTTCAACGGCAGGTAAGTGAGTTGTTAGATAGGGGTTTTGTGCGTGAGTCCATGTCTCCTTGTGTTGTAACTGTTTTATTAGTTCCTAAGAAAGATGGCTCATGGCGCATGTGTGTAGATTGTAGAGCAATCAATAACATAACCATTAAGTATAGGCATCCCATACCTAGACTAGATGATATGTTAGATGAGTTGCATGGTGCTTATATTTTTAGCAAAATTGACTTGAAGAGTGGTTATCACCAAATTAGGATGAGGGAAGGTGATGAGTGGAAAACTGCTTTTAAAACCAAATACGGGTTATATGAGTGGATGGTCATGCCTTTTGACTTAACTAACGCTCCTAGCACCTTTATGAGGTTAATGAATCATGTTTTGCGTGCACACATAGGAAAGTTTGTTGTGGTTTATTTTGATGATATCCTAGTGTATAGCAAAAATCTGGATGAGCATGTTAATCACTTGAGACTTGTGCTAATCACACTAAGGGCTGAAAACTTATATGCTAACTTAAAGAAATGTGATTTTTGTACAAGCAAACTTGTCTTTCTTGGCTTTGTGGTAAGTTCACAGGGTATACAAGTTGATTAAGACAAGGTAAGCGCTATTCGAGATTGGCCAACGCCTACTATTGTTGGTCAAGTTCGAAGTTTTCATGGTCTTGCAAGCTTCTATAGGAGGTTTGTGAAGGATTTGAGCACACTGGCAGCACCAATGACGGCGGTGATAAAGAAAAATGTCATATTCCATTGGGGCGAGGAGCAAGAGAAGTCTTTTAATCTTATTAAGCAAAAATTAATTAATGCTCCTTTACTTGTTTTACCTGATTTTGCTAATACCTTTGAAATTGAATGTGATGCTTCAGGTGTAGGTATTGGTGGAGTGCTGATGCAAGGAGGACGGCCGGTGGCATATTTTAGTGAAAAGCTTAATGGAGCAGCGCTTAACTATCCAACATACGACAAGGAGCTCTATGCACTTGTGAGGACTCTAGAGATGTGGCAACATTACTTGAGGCCTAAGGAGTTTGTGATCCATACGGATCATGAGTCCCTAAAGCACCTTAAGGGCCAACAAAAGTTGAACAAGCGGCATGCCAAGTGGGTGGCATTCATTGAAACATTCCCCTACATCATCAAGTACAAACAAGGTAAGGAAAATGTAGTGGCCGACGCACTATCACGGAGGTACGTACTAATCTCTACCTTGGAATCTAAAATTTCGGGTTTTGAGCATGTCAAGTAGTTGTATGTGCTAGATGATGATTTTAAGAGTGAGTTTGAAACTTGTATGCATGGTCCACATGACAAATTTTATTTGCATCATGGTTTCTTGTTTAAAGAAGATAAGTTGTGCATTCCCAAGTCATCAATTCGTGAATTACTTGTTAGGGAGGCACATGGGGGTGGTTTGATGGGGCACTTTGGGGTGGCTAAGACTTTAAGTGCATTGCATGAACATTTCTATTGGCCACATATGAAGCGTGATGTTGAGCGGGTGTGTGAAAAGTGCATCACTTGTAGACAAGCTAAATCTAAAACACAACCACATGGATTGTATACACCACTTCCCGTCCCAAGTGAACCTTGGGTTGATATTTCTATGGACTTTGTTTTGGGGTTGCCTAGGACAAAGAAGGGGAGGGATTCTATATTTGTTGTTGTGGATAGATTTTCTAAGATGACACATTTTATTGCTTGTCACAAAACCGATGATGCTTCAAACATTGCGGATTTGTTCTTTAGAGAAGTCGTTAGGTTGCATGGCATGCCTATGACTATTGTTTCTGATCGCAATGTTAAATTCTTGAGTTACTTTTGGAAGACTTTATGGGCTAAACTTGGCACAAAATTGTTGTTTTCTACTACTTGTCATCCTCAAACGGATAGACAAACTGAAGTTGTCAATAGAACTTTATGAACACTTTTGCGTGCTATTCTTAAAAAAACTTAAAGAATTGGGAGAATTGTTTGCCATTTGTTGAGTTTGCTTATAATCGCAGTGTGCATTTTACTACAAATTTTTCGCCATTTGAGATTATTTATGGTTTTAATCCTTTGACTCCGTTGGATTTGATGTCTTTACCTGTGAGTGAAAGGTTAAACATGGATGGGAAAAAGAAGGCTGAATTTGTTAGAAACTTGCATGAAAAAGTCAAGGCCAACATTGAGAAGAGAAATGAGCAATATGCCAAGCAAGCCAAAAAGGGAAGAAGAAAGTGATATTTGAGAAGGGAGATTGGGTGTGGCTACACTTGAGGAAGGAAGGTTCCCCGAGAAGAGACGTTCAAAGCTATTACCTAGAGGTGATGGACCATTTCAAGTCCTTGAAAGGATTAATGACAACGCCTACAGACTCGATCTACCAAGTGAGTATAACGTGAGTTCTACTTTTAATGTTAGTTATTTGTCGTTGTTTGATGTAGGTGATGAGCAAGATTTGAGGACAAATCCTTTTCAAGAAGGGGAAGATGATGCGAACACGGGTGGTCAAGCTCCAAGGAAGGCGTGGGATCCTTTGCAGTTGTCGGAGGGACCAGTCACGAGAGGACGACTAAAGAAATTCAAGGAGGCATTACAGGGAGTCGTGAGCAAGCATGAAGGGGTCGTGATGCATGTGAGTACGTTTGGAGGCCAAAGGAATATTATTGTAATGCCTGAAGTAATATCACAAGTTGTTGATTTAGTAATATGAGATTACTAAATAATTAATGATTTTTAAAGAATGAAATATGACATATGTTGGTCATATAAAGTCCAATTGATTTGAGATTTGGATATAACGTAGAAAACTCAAAGATATAGAAGTTTCATGTTTTGAGTTTTGAAAAATTTGATCGTTTGAGTGGTCCAAAGAGATGTATTGTTGTTGAAATGTTAAATATATTATATTATATTATATTATTTTATTAATATAATATAATATAATATTAAAAAAAATTAATTAATTATTTGAGTCGGTGGAATTCATATTGAATTCCACCAATCTCATATGTGATAAACGAGACAGAGAGGTGAGAGCAGATACAATGTGATATAGTGTTTTGATTTTCTTTTTGATTTTGCGATTTATCGGTTTATCCAATCGACAAACCGACTTTAGTTCTGGGATCGTTGACACGAGGTCTTCGATTTGAGGTATAAATTTTATATTTTTGGTGATGTTTGAAATTCGTCGATTTCTGGAATAAATCTAATAAATTGTTAAATCATACTGAAATTGAAGATTGCTGAGTAGTGTATGATTTTAACGAAGTAGAGAAGATTATTGTGTTGTTGTTTTGAATTATTCCTAATTTATTATAATTAGGTATTTTTAATCATTGGATTGAGATTGGAGAGTTGTTTGTCAGTTGTTATTAATTCTGATTATATATTCGGAGTCTACGAAGTATAGGCTACACGTTGATATAAAGTTTTCGTAATTTGACGGATGTTGTAAAATAGCCTATTATTTGAAGCTAATTAATTAGGGTGTATTTGATGGTAGTATTGTGAATTAAATACACCAGATTATTACATTGTTGAACAATACAAATTTATAATCGAGTTTTATATTTTGTTGAATTAATTGTTGTTGGACTATTTGATGTTATATATTGAGACTGTTATAACTGTGTTGATACGGTGACAATGATCTGATAATTATTGTTGAATTATTTAGATACATCACAAGCATCGGGATCAAAGAAATAGCCAGATTGTATATATACTCGATTATCAGGTACGTGTTGACGTACGAGCATATGTTGTTATTGTTTAGTATTGATGAATACTATTGTGTTGAACGATGATAAATCACTGGATTTGGGTGATTTGGTATTATATTTGTTGTTTATTATTGTTTATGTTGTTGGTTATCGTTGTTGGGAGACGTCTCGTTGATGTTGTTCGTTCAACGATATTGTTGTCGCCGGTGTTGGGGTGCGACGTATCGTTGATGTTGTTATTCGTACGACGATATTGCTGTCGCCGGTGTTGGGGTGCGACGTATCGTCGATGTTGTTGTTCGTTCGACGATATTGATGTCGCCGGTGTTGGGGTGCGACGTATCGTCGATGTTGTTGCATTGTGATGTTGTTGAGGTTGTTGTTGGCTAATTGTCCAGAAACGGCAAAGGGGGTATTTCTATTATGATTTCAATTATATTTTATGTTGTTAATATAACTGTTATGTATTACGATGATGATTGTTGTATATGATCACCCTTTGAGGGCTGTTTATGTTGGGCAGGTTACAGGACTATGCGTGAGACAGGATAGTGGTGAAGGACTAGGTGTGTCTAGTCAAACAGTCTTGTAGTTGATAGTAGATAGAGATAGTATAGCTTATTGTCTTATTGGAGTTGTATGTGTGTATTTATTATACTGTTTCTGCTACACTGACGTAGATAGTGGGGTGATTGCACTATTTTGTCGTATATGCATTATATTATTACGTCGATGAAAAGAAAATTTTTTATGCATATGACGTCACATGTTGCATGATTACGTGGCAAGGTTTGGGGCGCCACATTTGGTGGTATCAGAGCATATGTTAGATGTCTGGGATGGTTAAGAGTTGGGTTTGTGATGAGGGAGTTGGATGACGATATTATCTGCGTGTGTCTGTGCATTTGACTTGTTATTGATGATTTCTCGATATGATTGATTGTTCTTTAGTTGCGTGTACTTTCGTGTGAAAGGTGTGATGATGATTACTGGATTGTAATTGTTAAATGTTATGATTAACAATTTGATTTCCAGTGATGGCAGCTAGAGAACAGGTACATCCACACGAGGAAACAGACGAGGTTGACAATGGATTTGGACAGATAAATCCATTGCCACCTCCTCCTATGGGACAGGCACCAGCAGATCAGCCTTTATTGCCTGGTGAGTTGACTTTGGCATAGTTCAGCAGTTATCTTCCGCCGAGATTTGATAGTTCTGAGACCGGTGAGCGAGCAGAGGAGTGGATTGAGAGGATAGAGCAGATATTTGTGACTGCACCGTGTGCTAGGTCTACTTGGTTACGATTGGCTACATTTCAGCTTTCGCGGAATGTACTATTGTGGTGGCAGACGACTGAGGCCGGATTGAGAGCTCAGGGCCGTACTGTTGATTGGGATGTGTTTCGGTCTCGTTTTCTTGATAAATATTTTTCTATAGCAGCCAGACAAAAGAAAGAGAAAGAATTTGAGGGTTTGAGACAGGGTAGTATGTCTGTTGCTGAGTATGAGACTCGATATTCTGCATTGTTGAAATATGTGCCACATATTGCTACGAATGTTCATGCTAAGATGAGGCATTTCTTGAAAGGGTTGAAGTTAGAGTTATTTGATCGTGTGCAATCAAACAACCCGGTATCATTTGAGGATGCAGTGACGAGGGCTGAGATGGCAGAGTTAGTTATGCAGGAGTATGGGGCTCAGGGACGATTATCAGAGTCGACTAGGGAGTCATTGCGACCTCAGGGACAGTCTTTTAAATATCAGAAGGGTTCATCTTCTTCTTCAGCATCATCTGGGAAGCGTCGATTTGATTCACGACGTGTTGAGAGTCGTGGGGGCAGTTCTCAGTCTGTTCAGGGGCAGAGAGGAGAGTCCAGAGCAGTGAGATGTATTCGTTGTGGGAGACCTCATCTGATCAGAGAGTGTACACAGATCGAGATCACCTGTTTTGAGTGTGGCGGTGTTGGTCATCTGGCGAGACAGTGTCCTGGTCGTGAGGGACAGCGAGAGCCTAGGAGTGCTAGAGGTAGATCCTCAGAGAGAGGAGGACGACAGCCTCAGCAGTTTACACCACGACCTTCTGGAGGACAGCCACGTATGTAGGGAGCTGGTCCGCCTCAGGCACAGGTGTATGCTTTGACACGAGAGCAGGCAGAGGAGGCACGAGAGGAGATGATAGCGGGTAAGTGTTATTTATGTTCTTATCCTGCTTATATTCTTGTTGATACTGGTGCCTCGCATACTTTTATATCGAAGAGGTTTGTGGTTGAGCATCATATGCGCTCGTCTCCATTGTCTATGCCTCTTTCTGTTTCGACACCTTCTGGAGTTGATATATCAGTTGTATCTATGATATCAGATGGTATTATTTCTTATGAGGGCTATGAGCTGAGATCTGATATGATTATTCTAGAGATGACTGATTTTGATTGTATTGTGGGAATTAATGTGCTGAGGAGATATTGTGCGACAGTTGATTGTTATCAGCGGGTGGTATATTTTTATACAGATGAGAAAGAGCGTTGGACATTTTATGGGAAGGGTTCTCGTCCCCGTGTTCCGTTGGTATCTGCCATCCGGATGTCTCGGTTATTGGAGCATGGGCATGAGGGTTATCTTATTTATGCTGTAGATGTGACAGAAAAGAAGAAGGAGGTGGGAATAGAGGAGATACCTATAGTTGCTGAGTTTGCCGATGTATTTCCTGATGAGATTCCAAGCTTCCCACCAGCCCGTTAGGTAGAGTTTGGGATCGAGTTGATGCCAGATACTTCCCCTATTTCTCGTACTCCTTACAGAATGGCACCAGCAGAGTTGAGAGAGTTGAAAGCCTAGTTGCAGGACTTGCTGGACAAGGGATACATTCGCCCTAGTGTATCGCCTTGGGGTGCACCAGTCTTATTTGTGAGAAAGAAAGATGGAACTATGCGGCTTTGTATCGACTATCGACAACTGAATAAGGTAACGATTAAGAATAAATATCCCCTCCCTCGTATTGATGATTTGTTTGATCAGTTACAGGGAACCTCAGTATATTCGAAGATTGATTTGAGGTCAGGATATCATCACATACGAGTTAAAGATGAGGATATTCAGAAGACAGCATTCAGGACCAGATATGGGCATTACGAGTTTTTAGTTATGCCGTTTGGGTTGACGAATGCTCCAGCTGTGTTCATGAGTTTGATGAATAGGGTATTTCAGCCTTATCTCGATCGATTTTTTATTGTGTTTATTGATGATATATTGATATATTCCAGGAGTGAGGCTGAGCATGCAGGGCACTTGCATTCAGTGTTACAGGTGTTGCGAGATAGACATTTGTATGCCAAACTCAGTAAGTGTGAGTTTTGGTTGGATCGAGTGGTCTTCTTGGGTCATGTTATATCGAGAGATGGGATTTCTGTTGATCCAACGAAGGTCGAAGCCGTGTTACAGTGGTCTGCACCTACATCTGTACCTAAGATTCGTAGTTTCTTGGGTTTAGCAGGTTATTATCGTCGATTTATCGAGGGATTTTCAAAGATTGCTAGGCCTTTGACACAGTTGACTCAGAAAGGTGTGCGATTTCAGTGGTCTGAAGCATGTGAGAGGAGTTTTCAGGAGTTGAAGCACCGACTGACGACTGCACCGGTGTTATCAATTCCTACAGAAAATGAGAGGTTTGTTGTTTATACTGATGCATCATTACATGGTTTGGGTTGTGTTTTGATGCAGGATCGACATGTTGTGGCATATGCCTCGAGACAGCTGAAACCACACGAAACAAGGTACCCTGTGCATGACTTGGAGTTGGCAGCCATTATGTTTGCCTTGAAGATATGGCGACACTATTTATATGGTACCTCGTTTATGATTTATACTGATCATAAGAGCTTGAGATTTTTGTTTACCCAGACAGAGTTGAATATGAGACAGAGACGATGGTTAGATTTGATGAAGGATTATGATTGTGAGATTGAATATCATCCTGGTCGAGCCAATCTTACAGCTGATGCATTGAGCCGTAAAATGAGTTGTACTGCAGAGGATGTGAGTCGTTTATCAGCTATGATGATGTCTTGTTGTTCCTTGGGATATGATTTTGATATCTCGACGACTCCTATCCATGTATCTACCTTATTAGCTGAACCTGATATATATGGTTGTATTCGTGATGCACAGATGACAAACGAGAGAGTTCAGCGATGGAGGGAGTTAGTTTCTCAGAAACAAGATACTCGTTTTAGAGTGGCTGGTGATGGCAGTTTAAGGATGAATGATAGATGGGTAGTTCCTGATATATCTGAGTTGCGCCAGGGCCTGTTGCAGCGTGCACATTGTAGTCGATATTCTATCCACCCTGGTGGCAAGAAGATGTATAAGGATCTACGCTCTCAGTTTTGGTGGAAGGGAATGAAACGTGATGTGATTGATTTTGTACGTCGATGTCTTAATTGTCAACAGATCAAAGCTGAGAGGAGAAGGCCGGGAGGTGAATTGAGGAGTTTAGAAGTGCCGACTTGGAAATGGGAGCACATATCGATGGATTTTGTGACTCATTTGCCAAGAAGCACTGGAACTATTGATGCTATTTGGGTGATTGTTGATCGATTGACGAAAGTTGCACATTTTATACCCTATAGCATGAGTAGTACGTACTTGACGATGGCACAGTTGTATATACGAGAGATTGTACGGTTGCATGGGATTCCCGTGTCTATTATTTCTGATAGAGATCCTCGATTTACTTCTCATTTTTGGGAAGGATTGCAGACTGCGATGGGGACAGAGTTGAGATTGAGTACGGCTTATCATCCCCAGACAGATGGTCAGACTGAGCGTACTATTCAGACGCTACAGGATATGTTGCGTGCTTATGTTATGGATTTTAAATCCGGTTGGCAGTCATCTATTCCATTGGTAGAGTTTGCGTATAACAATAGTTATCAGAGTAGTATTCAGATGGCTCCATTTGAGGCATTGTACGGGTGACGTTGTAGATCTCCGTTATACTGGGATGATGTTGATCGAGCTGCAGTTACCGGTCCTGATATGATTCATGAGATGGAACAGAAAGTAAAGTTGATACAGCAACGATTGAAAGCAGCTCAAGATAGACATGCCGCCTATGCCAATAAAAGACGAAGACCTTTAGAGTTTCAGCAGGGCGATCGAGTATTTTTGAAAGTTTCTCCTTTTCGTGGCACAGTGCGATTTGACATGAAAGGAAAGTTGGCACCGAGGTATGTTGGCCCGTATGAGATATTGCAGCGGATAGGCACTTTAGCTTACCGATTGGCTCTACCTCCATCTTTATCTGGTATTCATGATGTGTTTCATGTATCGATGTTGCGGAAGTATGAGCCGGATCCTTCACTTGTGTTGGATATTTCTGAGGTTCAGTTAGATCATGACGTGTCTTATGTTGAGAGACCAGTTTGTATTTTGGATCGATCTGAACGGAAGCTTCGTAGTAAGCTTATACCGATGGTGAAGGTTCAGTGGGAACATAGAGGTGTCGAAGAGGCCACTTGGGAGACAGAGCGGCATATGAGGGAGCTCTATCCCTACTTATTCTGATGGTATGACGTATCTTTTATTTATGCATGTTATTACTGTTGTTGATTAATTTCGGGGTCGAAATTCATTTAAGGGGGGTAGAAATGTAATGCCTGAAGTAATATCACAAGTTGTTGATTTAGTAATATGAGATTACTAAATAATTAATGATTTTTAAAGAATGAAATATGACATATGTTGGTCATATAAAGTCCAATTGATTTGAGATTTGGATATAACGTAGAAAACTCAAAGATATAGAAGTTTCATGTTTTGAGTTTTGGAAAATTTAATCGTTTGAGTGGTCCAAAGGGATGTACTGTTGTTGAAATGTTAAATATATTATATTATATTATATTATATAATATTAAAAAAATTAATTAATTATTTGAGTCGGTGGAATTCATATTGAATTCCACCAAACTCATATGTGATAAACGAGACAGAGAGGTGAGAGCAGATACGAGGTGATATAGTGTTTTGATTTTCTTTTTGATTTTGCGATTTATCGGTTTATCCAATCGACAAACCAACTTCAGTTCTGGGATCGTTGACACGAGGTCTTCGATTTGAGGTATAAATTTTATATTTTTGGTGATTTTTGAAATTCGTCGATTTCTGGAATAAATCCAATAAATTGTTAAATCATACTGAAATTGAAGATTGTTGAGTAGTGTATGATTTTAACGAAGTAGAGAAGATTATTGTGTTGTTGTTTTGAATTATTCCTAATTTATTATAATTAGGGATTTTTAATCATTGGATTGAGATTGGAGAGTTGTTTGTCAGTTGTTATTAATTCTGATTATATATTCGGAGTCTACGAAGTATAGGCTACACGTTGATATAAAGTTTTCGTAATTTGACGGATGTTGTAAAATAGCCTATTATTTGAAGTTAATTAATTAGGGTGTATTTGATGGTATTATTGTGAATTAAATACACCAGATTATTATATTGTTGAACAATACGAATTTATAATCGAGTTTTATATTTTGTTGAATTAATTGTTGTTGGACTATTTGATGTTATATATTGAGGCTGTTATAATTGTGTTGATACGGTGACAATGATCTGATAATTATTGTTGAATTATTTAGATACATCACAAGCCTCAGGATCAAAGAAATAACCAGATTGTATATATACTCGATTATCAGGTACGTGTTGACGTACGAGCATATGTTGTTATTGTTTAGTATTGATGAATACTATTGTGTTGAACGATGATAAATCACTGGATTTGGATGATTTGGTATTATATTTGTTGTTTATTATTGTATAGGTTGTTGGTTATCGTTGTTGGGAGACGTCTCGTTGATGTTGTCACGTTGATGTTGTTCATTCAACGATATTGCTGTCGTCGGTGTTGGGGTGCGACGTATCGTTGACGTTGTTATTCGTTCGACGATATTGCTGTCGCCGGTGTTGGGGTGCGACGTATCGTCGATGTTGTTGTTCGTTCGATGATATTGCTGTCGCCGCTGTTGGGGTGCGACGTATCGTCGATGTTGTTGCATTGTGATGTTGTTGTTGGCTGATTGTCCAGAAACGGCAAGGGTGTATTTCTATTATGATTTCAGTTATATTTTATGTTGTTAATATAACTGTTATGTATTACGATGATGATTGTTGTATATGCTCACCCTTTGAGGGCTGTTTCTGTTGGGCAGGTTACAGGACTATGCGTGAGACAGGATAGTGGTGAAGGACAAGGTGTGTCTAGTCAAACAGTCTTGTAGTTGATAGTAGATAGAGACAGTATAGCTTATTGTCTTATTGGAGTTGTATGTGTGTATTTATTATACTGTTTCTGCTACACTGACGTAGATAGTGGGGTGATTGCACTATTTTGTCGTATATGCATTATATTATTACGTCGTCGAAAAGAAAAAATTTTATGCATATGACGTCACATGTTGCATGATTACGTGGCGAGGTTTGGGGCGCCACAATTATTCAAGCATTGTTTAATCAGGCCGAGCCTACACGGATGTCCACACGGACCTGCACACGGGGGCCGTGCCCTTTACAGCCGAGGATGAAGAATTCCCGTGTCTACACGGACCAGTACACGGGATCCGTGTCCTATGACATTTGCGAAGACCGTGCGTACACGGACCCGTACACGGAGGTGGACACGGGGTTCGTGTCCCTTGTTTCCAGCTGAAGTTGATTTCCCGAGTGTACACGGACCCGTACACGGAGTGCTACACGGGGTCCGTGTCCTTGACGGCTTGGCGAGAAAATTTCTTTTTCTAGAGTTTTAATATTTTTGGAAACTAGATTTTGATATCTTTTGACTACTAAAACATAATTGGACGAAAATTGATACACAATTCAGATTATTATTGATATTTTATCATTGTTTTTGAGTTTCTCTCAAACAATTAAAGCTTTTGTTTTGTTAAACAAAATCAAACTTATCAAAGTTTTTAACTTTGTAGCGTTTGTCGATCGTGCTTGTGCGGATTGTCTTCGACTTGTTCTTTGAAGGTTCGTCATAATATCGATTGTTTATTCCGTGATTATTTGTTGCTAAACTTTTTATAGTTTAGAGGTGAAAATCACAACACACACACTTGATTCAAAAGATCGGGACAACACATCGATACTTGTTCGTTATTGAATAGAGGGCGCGATTCGATTTTAATCGTGTTTGCTATTTATTCGTACGAGGATTCACATCAAATAATTTATAAAAATAAATCGTGTACTAAAATAATTTTCCTGAAAATTCTCTGGTCTCCGATTCTCGTTCGAACGTGAAATGCACCTAGAAACCCTAATGCGTGAACTTTTAAAATTTCATGGATTAAATCCTATCATGCATTAATTATGGATAAAATACATAAAATAATTAAACATATAATTTAGAATAAAACTCTAGATTGCATGAACTTTAAATAAATCACGAATTAAACCCAAATTCATGGAATAAACATGCATTTAAATGCTTTAAAACAATTTAATAAAATACCAAAGAATTTAATAACTTGCATGTATGTGGTTCACGTGGATCTTTAAATTTTCGAGACGTTACACTGGAAGTGCCTTTGTTGGGTTAGGAG
Source organism: Primulina tabacum (assembly GCF_025594145.1). NCBI lineage: Eukaryota > Viridiplantae > Streptophyta > Magnoliopsida > Lamiales > Gesneriaceae > Primulina > Primulina tabacum. The sequence continues at coordinate 10,297,193 of NC_134560.1, read as the reverse complement.
TCTTAATATCCTAGGAGACTCACACACACGTGCAGAATTTTGGGGTCAAGTTTCAGGTGAGTTTGAGCAACTTAGGGGCTGGTTCTTTGGGCTGGGATTGTTCAATATGGTCACTAGGTGGGTTGGCTAGGTTTTGGCTCGAGGCGGCTCGGGCGTGGCTCGAGTATTTTGGGAGATGGCTCGGTGTGTTCCTATAAGGGTCAATTTCGAAAATATAAGGAAGAAATTTCGAACCATGGGTCCACAAGGGTGGCTCATGATTTGGAAGGGTATAATAAATAATAGAAATGTTATGTTTAAAATTTGGGATCAAAATAATGAGTTTTAGAATTATCCGGGTTTTAATCGCCGCACGAAACGCTAATAAAGAATAAATTGAAAAAGCCTAGTTATAAGCTTCATAAAGTTATGTAAAATTATATATAAGCTTAAATAATTATTTAGAATAAACCCATGTCATTAAAAGTGAGAAAAAGATAAATTCGAGAATTTTTACGTCCATGGGCAAAACGGTAATTTTACACTTAAGAAAATACGAAAATGCTTGGCAGCGTTCCGAAGGATCATAATGCTTGTAAAATGATATTTTATGATTTCAAATGATGATTTTGATGATAATATGTATTTTTATGATTTATGGTAAAGCTGTGCAATTTATACTGTTTAAAATGCTATTTTTGAAAAGATGTCTTATTTTATTATTTTTAAAGAAAATGAAAAATATTTTGAGGGATGTGAATTGACTATGAAAAAAGATATAATATATGATATATGATTTTGTGGGGATGACGTGAGGGCCAAGGCCCTAGAGGAAGCCCATATACGGGCCAAGGCCCCAGAGAAACCCCGTTTACGGGCCAAGGCCCCAGAGGGATCCCGTGTATGGGAAAAGACACAAGAGGGACCCCGACGATTGTATTTCCACGGTGGAGCCTAGTGCACACCCCCATGGGCCATGTGGAGCTAAGATTGAAGTCGACCAAATGATAAAAGCTAGTCATTTTCAAAGATCAAACTTCACCCAAAATGATATATGATTGAAAGCTTATCATAAAAATGATTGTTATGATATATGATTTATGATGATGATTAAAGCTATTATTAAAATGATTTATTTATGCTCAAAGCTTACTCTAAATGATTTTTAAAAGATTTATTTATGTTTAAAGTTATTTTAAAATGATTTTACGATTTATGATTTAATTATGCTTAAGTGATTTTAAATGATTTATTTATGTCCAAAAACTATTTTAAATAAAAATATGATTCTAATGCAAATGATCGTATGTGTATTATTTGTTATCCATGTTTAGAACGTACTGAGTCTTTAGACTCACTAGGTTTGTATGATGCAGGATTTGATGATTTATGGGAGGTGCTGACGCTTGAGTGGATCGAGTGCAGCAGTACACAACCGAGGACTTTATGTTTTCGCACTAGCTAGATATATTTATGATTTAAAGATTATGTTAATGATTTTTATTATAGATATTTTATATTTAACTTTATTGTTAGCCGATCTTTTAAAGGTCGATTTAGGAATTTTGGTTAGTCGATGATTTAGGATTTTATTTTATGCACTTGAGATTTAAATTGTTAATTTATTATGATTCATGATTATGTTAAATTATTTTATTAGAATTTATGATTTAAGATTAGAAAAAAATAGAGGTCGTTTCAGTACATCATATAAGGATGGACTAACAGATGAGACAGATGGACCAATACCAGAAAATGTGGCATTTCTGTCATCACGCTCATCTTCATTTCTTTCACTTGCAGTTGTATGAGGTTCAGTAACTATCTCGGCGGTGCCAAGGTGAATATCTAATGACAACTAAAGTGATCTTTGTTCTTCATGTATGACAGGTGCCAATACATGACCCGATCCACCAGTATGTGTATTCAGTGAACAATCGATACATGCATGATCTGTGTCAACCGAGTATTATCCTCTTGTACAAAATCCCATCCTCGTGTGGAAATCAACCAGCAAACATTTTCATCTACGGTGCCCATAATATACAGATCTCATTCCCCGGTACAATACTCCGAATTAGAACGATTTTAATTTATTGTTCTGAAAAAAGCAGTAGTACAAGTACCAGCTTCATCATTAAATTTCATTGATTGGAACCGTTCAGTTATACATGGAATGTATGATTCAAAAACCTCAACATGTACATAATGTTCGATGGAATCCGTTTTAACATAAAATTCAATACACCGCATTTCGTTACTATATTTCAGCATAAACTGTAAATTGTTATCATCATTGATGTCAAGACGCACTAGATCGTGATACTCGTGTTGCCCTCAACGCAGATCGAATTTTGAACTTTCAAAATTTTTCAGCCGATGCACTATTTCCTTCAAGTAACGAAAATTAACAGATTGTGATATTCGTGTTGCCATCAAAACGACGTAGTATTATATTTTACAATGTGATGTCCTATAATAACATTATCACCTACGAATAAAAGAACCGACACACTATCCATTCCTACATAAAAATTAAATAGATCATAAAAAATAAAAAAGTTGATAATAATTCAAATCGTAATAATACAAATCATATCACGATAATAAAAAGTTGATTAAAATACAAATCATATTGTGAATAATTTATTAAATATATCACAAAAATAAAAAGTCGATAATAATAATAAGGCAAAAACTTGTGTGAGACGGTCTCACGGGTCGTATTTGGGACTTATTTGGGTAATCCATGAAAAAGTATTACTTTTTATGCTAATAGTATTACTTTTTATTGTGAATATCGATAGGGTTGACCCGTCTCACAGATTAAGATCCGTGAGACGCTCTCACATTAGACTCACTCTAACAATAATAATAATGATTTTTAAATAATATTTGCATAATATAAAACAATAATAACAACAACTTAATTTCGAAATTATAGAGAAAATCAGTATAATATACTGAAACGTAATTAATCATTTTAATCATAAATTCGATATGTAAGATAATGATTAAATTATAATTTATATTCAAAGACTAAATTCACATAATTTATATTATTACTTACCTCAAATAGAAGTTCAAATTCGAAATTTTATCTGTAAAAATATGATCACAAATAAATAAATTATCGATTTCAATCAAACTTGAAAAACAAACTTAATTTAAAACATAACGATCTCATATGTTGAAGTGGAAATGGATATTGAGCTGCATAAAATCGAAAAAAATGTATGCTTATTTGTTCTTCAACACTTCAATCAGTACGTCGCTCTTAAAAGCCGTGCCGCAAATGCGAAGAATGATAAAAACAAACGAATGACCCTAGACCAACAAAAATGAAGATACGTTCAATATATCTCATCACTCTGAAGCGCAAATTTTGATAATTATTTTTTTAATAATTTAGATAGTCTCACGTCCTTTGTAAGAGCGTGAGACGGCGTGACTTTGTATATCACGCCACGATATATTACGAATTTTCCCACTACTACCTTAGTTAATTAACTATCATTTATACATGGCTTAAACAACATTCTGTCTCGCAAGTTTAAGATGATCAAGTGTTTGGAAAAAATAAGATTAAATGTAATTAAGCAAGGAGTGTGATAAAAAAAACTACCATGTGATGAGAGGGACATTCTATGCTACACCGAGTGATAGTATCCACCGGATATGTATAACATACTTGGTGGATGATAAAATATCTCATGGTGAAAAATGGAGGGAAAACAGTCCGTTTATATTTAACCACATTAAATATGCATGATGCATAAAAAAAAATAGGTTTTTAAATTTGGATTTTAATAAATATAAAACTTTTCTTGTTCCAATAAAAAGCCCCGAATAAAAAATCCAATTAAAAATCCTTCTTCTTTCCTATTTAACCGATAAAACTCATCATCTTTCTGTAGTAATTAGTTTGAGATGATTAAGGATCAGAAACTCGCTCCCTTTTATACATTTAAAAGATCGTAAATGCTTAAACCCATAAATTAAATTTTGAAATTCGAACTCGACGATTATATATTGCCCTTAATTAGATTCCGACGTTTTTAATTTACTATCAATTTGTCTTTGACAAAATCATGATCATGAATAACATTCTCAATCAATAAATTGATGTAAGATGGGAGGTGCAGCTCAGTTGTGTATATGTTAAATATCTCGTATCGATTACATTAAATTATATCATTGCCACTAGTTAATATCTCAGATTACATTAAATTGCAGAGCTGACGCATTTTTATTAGATTGAATGAGTTGACGTGTGAATTGTACACGAAATAAGCGATTCTTTTAATTCAAAAGGAGACAAAACCACAAGAATCAACATGTAAATTACTCAACGATGTTGTAATAATTTTTTTTTAATATACTTTTTTTACGTAAGTAACAACAACCAGCGCATGACACACGTAATACTACATCGATCGACCAACTTATACAATATAATATATATTATCCAACTCACGCACGTCGAGTTACATGCTAGATTTGATCGGGCCAAAGGAATGCTCCCATGGCAAATCTCTTCTTGTCGTTCACATCTCCGCGTTTCGGCAGGCTGTACTCGTCGAGAAGGCGGTCGATTTTCCACTTCGGCATCGACTCGTAGTCGGATTTCGAGTACTTTGGGTAGTGAAGTGGCATCTGAAACTCGGGCGCTGTGACGCCGTTGGGCCGCGTGTTTCCACTGACAGAGACAGCGCGCGGAGACGGGTCAGGGTTTGAAGCTCCTGTATTCATTGTCTTCGTGTTGTCTTGTAAGATGGTCGCTGATTCTTGAGCGGATTTATTGGGTGAGTGGTTGCCTTTTCATAGAGGGAATGCTGGATGATATTTGGACACGTGGAAGTTGATTTAAGTTTTATATGAATATTCTAAATGTTTCTGTATTCTTCCTGTTGGACAATCTAACACCTTTAATCTTATCTTCTTTTTGTATTTTATTTAGTTTTATAGTTAGGTTTAAATTCATTGTTACTATAAGATCGAGTTAATATGCAAGATAATTTTTAGTAATAGGAGTTGATATTTGAATTTAATAAAATTAAGTATAAGACTGCGTGATATCCCATATGTAAGAAATGTAACTTAGAAGACTCAACCAGGGTCCAGGAAGACATTTTGTTGTCCAACTACACGAAGAATTAGATTTTCAGTTATATTATACCAAAAATTATAGTTGTTGAGTTATATTATCAAATGCTTACTACTAAGTTAAAAGTTATAGTTGTTAGTCAAGGTGTAATTTTATTTTTTTATATTTATGGCAATGCATAGTGAACCTACTTGGGTGCTACTGGGTCTGATTGTTAGGCTCAATGAGTCTGATGAAGTATGTGTCTATCTGCTGGTGATATATCATATCTCTTATATAGCAGTCTTATCATTTCCCTATTATCGGCTCTATCTTCAGCAGAGACAATATTATCTGTTAAGATATGACGTCACTCTTTTACGACCCACCTAGCCAACCAGATCAAGTGGCACAATGTCAGCAGCTTAATACACGAGAACTTCTCAGAAGATCATTCATCTTAAACTACTCTCACTCATGCACGCTTAACCTAACACACACGATTATTATTTTTAAAATTTAAAAACTACTCCAAATTAATTTTAATCGAAATAACTCTTTTAAAAGTGTATATTAGTCAGTAGTAGGTCTCTTCTAAGACGGTCTCGCCGATCTTTATCCGTGAGATTGCAAGATTCGTGAGACGAGTTAACTTTGCACATATTTATAATAATAAGTAACACTTTTGGCATAAAAAGTAATCAGTTGACCTAATTTCTTATTCTCAGAAATAAACTGCTGATGCTCATTCAATACTTTTTCTTCTTCAGCTTTGCATTTTTGCCTTATGACATAATGCTTCACCTGACTGTTCCCAGTTAGGCTCAGCATCATTTCAGTTTGGCTTGCTTGCTTGCATTGCTTTCACTTCCTCGAATAATTGAGAAAGTATCTTTTACTCTATTACTATGTCATTGAGTGTACTGACGAGATCATTTCGTGTAAAATCATTTGAACTAAAGTCAAATAACTCATCATAGGTAGATTTCAGCTCAACATCATCCATGAGGCATTGTACTAAATCTTCATCACTTTCATTGGTGGAGCAGTCTGGCTTTCATGAGTTAGTCTAAGAATCAGCCCACTCGGCTTTGCTATCTTTAACAACAAACACCTTCTGATTTACTTTCTTTCTGAATGATCTCCTTTCATCCTTAGACTTTTTCTTCTTGTCATGAATTCGGCCTTCTTTGTCAGTTGGACTCCTCTCATCTTTCTTTGGCTTAGGATAGTTGACTATGAATACCGACTTTCCCATAGTTAAAACATGTGTTGTCCTAACTAATGAACTCTTTCTTTTGATGATTGCGTCTGCTTGGGCTTTGAAAGTTACCCTGTTTCTTTCTTAAAAACTTCCCAATTTATTTACAAACAGTGACATTGCATCACTGCTCAATTGCTCAGCTGACTCCTCTTTTAAGGCACCTTGGTTCGTAGTTGCAACAACCAGAACCTTTTTCAGTTTAATTGAAGATTCACCATCAGTTTTTGTTTCCAATTCGAGTTCATATGATTTGAAATATGCAAATAGATTGCGGAGTTCAAGCTTGTAAAGGTCATTTGATTCTTGTATAAGCATTGTTTTAACATCCCATTTTCTTGGGAGTGTCCTCATAATTTTCAAGGTTATTTCTCTATTTCCATATTTCTTCCAAAGAGCAGTCATTTCAATAATAACATTGCTCGCTCTTTGATCGAAGTCTGACATGGATTCTCCATCCTTCATCTTGATATTATCAAATTTTTGGATTGTCCCAGATAGTTTATTCTCCTTTGTCTGCTCATTACATTCGCATAATTATATCAGTTTATCCCAGATATTTTTGACTGTGGGAGACATTTTAATCTTTTTGAAGGTATTCTTGTCCAAAATTTTGTATAATATTTTATTGGCCACATTGTCCAAATATGCCTCCTTTTTGTCCTCACTAGTTCATTTCATTCTTGGCTTTTCAATCGTCCGAGGAGCACCGTCAAAAATGGCAATAGCAATATTTGTTTTCATGATTCTCATTGGTCCGTCTGTGATGACGTACCACATGTCATCGTCTTGAGCACCTAGATGAGTCTAAATCCTGATCTTCTAGTCAATAAATCTTCTTTAGAGAATATTGGGATCTTGCTAAATGATTTCATTTAGAATATTATGTTCAGAGACAAAAATAAACTGCTCTTATATCAATTGTTAGAATCGAAACTAAAATTTATAGGGAGATGAATAAATTTAGTTCAAACATATTTCGGTTGGGTTAGCAACACTAAAATTTTGTTTTAGTTAGTTGGGTTCTCAGTAAGTCAATCGTTGTGAACTGTACAGAAATAGGTTTAATGAAACCGATTGAACAAATGTATGTTAATGATATAATATTTGGTTCTACTAATCCCAAAATTTGCGAGAAATAATCCAAACTTATGCAGAAAAAGTTTGAGATGAGCATGATGGGCGAGCTAACATTTTTCATTTGTTCGCAAATCAAACAGCTTCACAAAGGTATTTTTATCAATCAATCCAAATATATCAAAGAGCTCATCAAGAATTTTGAAATAGGAAAATGCTTAGTTGTATCCACTCCTATGAACGCATCAATCAAGTTAGATAAAGATAAGGGGGAATTATGATCGAGGCAATAATGCATCGCGGTCTCATAGGATCACTATTAAATATAGCCGCTAATTGACCAGATATTATGTTTGCAACATGTCTTTGTGCTAGATTCCAAGTTGCTCCAAAGATCACATTACATTGCTGCTAATCATATCCTTATATATCTTAAAGGAACTATCAATGTGGATTTTTTTGGTATCCCAAATACTAAAGTTTTAACTTTCTTAGATATTCTTATGTAGATTATGCAGGTTGCAAGATTGACAGGAAGAGAACTAGCGAATCATATCAATTCTTTGGAGATAGATTGATCTCTTAATTCAGTGAGAAGCAGACATCCATAGTCACTTCAACCGCTGAAGCAGAATATCTCGCAACTGGAACACTTGCACAAATCCTAAGGATTCAACAACAGCTCAAAGATTATGGGATCCAATCGAATGAAGCTCTCATCTTCTGTGACAACATAAGTGCAATTGTCGTAACATAAAATCCCACGATGCATTCCAGAAGAAAGCACATTGATAACGCACTCGAAAACGGAGGCAAACCCTCGATTCGATGAAACAAAGAAAATGTTTTCTTGTCCCGATCTTTTTGAATTAAGTAGTTGTGTAATATTCACCTCTATATTACGAAGAACTTAGCAACAAATATTAACGAAGATAACAATCGATCTCAAGCGAACCATCAACGAACTCGTTTTGACAATCCGAGTGAAGAACAATCGACAAATGCCACAAAGTATTAAACTTTGATAAGTTTGATTTGATAAACACACAAAGGTATATACAAGATCAAGCTTTGAAATTTGAGAGAAACTCACAAAATATTATAAAATACAATGTTCATTAATTTATAATGACCAATTTTCGTCCATATATTGTTACAAAATCAAAAGATATCAAAAATCTAGTTACCTAACTAAGTTGGACTCTAAACTAGGTATTAAAATTTATTCACGCAGGCAACGCGCTGGGGCGGTATAGTTTGATCGCCCTAGCATGAAACTTTCTGGAATCTTGGCATCTAGCAGTGTGTTTGGCGTTGCGGCGGTATTATTTGGATGCCCTAGCGCCGCCGCCCTAGTGCGGGGCTCTCGAGTCCCGGATCTTGATTTGGCTTCCTCTTCATAATTTAGCACTTGAATAACATTGAAATATCTTCCAACTTCATTGCTATGCATAACAAATTCTTTGAAACTTCGAATCGCAAGATTTAGCACGTCATGCCCGGCCAGATTCATATCATACTCGCTTTCTTCAAAAATATTTGTCCTCAAATCTTGGCTACCTACGCAAAAACGAAGCAAGTTAGTAATAAAAGAATGTGTCTTCACTATCAACTCATCAACCTCAACATACATCACATAATAAATGACAGCAAACGATAAAACACCATTAAGTATCACAAAAACTAAGTTTCTCCCCTTCTTAGACCTAGTTAGCAACATAAAAAAATCCATACAAATGTACGACCATAATTCACTATGAATATGATATAATTGATGCAACACATAAGAATCAAGCTTGATGCCCTTTCCCTATATGTAATGCACTCATCACTACACCACTTAACATACCTCTTCATATGAAACCAACACATATATTCATGCACTATGCCAATTATCAAGTCAATACAATACGCCTCACCATCAGATAATTCATGCAATGAATATAGGATGTCAAATTTATTCTCTTTAAACATATATTCATCGTGAACATAGAAATTCTTATATCCATTGATGCTCTTACCACATACACCATCAAGCAAATATAGGCCATGCAAGAATAAGACCAAGTTGGTGTCCGAAGTGACTCAATCGGAGACTGTTTCACAAGCCCAGTCCACTCGATGGGTGGCAGACGTTTGCATTTCTGAAGGTGTTGTTTCTTCCTAAACTCCTGTTGTTCCTCCAGTGGGCCCTAAGGACAAGGGCAAGGGGAAGATGAAACCGAAATCAAAGACTCCTACTGTTGTTCAGAAGGATGTCACTTTGACACTATATCAAGTATTGAAGGTGGTGGCAAATAAAATGAAGATGTTCAACATATAGTTTGAACATCGCACCTCTGTATTGTTCAAGACCATCATGGAGGAGGATCTACTAGAGAAGTTGTCCACTTTGGAAAGCCAGATGTTGGATTGGACCGAGAATGATGAAACGGAAGTAGCTCTCGATCGACAAACATTTATCGACTTCCAACTGTGGGAAAGTCCTTTATGACCGATAATCATCCAGCGACAGACAAATTTTGATGTCACCAGCCGCACAGCTCCCCATGATGTTGCAGTCATCTCACAACTGGAGTTAAAAGTTTTGTCCATCGGCTCCAAGATTTAAAATAATTTTAAGGAGTTTGAAATTACTCTTCAACCGCTTCCCAAAACAATCAAAATCTACGCCAAAGAATCCCTTACCATGCTAAATGTAATGAGCATAGAATAAGAAGAAGATGTTGAGGTTGGGGAAAAAATTAAAAGGGTTGAAATGGTTATCCCAAACCTCAACAAGTTATATACCTATGGTGGTATTTCTACTATTTCTGATGTTGATTAAGCAGCGTTTGAAGAACCATCCACTGTTTCTGATGCTGATTAAGTGGCGGTTGAAGAACCCTCTTCAACTGCTATAGATAATTTAACTATTGATCTTTCTTAAACTGTTGGGAAAACCCAACCGGAGGTACATTTCTCTTCTTCTACTTTTGCTAACCCTGAAAAAAGTCCTTCCACAGTTGGTGAGATGGATCCACCACTATCTGAGGTCACTCTAACTTCAATGGATGAAATTGTGAAGTATATGATAGACTTTGACCTATATGGTGACTGGTCTATTGCATGGACACTGATCAAGATAGTGGTCCCAAGAGTTCATCTCTTGAGACTATGGTTGAAGAAGAAGCTCAAAAGTCCCCACCTTCTTAGAAGATCGTTGATCAAGCTGAATCTTCGGCCCATTCTCCTTCACAGGTCAAGTTCGACATACCAAAAGATGCATCTCTCAAGGTTCCCAATCGTGAAGGCATCTCTGGAGCCGATTATATGGAAAATTTTGAGATGGGTGATGATAATGAAGACAACCAGTTGGAACCTAGTTATAGTGAGGCTGACCCTTCATGCACAGCCGATCAGATTGCGGTTGATGCACAATTTGAAGAGGTCAATTTCCATCTGGAAAAGATCTGACGCCTCATGGTCGACTTTGGTGCTCGTCTAATGGCTTCCGATGTCGATATCTCCAATCTTCACCAAGCTATTATAATAAATGTGTCTGAACTCAAAACATACATGAAAATTTGCATGAATGAGCTTAAGAGTTCAAAGAAATACAATAACGATTCCATATTCACCTTGTGTGGACATTTAACCCAAGCTGAACAAAGACTTCGGGCTCGTATTGACAGTCTTCAGGCTACCCTTGGTACCCAACTACAAGAAATGTTGGATCATTTCCAGAAAGGTGATCCCAAAAGGGGGAAAAAGAACAGCAAAGGCAAGAAGATGCCAGATGGAGACAAGATGAAGCTAGGAGAAGAGCAGCTGAAGAGGAAAAGAGAAAGAAGACCAACATAAGAGAGGTGGTGAACTAGGAGTGGTGGAAGTTCCTGGTTTAGGTGGTAGTATATGTGTTTATATTTTTATGCACATAGGTGTATTAGGATGTACTTCTTTCACTTTTACCTTGTAGCAATATAATTCATTATCTCAATAAAATTCATTTTTCTTGTAGCTTATGTTTCTAGGGCTTAGGTTTTGTCATAACAAAAAATGAGAAATTGTTAAATCCTTAGTTTTAGTGATAACAAACAATACTTATTATATTAGATCAAGCAGCCTTTTCGAAGTATTACAGGTACTCGGCCGCCCATTGAAGATTTAGAATAAGTCATTCATCTGGTCTCAAGATGCAAAGCTATTCAACTATTTTATCATTAGCAGTACTTTTAATCTACCCAACCATTCAAGCATGCAAGTTGTGGTTTAAGGGCTACTCAATCGTTCATGTTACTGAAGTACATTTATAAACGATTAAGTAAAGTCATCTTCAAATACAAGTCACACGTCTTACAAGTATTTCTCCTACTTTATAAGAAAATTCGGTAGAATGATCATGTACGACAAACTGGATATTAGAAATTCAGATTGTTTTTCTAAAAATTCTACGGACAAAGCTAGTTACTTTGTTAGGATCAAGCGCTTATCACTGGACAAAAAGATATAGTTGTTAGCCAAGGCGCAACCCTTATACTTATGGCAGCACAGAGTGCACCTACTTAGGTGCTAATGGGTCTGACTATTAGGCTCATGACTTCGGAGAGGTGCGTGTCTATCTGTTGGTACTGTTTCATATCCCTTAGAAAATAGTCTTTACCATTACCCTACTATCGGTCATGTCCCCAGAAGAGACAATATTACTCGTTAAGATCTGGTGTCACTCTTTTACGGCTCACTTAGCCAACCAGATCAAGCGGGGCAACGTCAAAAACTTGACGCATGAGAACTTCCCAAGATGTCACTCATCTCAGTACTCATCTCACTCATGCACGCTTAACCCAACATTCTCCCCCCCCCCCCCCCCCCCCCCCCCCTCCCCCAAGAAGTATAGAAATATGCTTCTTGTGAGACTTGAACCCATGACCTCTCTTTGCTACCAATTGTTAGTTCCAAGCGCTTACCACTAGGTCAAAAGTTTTAGTTGTTATCCAAGACGTAACTTTATTTCTTTATACTTGTGGCAGCGCAGAGTGCACCTACTTGGGTGTTGATGGATCCGGCTATTAGGCCCATGAGTCCGAGGAGGTGTGTGTCTATCTGATAGTGTTGTCTCTTATCCCTTAGAGATCAGTCTTAACATTTCCTTCGTCGGCCCTGTCTCCAGTAAAGACAGTATTACATGTTAGAATCTTGTTTCACTCTTTTACGACTCACTTATCCAACCAAATCAAGTGGCGCAACGTCAGCTGGTTGATGCATGAGAACTTCCTAGGAGGTCACCCATCTCAGTACTACTTTCACTCATGCACGTCTAACCCAACATAATTTTTGCTGTCAGTAGATGTTTCCTCTCACATTTGGTAAATGTCAAATTGTTCATTAAATAAAGTGTATGATAAATTAGGAAATTACGGTAACGATAGTGCTATTTCATAAATGCTCATTTATTGAGCTATAGTAAAACGTTCCAAGAAGTAATATAAATAGAGAATGTCAATAGTAGTTTCAAAGACTTGGAACCTTTACAACTACGAGACTTTACACAAGCATCTGTGAAAAGATTTCTAAGCACCCATTACTCTGATATCAACTACTACTCATCATCCCTTCCATCAAAGATTATTTATCATATCATCAAGGGCTTCTGTCAAACTACTTGACCAATTCTTTCTAGTATATTTGAAGTTTTGTTCGACGGTTTGAATCTAACGATTCATTTTTTAAATTCATTTGTGTTGTATTGGTTGTTATAATGTGTGTCTCAACTAGGGGTGAGCAATATTTCGGTTAAACCGAATTAACCGACCGAAATGAGCCAATTTGAAAATTCGGTTCGATTATTTCGGAAATTCGGTTTTCAAATTTAAAAAAATCGGTTATATCGGTTAATTCGGTTCGGTTACGGTTTTCAAAATTTTGAAATCGGTTCACCGAATTAACCGATTTAATAAATACTATTATTTAATAAATTTTTATTATATATATATATATATATATATATATATATTTAAATTTTTAATTTTAAAATTTAATTTGTTATTCCCCTTTCATGAATCACGATATTAAACTTAATTTGATTGAAGGAGATTAGATTCCCCTAATTCAAATCTTACTTCATCCGCTGCCCATCCTTAATTTGTTATTCTCCACTCTTACTTCATCCGCCGTACCGTCGCCCACCCATCTCTCAGCGCCGGTCGTTCTCTATTCTTCACTGGTAAGTTTTTGAATACTGGAAAGAGTTACACTCTTGATGGAATGTGTGAATAAGATTGATGCACTATGTTCTGGTTTTCATGTATCGTTCATGGAAAAAATACGCAGCGAAGTATGGGTGATTGAGGGGGCAAAATCATGTTCAATATAGGCAGTGAAGTATGGGTGATTGAGGGAGAATAAATTTCATGTATCGTTCATGGGAAAAATCATGTTTTCCATTGGGTGATTGAGGGGGCAAAATCATGTTTATGTAATCATTATGAAATTTATGTGTAATATGTTCTATTGGCCCTAACTGCATGAAGTATGGGTGATTGAGGGGGCAAAATCATGTTTATGTAATCATATTGAAATTTATTCTCATACTGTCATTACATCTTCTCCAAAGGAATTTAAGCGTGATCTATTCTATTGGCCCTAACTGTAGGAACATTGTTTTAAGATTTAATATTGATGAAAATTATATTTTCTTAATTGTAGATGTCGCAAGAAAATATATCAAATATGGACGTTGATGGTAGTTGTTCCATGCCAATGCTACCACCTTCAACTGGGATGGAAACATGTGCAAATTCTAAATCAAAAATGACGAAGCGAAAGCCAATGAAATCAAGAAGTGAGGTATGGGATCATTTCAAAAAATTTGAAAATGACAAGAAAGGAAAAAAGGCCAAATGCAATTATTGTGATAAGGAACTTTTTTGTGATCCATATAAGAATGGAACTGCGAGTTTGAGGGCTCATATGAACTCATGTAAAAGTCACCCTCATGCGGTTGAAACAACTCAAGCACAATAAAGTTTACAGTCGGGTGAAAAAAAGGGTGAGGTGTCTTTAACATCTTGGAAATTTGATCAAGAAGCTTGTAGAAAAGCTTTAGCTAGAATGATTGTTGTTGATGAGCTTCCTTTCAAATTTGTACAAGGATAAGGGTTTAAAGTATTTATGGCAATGGTGTGTCCAAGGTTTATAATTCCTTCAAGATGGACAGGTTGCACGTGATTGTGTTGGTTTATATACTGTTGAAAAAGAAAGCTTGAAAATTTTGTGGAATAAAGCATCACAAAGAGTTTGTTTGACAACGGATACATGGACATCGATTCAAAAAATCAACTACATGTGTCTAACAGCCCACTTTATTGATAATAATTGGCAATTACACAAAAGAATTATCAATTTTTGTCCAATTACAAGTCATAAAGGTGAGGCGATTAGCTTAGCAATTGAAAATTGCTTAAGGGATTGGGGAATTGATCGAGTTTTCACTATTACAGTTGACAATGCAAGTTCAAATGATGTTGCTGTCAATAATTTTAGAAGAAAGATGGCTAATTGGGATTCTATTATTTTGAAGGGAGCTCATATTCACATGAGGTGTGTAGCTCATATAATTAATTTAATTGTTGTTGATGGTTTAAAAGATATAAATGAATCTGTGACAAGGGTTAGAGATGCGGTGAAATATGTTAAGCAATCTCCTGCTAGATTAAACAAGTTCAAGGAATGTGCAAAGCTTGAAAAAATTGAAAGCAAGAGTTCTTTATGTTTAGATGTATCAACAAGATGGAACTCGACTTTCTTGATGTTGAATGCAACTCAAAAATTTGAGAGAGCTTTTGAAAGATTTGATGAACAAGATCCATTTTTTACATTAGATATTCAATTCAAAAAATGGGAAATTGTTTTGAATGATGGAAAGGTGATATTTGGAGCAGATGGTAAACCACAAAAAGAAATGAAGACTTAAGATGGGAGACCAACATGTACTGATTGAAGTAATGTTAGACTTTTTTCTTCTTTATTGCAAGTTTTTTATGAAATAACATTGAAGGTTTCAGGTTCATTGTATGTCACTTCCCATGCTTTTGCTCATGAGATTAGTTTTATTCATACTATATTGAATGAGTGGCAAGAAAGTGATGATATTGATGTGCATTCCATGGGGTTAAGAATGAAAAAAAAATCGACAAATATTGGGGAGATCCTGATAAGACGAATAACTTGTATCATATTACTGTGGTGCTTGATCCAAGGCATAAATTGGATTTTGTAGAATTTATGTTGGTAGAGTTGCACGGAGTTGAAAATGGGGCAATAGTAGGAAAGATAGTCAAGGATACTTTATTTGCTTTGTACAAGAATTACAAGGATAAGATGGATCCTAACACCTCAAAAATGTTGTCTGTTCAAGAATCTAAGTGATATTGAGTCCAGAAGCTTGACCCAAACAGATTTGAAAAGGCAATCAATCCTTGCAAAATACAAGAGACGAAAGGCACAAATATTTGGTGATGGAAGTATATCAGAGCTCGACAAGTATCTTAATGAAATGGTTGAGGGGTATTATGATTCTTTTGACATTTTGGGATGGTGGAAGCAAAATTGTCATAGATTTCTCATACTAGCTCAAATTGCTCGAGATGTTTTGGTCATTCCTATTTCAACAGTCGATTCTAAATCTGCTTTTAGTACAGATGGTCGAGTACTTGATTGCTTTAGGAGTTCGTTAACTCCTATGGTTGTTGAAAGTCTTATTTGTACGCAAGATTGGCTTCGTTAATCCCCAATACCAATCAATATTGAAGAAACTTTAGAAGATGTTGAAAAACCTGAACAATGTAACTTTTTTCGGAAAAAAAAAAACAGCTTTGTTAGATTTTTATTTACCATTAAAAAAAACTAGTTTATATTTCTTATTTGTCACAATTTATTTTTCAGATTTTTCTAAAATTGTGTTGGACTCTTCTTCAACAACACAAGGGGATAAGTGAAGTATGAATGACTCTTACCATTAAAAAATACATGTATCGTTTTCTAAGTCAGTTGACTAATCAGATGTTTGTTTAATTTCAGATGTTCAAGATCTGTGCAAGCTGAAAAAAACTTGATATTTTGATGCATTCAGTGCACTGTTTCCTGGCCAATTTTGTGTTGAATCTCCTTTATGGAACTAGATTTATATGAATTTTTTTGTGGCCATGTTATGTTATTTTATAAAAAAAACATGTATTAATTGTGTTCAAACAAAACTTATACATTTGTGATGTGTGTGATTTTATGTTTTTATGCATTTGTGTAGATTGTAGTGTTCAAGAAAATTTACATATATAATTAAAGTTAAATCACAACTTTTTAAAACTAATCGGTTAATTCGCTCACCGACCGAATTAACCGATTTTAATTCGGTTCGGTTTTAATCGGTTATGAAAATTAATTCGGTCGATTCGATTATGGCTAAATAATTCGGTTCGATTCGGTCCGGTTCGATTATGACTAATTCGGTTCGGTCGGTAACCGAACCGACCGAATGCTCACCCCTAATCTCAACCGTTTGAGTTAACTAAGAGTTTCGATTTAAGCAGTGAATAATTCCTAAGGTTGAATCAGATTGTTGCACAGAGTTGTAAAACAAAAGTTTTCTAGTGAAAGCCCATCACATTATTTGACTGTATTTTAGATAAAAATTTAAAGTGTTTATTCTACCCCTGAACACATATCCGATCATAACAAATACTAATATTCTATATATATTTAAAAATATAATATTTATTTTACTAAAACCAAAATATAATTTTGAATTACGATTCGGTTCGGTTCGGTTTTCTATTTTTCATGATTTGAATTTTCAGTTTTCCGGTTTGAAACATATTTTGCACACCCCTGATTATAAAGAGCAGTTTGGTGGAAATTCTTATTTAATCAAAACCAATTATGGTAATAATTGCTAGTTGATATCGTTGTGTATCCGGTCATTTGCTTGGAATTTGATTTTCAGTAAGTTTTATCTTGCATTCAACTAATTTAGTTGCGGAATTTATTTTAGTATATTATATTTCATTTAAATTAGTTCAAGTAATCACAATTATCATTTCATTAATTTTGCCATATTAAAACAAATAATTAATATATTAGTAATTATTATTAGATTATGTAAGAATGACTCGCAGTCACTTCAAGACAGTCCGTATTTTAGTTTAATCCCAACCAAAATTATCAGTCAATTGTTTTTAAAAATGTCATATTTGAAGGAGTAAAAATTAATAATTTTTTTAAACAATCAATCATTTATAATTTATCTAATTTATTTCTTACATTTTTTTAAGTAATAATTTTTTTCCAAATTTAGTTAAGGATTGAAAAAATATAAAAAAACATGGGATTAAAATATATAAATTTGTTTTGTTGATTATTTCACACAAATACTAAGTATAAATACCATACACAAAAAATACGTTGCCCAACAAAATACATGTAAATTATACTGTGATTAGGAACAAAAAATATGCTATCATCCCAATTTTTTTCTTTCAACATTCACGTATAAATCAAGAACATTAAATGTGTATAGATCAGATGACCACAATTCAGGAAGTTCTTACATTTTATAGACAATGAATGGTTAAGAATGTCATCACACGGAGACGAGCTTGATTTTCTAAACCAAATGCAGAAGTTTGATGCAGCCAGATGAATTAGCAGCAACCACCATATTTGATTTTCGTCTCCAGCAAACACTTGAAATGAACTGTCCGTTGCTCTCTTCGGTTTCCTTGCCCGTAATTTGATCAATGGAGCCAAATTTATGAGAAGTAATTGGCACAGGTAGAGATCTGTAATATGCAAAAACCTGGAGACAAACATTAACGAAAGGGGAAGGTTAGAGATCTATAGGCTTCAGACAAACAGAATCATGGCTAATGGTAAAGAATGCAGTACTTCGGATAATTGGCAAATATTTCTCCTTTCTATCTCTGATCTATTTTACAGTAGATCCCAGGAAATCACATTGAGTTTCAAGTACTAGAAACCTCTATCATGTTCTTTTTGAAACAACAATGGACCCTATCATGTAACGTCATACTTGAAGCGCATCGAAGATCACAAACTACAACTTTTGATATATTGACAACCACTTGGCTTACAGTTGCTATAAAATCCAAGCTCACATACTCAGTTTCTTTAATTTGCAAGTTGATGCAGTCGTCGAGAAGGATTATTTGGGAGCGAAAATAGCTCATACTATTATGCCTGACTGTTAATATGATAAATTGATTGAAATGTGATACTTATAGCATATCACACGGCTTAAATAATTTGAGTTGCATCCTTTCTATCGGCTATCTTTGTTGGTGTAAGCAAAGGCATTCATATGAATTTGGTTTTTACATCAACAATATGAAAAACGTTAGATAGAAGTGAAGACCACCTCATTGGTCTCTGAACCGCACGTTATATAACCATCAGCAACAGATAAACCTACAAAGTTCTGCAGGAGAAAGGGTATAATGTTGAGCAGACCCGGAAAAATTAAGCAAAATCTACGTTAGGTCACAAATTTTGTGAACGTAAATCAGAAACGAATAAAACCAACCAACCAACCTTCTCATTTGTGTGTCCTCTAAGTGTCGATACACAAGCATTTCTTGATATAGAATTAGAACTCGTTTTATTCAGATTCCAAATCTTAAGCGTGTTGTCAGTTGATGCGGTAACAAGAGTCGTTGCATCCAAGAATTTTGTATAACTAACAGCTTTCTCATGGCCAGCCAATATGCACCAAGGAGTTGAAATGTTACGAACATCATAGCAAAATGTCTTGTAGTCGGCGGAGCTAAATGCCAACAAGTGAGGGGAGTCGGATGAGAATTGCACACAGCACACATTTGCATGGTTCTTGATTGTGGTTAAACTATTTTTCTGCATTACATAAAAAAAATGGGTAAGATAAAAGATGTAACAATTTAAAGAATAAAAAAATTTGATGTTCGCTTACTCACTTTCAATGTTTTCGTTTTATACTTTTAAAAATCAATTTTCCATCTAAATAAAAACAGTACTACAATATTACTCTTTTTCACATATCCCAACATAACCATTAGTTCTAAATCAACTTTTTACTTACAAGAAATACTCTATTATTATATTATACTCTCACAATGTAATATATTCTAAAAATTTAAGTTGACTTCAACCAAAACTCAAAACAAACCTTAAAACACCGGGAACAAAACCAAATAAAGTCATGGTTTTAAGACTTCTATACTTCCAACTTCTTCTTAGAGGATAAAAGAACAGTAAATTTCACTGTATCCAAATGCAAAACTATTTCTAGATAGAAAAAATCCTACTTAATAAAGTGTTTTCCAGACTAAGTATTTCTTTATTCAGATTCAGCCTTTAAGTCTTAAGCTCCAGAAAGAAAAGTCAATAACTTGAAGAAGGAAATCCATCAACTGTTCCCAAATTTTTTTGGTAAAGCTACTGGCTGGTTTGCCACTGCTTATTTAGGATACAGAGGAAAAACATCACATTTTCCTACTATACATGGTGTACTTCTTTATTCAGATTCAGCCTTTAAGTCTTGAGCTCCAGAAAGAAAAATCAATAACTTGAAGAAGGAAATCCATCAACTGTTCCCAAATTTTTTTGGTAAAGCTACTGCTG
This sequence comes from Primulina tabacum, assembly GCF_025594145.1. Classification (NCBI taxonomy): domain Eukaryota; kingdom Viridiplantae; phylum Streptophyta; class Magnoliopsida; order Lamiales; family Gesneriaceae; genus Primulina; species Primulina tabacum. Next base: position 10,277,142 of record NC_134560.1, on the reverse strand, counting down.
GTTTGCCACTGCTTATTTAGGATACAGAGGAAAACCATCACATTTTCCTACTATACATGGTTGTCAAACTACAATTCACAAGAACTCAATTTTTGTACACACAATCAAACCTTGTAACAACCAGAGGCTATGATTGTGAGTTCAATATACTTTTAAGATTAGGTTGACAAAAAAGAAGAGAAGAACTTGAAACCCCAAAAAAATAGCAGCTTTCATCAACTCTGTAAGCATAACGCACATATACAGATATAGAAAAGACGAAGCAAACCTCGTTGATGCTCCAAAGTTTTACAGAACGATCATCACTACCACTGGCTAGTTTTAGAGGATCCACACGAGAGAAATCAACGGACCATGCTCTTTCAGTATGTTCACTGAAATGGGAAAAACTTTGACCAGTTGTCGCATCCCATAACTAAAAGACATTTTGAAAGTTACGTCGAGAACAACACAGAAACAAAACAATAACTTGTATCAGCATTTTCAGTTTGGGGGGAAATGGAATGGAGACAAAAAATTAGTACTTACAATCATAAGAATAGCCATACGTATACAAGGATACATGGTAACATTAAAAACCACAAATGTCATAAACTTTTCACAACCGTTTGAAAACAAATGTACTGACTTCTGCAAGAACATTAATTTGATATTAAAGCTGCTTTGTGGACAGAAATTGACATTTTGGGTGGCATAAGCATTATTCAGGGCTACTAGACTATCATTAGATTTCAAGTAGTTTATGGTTATTTCATTCACAAAATCCTCGGTGCTTCGAAATTTAGTCCAGGACATTAAGGCAAAATTAAGTGCAGAAATTTTTTACACATTCCTAACAAAAGAACAAATATTACAAAATGGAAATTTTTTTACAACAAAAAGCCCCAACCACCCTCTTATAGAAGTAAATATATTTATCAACTACGTTTATACACACCTTGACAGTGCCATCATAATCAGTCGAAGCAAGATAGTTACTTATGTAGCTATTCCAGCAAATGCAACTGAGCTTTGATTTGTTTTCCATCTCAATAACCGGATAATGAATGTCCACGGATTCATCAAATAAAGCTTGAAATCCAAAAACTTTTATCTTTTTTGACACCCCAGCTGTAGCTAAATAGTCCTCATCTCGGTCAAAACTCAATGAACATATCACATTCGGGGAATTATTATAATCTCCAAGCCGCAAAATCCCTTGAACTTTGAAATTACTGTAACGAGCATATTTGCACAAACCATCAAAGAAACCGCCTAAATAATCTGTGGTATTACCCTTAGCTTCATTCTTCCCCAATAGTTCTCCATATCTTTGAGTGGCAACATCGCTAGCTGAAAGCCGAACACTGGGCCTCATAGAAAAGTAAGCACTTTCAATTTGCTTGATATTATTTGTTGACCTTGTTTCTTTATCACATGCGGACAATGATTCCCCAGGTGAGGGAGATAAGACCGGTGATTTTTTTGGCCGCCTTTTCTCAACCTCTTCAATGTCAGCTTCTATCTGCTGGATTTGTTCAACTAGATTGGATTCATCCTTTTGCTTTACATCATTTAACGACGAAAGAAAAGACAACAACAATTCAGATTTTCCTTTTTCTTCATCAATAGATGACAAAAACTTATCCCCGGATGATTCTTTAATTCCACTGATAAATTCAGATTGCAGAATTTCCCTGCCATGTAGAAATAATTGTTGACATTAGTTGCTGAAATATGACTTGGAAACAATGTAATATAAAGACAAGGATGAAAAAATCATTCATAAAAATCACTGGACGTGATCTCCCAAGAACATAAATATTCCACAATTGATTTTCCAAGTATACAAAATACAGGCCCCCATTTCTTGAATAGATGCACCAATCATGAATTTGAATGGAATTTTATACAATTTGCATTTACTTCATGTTCCATAACCGATTACAATGCAAGGAATAAAGGACTCACAAGATAACTATCATGCAGATCATATTGATTTGAAAAGAGATAATTCAATCAATTAAAGTTTAAACCAAAAAAGCCATAGGAATAAATAGGAAAAATCCCTTGCCAACCCATTAATTTCTTCTCCTCTGGAATAACAGGTTCCTCCTCATATTAAAAAATATCAATGTTGCAAATATATAATATATGTAAACATCACGTGAACTAATTCATTTCGGCAAAGGACACTTCAGAGTCCAGTTTACTCTGAAACTCATCAGTTCCGATCTTCCTCCAACAGACAAAAAGAGTAAAGGACAATAAATTGGAGGATAAAGGTTTGCAACGTAATTAGAGAGAATGAAAATACCTGGTCGTTGGGCGTAAAGAAGGTTCAGGATGAAGCAGCCAAAGGCAAAACCCGGCTTCCTTGGGACTCTCAGAGAGGAAGCTAGGAGGGAGAATTCTATGACGTAAATCAAGCATCGCAGCAGCACGAGATCTTCCAGAGTCAAATGAGCATTGTAGCTGAAAGGAATCCATAACATTAGATAAAAACTTCAAGAAATAAATGACACAATTAGTATAAGAAGAAAAAATAAAACAAGACTGACCACAACCACCCAAATGATGTGGTTAAATTGATACACGATTTAAAATATTTGAGTTAAATCGTTATCACTATCAATATTTTCCCGTGATCGAACATAAAAAAATCAATTTCTAATCGTAACTAAAGCTTTCTTCCATTTTTTTATTCAGATTTGTAAAGAAATAAATTGAACAAAAATCAAGGACTCCGTCAAAGTGGATGCTTGTTGAAAGATGAAGATGGCTTATCTGAATCTCAAAAGTCACCAGTCCACCGCTTCCACAAGTTATCCTGACCTTTCATATAAAATTTAACTCTTGCGATGATCAGTCTCCCATATATCAAAGCTAGCCATCATTTTACCACAAATAAATTCATTAAATGATGTGGTAAATACATGGCATGGTAGAGGAAAAAAAAGGAAATGGTGATGGGTGTGAATGGATTGTAAATGGGATCGAACATTTAGAAATAGGATATTTGTACAGAAACACGGATGCTATGATCGAGAAGGTAGTGACAAACTTCCAGATAGTGAATTCCTCTGGATTATGACTACAACTGCCGAAAGATCATTTTGAGCCACTGAGACAATCTCATTTTTTCTTACAACAATACTTATATATTCATAAATTTCATGTCAGCTACATAATAATTATATGACTGTCACATCCAACATTTAATATCAGTCCAGTATGATTCGAGTCTAGGACAGTAAAGAAAACCAATTGAATACAAGTCATCAGTACCTCAAATAGAAGAACCCCCAAGGAATAGATATTTGATGCAATTGTGCAGCCATTGTCATTGAACTGCTCAGGACTGGAATACCACTTCTTTTCCAACATACAGCTCACAGAAGCCTGCAATTGCTGCGATGACGTAGGAACGTTCAGTCCAAAAAATAAACTCTTGTTATTGCTTTCTGTCTTAGGGATGTGCTCCTTAGCAAAATCATTGCTAGGATCCTTCGGGGCAGCATTATCTGCAAGGACAACATTTTCGGGTGCAGCTATAATGCTAGACCTAGATGGATATTGCGGCCACCTCCAAGCAACATTCGGATTCTCGCCTAATTTCCTCTTCTTCACTGACTGACTATCAGAGGGAGGCTTTCTCAGATGTATTGACCTCATTTCAGTTTGGCTTAAGTTTGAAAGGTGGATCTCTTGATCATTGGCATTTTCTTTGACCCCAAGGTGTGCAGAAGATCCTATGTACAGTATCTGGCATAATTCTACCAACTTGAAGCAAGAAGGCCTCAAATCTTGAAGGAAAGACCTACGAGAATGAGCAAGATCAACAAGATCCAGGACCTGTTTAAATATGCGCAAGCTCTCCACCTTATCTACCTTACTTTTACCTGTTTCAAGCCAATCTCTAAAACTGATTCCATCACCAACATTATCAGAATTCGGACAAATCCACGGTTCAGAAAAATCATGTGAAAGAGGCGAAGCAGCAGCTGCAGTTGAACCTAATGGTATAACAGAATCTGTTAATCTGGCATTGCCAGTCTTGGGATGATCATGGTCCCCATACTTGACGCTCGATCTTTTGCAAACTGGACTTTTATGTATCACTCCTTTGCCTCTCAGTGTACTTTTCAAGTAGTCTGAGAAACCGGATTTTGATAAAAATCTTGTCCTTACTGTTCCAGAAGAACACATTTCACTTGTAGAAACTTTGTTATCACTACTCAAAAGATCATTCACGAATGTCTTGCAATTGCTGTTCTTTTTAGGTTCTCTTTTATCTAGAAGCTCACAAAATAAATTTTTGTCTCTGTCTTCCCATGCAATTTCTGTTTTGAGATCTTTTTCTTTGCACCGAGATTGTCCACGCCAGCTATTAACTCCTGATCCACCAGCCACTTGATACAAATGCTGCCATTGGTTTCGCCTAGTTTGCATTCTATTTCTATTATTTGATGTACCGACTATAGCCATCTTTTCTCCATCATAGTTTTTCAGAGTCAACTCCTCGACCATCACCCCTGCATCATCCATACAATGAGGGCTGGCGCTAGCATGATTAGAAGAACCGATTCTATCTAAAAATTTCACATATGAAATATCTGGTGATGGATTTTTCAAGTTCTCGGGATAATCATCTATACGAGGCATAGCCATTTCATTGGATTCAAGCCCACTTGAGCTGCTAGATTTCAATGAGAACTCGTTTTCTTTATTTCGGATGTGGGTTGTGCCAACAGGTTCAGCCATGGCATCGCTGACCGCTTCGTCCATTTCAATTAAAATGTTTCCATTAAACCATAAGATCGATTCGTGCTGTAACATAAACGTATACGAATAAGTTACAGCAGAAATAAATTTAGATGAACAAGGATGGAATACCAATCGTATAAGATATTGAAAGGAAATTAGACCAATCAAGTGAGTAACTCGGGATATTCATCCTTCAAACTGAAATCATACCTTAAGGTTCATAGATAACTCAAATTCAGAAGAAAACAATTATGAAATCATAGTCGACACAATAATAAATGAAGCAAATATGATTCACAGATGGGCTACCACGAAATCTTCCAAGAGATAGCATAGGAAACACCTGGGTCTGAAGATGTAAAGAAAATGGTACCTCAACTGGGCCATACCTAAACTTTTTTCTGTTAAAGGGGGTGAGATAGAATGGAATTCACAGTCATCCAAGCACCGACAGTCTCGAGTTGCTGGGCAAATATTCGAAAACTGGGCCAGAAGAATGCTGCATAGTCACAAAAGTATGTTGGCTTCACCATGGAAAAGGGAAATCAAATGCACATTAATTCAGGGATTCACCAAATGAGATTATCAATTCTCTGAAATTAAATGTAAAAGAAACCATATATAACCCTTTCGAATCATTTATCGTCATGCAGCGTTTTGAACTTCCAAACCCAAGGGCAAAAAAAAAAAACCATTGTCATATCTGTAGCCCTTGCATCAAATTTCAAAGTGAACAAGTAATAAAATACACACGACAAGAACTTATTCAAGCTTCAAAACACAAACGTAGGACCCCAGCAGAACCAATAAGCCATAAACAGCAGTTCGAATCCAACAATCAAAATGAACAGTTACAATCAAGAGGGTTCATACTTCATACCGGGAGGTAAATATGGGGAATTCATCAAATCAGCAGTAAGCACAAACACTCCAAGTCCAAAATCAATAGGACATAAAAACTCTCAAAACCCAAAATCCAATCCATCGAATCAAATCAAATATCAAGAGAGTGCATCACTTTCAAACATCCCCAACCCACAAGGAAAAAACAGTGACTCACAAGTCAATACCAAAACTCAAACCAAATACCCTTCATCGACAAAACCCATAAAGCATAACAAAAATAAAAAAACACTCGAAGCAATAACACAGAAAACCAACATTTTCAATCCGGAATGACAAGTGAACAGTGTAACCAAGTTTAACTCATAGCCCAAGTGGTAGGTGGTGAATGAAAATGGAAGCGATAACGTGACGTTTGAAGAAAAATACCGTGGGACAATTGTGAGCCATGGAATAGCATATCCAAATGTTAATAGTAAGAATCTGAGGTGGGCTTCGTCGTGGGGATGAAAAGAAAGAGAATGATATGTGGAAGAAACTGGCTCCAATTGTAAAAATATCTCAGGAATCACGCACAACACACACTACACGATATCCACTAATCTTTGATTCTTTATTGGTGAAGATTTATCATATAATTTTGTGGGATTGATTTAAGAATGTCTGTCTCATTGCAGCCACGAATCAACAATAGTTTAATGGTGGCAGTGTTTAAAGAATTTGAAAAGGTGAAGTGAGATGGTATAATAGAAATAGTTTACGTTTCCTCAAAAAAAAAAAAGAAATAGTTTACGTTTGATTGCATCGGAAAGCACAAGAAAATAGCAATTCATTTTTTTCCTGAAAGGCAGGGATGTAATCGAGTCGAGTCGAGCCGAACTCTTGAATGTTTGAGCTTGGTTCGTTTATAATCGAGCCGAGCTCGAGCTTTATTTAACTAATATATGCATGGCTCACGAGCTTATTCAAGCTTTATCGAGGTTAAACAAGCTTAATAAATATAAATTTTACATTTAAATTTTCATTAAATTAATTAAAAAATAAATTATATTTTTAAAAAAATATATTATTCTTATTAAAATTTATAAATTTATTATAATAAATAAATTTAATAGATTTTTCTATATATTTCATAAATAATATTCAAAATCAATAAATCAAATATCAAAAATATTATTTTTTCATCTAAAAGATTATTCATGAACTTACCAACGAACATGTTCACGAGCTAACGAGCCGAATATTGTAAAGCTTGAATTTGGTTTGTCTATCTTAACGAGCCTCATTAAACGAGCTCAAACGAGCTTTTATCGAATCGAACTTCGAATAAGCTCACAAACGGTTTGGTTCGTTTACATCCCTACTGAAAGACGAATACACTAATAAAATAAAATAATGTCTACAATCATAAATTTTATAAATAATTTGTTTCAAAACCATAATCTATATTGAAATAATATTGATGTTTGAGGTTTAAATACATAATTACATTTTTTGTTTTTATAAATAATATATTTCAACATCGTAATCTATATTAAAATGATACTAATAATAACATAAAAACTCATGTGAAACGTATATTGACTGATGATTTCGGTTGGGAATAAATCTAGCAAGCGGACTATGTCAAGTAATAGTAATTGAATGATGAGTCAGAGTATCGTACCCACAGAGATCGATGTTTAAAAACTAGAATATGAATTATTTTTCTCAATTTTGGCTAATCAAATTCAAGTGAGATGAGATAAACTGATCAAAATTAAATTAAACAAATAAATTAATTAATTAAAGCAAAAATAATTCAAACTATTAATTTAGACGAGAATTCAAATTATTTTAAAACGACTAAGGCGTACAATGGTATCGAGAAAAAACTTATAATTCACATGTCAAATTTAAATTCAATAAATAATTATTTCATTCACGACGAAATTTCCAAAATTATCTATTAAACAATTTCTCGAATTAATAAATCTAATTAAATCTAACAGTTCAATTATTCTTAACTGAATTTAATTAGATTCAACCACATTATGTCGCTGTGAAATTTCAGTTTTTCAACATAGAGTCGCACACTGAAAGCGAATATTATTTCTAGTCGGTTTAACCATGTGTTGATTGATGTATGAAACAAGTATTAATATATCGCCTTTCAGTCTTAGATTAACCAACAAATTCAATTTAATTTGTCAGATTAAAAAAACACATGATAAACGACATCAATCAATGAATAAAAATAAATAATATAATTGAATCAAACTCAAAACAGTCAAAAATAATTTGTCTCGGCTTTATCGTGACCTTAGTCTATAAAAGTCTACTTCATAAATTCAAAACAAATGTGCAAATACATATTTAAATTCAATGAAGAAAACATAATTACGAAGTAATGATCAGTGATTTGTCGTGTGTTAAGGAATTTCTCCTTCAATTCTTCTTATGCGTTGTTGCTCTTCACTATAGCCTTCTGTTATGCACTTCTTCTCCCTTCATCTACCGTTACACGACCCTCCTCCCTATACGCTTATGTCTCCTTTTATTATTCTAAATGGCCCTCCTCCTTCGATTCTTTTTAAGCCCATATCAAACTTATACCTTGTAGATAAGATTGTAGATTTTATTTTTTAAATGTGAGATTTTATCTTTATTAAGATCTACATAGATTTCTTTTCAAAACTTCAATATTATCAAGGAATAAAATATAAGATATTTTATTTCCTATCTTTTGTTATTTTTTTCCTTTGAAGTATTGTAAATTTATTTTATCTCTCAATTTAAACATTTTTTCTCTTTTATTCAAATCTACAATTATTAATTTAAGTAAGCACATAATTAGGGATAAAAAATCTAGATAACAACAAATAAAATTCCCTAAATCTCTATAGGATTTGTGCTTATCAGATATTCTATTTAGGTCATCTATGAAAAATAACTAATTTTTATGCCAAAATTATTACTTTTTATTTTTAATATAAAAATAGTTGACTCATCTTACGAATAAAAATAAGTTAGATCGTTAATTCACAAAAAATTTGCTCTAAAAATAATAATGTCCTTTATCCAAACATAATATTAAAAGAATAGATGTCATAGGTTTAAAGAAGTAATTTTATATATAATTATATTTTATAAATAGATTATACAGGTCGAAAAATTATTATTATATGTAGGAGAATTCCTATGAACAATCATTGTGGATTTATATGTGAACATTACTGAAATGACGTTCATGAATAAGGAATTGACTATGATGATTTTTTTTTTCAAATAGCAATGTTCAAGTCCGTTATGATACTGCTATTATAGCAGCATAGTATGGCTAATATGACAGATAGATGTGAAGACAATATTCCTTAATAATGACATTAAGAAAGATATTTACATATATCATCCTAAAATATTCATATCAGTAGGAAGTGTGTGTAAAGTATGCAAACTTCATATATCCATCTATGGACTCAAACAAGCATTACAGAGTTGGAACCTCATATTTGACAACACTGTCAAAGATTTTGATTTTGTCAAGAATCATGAGGAACCTTGTGTATACAAGAAAGTTAGTGTGAGTGAAGTGACATTAAGAGTACTTTATGTTGATGATATACTATTCGTTGGGAATGATATATGTATTCTACAATAAACTAAAGTATGATCAGCTAGTAATTTCTCTATGAAAGATATGAGCAAAACATCTTATGTATTAAGAATACAGATCATGGATAGATCAAAGAGGATGTTAGGTCTCATCCAAGCCAATTATATTGGCAACATACTATTCTCTATGGAGGAGTCCGAGAGATGATATCAATCAATGTGACTTTATCCGAGTTTATGTGCTCTAAGACTGATGGTGAGATAAAAACCATGACTCGCATAACATATGTGTCTGCCGTTGGTAATATTATGTATGGTGTGATATTTAATCGACCTTATATAGTCTTTGAATAGAGTGTTGCAAGAAGATATCAATTGAATCATGGTTCATTGCATTGGAAAGTCGTAAATGATATTTTTAAATACTTGAGAAATACCAAGAATTTATTTGTAGTCTACGAAAGTGGAGAAATAAAACTAGAATGCTACATTGATTTCTAACAAAATATGGATGATTCGAAATTAACATCTGGATTTGTATTCAAGTTTAATAGTAATGGTGCCTCTTGGAAGAGTTTCAAACAAGAAATCACAACAGATTCAAAAATTGAGGCAGAATACATATATGTATCAGCTGTAGCAAAAGAGGCTGTTATGATGAGAAATTTCGTTCAAGAGCTCGGCGTCATTCCTCAAGGAGCTGATCTAGTCTCAGTGTATAGTGGCAACACCGGTGATGTTGCGCAAGCAAAGGAGCTGAGGTCTCATCATCAATCCAAACTTATACTGAAGAAGTTTCACATCATCCGAGAGATTGTGGGAAGAATAGACATATCACTAGAAAGAGTCGCCTCTGCAGATAACGTTGTTGATCCACAAACGATGCCCATTTCAAGACCATTGTTTGAGAAGCATCGTGAAGCAATGAGTTTGATCTATGGGTAGTTGGTTATAGGGAAAGTAAGATGTTGCTAAACTAGGTGCTCAACAAACTAACTTGTGGCTTAGGCTTTATTGACTCTTATGTAAAAACAATCTTTATTTTAATGATATTTTATGGTTTTATCTAATTATGACATTTGATTTGTATGTATACTCATGCAAGCTGCGTAGATAAAGTCCTTGAATATATAATAAGTACTATGGGGTATGCCTTTCAACGTAGATCATAAAATTCATAAGGAAATGTACTGTATATTCTAAAGTAGTTTTTATTTAGCCGCCTAAAATAAAAATAAAGGTCGCTCGAGCTCGAGACAAGCATATGTAAATTAAACGTCACATTTCATTGTTAAGGGCATGCAGACAATTATTCATGTAGATGTATGCTCATTTGATGAGGCACTGAACAACCCTGAATTGTAATTTTCAAGTGGTTATCATTTATCAAATGGATTAGTCAGAGGTTATAGTTGTACATCATTACTCTTTTGACACCAGATAACATGGAGGCTCTACGTAGTAACATGAAATTTGACTCGTTTACCAACTCCATTGAGGGTTATTAGGTGGTAAGATTGAGTGTAGTTTTGAATTATGTTAAAGCCAATGCATTGTAGTTGAGGATTCACCGCTCACCTATGGGTGAAGATATCATATGTAATCCGATGAGTTAATAGTGTAAGGAGTCTCTAGTCAAAGCAAGACATGTACTTTAGGGAAATGTTGTTTTTCTTAGTTGCATATACAATGTAATTATTATTACTCAAAGATACATCACATTGTTATTAGATTCATTTGCATATGTTAATGTACCAATAGTTGTAGATTTGATGGGGATATATGATTTGAAGGGATTGTGTTGGGATCGGTTAGGGGGGTAATCGTTGAGCTACAATAGCTCGATTCTTGAAATATTGAACACCGATGAATTAAATCGAGTTTGATTAAAAACCAAGCAGAAGATACTCGAAATAATCCTTCGTAGAAACCGATTAAATATTTTATAAACCATTTAAAATATATGTAAGTTGAATGAGTAAAAATATTCAGTTGAAGCATTTTATCAAACACTTGGTATACAATATTTTGATATTTGAAGAACACATAAAATGCTTCAACAATGCATCTTTAAAAACAGTGAAAATGATAAGCAAATGCAATAAACAAATAGACACGAATTTGTTTATGGATGTTCGGAGATTTCAAACACTTCTACGTCACCCCTTTTTCCCCTTGGGAAGGATCCAATGGAAGACTTTGATTTATACAACTACTTGTACAAACCCATTCCGGAAGGGCAGCACCCAACTAGAACTCCTAGCACTCAAGATTGTAGACAGCACCTCACAATCAGCATATTGTTTAATGTCTCATATGCAAAGACTACATACACAAGTTTATTGTCTTTGTGCAAGACTCACTCAACTAATCTTTGAAGTTCAACTCTCTTGTATATGTGTGAGTGATTGTTAGTGAGGAATTTATAATTTACAGTGTATATCTCAAATATATCCTCACACAAGGGCTTGTGCTCACAACTAGCTGATATCTTCATGCTAACTGTCCCATGCTTTGAATCCACTTCAAAAGCTATTGTTTGATCTTCAATATGTTGTATTTATAGGCTCCAACACTGATATATACGTTAGACACAAGAATATGACCGTTGGAAAGTTTATGTACTGTTTCTGGAATTGCAACGGTCAAATTCGTCTTGCTGGACATTTTCTCGACTGGTCAACTCTGGTCAACTTGTCAACTCAACTGGTCAATCAGTTCAACTGGTTCAGTTGGTCTGGTTCAGTTCAACTGGTTCAGTTGGACTGGTTCAACTGGTCTTCAGCTGGTCTGGTTCAGTTTCAGCTAGTTCAGTTCAGCTGGTCTAGTTCAACTGGTCTTCAGCTTGTCTGGTTCAGTTTCAGTTGGTCAGCAGCTGGTTCAGTTCAGTTGGTTGGTCAGCAGTTGGTTCAGTTGGTTCAGTTTCAGCTGGTGTGCTGAAATCAGCCTAGCTGATTCCAGTTTGTGTAGAACCAGTAACTTCATCGTCATTTATCAGTATCTTAAGCATTGATTCAGACTTTGACTTCTGAAGATGATTTGTAGATCATCGTCTTATCTTTCCAACGCATACTGAATCGCTTCATTTCGATAACCGAGCTGAGAGATATGACCAAAATACCACAGCTGCTCAAACTCAACTGATTGCTGTTTTCGTGTGATCAGTTCGGTAATTGAGCGATTAGTTAGACCATGATAACATCCGATTTTGCCCAACTGACGTGCAATACGACTTGTTCCAAATTGAGTTTTTTAATCATTCCAGTTGGCGGATTGTCATTTGGATAATCCAGTTGAGAGATATCATCAAAATACCGAAGCTCGCCAGAAATTCAGTTTGTGCAAAATTCAGTTTCAGCTTGCTTCTTGTGTTTGCAACTTCACACTTGAGTAAATATGTTAGAAACACAATAACAAGTTTTGTTAACATCAAAATCAAGATTGCGAACTTGAAAAGTTCCAACAGATTGTACTATACTCTAACCATAACTTACTGGTTTTTGCATGCACTATAAGTGATACATAGAAGATCATGGAGTGATGCTACTAGACGCTCTTACGATGATCTGATGGGTACTTGAGTTCTGACGTTCTTGATAAAGGCGTTGATGTAAAGAATTGGTCTAATTAGGGAAATCCTGAACAAGGGAAAATGTTATCCAAAATCACATGAACTTGTGAATCTGCGGGTAGTTGTATCCCTGAACTAATTTAGTGGAGTAAGTTCCAAAATAGTTAACTGTAAAAATGAATCAGTAGAAAATTTTGATTTTCGAAATTTTCATTTTTACAATAATAACGAGATTTGTAAAATGGTATTATTGGCGATGACTGGTCGTCAATCGAAATTATGATGAAGTCACAATTAATTAATTAGTTAATTTAAAATTTACTAATTAAATAATAATTAGTAGTATTAGATTACTGAGTCAAATTTCTCAAAGAATAACAAAAGAAACAATTGATCTCAATGAAACAATCAAAGTACTCGTCTTTGACAATCTTCGTAAAGAACACTCGACAAACGTCACGAAATATTAAAAACTTTGATAAGTTTGATTTTATGAAACACACAAATGTGTAAAAAAAGCCAAAGCTTTTTGAAGAGAAGAATATTATCAAAAAATATGATAAAAATCAATAATATGTTCTAATCTTGTTTACAACTTTTTGTTTATATATACGAAATGTAACAATTCATTAAAGCTCTCATGTTAGTCTTTCTTTCTTAAAATATGTATCGTGGGATGCGGGTGCCTCTGAAATCGTGCGGTTGGGCACATGGTTCTGCAATTATACATCTTGGACATCCCGAGGCTCGTAGGTACGCTTGGGCATGCGAGTGCACACCTAGTTCTGCCCGTGCACACATTTCTTCTTTTGGGGGCGCGGCTGCACATTTGTGTTGCACGGGTGCGTGCCAACTGTTGTTCTCCTAGGTCAATTTGCTCTCAAATGCTTGGTCGCTCGATATGACATTACCAAGGGTTCTCTTGAAATCCTTTAATCGCTTGAATATGCTTGATTTTTCATCTTCAATCACCTTCAAACTTGTACGTTTGATATAACAAATCTTCTTGAAAGTCCTTTCAAATATTCGCCCATAATGCCCGGTCAGATTCACTACATACTCCCCCTCTTGAAGATTTGTGTCATCAAATATTTGCTACCTACGCAAAAACAAAACAAATTAGTAACATAAAGAATTATATCATAGAAATACTTATCTTTCAACTCTAACTTGTAGGCGATCATCCAGGTGCTCCCCCAACCTTAGAAACCCTAACTTTATGGTTGTCTTCGTCAAACCTTCATCAATTACACTATATGATAAATAACAAATGACATTAAATGATAATAAAAAAAACATCATTAAGAATCATGAAAATAAAACTTCTCCCGTTTTTTGACCTAGTTAACACCACAAAAATTTCCATGCTAGTATACGAGCTTTGTCACTGAGAATAAGAATTATGTCATACAAGATATAAGAATCTAGCATAGATGTCATTTTCATAAGTGCACTCCATGTTTCACAATATCACTCAACATAACTTTTCATATGTAAGCAATCATGCAACACATCAATGAACAAATCACAACTATGTGTCTCAATAACACGTCGCTCATGCAATGAATATAGAATGAAACATTTATTCTCTTTAAACAAATATTCATCATAAATATCGAAATGTTCATATTCAATCATGCACTTTTCACAACTCTCACCAAACAAATAACAATCATGCAAATAGGATATGTCACATGTACTATTAAGACAATTCTTTGAAATATCACAAAACTTCAAACTTTTATCGCCACTAAATCTCAATAATTTGAAATCCCCTGAGAAATCGAAATCAACAAAGTTTAAACTTAATGCACACAATTTTTCACCACTCTGACTTCCATAAAACCTAGAAACAAAAGCTAAATTTAAATTTGGTCTCTTAACTACCACATTTGCAACGCATTCTCGAAACTCTTGAAAATAAAAAAAATCATATAATTAAGGGAAAGAAGCAAGACATGCCTCATAGTCGTTGCGTGGGCAAATACTCTTACCTCATTGTGCTTAATCTCAAGTTCACACTGATTAACTCATGGTATTCTCCTATCCTTGACACTCATTTTCCACCTCATCATGACTCCTCCAGAATCCTGCAAAGAAAAATAAATTGCTCGGGATTGAACCGGTTTTATCATCACTATGAGAATAAACATCTTTGTACAAAAGTACTCAAAAGGGTTTATTGAAAAAAAAATATTTCTCAATCTCACTCTTTTGGGTCATCAATTTATTTTTCTTTATTATTTATTTGGCCTTTTTTTCATCTTTTTTTCTCTATTATGGCCACATCACTGTTTTGTTCACCTTTTCTTTTGGTCCATTCCACATTCTCTTTCACCATCACTTACCATTTGAACTTCAAATTGATTCCCAAGAAAATCCTTCGGAGTCTATTGAACAAGCGAAATATATTGTTCATCAACACATGTATGCAATAAAATTTCACTTTGTCTACTATCTCATTCCATAGCATCTGTAGCAGAAACTTCTTCACCTCTTAATGATACACTTTCCACTGTTATCGTTCAACAATACTCGGATCATCAACCAGTGGAGTACTGATAGGATCGGTTAGGGGAAAAAATCGGTGAGCTACAATAACTCGGTTCTTGAAATATTGAACACCAACGGATTAAATCGAGTTTTATTTTCAAACCAAGCGGAAGACACTCGAAATAATCCTTCGTAGAAACCGATTAAACATTTTGTAAACCATTTAAAATATATGCAAGTTGAATGAGTAAAAATATTTTGGTTGAAGCATTTTATCAAACACTTGGTATGCAATATTTCGGTATTTGAAGGACACATAAAATTCTGAAAGGGGATCGTTTAAGGTGCTTGCTTGCGCAACGGAAGTTTCAAAATTATTTTCATACAAGAACCGAGCACCCTAAACACTATAGTATGTAGCAAATACAATAAAACACAAAATGTCATGCATAGGGTGTTTTAAAAATATACCTATCAATCTTAAAAGATTGATGATGGCTCCAACTTCGTTGTCAAACAACTAAGCTCTTCAATGACAAGACAAATCTTCAAGCTTCCAATGAGCACTCTTTGCTCAAAAATTAAGCCTACCACCAACAAGGAATATCCCCTCTAATTTTGCACAAGAAAAATCAGAGGATTTTTTTGAGAAGAGAGTGCAATCTTCAACAATTGAAGAAGCAAAAATGGATGAGAATATTACTCTAAAATTTCGGCCATATGAAGTGGAATGAAGGGAGGATGACTTTTCTTGGTGCTTGAAAAAGTTAAAGTGAGCATGTGCATGCCATGCCTAGGATATTGAAAAGTAGCCCCCAACTCTTCACCTCCCTTGCATGCTTTCTACTTGAGCTTGTAACAATTACAAGACTCATGGACTTTTTATTTAAATGTCTCAAACACATTTGAGACCATTTAAACTTTACTTGATTTTACTCAAGCCCATTAGTTTAATAATTATCTCTAATTGGGCTCAATTAGGCCCAATGTTATTTAATTGATTCAACACTTGAATTAATTTAATTATTTGGACACTACTAGGTCCACTAGTGTTTAATTAATTCAACACTTGAATTAATTTAATTTAGTCCATAATAATGTTTATGAAAATCACAATTTTCGAATACATTATTTATTTGGCCAACTTTTAATTTAGGAACACTTCCTCAAATTAAAAGTTACATTCTCCTTATAGAAGTCATACTTCTATTTTTATTTACGCTTATAAAATCCTTTATAAGCCGTTCAACACATTGAACTATTTTAACTTCTCAACGGGATCTAGAAAGTTAGCACTTGTGTGGCCCTCAATGGTTCATTGATACAATTAGCTGTGGGTTCACATCTTCATATGATTCGAGACTAAACAAGTATTTATATGAGCATACCTCAATTGCTTCATTCTTACTTATCAACTTCCTTGATAATAAGAACGCCAGAACTCAAGTTTGATAGGTACTCAATCAATCATGTTAAACGCCTAGCATCATTGCTTACATGATTTCCTAGGTATCAAATGATAGTGCCTGCAAGAACCATTCAATTATGGTTAGCGTACAGTATGGTCCCTTCAACTCATATATCCCGACCGATTCGACAACTATTGGTATATCGAGAGCTGTCAAAGAATCGATACTATGTGTCATGTCGTAGTTGCATCGATGGTGTAATCTAAGAAACCCTTTCTTAATTATCACCATACTCTGATCAGAGATTTCAAACTACATACACATAGAATATCCATACCCGAAGGAAAGCGGTGAATCCCCGACTACAATGCATCGACTCCTATATGTTTCGACAAAACACCCAACCTTGCCACCTGATGACCCCATATGAGTCGGTAAACAAGTCAAAGTACAATGCTAGCAAATAGAGTCTCAATGTTGTCCCGGGTCATAAGGACTAATGGTGTACAACCATAAACTAGGACGTTTCCACTCGATAAGTGAAAACCACTTGGAAAGTCTTTTATGGAGGATTGTTTAGTGCACTCTACAAGGAGCACCTATCTGCATGTTCGGATATCACAATGTCCCCTACCAATGAAACATGGTACTCACATCGCAGATACTAGTCTCGAACTCGAGCGGCATATATCCTTCTTAGCGGCGGCTGATTCGACTAGGAACTGTTTAGAATATACAGTATTGCAAATATGAGTTTCATGATACTCATCATATGAGCATCTCACATTCTTTCTACTATTTGTATATTCAAGGACTTTATCTATGCAACTAGCATGGGTATACAGATAAAGATGTGCCAAAACAATAATTTCAAATATTATTAAAATAAAAATTGTTTATACATAGAGTTTCAACATGAACCCTCGGCCAACACTTGGCTCGACGGGCACCTACTCTAACAAATGCTTCAATAATGCATCTTTGAAATAGTGGAAATGATATAAATGCAATAAACAAATAGAGACAAATTTGTTTATGGATGTTCGGAGACTTCAAATGCTCCTACGTCACCCCTTCTTCCCCTTGGGAAGGATCCATTATAAGACTTTGATTTATACAACACCTTGTACAAACTCATTTCAACTTAGGACTTATCTCTTGCCTAATTGAAACTCCTAGCACTCAAGATTGCAGGTAGCACCTCACAATTAGCATATTGTTTAATACCTCCATGTGGATGGCGAAGACGCCTCATTTGAGTCATGTTCCTCTCTTCTATCAACTCTCATATCATATTGATTAGGAACAAGTTATTTTCTCATCACCCTTTTCATCTAATCCCACGTGACTAAGTTGTTTAGGAACATAGTGATTAGGAACAAGTTTTCTCCACATCTTCTCCTACTCAATACTAATTTATCCCACCAGGTAGTAGCATAGTCGGTAAACTCGCTACAAGCTCGTTTTAACTTCACAGCTTCCGAATAATTTTGGCTTTCAAAATGACATTACACCTTCTTCTCCCATTCAAAATACGCCTTTGTGTCATCTCTCCCATTAAAAAAAATTAGATTTTTCATCTTAGCACCACCAAAACTATACCCTTATCGTTTTCCATATCTTAGATGTTCAACACATCGCCTATCATCATCTCAATCTAAGCATGACTTTCTATTCCCTCCGGCTCTTCTCTTTCTGCTACCCCCATCAGCTTTCCTATACCTTTCACATGAAGGCCTAAACTCCTTCTCGCAATTTTTCCCACCTCTTCAACCCATTCTTTAAATTGAAGGTTGTCAGACATGTTGTACCTGAAATAAAAGTTAGTAGAAAGATAGCAAGATATATACATATATATATATATGTATATATATAATCTCTGTAGCGTCTACCATTTTAAAAGTGCGGAAATATTATTTTTTAAAAGCTCGCAATTATAAAATAACATTTAAAATGATCGTATTTATTTGGCAAATAAAAACATCGTAGTTTTAAAATAACCAACATCAAGCGTAAACGTAATTGAATAAAAATCATAATGTCCTCAACGTATATAAAATTTTTAACTCCTCTCAATCTCATAAATAAATATGCGGAAAAATAATGGTCCCCGGGTCATGTCACCGCACATCCCGCTTCCTACTCAGTCTTCTGCACTTTCGGTCCCCTGATCGAAATGCTCACCTACATCACATACGCCTAGTGAGTCTAAAGACTCAACACACCTGTACCAGTAATAACAAGTACATATACGTAGCACACAGCAGTGAAAAATAGCATAATCAACATACATTTCATGAGCTTAAAAACATGAATATAAGTGTGTCGTGTAAAATCGTAACGTGTCAAACATGTCTGTCTCATCATGTTATCATATTGTATGCGTAACCGTGACCTGTCATAACATGGTAATAGCATGTATCATCGTATCAGCATATACGTGTTAAAATCTTAATTTGAATTCCGTTCATTAGCTGTGATTTTCATATCATCATGTTATCATGTCAGTCGATGGATCCATCTACGTGTAACCGCGGTATCCGGCGGCGAGGGTAATCAGCGACGGAATTACCCGCTGATTATCATAATAGCGTAAAAATCGTAAACACGATGCATAAACATTTAAAATATCATAAACTTGTGCTCAGGACGCTATCTTGACCAAAATCTCACTTCGGGTGCAAAATGATCATTTCTCCCCTAGAAACCCAAAAATTACCATTTCACCTCTGGACCTCTAAAATTTATCCAAAGCTTACCAAACTCTTTAAAATGTCCCAAAACATATTTAGAAGCTTTCTTAGACGTAAACTCGAGGCCATTTTACAACTTAACCGATTCGTTTTAAAACTTGGATCGGGGTCCCGGTTTTAACCCGAATCGACCCGAAACTTAACCAAAACTTTCCCAACTTTTTACCATACCTTAAAAACACTATAAAGCTCCTAAACATAATGACCAGACCCAAGATCTCGCGGCTGATAATTCCAGAAACTACCAACATTCTCGGTCCTTCCTTGTTTTGCATTTTATTACCCTCAACTTCCCAAAACTCATGCCACTAGCCAAACCCCGACGTACCATCCATGAACCAGCCTACCAAGGACTTAGACCAGACCCTAAGGAGCCTAACAGCACCACGGACCCAGCCCACGCACGAGAGAAAACGCAACCACTCCCTTGCCTCCAACCAAAGCTCGCGGTCGACTCCCCTAAACCAAGCTCGATCGGTTTCAGTGATGGTTCCAGTAGTTTTCGAGCCACCCTCAGCCTTGACTCAAACCCCACATGGCCTGGCTTAAGCCTCGGATCCCCGTCGCACCACCAGTCCCAACCCCTTCATCCATGGTTCGCCGGAACGGCCGTTAAGCGGTCGGAACGGTCGTTGCGGAACGGAAACGGTGACCGCCGTCCAAAGTTCCAGGGCAAAGCGGTGATTGTTTTGTAGCGATGTTCTTCGACTTTTTAGCGGCGATTAAACGGCGATGCGGAACGGAACGGAACAGCGGAGCGGAATGGGAAATGTGGCAGTAGTTGTGGTTTTTAGTATAATGTCTAGTATATTGATCTAATTGTTATGAGACCATTTCCATTAGAAAGATAAGATATAAAGCTATAACTTTCATGTTTTGAATTTTTTTCAAATCATTAGGGAAGACGAGCCAAAAGTGGCCCGAAGTTTATCAAAATTATTATGTAACACAAGTTACTGATCATGGTTACCGTCCTGGAATTGAAGAACAACGTCGTTTCTTGGAAAGTTTATCAGAATTCTCTAGTGCTAGTGATAAAGAACATTCAGCTGATTCTACTCAACCATACATGGGTGTCAAAGAACATATAAGATGTCTTGGATTGTGGGGAAATCGACAAATTCAAATGACAGATAATTATGGATGATGAATTACAATTGGGACTCTCAGCATGTTGGGTATGATCCGACTGGATGTCAATCAGGTGGATATGGATATCAGGGTAATTATAATTCTAGACACGATTCTTTTGATAGATCATTTGATTTTTCAACATCTGGTACACATGGAATTATACATCGTGGATTGGATTATGGGTCGTCTCAATATATTGGTGATAGATACAATGAATCTTCATCATCTATATGGCGTGGTGTTGGACATCATGGTTCGGAGTATAGATCTTCAAGTACAGCTGATAGTTCTACTGTGTATCATGGATTCGGATACTATAATTGTCGTGACGAAACACCATTACAAAATCAGTCATCCAATTCTGATCAACAGAGCGATTAAAGATTGAACTAACTGATCAAGAAGACTGAATAGAACTGATCCAAAATATATGCAAAATATATTTGCCTAACTGAAGATTAGTGCGCAGACAAGGCAACTGAAAGTAAGCCAACTGAATTGTGTAGTCGACTGGATGATCAGTTGGAACTTATCGATCTAACTGCAATCAGCTAGTTCCTTCGGCTGTGTCAACCTGATAGTTTGACATGTCATCAGTTAAGGAATGTAACTATCAACTGACAACAGTACAAAAGCAGACTGTAACATGTAGTGGGAACGCCAAATATCAGCAATGCTACAGTGTACGACTGTCAGAATGATATTGACGTGGTAAACAACGGATAGAAAGATTCAAACACATTCATTATTACCGTTGGAAGCAAAGACGATAAATATCCGTGAAGAGCAGCTGAGAAAGATAATTTTTTTGACACATAGAAGCAAGTTGTTATTCTGTTGAAATTCTCACTAAGCTTTCTGTTTATACTCAAAGATTTCAAAAGCTCATACTTAGCGTATATATTCATAGCATTCAAAAGCTATACATTGAGCTTACAAGCACAAACATATATCGTTGTATTATTCGATCTTAAAGAGATCAGTTGTGCTAAGTAGTTTCAGATCAGTTGAGAATTGATAAACTCAAAGTAGTTTCAGATCAGTTGAGAATTGATAAACTGTATTGAAAATAAGATTTTCAGTTTGGCATTGTCAAGTCCAAAACTGAAGGTGGTCTGTACAAGTATTGTATTGATCAAAGTCTTTTAGTGTATATTATATCTTATAGATAGTATGGGTGACGTAGGAGTGATTGAAATCTCCGAACATCCATGAATCTTGAGCCTCTAAATCTCAGTTATATTCTATCTTTCAGTCAGTTTATTTACGCACTTTCATAAGTTTACTGATTGTTATTGACATAACAAGATTCCCGAGTTTATTTTTTCACCACACTGACTCATCATTCAAAAAGGTGTAATAATTGTCGAGTGTATATTCAACCCCCCCTTCTAAACACACTTTCACCTACCAATCGATCCTATCAATACTAATGAAGCTACAATTTCTCCATTGCAGGTTTACCAACAAAGCTGGGAGAAATTAAAAACAAGAGTAGGCATTAACCCATCTACAATCAGGGTTGATGTTTCAGGGAAATATCCTAGGGTATGGATGAAACCAAATTCATATCCAAAGGAAGTTAAAGCATGGTATGAATTCGGGGCTCTTGTGTCACGCCCCTGGGATGGGGTTGGTTGACATCGGCGTTGCTCTCAAATTTACATTCGAAAACAACAAACCTTAGAAGTACAAAATTCAGAAACCAGTCTTTTATTCATAATAATCGTTGTCTGATACAAACTGTTTTACAGCGGAAATGTAAAACCAGAAAATAAGATGTCTGAACAGATGCAGCGGAATATAAAATATAAATCAGAACTACGAACAACGATCTTCATCACCAGCCCCAAAACTGAAGTTGCTCCTCTTCTTCTAACAACTCTTCCTCGTTCTTATCTGAGATGGGTTTGGTGGGTGAGTGTTATGATTGTCACTCAGTAAGCGGAGGCGGGAATAACTCCCAGTTTTCGAAATCATTTTCATACAGAAACAGTAATACGAATAATATACAGAAATTCTTATTTTCATAACAGAAATCAGTATTCAATATTCAGTATTCAGTAATCAGTATTCAGTAATCAGAAATTTGACAAGTAAGCACTGAGCACGTTCATGAATTTCATGGCTAAACTGATATCAGTCCCCTATATGTTCTCTCCTCTAAGGGGTGAGGCCAGTAATCAGTAATCAGTAATGTTCAGAATATATATTCCTACCATTAGTTCACTAAGTTTCAGTGCTTCAAAATCAGATATCAGAAATCAAGAATATACTTTGCTTTAAAACAGAAATCATCAAACGGGTTTCAAGATATTTATACATAAGCCCACTTACCGTAATTTGCTGGAGAGTTTCGGTTGAAGTCTGAAATAGGCTTGCTCTCGCTACTGGTTTCTACTGCCCGAAAATAAGCACTCTCTTATCTCAAATATTTCAAGTGATAACTCAAGATTTGTGTAACACCAATTCAGAGGTTTGAGGGTGTTATATATAGGCAAAATTCTGACTGTTAGCCTCCCAATTAATGGCCATAATCTGCCACTAACAATCTTTATTCTGTGTTAAATGCTTCAGTTACAAGTCATGGGCTAAATTAGTAACTGTCTGCTGGAATTTCGTGCTGCTGCTGCTGGATTTTATCTGTGGTTTGCTGCTGGATTCTAATCTGCTGGAAAAATACCAGCTTCTGAAATATTAGCTTCTGCTTGAATTTTGCATTGCTGCTGGAATGCTGGAATAGCTTCTGCTGGAAATTTGCATTGCTGCTTGAATGCTGTAAATTCGGGTTCTCACATCTTGCCTCAGTTTATACCCCACATCACCAAGCTTCCCACAAATTTCAGGACTACCTAAATGGATCCAGGAAGCCGTGCATGAAACATGGGCAAATAACGACTAATTGTACAGAGGAGACATTCTGGAGCTATACTTTTTCAGTACAACAGCAGAATCAGCAGGAAAAGGTTCTCAGGAATCCTTTCATTTCATCAAGTTAAAGAGGCCGGATGTTAATATTAAAAAATTTATCAAAGATCCTCCGACATAAGAAACACCCCTTGTTGCTTCAATAACTGAAGATAACATTTCAACCAGAAGAGCATGGGGTTTATGGGTCTGTCTAACTGAGATGGACAAGGTAAAATTTCCGTTTCAATTTTATCACAATTTTGTAAATGGATCATTCCTATTAAATACCATGACGGGAAAAACAAGAAGTTTTGCAGAAGATTTATTCGAAAAGAAAATAAATCTTTTGTGGAACAGCAAGCTACCGGGGAGTAAAGAGACTCGTCGAAAATTCTACAATATGGCTCATGTGGGAAGATGGTTAGAACAGATCTGCCAAATGCCCAAACCAGAAGGAGCCAGAATTTGGCAAGGGTTT
Source organism: Primulina tabacum (assembly GCF_025594145.1). Lineage (NCBI taxonomy): Eukaryota > Viridiplantae > Streptophyta > Magnoliopsida > Lamiales > Gesneriaceae > Primulina > Primulina tabacum. Next base: position 10,253,211 of record NC_134560.1, on the reverse strand, counting down.
CAGACCACGGTGAGAAAGGATGCATCTTGCAGAAACATGACCAAGTGGTGAAGGACCACAACCACGTTTTTCTCAAGGACACCAAAAGTTTAAGATTCCTCGACAAAAATAAGTGGGCATATGAATACTATCACTTTTCTTTGGGGATTACAAAAGTTAAAAGATTCTCCGACAGGAGATAGTGGGCATGTGATAAACCCACTAATGACCAAGAAAACTTGGACCCAAACTGTAACGTATAATTATTTAAAAGTGCGGAATTTTTTTTAAAAAAGCTCACATTTTCGAAATAACATTTAAATGTTTGGCACGCATGCGCTCGACTGAAAAATATAACATTTAAAAATAATCGTAAATATTTGATAGTAAAAATAGTGCAGTTTAAAATGACCAAAACTCATCCAAAAACATACGTAAACATAAACAAGTAAAAATTCTAAAATTATCAGCGTATCAAAACCAGCGTATGAAAATGTTCATATCCTCTCAAATCTCATAAATCAAAATGCGGAAATCATGTGGTCCTCGGGTCGTGTCGCCCCACTCGGTCTGCCTACTCATAGTTCGGCACCTCCAGTCCCCTCGATATCATGCTCACCTGCATTACACACGCCTAGTGAGTCTAAAGACTCAACACGCCTATACCAGAGATAACAAGTACATATACATGACACACAACAGTGAAAAATACAATAATCAAAATATATGTCATGAACCTAAAAGCATGAACATAAACGTGTCGTATAAAATCATAATGTATCAAAGCATGTCCCATCATGTCATCGTATACGTATTCATTTCTTTTAATTTGAATTCAGTTCATTAGTTGTGACTTTCGTATCAGCTCTATTCGATGGATCCATCTATAAACTTGCGGTACACGGCGGCGGGGACATCAACGACAACATTACCCGTCCACTGAGCCTTGGCCTCAGCTCATAATATCTCATGTCATCGTATACATATACATCGTCAGTCACAACCAACTCTCATCATTCAAAAACATCATCATATCCAGCACTTAATAAAAACATTCACATACGTAATTTTTTCTTGAAACCAAACATGCATTGTATTTTTCGTAATTACATTAAAATCATAAACATGATGCAGAAACATTTAAAACATGATAAAATGTGCTTTGGGCGCTGCCAGGACTAAAATCTCACCCCGGGTGCCTGGAAACCCAAAATGACCGATTTACCCCTGGACCTCTAAAATTTGACCCTAATCTTACCAAACTCCTTAAAACATCCCAAAACATATTAAAATTATTTCTTATACCTAAACTAGAGCTCATTTCAAAACTTAATTCGATTCGTTTTAAAACTTGGACCGGGGTCTCGGTTTTAACCCGAATCGACTCGAAACTTAAGCAAAATTTTCTCAACTCTCTACCACACCTTATAAACATCTAAAAGGTCCTAAAAACCTCAAAACCAGACCCCTAAACTTTCAAATATTAAGCCATCCTACTGCTGGAATTTCGCCCCTTCCTAGTTACACCAACCCAAGTACACTACTTCCCATTCTTCGCATCCTGGCCCACAACCGATGAGACCAGCCCCAACTCAGCCCTCCCTAGACCACCCTAGGACCCCTATGAACCCACTGGACTCACGGTCCCAGCCCCAGCGAAGCGCACCTCTCGAACCATTGAAAACACACGGCCGCGCCTCGCTTAAAACGCAATGGCTTCTAACCTAGGGAACCTTCTTCCACCCGTGACCAGATGTATTGGGGCTTCCCCTGGACCTCGGTTAAACCCTCATGGACTGCACCTTGCTCTAACTCAGGCCTCTTTTCAGCCGAGTCTACCCTAACTTGCACCATACCTCTTGAAACCCTTGCCGTCTAAGAGCACCACCTCTCGGCCCTTCAACCTACAGCCACCAGCAACCGATTCTAATCCTCAAAACAACATCTTGTCACCATGTTAAGCCCATTAACAACCAAAAACCGCAGCCCCTTGCACAACATAAAAAAAACGTGAGTAGAAAGCATGAAATCGCATGCAACGCCTCAAACCGATACCAGCCACAAGGATATGCAATAGATCATGATTTTTTCATGCACATACACAGTTATCAGAATATAAAACGTGAGTGATGAGTACAGAAATGATACAAAGCGTGCCTTGATGATTTCTACACAAGAAGATCGAAGAACGAGAGTCAAGAAATTGTCGGGTCAATTTTTCTTGAAAGGAATGAGCTTGGCCGAGGTTTTCAACTGCACTTCACGAGAGATGACGCTGTTGAGGGGAGGTTTCGGCTGATGGACTGATAGGTTTAAGTTTAGTGGATGTTTAGGTGTTAATTAAATAGGTAATAATAAAATAATGGGCCTTTAGTTGTTATTTAAAAAGTTTACAAAGAGTATCGGGCCCACCAAGCTTAAAATAGGCCCAACAAGTCCAAACAAACTCCCGAAAAATATTTCATTTATGTACGTTTTTAAAATTATTGTCTGAACCTTCAAAAAGTCATCCGTTTCGATAAAATTCACGTACCGGTTAAAAATATGTTCCGGCAGGAAAAATAACCAAAAAAACTCATTTCTTGAAAAATACATTTAAAACATCTTATATTAAATAATAATAATTATTCATATAATAAAAATAATTTTTTTGACAATTCACCGATCTCCGTTCCTCGTTCGAGCGCGAAATGCATCTAGAAACCCAATGCATGAACTTTTAAAATATCCTGAAATAAATCCTATCATGTAATAGTTATGCATAAAAAGCATAAAAATAATTAAACACATAATTCAAATAAAACCCTAGATTGCATGCATTCAGGTTACGTGAATTAAATTCATGGACCTTACAACTCCCCCCCTTGAATAAAATTTCGTCCTCGAAATTTAGAACGTACCAAATAACTCAGGGTAGCGACTCCTCATCTCGGTCGCGGTCTCCCAAGTAGCCTCTTCCTTGGAATGATTCATGCACTTGACCTTGACCATCTGGATCACCTTGTTCCGGAGCCTCTTCTCCTGCATGTCCCGTATCTGAGTGGGTTTCTCCTCGAATGACAGGTGCGGCGTTAGCTGAAGTGGCTCATAGTTCAGCACATGTGAAGGATTAGACATGTACTTCTGCATCATAGAGAGGTGGAACACATTATGAAATTCCGTCAGATTCGACGGAAATGCAACTCTGTAAGCAAGTGTCCCCATTCTCTCTAGAATATCAAAGGGTCCTATGAATCTAGGGCTAAGCTTACCCTTCTTCCCGAACCTCATCACACCCTTCATTGGTGCGACCTTCACAAAAACACGATCCCCTACTGCGAACTCAAGATCTCACCGCCTCTGATCTGCATAGCTCTTCTGACGGTTTTGTGCGGTTCTCATCCTGTCTCGAATCCTGCCCACTAACTCTAGCTGTCTGCCTAACAATGTCCGGATCCAACTCTGCTCGCTCTCCTACCTCATCCCAATAAACTGGCGACCTACACTTCCTCCCGTACAGTGCCTCATATGGAGCCATACCGATCGATGGCTAATAAATTTTTTTGTAACTGAACTCCATAAGAGGTAACTTCGGCTCCCAGCTGCCCTGGAAGTCGATCATGCAAGCTCGGAGTAGGTCATCCATAATTTTAATCACCCTCTGACTGTCCGTCTGTCTGAGGATAAAAAGCAGTACTGAACTATAACTTCGTACCCAACACCTGATGGAGACTCTTTCAGAACGCAAACGTGAACCTCAGATCCCTATCTGACACGATAGACACTGGAATCCTGTGCAATCTGACTATCTCTCTGATGTACAGCTATGCGCACCGAGTCATGGTGAAGGTCTTCTTGATCGGTAGAAAGTGAGCTGATTTAGTGAGCCGATCAACAATCACCCAGATGGCGTTGAATCCTCCAGTAGTCCTCAGAAGCCCTGTCACAAAATCCATGTAAATATTCTCTCATTTCCACTCAGGGATAGGGAGTGGTCTCAGCTTCCCTGCGGGTCTCTGATGCTCCGCCTTGACATGCTGACAAGTCAAACACTCGAAGAGGAATCGCAGAATATCTCACTTCATGCCCGGCCACTAATAAAGAGTCTGTAGATCCTTATACATCTTCGTACTCCCTGGGTGGATGGAGTACGGGGTGTTGTGGGCCTCGTTCAAGATATCTGCTCGAAGGGAATCCCTGTCAGGAACCCATAGGCGGTCTCTATATCTGACTATGTCGTTCACAACTGCATACACTCTCTGGCCCTTAGCCTCGTCCCTCTGTCTCCACTTCTGTAACTGTCTGTCAAAAGTCTGCACTGCTCGAATTCTGTCTCTCAGAGTTGGCTGTACTGTCATAGTAGTAAGATTTGGGGCCTCGCCCCTGGCATAAACTACAAGCTCAAATCTCTGAATCTCAGCCCGTAGCGGTCTCTGCACTGACAAATGAGCAATCACTCCAGTGCTTCATGCTCAAAGCGTCTGTAACCACATTAGCCTTATTCGGATGGTAGCTAATGTGACAATCATAATCCTTCCCCAGCTCAAGCTACCTCCTCTGTTGCATATTCAGCTCTTTCTGTGTGAAGAAGTACTTTAGGCTTTTGTGGTCAGTAAAAATCCTGCACTTCTCCCCATACAGATAGTGTCTCCAGATCTTCAGAGAAAATACCACTGCTGCTAGCTCGAGTTCATGAGTCGTATAATTCTTCTCATGGACCTTAAGCTATCTAGACGCGTAGGCTATCACTCTGTCCTGCTGCATCATAACCGCACCCAAACCGAGCTTCGATGCATCTGTATGTACCACAAACTCTCCCTGCACTGATGACATAGCTAGAACCTGGTGCTGTGGTCAATGCTAGCTTCAATCTGTCAAAGCTCTCTTGACACTTAGATCCCCAAATAAACTTGGCATTCTTCTTCGTCAAGGCGGTCATAGACACCGCAATAGAAGAGAAGCCCTGAATGAACTTCCTGCAGTAACCAGCTAGTCCCAAGAAGATACGGATCTCTGTCATGCTCTTAGGCACTGACCAATCTCTGATTGCCTCGACCTTACTGGGTTCGACATCTATACCATCTTGAGATATGATGTGGCCACCCTGTCAAGCCAGAACTCGTACTTACTGAACTTGGCATACAACCATCTGTCCTGTAGAGTCTGCAGTACGGTCTTCAGATGCTGATTGTGCTCCTCCCTGCTCTTCGTATAGATTAGGATATCATCAATGAAAACTATGACGAACTGATCCAAGTATGGTTGAAACACACGATTCAAGAGATCTATGAAGATCGCTGGCGTGTTCGTCAAGACGAAGGGCATCACAAAAAACTCATAGTGCTCGTATCGCGTCCGGAAGGCTATCTTATGCACATCAGACTCCCTCACTTTCAGCTGGAGGTATTCGGATTGAAGGTCTATCTTTGAGAACACAGATGCTCCTTGAAGATGATCAAACAAGTCCTCGATCATTGGCAACAGATACTTATTCTTGACTGTGACTTTGTTCAGCTCTCGGTAGTCATTGCACAATCACATGCTGTCATCCTTCTTCTTGACAAACAGAACTGTTGTGCCCCATGGAGAAAAACTAGGGCGAATGAAAACCTTATCTAGCAAATCATGTATCTGATCTTTCAGTTCTCTCATCTCGTTGAGTGCTAGACGGTAGGGTGCCTTAGATATTGGTATTGTCCTTTGGCATGAGCTCAATAGAGAATTCCACCTCTCTGTCTGGTGGAATGCCTGAAACATTGTCAGGGAACACATTGGGGAACTCACTGACTACATCGACGTCCCCGAGCCTCTGAGTGACTGGCTCTGTCAGATACAATGCTGGCTAAGAATGCCTGGCAGCCTCTCTTGATAAGCTTCCTCCCACACATGCAGGAAATGACGTGCGACAACTGGTGGTGTGTGGCTGCCTCGAAAACAAATGGCCTACCAGTACTATCAAATCTGCATGCACTGTATATTTTTGTAACCGAAGCTCCAATCTCTTCACTTTCTGGGAAGAGATATCTGATCCCCGGATGAGATCGATACTCTGAACCCTGAATCCATCGCTACTGGTATGATTCCTAGTCGCTAGACAAAAGATTCGAATATAAACGAATGTGTAGCCCCTGAATCTAGCAATGCATGCGTGGCTACGCCTGCAATATATATCTTTCCTGCGACAAAACATATCATCAAATCTAATAGTGTTAAACTTAAAGAATTTCTTACCGGAATTTAACCCAAAATCCTCAAAAATTTCAACGATTAACCCAAATATTCTACAAAAACTTCGAAGTTTAACCCTCGAAATCTCGAAAATTACAAATTAGCCCTTCAAAGCTTCGAAAATTACACTTTGGTCCTTCAACTTTTCGAGAATTGCAACATGACCCCTCTAAAAAATTTCGAAATTGCAATACGACTTTTCCTCATTTTCGAATTCTAATCCCAAAAATTGAAAAATTTCGAAAAGTCAAAATTAAATCCTCAAAATTAAGACGTTTCGAAAGTATTCCCCAAAAATCTCGATTTCTAGCAACTAAGTCCTCAATTTATTTGTTATTACAATTGGGTCTCTAAGATTTCTCAAATCAAGCAATTAAATTCTTAATCCCAACTTTGTAGAACATGCATCATAATTCGTTCTATGTTATTAATTCGCACAAATAAATTCTCATCACAAACATATAACCCATGCAATCAAGCAACAAATCAAAATCTTAAACATAAGGGTTACCAGTAATCAATGTCGAGTCTGACTCTGCTTCGGCCTCCTCGGCATGCATCAAATAAGTTCTCCTAGTAGTGGGCCCTTGTTCCTAGGGCAATTTACTGCTTTATGGCTTTCCTGTCCGCAAATGAAGCATTTAAAGATTCCCACTTGCACTCGTCAAAATGGAACCTGTTGCACTGACTGCAAGGCTGGCAGGCCCCTGGCGCCTGAGGAGGTCTCTCCTGCTGGGGCCTCCCAAACTGTCACTTGGGCTCCTGCTGCCCCTGCTACCTCTGTGGCCCAGTAAACTGCTTCTTCTGAGGCTTGGAGCTGGACCGAGTCTGATACCGCTTCCTCTGCATCTCAAAGTCTATGTCCCACAGAGCCTGCTCCGCCTGAAAAGCGCAGGCAGTGGCCTCATCATAACCTGCCGGCCTCATCAGCATGACGTCTGGACGAAAGGTGGGTCTCAGTCCATCTAAGAAATGCCTCAGCTTTTGGGCGGCATCTCTCGCTATCATGGGCACAAAATGGCAACGGCTGTCGAACTTGCGGATAAACTCCGCCACAGACGAGTCCCCCTGCTGAGACTCATAAACTCCCCCATCAAGCGGCCCCTGACGTCAGCTGGAAAATACTTCCCAAAGAACATCTCCTTAAATCTAGCCCAAGTGAGAGTTGCCACATCCACTGCATGTGCAGCTCCCTCCCACCATAGAGACGTGTCATCCCTCAGCATATAAATGGCGCACCTAGCCCGGTCGCCATCTCTCATCTGTAGGTACTTAAAATGCAACTCCAGAGACATAATCCATCCCTCTGCCACGAATGGATCGGTGGTACCCCCGATGAAACGTCTGCTTATTCGTTTTCTTAAAAAGTACTAGAAATTTTTTTTTCCAAACCTCACGTAGCATTTGGCCGAATCATAAAATATTTTGGAACCATTTTAAAAGTAAAACAACCAACTATTTTATAAACCCAAAAACATTATTTGAAAAGTATAGCCCATACTATAACCTCTCAAAAATCTCTCGTAACATAAATAAAGGTCGTAAAGACATCTTCAACATAACTTAAAATCATGAATCATAACTAGTGCGGAAAACTAGCGTCGGTCCTCGGATTATGTGCACCTCCAGTCCAGTCAGATCAACCATCAAGACCTCCATTAACATATTATCATAATCACCTGCATCAATCACACCTAGTGAGTCTAAAGACTCAACACATCATATTCTTGATAACAAGTAATACGTAATACAGTTAACATATAACGGTAAAAAATACTTGTACTTAAAATATCATTTTCATGAAGATGCATAAACTTAAACTTAAACATTTTCGTAAACATTTTCATGATGCATAAAAACATTTTCATAAAAATATAAACATATTCATATTCATATTCGTATTCATATTCATATGCATATCCATATTCGTATCCATATTCATATTCGTATTCATGTTCATGTTCGTGCTTGTTGAATTCAGATCGTGATTGTGACTCGTATTCTTAAACGTATTGGGCGATGGATCAATCTAAAGAAACCACAGTACTGGGCGGCGGGGACACCAGCAACACTCTCACCGGTCAACTAGGGCCTTGGCCTACGTATTAACATATCATGTCATTGGAAATACGATCGTCGGGGCTCCCTATGGGGCCTTTTCCCATAAATGGGCTCCCTCTGGGGCCTTCTCCCCTTACGACATCTCCAATCATATCATCGTATTCGTATTCGTATCAACGGAAACACGATCGTCGGGCTCCCACTGGGACCATAACCCTCACGATATTTCCAACATGTAGTAGTCACAATCCCTTCACGTCCTTCAACATGTTATCATCACTTAATAAAAACATGCATATAATATCATTTTTATTTTGAAACCAAGCATGCAACATGTCTTTTAAATGCCCATATTTAAATTATAAAAATCATAGACATTTAAAAATCATAACTTAACATATTAAAAATCATAAACATCGATGAACATTTTAATATAAATATTTTAACATCGTAAACGTTTAAAATAAACATTTAAATCATAAATATTTAAAATAAACGTTTTAGCATATTAAATCATGAAACATCAAACATATTATCTTAAAAATCCATAAACATTTAAAATTGACATATGAACATATAAACATCCATAATCATTGAAAATAATCATATTAGCATATAAAACAGCATTCAGGACACTGCCATGACGTTTACTAATTTTTAGGTGTAAAAAGACCGTTTTACCCCTGGACGTAAAATTTCACAGTTTTTGACATTTTCTTAATTCCATTGACTCTAACATGTCCCAATAATTATTTAAGCCTACATGAATTTTTCCATATTTTTATTTCGCTTAAATCGAGGACTTTTAAATTAATCTTTAAATGTGACGTATTAATGCGTTTTAATCCCGAATTAAACCAAACCTTAATATAAAATTCCCAAATTAAAAACTTAGACTTATAATAAATATTTAAGCCTAAACCTAATTTTTCATAATTTTATGAAGTTTAAAACTAGGCTTTCTAATTAACTCGTTAATTAGCGTTTCGTGCCGCGATTAAATCTCGAATAAATCCAAAACTCGTTATTTTGACCCCAAATTTTAAACATAACCTTTTTATGATTTATTCTACCTTTCCAAGTCATGAGCCACCCCCGTGGACCCTTGGATCAATTTTTTCTTCTTAAATTTTCGTTTTTGACACATCGACGAACACGTCGAGCCATCTCTCAATTTATTCGAGCCACGCCCGAGCCACTTTGAGCCAAAACCTAGCCAACCCACCTAGGGACCCTCTTGACCAAGCCCAGCCCAAAAACCAGCCCTGGCCCGCTCCAAAAATGTCCTGGAACTTGGCCCAAAAACCTGCATGTGTACGTGTGTGCTTCTCCTAGGATATTTAGGACTCCTAGCCTAACTAGGACACTTCCAGCCCATAACCACTTGACACAACCTGCCCCAAACCACCCTGGACCATGCCCAGACCCAGCCCAGACCTAGCCCAAGCCCTTGGACGTCCCACTGAACTCTGCACAACAACCATGCGCTAATGGCTTCTCCTCATGGTTTCATGTTCTTGCTCGGCCCTAGCTAAACCAAACCATACCAGACCCTGAACCAATCCCTCTAGCATCCCTCTAGGACCCTAAGGACCTAACCTAGCCCAGAACAAGCCCTCTGGCCGAGCCCCTCCTCCCTGCACACGCCGATCCCCCTGCGCTGCCCATAGAAGCTCTCGGGTGGAGTCCTCCTTGATAAGGACTCCTCCCCAACCCATGGTCTCGAGTCCTAGCGTGGCTAGGACTCTTCCCCTGACCCAAACCAAGACCCAGGTGTGGCCCAAGCTAGGCCATGCAACACCTAACCCATAAACCAATCCATGACGCCCCAAATCGTGAGAAGTGTTTCCAGCTTACTGTTTCTGTTTTTGTGCAGCGATTAGTTGCCTTTGTGTGCTATTCTAAACCTTTAAACTTGTTGAAATACATGCTTATTCATATCTTAATTCATGGCAGCCCCTTAAATATCATATAAACATGCTTTTGAATCCACAAACAAGAGTTAAACACATGCATGTGAATAGTTGCGAAAATTGTGAATTGTGTGGCTTATTTTCATGCAATTTCATAAACAATTACGTAATATGGTGTGATGATGAGTAAAAGGAGAATATGGCGTGCCTTTGCGTTTTTAACGCACGATTTTACGTTGACGAATCGAAGAACGGCGGAGAGAAGACGATGGCTTGAAACCCTTTGCAACTTTTGAACTTTTCTTCAAATTATTTTGTGTGTGTGTATCGTGTACAAGGTGGGATGGGGAGAGTTTGAGTTGATTAAAATTGTGTGGCCGTGTGTAGTTGTGGAAATAATGGGGAGAAATTGCACTTTAAATAGCTAAATAAAACACTAACCAAGCTTAGGCCCATTAGGTAGTTAATTAGGCCCATTAGGAGGTTAATTAAAATATTAAAAATAGCTTTCTTAAAATAAGTTTGTGAATTTATTAGCCGGGTTGCCAAAACATTCGAGTTTTTGTTGAAAAAGCAACACCGATAAAATTTACGTCCCGGCGTATAAAATCACCTCAAAACCCCTTATTTTCAAAAATAAAAAAAACCATCATGCTTAATTTAAATAATTAAAAACAATTATTTAATAAAAACATTTTCTATTTTTCAGCTCTCGATCTCCGTTCCTCGATCGCAACTCGAATATCCCTTTTAAAATACATTTTAATGCAACCATGAAGAAAAATATATTTTAAACATACAAATATGCACAACATAATTAATCCATGCAATTAAAACCATTAATTGAAATGCACAAGGAATTTAATAATTTGCGCATGTGGTTTGCGTGGACCTTTAAATTTTCGGGGCGTTATACCCGAACTCTTTCGAGTTAAGCCGACGGAACTGCTCATAAACATATGTCTGCTGTCGGGGTGCCTGCTGGGCTAACTGGGCCTGCTCTATAAGCCTCGCTATCCCCTCAAGTACTCGGGTAGCTGGGTCTCCTGGCGGTGGTGGTGGAGGTCCTCTGCCGCCCTGAGGGATATCATCCTGCCTGTCTATACTGGGAGCATGTCTGGAGGCATATCTGAATACAATCCAATTTATAAACGTAACCCATCAGGCAATTAATCTAGTTTTTAAAATAATATATCCTTAAATCGTAAAAACAGTTAAACATGTACAGTAAATCGTTGTAGAGCGTAAATCATGTAAACATGCAGGTGATAATAGTAAATCATTTAAAACATTTAAGACATAAAAGCTTACAGACTTGAGGCTTGAAGACTGAGCGGCAGAAGCTGGCGGTGGCACAACCCTATACACGACCCTTGCTCTGATACCAACTGTAACGTTTACTTATTTAAAAGTGCAGAAATATTTTTTTTAAATGCTCACATTTTCGAAATAACATTTAAATTTTTGACACGCATACGCTCTATTGAAAAATATAACATTTAAAAATAATTGTAAATATTTGACAGTAAAAATAGTGCAGTTTAAAATGGCCAAAACTCATCCAAAAACATACATAAACATAAACGAGTAAAAATTCTAAAATCATCAGCGTATCAAAATCAGCGTATAAAAATATTTATATCCTCTCAAATCTCATAAATCAAAATGCGGAAATCATGTGGTCATCGGGTCGTGTCGTCCCACTCGATCTGCCTACTCAGAGTTCGGCACCTCCAGTCCCCTCGATATAATGCTCACCTGCATCACACACGTCTAGTGAGTCTAAAGACTCAACACAGCCTGTACTAGAGATAACAAGTACATATACATGACACACAACAGTGAAAAATATCATAATCAACATATATTTCATGAACCTAAAAGCATGAATATAAACGTGTCGTATAAAATCATAAGGTGTCAAAGCGTGTCCCATCATGTCATCGTATACATATACATTTTCTTTTAATTTGAATTCAGTTCATTAGTTGTGACTTTCGTATCAGCTCTATTCGATGGATCCATCTATAAGCGGTGGTACCTGGCGGCGGGGACATCAGCGATAGCATTACCCGTCCACTGAGCCTTGGCCTCAGCTCATAATATCTCATGTCATCATATACATATACATCGTCATTCACAATCAACTCTCGTCCTTCAAAAACATCATCATATTCACCACTTAATAAAAACATGCATATACGTAATTTTTTCTTGAAACAAAGCATGCACCGTTTTTTTTCGTAATTACATAAAAATCATAAACATGATGCTTAAACATTTAAAACATGATAAAATGTGCTCTGGGCGCTGGCAGGACTAAAATCCCACCCCGGGTGCAAAATGACCATTTTACCCCTAAAAATCCAAAATGACTGATTTACCCCTATACCTCTAAAATTTGACCCGAAGCTTACCAAACTCCTTAAAACATCCCAAAACATATTAAAAGTATATCTTAGACGTAAACTTGAGCCCATTTAAAAACTTAATAGATTCGTTTTAAAACTTGGACCGTGATCCCAGTTTTAACCCGAATCGACTCGAAATTGAACCAAAATTTTCCCAACTCTTTACCACACTTTACAAACATCTAAAAGGTCCTAAAAACATCAAAACCAGACGCGTAGACTTTCGAATATTAAGCCATCCTACTGCTGGAATTTCGCCCCTTCCTAGTTACACCAACCCTAGTACACTACTTCCCATTTTTCGTATCGTAGCCCACATGGACCGCACCTTGGTCTGGTCCAGCCCCTTTTCAGCCAAACCTACCCTAACTTGCACCATACCTCTTGAAACCCTTGCCGTCTAAGAGCACCACCTCTAGGCCCTTCAACCTACAGCCACTAGCAACTGATTCTAATCCCCAAAACAACATCTTGTCACCATGTTCATCCCCTTAACAACCAAAAACCGCAGCCCCTTGCACAACATAAAATCGATACCAACCACAAGGATATGCAATAGATCATGATTTTTTCATACACATACACATTCATCAGCATATAAAACGTGAGTGATGAGTACATAAGTGATACAAAGCGTGCCTTGATGAATTCTACACAAGGAGATCGAAGAACGAGCGTCGGGAAATTGTCGGGTGAATTTTTCTTGAAAGGATGAGCTTGGCCGAGGTTTTCAGCTGCACTTCATGAGGGATTAGGCTGGTGAGGGGAGGTGTCGGCTGATGGAATGATTAGGTTTATGTTTAGTGGATGTTTAGGGGTTAATTAAATAAGTAATAATAAAATAATGGGCCTTTAGTAGTTATTTAAAAAGTTTACAAAGATTCTCAGGCCCACCAAGCTTAAAATAGGCCCAACAAAGCTCAAAAAAGTCCCGCGTTTCGATAAAATTCACGTACCGGTTAAAAATATGCTCTGACGGGTAAAAATACCCAACAAAGCTCATTTCTTGAAAAATACATTTAAAACATCTTATATTAATTAATAAAAATTAATCATTTAATAGAAATAATTTTCCTGATCATTCCCCTATCTCCGTTCCTCGTTCGAGCGCGAAATGCATCTAGAAACCCTAATGCATGAACTTTTAAAATATCATGAAATAAATCCTATCTAGCAATAATTATGCATAAAATAATTAAACATATAATTTAAATAAAACCCTAGATTGCATGCATTCAGGTTACGTGAAAAATTCCTGGACCTTACACAGACAACTATAAATAAAGAATAAATGGGAACAAGAAAATCACACAAGATTTAAATCGAAATTTGGAACCAAAGAAAAATGTATGCCACATATCTTAATGTATCCAAAAGACGGATTAAAATAATAAGAAAGCAGCTGGTAAAATTAAAAGATCTCTACAAACTGTTAAAAGAGGAAGAGAACGAGATCTCAGCTTATATAATACAAACGCATAACTACTGGTTATGTCAGGAGATAAAATCAGAACAATAAGCAATTTCTAGATTAATGATCTAGAAAAAAACAAATCAAGAAAAGGTGCAGGGACCATTCAACCACCCACTTAGCCCACTCAAGAGATAGTGCCAAACACAGCTGGATGGCAATAAAGAAAAGCTATGGCAAGAGTTGAAGTCCGAAAATCAAATCCGCAAGGGACTTCTATAAATAACCAGACAGAAAGAAGATGAAGGAATCACTCAACCTATTCGTTTTTCTTCAAAATAATTTGTAATATTTTCTCTTTCAAGTTTATGTTTGTTGTAAGTTCGGCTACTATAAGTAGCTAAACAAGTTTCTCATCTTCTACATGAGGTTATTATGTAATAATATTTTGTATGTTTGAATAAAAGAACCAAGGCTTTTTTGTCCTCTCATGTATTAGTTTCAAATTGAACTACTTTACTATACACATTCAGGTAGGAAACGAAACAAGGTTGTGCTAGGTGGCGTTGAAGGAATCTGCGTCAGGAATCATCTGTTGTGTTAGGCTGTGAGGAGCAGTCTGTAAAACCAGATGGATATAACCCGACGACACGTTGATCAAAGAGGTAAACTGTTCAATTTATTATACGAAAGCATGATGGGCTATATATATATATATATAAACGATCATTTTAGCATGATATATAGGCTGGAAACCTTGCGTAACTATATGTCTTGGGGCTATATGCTTTCAAGAACAGACTCGATAGGTATAACAATGTCACATACCAAAATTATACGAATTAAGGATGTTTTGAAAATTTTAGAAATTTGGGGATTTAAAGCAAAGATTTAGAGGGGTAGGGAGTAAGGAGAAAATAGAGTTTGGAAAAGGGGAGTGATTACAAATTTTCTCTATATCAAATTAAAGAAAATATCATTACATGATTACATTTAATTTAAAATATTGGTATACAAATATGCATTCCAACAAATCTTATCCAACCAAAAAAATATAATATTATTGAAGTGTAATTTTCCTCTTATTAATTTTACAGGTTAATTAGGAATTAAATTGTATAATATTTTTGCACACGTGGGTCTGATTCTGAGTATCGAAAAACAAGGGAGTTTCTTGGGTGCTAATCTTAGGATATTTGCATTTTCATGTATTATTATTTATCAATAATAGTAATAATAATTTGTATTAAAATATACGTTCATCTGTTAATGTCTCTCATCTTCTTTTTTTTTCAAAAAAAAAAAAAATCCTGTCTGTAAATTCATACCCGCATTCTTCACTTCTTCGCTACCAAAGAATTTCAGGTAATTTTTTTCTTATAGATTTTCTTGTATCTATCAAAACGTAGATTAATCAAAAATTTTTTTAAAAAATTAAATTAAATATGATCATCTGAGAATGTATAATGAGAAAAAAATATTTTTGTTTTTCTTTGTTGTATTAATAAAAAAAATGTAGATTGATTTATTTTATGTGGATTCTTGTCCCAGGAAAAGTTTTAACGAAGTTGATATATTCATTATAGATCAAGATGTAATATATATACTTGCAGATGCCTGTTAAATAAGCACTGTGTTCCAAGATCTTGATCTATAATATATATATATATATATATATGTGCATGTGTGTGTGTGAATATATAGCATATATATCTATATATATATATATATATATATGTATGCGTGTGTGTGTCATATGTAGAGTTATTGTATATGCGCCACGAACATGCATGCATGTTATCAATGCATCGACAATGAAGATCATGTCTTCCTCGGGAAAAAAATGAAGATCACGTTACTACATACATTTAATCATATGATTCATAAGTCTGATCTGTGAACATGGAATTAGTCGAAGAAATTCATACAAAAATCGAGTTATCTCCTTAGAAATCCTTTAATTTGACAGAAGGTTACCGGAAATGACGAAGCATCATCGTTGGAAAGGGTCGATGAGGTCTTTAGTGTCTCACATGGATGCAGAGAAAGAAGATCGGCTAAAATGGGAGAAAATAGGTAAATATCATCCAACTACTCCACGACAATGAATCAATCGTTACAGTTTGATTGGAGAATATGATATTGCGCCTATTTAAGGCCAAAATGAGCGTCGTTTAAGGGTCGTTTACGAGCACAACTTTATCCTTAACATGGCTACTATTTATGGCTACTTATACGCAGTAAGTTGCTCATTTTGTAACACTCTGTGATGACCCTTGAATCGTTATCCGTAACGTTGTACCATGCGTTTTTCCTTCATTTCATCCTAAACGTTGTACCATGGCCTTAATTTTTTAAATTTTGTCTGATGCATTCGACTGTGTTTTTTTTTTTTTTGGCAAATATGAATGTGAACTCGGCTCGAGTTGACTTGAAATTTAGGAGGAGGATGTGATTTCCGTATTTTTAAATATTTGAACTTTATTTCATAAAAAAAATATTGAACTTTATTTAAAAATCCATTATTTTTTTAAAAAAAATCAGAATTCAAGAACAGAAGATATTAAGAAGTTAAGAAGTTGGCTTTTCTTCTTTGCTGCAGAGATTGAGAATACAGTGGAGAGGCTTTTGAAGCTAACTAAAAGTATAGGCAATGGCAACAAAGAAGCAAAGATGAGGAAAAAGTCAGAAGCAACACAACTCATTCAAGATTTTCACAAGCAATATGAATCCCTTTACTCCCTTTATGAAGATTTGAGAGGAGAAGTGAAGAAAAAACTCAGTGCACGAGATGATGATGATGAATCTTCTTCGTCGTCCTCTTCTTCTGTCTCTGATTCCGACACATTCTATACTCCAGAGGAATTGAATCTTAAGAATGATGAAAAAGTTTGCAATAGCACTGTGGGAGGGAGCAGGGAATTTGTGACCCCGGATTTGGAATACACCACAATCTTGAAGGATAAACTGACATCTACTAGTGAAGTGAAGAAGATGTCAGAGTTTGAAGAATATGGAAATGTAGCCAAGGATTTGAGTGTTGGAGATGAGCAGGAAGAGATTTACACGGGGCAGATGGTGATGAAAATGAGGGATTTGGAGGGAGAGGTTTCAAGGTTGAAGGTTGAAAATGGATCCCTTCTCTTGAAATTGAGAGAGACGCAAGATCGAGTTGAGTTGAAGTCGAAAGCAGTTTCTAAAATGGAGAATGAAGTCTCAAGGCTTGAGCTTATGTTCAAAGAAAGTGAGATTAGTCATCTGGCAAGAATTGGAGAGCTTGAGGGACATAGAGATATTCTGCAGACTGAGAAAGGTGAATTGATGGAAGAACAGGATCGATCCAAGGGAAGTCTGTTGGAGCAAGTTGAATCCCTGAAGAAAGAAGTGGTGTGTGTAAAAACTGAGAAAAGTGTGTTAGAGATGAAATTCAATAACCAATTGGAGGAAAAAACTGGAAGTTCTACGGTTGATATTCAAGGTTTAGAGTTCGAGATCGACTCTTTAAACGTTAAGAAAGGTGAATTGGAAGAGCAGATATTGAAAATGAATCGAGAAATGTATGAATCTGTGTTGGAAAAACAGGAGTTGAATGCAAAGATTTCTGAACTTCAAACAGATCTAACGAAGAGCGAAAACGAGCTATCGGCCCAAGAAAATGAGTTTCATATTTGCCGAGATGAAACGTCAGCTCAGATTGCATTTTTGACAGATCACAACAAGAATATTGAAGGGAAATTTCAGGCCTTAGAAGATGAGAAATCCTGTTTGGAGATGGAGTTGGAGGCCTTGAAAAACGATAAGAAACGACTCGAAATTGACATTGAAAAGGAAAAACAAGCGACATTGGAATTGGAGGATATGATAAACACATTGAAGAATGAAGGCAAAAACGCCCAAATCAAGTTCAACGACCCCAAATTGAGCAACCAGCTCATCGAAAGGAAGATGGAAGAAATGGCAGAAGAGTTCAGAAAACAATTTGAGGACAAATACAGAATCTTGAGCAGGAGGATAAGGGTAGCGGAACAGATACACGTCGAGAACAAAGAGTGCTACCAAAGAACAGCTCAAGAAAACAAGTTCCTCAAAGAAAGGGTCAATAAAACCGAGCTAGGACTGAGACTCGTTAAGGACATATCTTTACATGCCGATGATGTCCTAACTATGTTAGACTCGGTGGCACTGAGATTCGAGGAATGCACTGGAAACTTCCTGAACCGGATATCGAAAGCCTCGTGCGAGCTGAAGTTTTCGAAAGATTGGACTATGAGGAAGAACAAAGCTTTGAAAAATGTAAAAGACGATCTTGATTGCTTGTTAGCACAGCTCGATGAGAAGGAATCTGAGATACTTATGTTCAGAGAAAAGGTGTGGAAATCGGAGAACAAGATAAGGGAATTGGAGAAGATGATAAAAGAAAAAGAGGAGGGAATGGTGGGACTTGAGGAAGAGAAGAGGGAGGCGATAAGACAGCTTTGTGTTTGGATTGATTACCACCGCAGCCGTTCGGATTATTACAAGAAAATGCTGTCTGAAGTGAATTCAAGATCAAGGAGGGCAACTTGATAGGATTTTTGGCAAGAATTTGTGGGACTTTTAGTTATTGAATTGAATATTAGTTAGTCATCAAGAATTCTTCTGTCGTTCTTTGTAGGTACCGCAGTATCGAGTGAGCAAGGTATCTTGAATAGGTGAAATCGGATACTGCATTCTTGAGTCTGCATTGTCTTTGTTTATGATTCTTTGTATTAAAGTTGTTTATTTTTATCTCCTAGCAATATATGAGTTCATTGGTTATTTAGTTTTGGGATACAGCAAGTCTTCCTAAATTAAGTCCATTGGCCATATTGTTATTCAAAGTCTTTCCAATTGTTAGGCTATTAGGAGTAAATTTTTTTGATATACAGAGAACTACAGTAATTTGTGGATATCTAGCTCAAAGTTCGATTCGAGCTTGGTTTTGATCATCGAATTCAAGTCGAGCTCAAACAACTAACCTAAAAAAATCTTTACTCGATTATGATAGAGCTCGAGTAAGGTCTCTCTAGTGCTTGATTTGATTGAGTTCAACTTTATCA
This sequence comes from Primulina tabacum, assembly GCF_025594145.1. Taxonomy (NCBI): domain Eukaryota; kingdom Viridiplantae; phylum Streptophyta; class Magnoliopsida; order Lamiales; family Gesneriaceae; genus Primulina; species Primulina tabacum. The sequence goes on along the minus strand of NC_134560.1, from coordinate 10,234,151 downwards.
GTACAGATATATATATATATATATGTATGTATAAATATTACCGTGCAACTCACTATTAAGCTTTTAGTCGCAACACAACGGTCATTTCCTTAAAATCTCATCCAAATTGTAACGATAAATTCAAATTTGAAATAAAATCCGACCGTTTGTCCGTATCCCACCAGATCCTAGTATATTAAATTTCTCGTCGCTCCTCTGAGTGAATCACTTTCATTTTACTGTTACACTCTCAAGTCCAACAATGGCAGCTGCTACTGCTCAAATGCTGGTCGCCGCCGATCCTGCACTTTCAAAGAAAGGGAGGTCTAGGAAAGCACTTAAGCAAAAAAACCCATCATCAAATGATTCGAGCATAAACATTGTTCCGGCTGAGGCTCCACCCCCGGAAAGTTCTGTCGGGAAAGAGAATGGAAGGGGTTTCTCCCAGAAAAAAACAAGGAAAGGGGATCCTAAGGCGAAGCAGAAACAGTCGTCGGAAGAGTCTTGTTTCGAGAGAGAATTGCGAGAAATGCAGGAAAATCTTGAGAAATTGAAGATCGAGAAGGAGCAGACGGAGGAAATGCTGAAGGCTAGGGAGGAGTCTCTGAAGCAGAAGGATCAGGAGCAGGAGAAATTGAAAATGGAAATCAAGAAGTTGCAGAAGATCAAGGAGTTTAAGCCCACCATGGTTTTTTTTTCTTGAAATATCGGTTGATCAAGAAAGTTACTGTTTTTATTTTTTATTTTTTAAATTGATTTGTCTTTCATTTCACAGGCATTCCCGATCGGGATTTCGCTCAAAGGTGAAGATCAAGAAAAGAAAGACAAGAAGAAGGTGGATCCGGTGAAGAAGAAGCCGTCTCCTCCTTATGTACTTTGGTGCAAAGACCAGTGGAAGGAGGTAAATGTGATGACAAGAACAAGATTTTATCAGAAATGCATAATTTTTGTGTTCAATTGTAACTTGTTTTTGAATTTTCTCGGGGTTGTGCTTCTTTCAGGTAAAGAAAGCTAATCCAGATGCAGATTTCAAAACTATGTCGAATCTCTTAGGGACACAATGGAAGACAATAACTGAAGAAGAAAAGAGGCCTTATGAAGAAACTTACCAAGCTGAGAAGGAAATTTACTTAAAAATCATGGGAAATGAGAAGCGCCAACACGAGGCAATGAAGCTCTTGGAAGAAGAACAGAAACAGAAAGCAGCTATGGAGTTGCTTGAACAATATCTCGAGTTCAAACAGGAAACAGAGGAAGAAAACAAGAAGAAATCAAAGTAAATTTTCTTGATTTTTTTTCCTGGTTCTACGGTGGTGGTTTTTTTCCGGATAATTCAGATTTTTTTGTTTTGGCAGGAAGGAGAGAGATCCTCTGAAACCAAAGAAACCGTTGTCAGCATATTTCATTTTCTCCAATGCGCGTCGCGAAGCTTTGTTAAAAGAGAACAAAAATGTTTTGGATGTAAGAATGACAAAAAAAAAATTGCATTCACCTTTGTAATCTCTTAGATTGCTTGATTTTCACAACCCTTGTCTTCTTTTAAGGTTGCGAGAATTACTGGGGAGGAATGGCAGAACATGAAAGAGAAACAAAAGGCACCATATGAACAGGTAATATTTGATGGATGAACTCCCACCGTTACTAAAAATCAAATTAAATTCTTTCTGGGATTTTGATTTCTGATGATGGCTTTAATTGTCAGATGGCAATGAAAAACAAGGAACAGTACATGCAAGAAATGGAATCATACAAGCAGAAGAAAGATGAAGAATCTGAAAATCTTAGAAAGCAAGAGGACGAACTAATGAAGCTTCAGAAGCAAGAAGCGATGCAACTGCTAAAAAAGAAAGAGAAAACAGAGAATCTGATTAAGGTTGTCCAACTTCCAAACATTTCCTATTTTTTATTGGATTTCCAAAGATTAAACGCCATTCTTTTTTCGAATATACACAGAAATCGAAAGCCAAATGCCAGAAAGAAAAGGGTGAAAAGAATGCTGATCCTAACAAACCAAGGAAGCCCGCATCTTCATTCCTACTCTTCAGGTCAGTTGGAATCATATTCGAGTCTCGGAGGAGATGCAAAAACAAAACCTTGATTCTTAAATTTACATTCATTTGCAGGAATGAGGCCATGAAGAAATTGGCTGAAGAGCGGCCTGGAATCAACAAGTCCACTCTCATTGCTCTCATCTCTGTCAAATGGAAGGTACTCAAATGTGCAAAATCGCCTTTGAATTTTTCGTGTCAGCAATTAAAACGAAGACGTTGGGCTTCGAAGAACAAGAATTATAGTGTATGTATGTATTGATCTTGAAATTGGGTCGAGTATAGGATATGAATGAGGATGAGAAGCAAATCTGGAACCATAAAGCTGGAGAAGCCATGGAAGTATACAAGAAAGAAATGGTAGAATACAACAAGAAATTGGAAGCCGAAGGCGAAACCAATTAGATTCAGAAAATCTGTGTTTGGTGTTCAACTTGGTTGTATTGAACATCTTAGGATACTAGATTGATTATGCTGTTTTTTTTTCCCAGTTGTATTAGACGCTAACTTTTTCATTAGACGTGCATCTAAATATATACTAATTCTCTACGGTCCACAGCACAAGATCCAAATCGATTTTACAAGATAGAGCACATTTGCTGCGTAAAATATCCATCATTCAAAATATTCTTTGAACCTCAAGTACAAAGTAGTAAAAATAAAAAAAATATGACAAAAATACCGTAAAAACGCCAATGCTAGAAGCGGACGCTGCAACTTTTGCAATGTCTCCTGTTGTTGGCCTAGTGTCTGGGGCAAAAAGTGTTGTCCCACGTGCGGAATTTGAGATTAGACCACTTGAGAATCTACACCACTCAAACTTATCAGTATTTCACTGGCTTGGTCAGAAAATCAGCTATGTTATTATCCTTTGTATGGATCTTCTGCATATCCACGCTTCCTTCCTCTACTACTTCTCGCACAAAGTGTAATTGGACTCCAATGTGTTTCGTCCTGAAATGAAAGGCTGGATTTCTTGCGATGTGCAAGGCACTCTGACTGTCACAAAACAAAGAAACATTATCTTGTTTGTGTCCGATCTGCCTCCTTGCAAGCTTGAGTAGCTGTCATGTATTCGGCCTCCGTTGTAGATAATGCTACAACTGTCTGCAGTTGCGAAACTCAGCTTACTAGTCCCCCTGCAAGTGTAAGTAGTAGATTTTATCTTATCAGTATCACCTGCATAATCAGAATTGACATAGCCCATAAGTGTAAAATCCGATCCTCCATAACATAATGCACCATTCGAGGTACCCTTAATGTATCTAAGGATCCTCTTAACAGTGCTCCAATGCTCTCGTCCAGGATTCGCCATATACCGACTAACTGCTCCCACTGCTTGAGCAATGTCTAGGGGTGTCAATCGGGTGGGTTGGGTTGGGTTGGGTTGGGTCGGGTTTCGGGTCAACTCGCGAATTTTTTTTATTTTTTTTTCAACCCGAACCCAACCCGAACCCGAAGTAACCCGAAAACCCCCAACCCGAACACGAACCCGTATAACCCGACTCAACCCGTCTAACCCGCCTAACCCGAATTTTATTTATTTTTTTAAATTTTTTTAAAAAAATTAATGAAAAAAATTCAAAAAAATAAAAAATAATAATATTTTAATTTAAACACATAATAACAAAATTTCCGATGTAAATTTGAAAATTTAATCGTAGAAAATTAAAAGTATATTTACTAAATCAAATAAAAAATTGTTAAAAAAAATATGCAAAATAAATATTAAATGATGAAAATTTATCATATAAATATACAATAAATTTTGTTCAAGTATACAATATATAAAAATATAGGTAATATTTTCAAAAAAAAAGTTCGCGAGGTCAACCCGCGACCCAACCCGACCCAACCCGAAACCCGCCTAACATGGCACTAACCCGAATCAACCCAATCCGAACCCGAAAAACCCCAACCTGAACCTGATTTTTTTAGTGTTGGGTCGTGTCGGGTTGACGGGTCGTGTCGCATTTTGACACCCATAGCAATGTCCTGTTTTGTACAGATCAGGGCGAACATCAAACTTCCAACTGCTGATGCATATAGTACTCGAGACATCTCCATCCTCTCTGCTTCACTGCTAGGACACATCTCGGAGGATAACTTGAAGTTAACAGGAAGAGGGGTCAAAATTGGCTTACTATCTTGCATGTTAAAGCGTTGCAAGACTTTCTTCAAATAATTTTTCTGGGAAAGCCAAATCTTTCTGTTACTTCTATCTCGATGAACTTGCATCCCTAGAATCTTGTTTGCTGGTCCCAAGTCATTCATATCAAATTTCCTAGCCAACTGTGCCTTCAATCCTTGGACCTGATCTTTGTTGGGGCTTGCTACCAACATGTCGTCCACATATAACAGTAAAATAATATAATCATCACCAGACCTCTTGAAATATGTACAAGGGTCTGCATTCAGTCTGTTGTATCCAAGGCTCATGATATAGGAATCAAATCTCTTGTACCAATACCTTCGGCGCCTGTTTGAGACTGTACAGAGATTTGTGCAACCTGCAAACCAAGTTCTCTTTGTCTTTTTCCGCAAAACCTTCTGGCTGGAGCATATAGATTTCTTCTTCAAGATCTCCATGAAAAAATGTCGTTTTTACATCTAGCTGTTCTAGATGTAGGTCAAACACCGCACATAATGTCAACACTACTCTGACAGTTGTAAGTCGAACCACAGGAGAAAATATCTCATTGAAGTCGATGCCTTCTTTCTGAGTATACCCTTTTACCACCAACCTAGCACGATACCGCTCCACTTGGTTATTGTCATCACGCTTGATCTTATAGACCTATCTGTTACCGATGGCTTTCCTTCCTCGTGGTAGTGTAACAAGATCACATGTTTTATTCCTGTCTAATGCCTCCAATTCTTCTTGCATTGCTATCATTCACAAGGATACATCTGAGCTTTGAGTAAGCCTCGTGAAAACTCGATGGCTCACCATCCTCTGATAATAGACAATATGCAAATTGCTTTCAGTGACATAATCTGAAAGCCAAACTGGTGGTCTTCTGTATCGAGTTGACTACCTCACATTGAAAACTTCAGACTCAACGTGTTCTTGTTCTTCGTGCTTTGGTACTACTTCAAAAGAAACTTGACCTTCTTCCGTCTTATTTTCCACCTGAAAAATAGTAGTTTCTGAATTCGGTGTGCCTTTGTCTCTCCTTTACTTTATCTTCCTCGAAGATAACATCGCTGCTGAACTAATTGATGTAACAACTAGTCCAGCCTCTTTGTGTGTTTCTCCCAAAAATACATACAGATTTGCAGCAACTTTTTCCACCTTCATAACCACAAGCGCACCATTCACAATTTTTATGATCCCATTTTCGATACGAGTTTTGCACCCGATGTCATCCAATTGCCCCAAGGACAAAAGATTCTTCATTAGTCCTTTCACATGTCGTACCTCTTGTATGGTGTGAATGTTGTCATAAAACAGTTTAATTTCGATAGTATCAACTCCAGCGATTTTCAAGGCATGATCATTTCCCATTAATACAGATCCTCATGAGAATAGTTCATAATGATCAAACCATTCTCTTCGAGACGTCATGTACCACGTCGCTCCTGAATCCATAATCCACGTGTTACAAACTTTGTGTCTGCCTTCTGCAACAATTGCTGCTTCGCTGAATAATATTTCACCACTGCTTGAAGTACTGGCCACATTTCCTTGAGAACTTTTATGGATATCCGTACACTCTTTCTTGAAGTGCCCTTTACCGCCACATTTAAAGCAATAAATATTTTTCTTCTTACTTCTTGACTTTGATCTACCTCGTCTTTGGCTCCCACTAGAGTCACGCTCCATAAATCTTCCTCTTATCATCGGCAAAGCCTCCGCCTGCTTTGAAGTTACCAACATATTTTCCTTATTCTTGCGCCGAATTTCTTCTCTGAGAACCGCAGTTAAGACATCGTCGAATCTTAGAAAGCCCATATGAATATTGTTGATTATGTTGATGATAAGTTGATCATATGAATCTGGTAGACTTTGAAGTAGAAGCTCCGCACATTCATTCTTTTTAGGAAAATCATGTTATGTAGTAACTTGACCTCGTACATCTTTGTCATAGTATCCCAGATAACTTTGACTGTTTTTATCTCAGAGATACTTGACAGTACTTTGTCTGCTATAGCCAAGTGTAAATTGGCAACAGCATTGTCATTAATCTCATTCCACTTTTCATCATCCGTAATTTCCATCGGTCTATCTCCAATAGCCGACAAGCAATTCTCTTTTCTTAAAACTGCTTGTATCTTTATTTTTCACAGCATAACATTGCTTCCATTGAACTTTGCTATCTCGTACATGCCCGCCATTATGTCTACAACAATTTAGTAGACTGAACAAAATAATCACGCCTTAATAAAAAAATATCAAAAAATCATTTCTGATATGAAAGATCAGTCTAGGCTGCAACCACATAGCATACTCAGAATTTTAAGAAATGTTAAACCAAGGCTCTGATACCACTTGTTGTCCCACGTGCAGAATTTGAGATAATAAAACCCGAAAATAAATAATAAACCAGACACCGAGATTTACGTGGAAAACCCCTAAAAATTATTAGGGTAAAAACCCACGGGCAAGATGAAAAGAATTTCCACTATAATATTTTATGGTGTACAACTCACTCACTGTATTTCCAAAGAGAACATACACTCTCTTAATACAGGAGAACAAACATCTCACAAATATTATAGAACTAATAGGATGAGAGAAAACTCGAAGAATGGATGATTTCAGAATGAAGTGGGGAGCTCTATTTATAAAGCCCATTGTCGTTGTGAAAACGCGTATAAAAAATACGTTTTCTCTTCTACTTCAAAGTCTGTAATTCAAATGTTTCCACCTTCACTTACTTTTGTTGACCCCAGCCACTTGGCCGACAAAAAACAACGAAGTCTTCCAATGAAGCAAGTTCATTTTCCGATAAAACAAGTCCATTTACTAACGCTTCGTATAAAGCTGGTCCAACGGTTTGTTTGGTAAATGAGCAATTATTAAGATACGTGAATTGAATTTAAGGAAAAACAAAACAAAAGTTCATCATACGGTACGACATAATTCCAGGAAATCAGCTTTCCGCAATTACATACTTTAACTTTGAATGATTCTCATATTTTTTTATTCGGAAAATGTTAAAAAATTTATAGGTCTTCGCTATAAATTTGTAGTTCTTTCACACATTTCATATCAGTTTAAAATTTTCATATCGATCATTTTCCAGTTTCATATTATTTTCTCTCAAAAAATTTAAACATGTTATTCGGATGGTGATATTATGTGGAACGGATCGGTGGAATGAAGTATCTCACATGTGAGACCGATTCGAGTATCACATTCTATTAGTTTGTTGGAGCTTATTCAAGTTGTGTGTACGAATTTAAACATCGATCCAACTAAGTTTACTATCAAATTGTAAAAGTTTTAGAGTTTATGATGCAAGGCCAAAATTTGCCGATATTACATTTGTATGTAAAAATAGAGCCAACGAACCTTGATTTCCGGGGCATGAACATGAATCATATATTCCACATGTCTCCCAAGTTACATCTAGGTACATGGGTTTTAATGAGCCGGACTCATATATTTTACAGGTCACTGAAGGATTAGGCAATATAACTTTGGAGCAAGGAAGTGGATCGTGGGATAGATATATTTCAAGCCCGTCCGAATCTTACATGTTGGCCGAATACAACAGCTGATTGAGCCGAAAATGTTGGAACATGTTGGGATCTAATTGATCACGTGGTTGATGTGGAGGCTCGTACTTTAGATGATGACAAAAATAAAATGATGCTTTTAGGAGTGATATTGAACCATAGATGTCATATGGCGAGCTTCAAAGGAGTAGAATAATGAAGAAGAAGAGCTTCACAACCATAAGAGCACCCTTACCAATTTTCATGATCTCGTTCCCAATACGGGTTTTGCACTCGATATCATCCAATTTCCCCAAAGACAGAAGATTTTTCGTCAATCCATTCACATATCGTACCTCCTGTATGGTGAAAATAGTGCTATCAAACATTTTTATCTTGATAGTACCGACAACAGCGTTTTCCAAGGCATGATCATTTCAGTAAGGTCTAAAATGCTATGACGTATCCAACCGCATGCAAATCTAGGAAAAAGATAAAATGCTTAATTAAATTATTTTAATTGCATTAAATGTATGTCTAAGGGCATGTTTATGTGTATAAGTAGGATGTTTTATCTGGTTGCTTAAATAGGGCTTTGTAGTATTTTTCGATACGCGATCAAGGAATGGAGACAGGTGAATATAAAGGAAAAATGTTTTTATTTAATAATTATTTTTAATTATTTAATATATAATGTAATTAAGTGATGATTTTCGAAAATAAGTATTTTAGGATTTTACATGTCGAGTCATATTTTAAATCGGTATTCGATTTTTGGCAAAATTAAGGACTTTTCTTGGGTTCGAGTACTGTATTTGAAAAATTATCTTGAAGGATCGGTTCGGGCACCTTTGAAGGTGCTTCAAACACAAAATTCTCCATGAGCTTCAATAGCTCGTGTTCTAAGAATGTAAAAACCGATTAATTAGATCGAGTTTGATTTTAAACCAAGCAGAAAATACTCGAAATAATCCTTCGTTAAGTAAGCTAATATGTTTAAAAAGTTTAAGATGTGTAAACTGAATAACTGAAATAAGGGGGATCAGTTCTTGCATTTATCAGTTAAGTTATAGTGAGAACTGAACTGGTAACAGATTGAACTGATCAAATCAGTTTTAAATAAAAGTTAAGCAGTTAAATACACAAGATATGTTTATGGAAGCTCGGAGACTTCAACTGCTCCTATGTCACCCCTTCTACCACCTCTGGTAGGATCCACTAGAAGACTTTGATTTATACAACACCTTTTACAAACTGCATGCAAGACTCACTCAGCTAGTCAATAAGCTCAACTTTCTGTATATTTGAGTGATTGCGTGTGTGAGAACTGAACTATGAATACAACACGAAGGTGTTCTCACACACCAACAATTTTGCTTCTATATTAAGCAGTTGGCATGTCCTTTTTCTCTTTTGATCTTTACACACTTCTTGTTCTTGTCTTAACTGATCTTCATCTTCTATTTATAGACACGAAGCTTGATCGTACAGTGAGACTCAATTATTATATCTGTTGCATTTTGAATCTGTTTCTCGATATTTGTCTTGTACTTTCCGACAGCCATTCTGGAACGTTTGGGCTTTAAGTACTGCTGCAACTTCTATTATTGTCCTTTGACTGAACAAAAGCTTTTTCTCAGTGCGCACAGCTGGATTCCATTGAGTAAGCTTGTCGTGTTCTGAAACTGACTGATTCCTAACTGATGTTCTGAGCTGATCTTGAACTGGTTTGGTGAAATCAGCTGGCTAGTTAGCTGAACTGATTTCACTGCTTCAGTTGAACTGGTCAGCTGGACTCTTCATCAGTTGAGCTCTTCATCAGCTGGCCGGGCTTCTGAAGATCTTCTGTTGAACTGCCTATCAGCTGGACAATCAGTTGAACTGGTCTTTTGATATTTCAGTTGAACTGGTTCGGTTTAGGCAATAAGTTGGTGATTCCAGTTTGCATCTCGATAATTTCAGTTTTGGTTCGATAACTGATCAGTTCGAATCCTAATCAGTTCCAGTTTCTGCACACTTAGGTAAATCCATTAGAAACAAAATAACAATTTTGTTAACATCAAAATCAAAATTGCGAACATGAAATGTTCCAACACTTATCAAAACGAAATATTTTGCGTACGCGTTATTGGGCTTGTTGGGCCTGTTATAATAGATTTTTGGGCGAAGACCACTACCTTTTAATATTTGAAAGTCTAGGCTCATTATCTCATCATTCCTTCAATTTTATTTTTCACTCAAACCCTACCCCTACCCAACCCCTCTCTCGGCCGCACACACCCACGCCTCCAGCAGGATTTTTGCCATGGTTTTCCAAGGGAATCCTTAAGGATCGTGATTTCGTCCCTCCGGTGTTCGTCTCTCGTATTGTTTGTGCAAATTTTCGAGCGTTTAGACGCAAAGGCATGCCCTATGCCTTCGTTTTCTCATCGTTCACACCACATTATAAAATTTTGTATGATCTTGCATTGTATACGATAGGTCTACTATTTTTTTACATTTTATGGAATATGCATGGAAAAATCTGGTTTTAATTCTTGTGCTTCTCACGTTTTTGCATGGCATGAAAGGGCTACCAGGTTCTCATATTTAGAGACTCGATTCACAGCAGGTTTGAAGATAAATTATGTGCTAAAATCATATCTGGCAAGCGTTGTTGCGAGGAAGGCCGATCGGATCATGCGTTGGAGGAGCTTTTTGGGTTCGATCGGATAAGAGAAATGGGGCAGCATGCATGGGACATATTTGAGCCATGGTTCAGACCCTAGTGGGTCTGTATGGAGGCTCGAGATGGCCATGGACGGCTGGTTGTAGTGTGTGGTTTGGATCAAAAGGGTAGAAACGTGCGATGGTCATGAAGATGCTTTCGGGTGAACCAGCACGCAAGGGCTGGTAGGTTAGGCCTAGGTCAGTTCAAGGGGGTTCGGTTTTGTCCTAGGTGGGGCTGGTTTGGTGTAGTTCAGGTTGGTTTGATCTAGGGTCGATGGTTAGGGCCGACGAGTGCAGCTAGGTTTCGGCTTCTTGGTGCAGAATATTTTAGCAGGGTGTTTCGAGATTCAGGGGTTCATAAGTGTCATGTTTTAGGTTGTTTAAGGTCTGGTTAGGTACTATTAAGCCATGGTTAAAGTTTGGGAATGTTTGGTTGAGTTTCGGATTGATTCGGGTTAAAACTGAGATTCTGGTCCCGAATTTTGAAACTTAGCCAATGGGCTTGGGTTTATGACCAAGAAATTATTTAAATTGTGTTTTAAGGTGTTTCGGTAAGTTTGGATGGATTCGGGTCGAAGTTCTAATGTCCAGCGGTAAAATGGCCAAATTAGGTTTCAGGGGCAAAATGATCATTCTGTACCTGAATTAGGTTAGTGTTCCTGGCAGTATCCTGATAAATGATTTTATAAGTTTAAAAATGTTTATTATGAATGACTACGGAAATTTTATGTAAAATTTCAAAGAACACGTTGCATGCTTGGTTTGAAGAAAATGTTATATGCATGAAATTTTTATAAGTGGTGGATATGATAAAATATTTGGAAGGAGGTGATTTTCTTGTGGCTAATACAAATATGAATACGAAATGAGACGATGACATGTAAGACCAAGGCCTAGTTGACGGGCGAGAGTGTCGCCGATGTCCCTGCCACCTAGTATCATGATAACACGTAAGATTGATCAATCGACAATCAACTGATACGAAATTCACAATTAATTATCTGAATTCAATAAAAGAGAAAGGTATATGTATATATTGACGGGAAATGAATATGTTTATGCTTATGAAAAATAATTAAATTTATGTTCATTACAATATTTTTCACTGTTGCATGTTATGTATAAGTAATTTGCTATTATGGTTAAGATATGTTGAGTCTTTAGACTCACTAGGTATGAGTGATGCAGGTGAGCATGAGTTTTAGGAGACAAGATGTGCAGATGACTTATCTGGCGAAGTTGGTGGAGTGCGAGAAACCGATGACCTTGCGTTATTTCTGCAAATATGATCTTCGAGGATTATGTCTAAGCAGTATTTTTCAAACAACTTATGATGTTAATGTTTCGAAGGTGTGACAGATTTTAGTATTATATTGGAAGCTTTTGTTTTTACATGTTTATGATCCTTTTAACTGCAGTTGATTCATTCATTGGGTCGGATCTATTTTATAAGTATGTTTCGAATTGTTATGTGTAAGCTTCGGGCGAGTGCTAGTTTCAAAAAATATTCAGTATACGTCTAGGGTCGTTTCAATTTCCCATTAATACAGATCCTCCCGAGACTGGTTCACAATGATCAAACCATTCTCTCTGAGATGTCGTATGACACGTCGCTCCTGAATCCATAATCCAGGTGTCAAAAATTTGTGTCTGCTTTCTGTAACTGTTGTTGTTTCGTTGAATAATATTTCACCACTACCTGAAGTATTGACCACATTTCCTTGATAACTCTTCTCGATAATTGTACACGCTTTCTTGAAGTGTCATTTACTGTCATATTTAAAACAGTAAATATTTTTCTTATTATCTCGACTTTGATCTACCTCGTCTTTGACTCTCACTAGAGTCACGGTCTATAAATCTTCCGCTTATTTTCGGTAAAATCTCTGTCTGTTTCAAAGTTACCAATCTATCTTCCTGATTCTTGCACTGGATTTCTTCTCTAAGAACCGCAGTTAAGACATCGTCGAATTTCAGAGAGCTCATAAGAATATTGTTGGTTAAGTTGTTGATAAATTGATCATATGAATCTTATATACTTTGAAGTAGAAGCTCTGCATGTTCATTTTTCTCTATTTTATGCCTCGTAAAAGTGAGTTGGGCAAATAGAATATTTAGTGTCTTGATATGGTCGGTCATCGATGAAGATTCCACCATCCGAAAAGCACAAAGCCTTCTCTTTAGGAAAATCTTGTTGTGTAGTGACTTGACCTCGTATATCTTTGTCATAGGTATCTTAGATAACTTTTATTGTTTTCATCTCAAGACTTGACCTCAGTATATCTTTGTCATAGTATCTTAGATAACTTTTATTGTTTTTATCTAAGAGATACTTGACAGTACTTCATCTCCTATAGTCAAGTGTAAATTGGCAACACCATTATCATTCATCTCATTCCACTTGTCATCTTCCGTCATTTCTACCGATCTATCTCCAATAGCTGTCAATCAATTCTCATTTCTTAAAACTGTTTGTATTTTTATTTTGCATAGCATAAAATTACTTACACTGAACTTTGTTATTTCGTACTTGCCAGCATTATGTCTATAACAATTTAGTAGGCTGGAAAAATAATCTCATCTTAATAAAAAATCTTTTAAAAAACTTTTCTGATGTGGAATATCAGTCTAAGCTGCAACCACAGAGTATACTCAGAATTTTAAGAAATTTTAAACCAAAGCTCTAATACTACTTGTTGTTCTCATATGCGGCAACTTGAAATAATAAATATGAAAATAAAGTAAATTGGACATCAAGATTTACGTGAAAAACCTCTAAAAATTATTGGGTAAAAACCATGGGTAAGATGAAAATAATTACACTATAATATTTTATAATGTACAACTGTTCACTGTGTTTTCAAAGATAATACACGCTCTCTTAATACAAGAGAACAAACACCTCACAAATATTATAGAACTAAGCACTCTGAATAAGGGGAGGACCCTGTCCATGTGAAAATGTATTTAAAAAAACGCGTCTTCTGTCTAAAAATTTCTTATATCATTTGCTTTATTCAACAAAGCTACCTACCACCTAATATCTTGTCTGCCACCAAAAGTTCTTCTACCGACACTAAATATATGTAAATTCCCTACTAACCACAACACAAGATCCAAATTGATTTAAATGATAGAGCATATTCATTGTGTAAAATATCTATCAATAAAAATATTTATTTTAAAAGTAAATTGTCTATAAAACCTCAAGTACAAAGTAGTAAAAAGTTGCGGTTTTTTCATAATTAATTTTTAAAAAATAAAAAATAAAGTAAAATAAAGAAAATTATAAAAAATTGTAAAACTCCAATTCTAGAAGCGGATGCTGCAACTTTTGCAATATCCGTTGTCGTTGGCCCCGGACACTGCTGTCGGGGGCAAAAATCAACGGACTATCGCTAGTCACTCTATAATTCTTCCAATAAAGCAGGTTCATTCTCCAATAAAGCAAGTCCATTTACTAACGCGTCATATAAAGCAGGTCCAACGGTTTGTCCGTTAAATGAGCAATTATTTAGATAGGTGAATTGAATTTAAGAGGAAAAAAGTTCATCATACGGTGCAACACAATTCGGGGAAATCATCTTTTCGCAATTACATGTTTTAAATTTGAACGATTCTCGGATTTTTTATTCAAGAAATTTTAAAAAAATTATAGGTCTTTGCTATAAATTCGTAGTTCTTTCACACATTTCATATCAATTTAAAAAATTTATATCGATGATTTTCCATTTTCATCTTCTTTTTCTCAAAAAATTTAAAAACGTTATTCTATATTTCTGATTTTTCAAATCTATTTCATGATAAAATTGGTGTTCTCTTATATTTGGACGGTGATGTTATTATTTGGAACGAATCGGTGGAATGTAATATCCCACATGTGAGATTAATTCGAGTATCACAATCTATTAGTTTGTTGGAGCTGATTCAAGTTGTGTGTACGAAGTTAAACATCGATCCAATGAAGTTTACTATCAAATTTTCAACTAAATATTCATTGTTGATGAAAAAGTTTTAGAGTTTGTAATACATGGCTAAAATTTGCAGATGTTACATTTGTACGTAAAAATAGAGCCAACGAACCTTGATTTCGGGGGCATGAACATGAATCACATATTCCACACGTCGCCGAAGTTGATTTCCAAAACAAACCCGATACTTCTAGGTACATGGGTTTTAATGACCCGGACTCGTATATTTCAAAGGTCACTGAAGGATTAAGCAATATAACTTTAGAACATAGAAATGGGTCGTGGATCGATATATTACAGGCCCGTCCGAATCTCACATGTTGGTGGAATACAATAGCTGATTGGGTTGAAAATATTGGAACAGGTTGGGATCCAATTGATTGTGGTTGATGTAAAGGCTTGTTCTTTAGATGATGACAAAAATAATAATGATGCTATTAAGAGTGATACTGAGCCAAAGATGTCGTATGGCGAGCTTTAGAAGAGTAGAATAATGAAGAAGAAGAGATAAATGATGATAGAGAAAAGAATATAAGTGCTTCTGCTGATGAGGGACGTCATCACGTGAACCACCACGTGCCAATTTACAAATAAAACATGCACCATTTATGTTAGGCATGTATGAGATGCCATTATTTTTTGATAAAATATTTGGGGAGGTGCTTCTTGATTCTATTGTCGGAGTATATTGTTGTTGAGGGCACAAGTAATATGTTGAAACTACGGTGCAAAAACACATCATCTATTGTCAGGTGTCGATGGGGTCTTCGAGCTTCTTGAAATCGAAGACAGGTTATAGGAAAGTAACAAATATGGTGGGCCAAACACATGTATCTCTACCAATGTATAGGTCATCGCAACTTCAGTAGTGAGATGGTGGCAAATACACTATTGGGTATTGTACGATGTGATCCTGCATTCGAGATTAGTTATATTATCGAGCTGGTGAAAGATAAATTTGAATACCCAATCTCGTATACAAAAGCACTAGTGAAATTTGCAACGTGCAATAGAGATTGTTTATGATACACGGGAGAGCTCTGTGCAATTACTTCTACAATATATGGGTGCTATATCAAAATATAATATGGGAACAATTGTGGAGTAAAACCATCTGAGATCAAACAACCGACCAATAAAAACTTGGACTATGTTTCTGGGCTTTCAAGCCGTGCATAGATAGGTTTCGACACTATTGCAAAATCATTAGTGCCGATGATCCACATCTGTACACAAAATATAAGCACAAAATATTGATCTTTGTCACATTGGATGCGAAAAATCAAGTTCTACAACTAGCTTTCTCCATCGTGGATGAGGAGACAACTTACTCGTGAAAATAGTTCTTAGAGAATCTAGGCTGACATGTTGTTTGTGGTGTGTGTATCTGATTTCTGACCGGCATAAGGGAATTGTGCAAGCCGTTGAAGATTTACCTTTGTATATTTGGAATTGATTGTAAAATATTTGATTTTTTTTATGTAAAAAAAGAATATAGAAAACATTTATCGGATGAGCATAAGATTGTAGCCAGTAGAACAACAATGTTCTATTATGGTGTTCTTCGGTATTTTCAGAAGTGTGATGGACGAGCTGCTGCGCAAACTTGGTGAGAAACATAATTGTAATTAAACCAAATCTCCAAGTACGTACTGCGTTTTGTAAGTGCGGAAGAATTGACCTTGTAATGCCTAGTTTGAAACTATTTGTACCTATAATTACTCAATATATCTTAAGAGTACTGTGAGACTCGTGAGACCGGTCTACCCTATCGATATTTACAATAAAAAAATAATAGTATTAGCATAAAAAGTAATAATTTTTCATGGATGACTCAAATAAGATATCTGTCTCACAAAATACGACACGTGAGACCGTCTCACACAAGTTTTTACCGTATCTTAATTAAAGTGAATTGTGATAGATTTTTTTAAGGTAACAAGATCTCTTTAGTTATTTTAGCTACACATCTTCACACTCATTAAATTGCATTAAGAGTACTTAATTTTTCCAATATTGTGTCTAATCTTGGATTATAAGTACCTCAATAAAAGATAATTAAATTACAGAGTTCTACTCGATCAAATATTATGCGATGGACGAGTTTATTTTCTTTTTTGTAACATTTCACTAGGTTTATATTGATTATGTAATTTAATGATTTTGAATGTATATATTAATCGCGACTGATATTAACCAATTAGAATGGTTATTGACACGATCTCCAATATTTGTGATTGATATCTAAAATACATTTTTCTAAACTCAAATTTGATTAAATCCATACGGAGTATTGTTATATTTGTACCGTAATTGCATGACCAGGGGCGGAGTCACTCTTGGGCTAGGGTGGGCTCTAGACCCACCCAAATTTTACAAATTTTTTTTTGGTAGCTTTTCTTTATTGATGCAAATTTGTAGATTTTTTGTTAACTATGAGTAATTTTTAAAAATGATCTTCTGCAAATACTTATAATCAAATTTGACTTTCGCTCGCATTTTGCTTAAAAAATTGAAAAACTTAATGTAAATTGATTTTTAAAATTAACTTTAAGTTCCAATTATATTTTTAGACTATATTTACAATAACACACAAATATATTAAATTTAGCTAATATGATAATACAATTATACTGTTACTACATATATTATTATATCTTTATTTAATTTCTATTAATATTAAAAGTTTTATAGAATTTTAATTTTTTTTAATATGAACTAGTGTATGTTTATAAGAATTGATTTTGAGAAAAATAAAGTAATGATTTTGAGAAATGGCACAAATTTTTCATGTGAATCATAATATGTGATATTATATGATTTATCAATGATTTGAATTTTGTGCATAATGACTTAAATGATGTAGCAAGCTTTTTGTTTTCTATTAATGTGCATATTATTCTTTGATGTTTGTCAATATTTTTTTTTTTACCGTTATGTTTATCAATATCATTTTTTTTTACCGTTGGTTTCAAAAAATGATGTGAACTGACTTTGGTTTTTGACCGCAATGATTCTTAAGAATAAAAAATTTGAAAAATCTTTTTTGGAATTAAAATAAGGTCATACATCAATTCGGTCTATGAGTGAACAAAATATCGATTTCAACGAAAATAAATTATCGAGCTGAATTAATTTAAAAAATCAATTTGTTTAATTGGAATTTTGGTTTTATTTTTTAAAATCTGGTACATGCCGTTCTTGTTAAAAAATGATTCAATCACAGTTGAACACCACTATCGATTTAATTTATTTACAGCTATAATAGATTTTCAAGTTGAAGAACTTAATAATAGATTTAAGGATACAACATTTGAACTTCTTAAACTTAGTTGTGCTTTGGAACCTAAAAAAAACTTTAAGCTTCTTAATATTGATCATATCTATCGATTTGTCGAGAAATTCTATTATCTTGATTTCGATTCACAAGATTTGCATCACTTGAGAATGCAATTGGATCACTACAAACTTGATGTTGCTGGCCATGAATTTTTTTTTTGTCTTAATCAAATAAAATTATACACGTGATACATATCAAATAATTAGCAATGTTAGTAGTTTTAAATATAATAAAAGTACTCAAATTTTCAGCTTTCTTGCAAAATCACAGCTTTCCAAAGCAAATTATATAATCTTTACTTTTATTTTAAATGCTCGTCACATCTAAGAACATTTTATTTTAAATTATATATAAAAATTGCTACGACACTTACTAAAATATTTTTCGAAATTAAAGTCTAAATCTTGGAAAAGATTACGTCTCAATTTGTAATTTAATAAGGTAATTTAGGTGCTTATGGCGCCGATTAGGTACGTAACCTTATTATTGAAATTTCTAATTAGGCCGTCAAAGTTACTGAAATAGACAAATCAAAACTCTCACGACTATTATTTATTTAAGAATATGTCTTTTGTGATACCATCTTACGAATCTTTATCTGTGAGACGGGTCAACCCTACCGATATTCATAATAAAAAATAATACTCTTAGCATAAAAAATAATAATTTTTCATGGATAACTCAAATAAGATATTCGTCTCACAAAATACGACACGTGAGACCGTCTCACACAAATTTTTGCGTTTATTTAATTTTTATATATTATTATGATAGATGAGATATTCATTTTTTGATTCTACGTCGTTTACATCTTGTATCCCAAAAAAAAACTGAAAAGAGAAATCTGTAAATATGGAAAATCAAGCGAAGAAGAGATTGAAAATGGAAGAAAAAGAGAATACACAAAGAGTGTAAGATTAAAGCAACTAGTTTTTTGACGAATTAATCCAGAAGTATAACCCGATTGGTTTGAAATGTAGAAGAACGTATTCCTTCTAATTTTTTACTTCATTGATTATATTAATATTTGTTCTGCTTTCGGGGATTTTAGGCTAAAAGTGAATTCTTTTGCTGTAAAAGTGTTATATAATTATCAAATTTTGTTTTCCGAAAAATTACATAATTTGATCAAGTATTTAAAAAATAAATTAAAAATTCATCGAGACTTTTCTCGCGTTGAATTGAATTTCGATTTGATTAAAGAATGGTATTGATGGAGATGGTATATCTGTCTTCACCATTTCCACCTTTCCCATTTCGAGATGGTATTTCTTGGTCTGTTATTTATTTCCCCAAAAATGCTCATGCATCTCCTTTTAATTTATCCCCACGTTCTTCTCTTCTCCTCTCAAATCCAACTTAGACATCGGTTTCTCTTAAAACAGAAAGCAAATTCTCTCAAATCAAATGTATCGTTTATTTGAAAACAGAAAATCCATACATTGGATTCTCTGAAACAGAACACCCGCAAATCTATCATGGTTGTGGCTTCCTCTTTCGCTTCCACAACAAACCAACCCCATGCTTTGTTTATTTTTCTCACACTACTTAAAGCGGCACAGAACATCACAACGACTTCCACAAACAATCAGCTACACTCAGTAGCCGCAACCAGTTTCAATTTCTTTCGAAGAATAACCCACACAAATTGTCGTGTAAGAAACTCTTTCACAACGCCATGTTCTCACGATGTTCACATTTTTGTTTTGTTTTTGTTTTTGTTTTTTTTTTTTGTTTAGCGTTAATGGAAAGGAGTAACATATCCAATTTAATTTTTAATTTATTGGTTTTTCAATATTTTTCACACACATTTTTGTATACCCAAATTTCTGAATGCATCTGATTCATCGTGTTTTGTATAGAATTATTCATGAATTAACGTATCCAAAAACAGATTTCAGAATTTGGGTTTCGGGAAATTCAATTATTTTGGGTTTCAAACACCAAATTATCGTTGACAGGGAGGATATCACCTCTCACACCGCAAATGGATGCAGGTATCCGAATAAACCAAATCGCCTTTTGATTGTTTTATCCATAATATTGATTGTTCGTACGAATTATTGTAAGTATTGTTTGAACTATTAACGGGTTTCGTGAAATATTGACAGGGTTTATGCTGATCTGCTGAACTTCTCTGTTGAGAGCGTTCTATGATCTGGGAAGAGGAATTCATGTATTGGAGTGTTAGTTTAAGTATACGATGTTTGACAGTTGTTTATGTTCTTGGATCAGTCATTTCCTAGATTGTATGAGGTATGTTGTCTGATTTTTTCCTTTTTAAAAAAAATCGCATAATTGTTTTCTTTACATAATTCAAAAATTAATATGTTGTGGTGAATATGAATTGTGTTTGTGCTGATCGGTGTTCTTGCTGATTTTGTGTTTGAAAGTTTTTCTTTTGTCAAGTTTTTCATGGTAGTTGTAGGAAACTTCATCTATTGAACCCTGGGATTGTTATTATTTCAACAGAGCAGTTGAAATTTCAATTCCGTCGGCTGAAGCGGATAATTTTGTTCTTTTTAACACATGTAATCACTGTCTCTACCACGATGTGAATTTAGAATGTGGAATTTTTATGACATCTGATTATATTGTTTCTTGCATGGACTCCCCAGAATTATTTAACAATCTGATTTGTGTTGTAAATTTTATCGAGGTAATAGTTGAAGTGTTGATATACATTCATACTTTTTATTGTTATTTTTATCTGTATTCGAAGGCCCAAGTTTTTTTTGGGGATCGAGTCTGTGAAGTATTGGAGAAGCAGTAAAGATGATGTCATGTGCTTCTCTTAATCGATTCATCTATTTGTATCACATGGCATAAAATATTTGGTGGTTAACTTTGCTATCCTCCCATGATTCAATGGAGGAGCTAGGATTATGAAGTTGGGGAGAGGTCCAAAGCTTAAAATTTCATAAGTCTGGTGAAAATAAGTACACTATAATTTACGCTCAGTACCTTTACAATTTACAAGTGATCAAATTTGTTGAGATTATTATTTGTTACTGTTGTTTTCTCTTGGCACCCTTACCGAACATCTCCATGTTATTTTATCCTGGTCTTGGGATTCAGTAGTTGTGACAGGCAAATCAGAAACATTATGAACGGCCAAATGTATTGACAAGTTCATTGTTATTGTGTCACTTGAACCTGAAGAAAAAGATGTACATTGTCTTTATGTTTTCTTAAGAGAAATTTTGGTTTTGAATTGGATGCAATCTTTTTATGTCACCTCATGTTGATTTGTTCTTAAAACGAGGTAATCGAATTTTGTGGTTTTGTATAAACGACTTGGAATTTTTAATTCTCATGAAAATTTAAACTTATTTAATTTCATAATAATCATTCGGCTGTCTCAAAAGACACTTTTTCTTATGTCATACGTTGTCATATTACAACATTCTGAAACTAACAAATTTTAAAATTTTATTAATAATATCTGAGTTCTAACGATTTATTGTAGAAGTAAGTGTAAGTGAAACGGTGATCAAATACTACAGCTCAACTAACAAATTTTAAAATTTTATTTGTATTTCTCTTGCAGGTATCTAAACATTGAAAAATGGAATCCGCGAGTTCAGAAGAACATAGATCAAACAACAATGTCAATAACATGTTTTCTACCCAAAATGACGTCGCAAATCAACAACAAAGGTCTTCACAGATATGATATTTTTTTTCATTCAAAATTTCAAGTAGACATTTTAATAATGGATTGTGGAAAATTATGAAAAAAAATTAGAAAAAATTTATATTTTAACAATCAAATTCATTCATGACCAATCAACATAACACAATAGCATTAATATATATATATTTTTTGTATCTTTCATATTTAGACAAAAACGATGAAATATAGACAAAATATAGCTTCAAATAGTTGACGACAATGTCATGTATGTACATGCAAAAAAAAATCATTTAAATTTTTCTGAAATGTATTCCATTATTATTGTAGGACCGAGCGCTTGCCGCTTTACCAAAAGCTATAGCTAGTAGTAATGGTGCAATTCATATCTTTTAAACCGCACAGCAGCTCAAGCACCACGATTCGATCGCTCTAACAAGCAAGGACAATTATTGCATCCAACAATCCCACATCCTAATAATTGCACTCCTTGCAATCAATGGGAATCGAACCCGTGACCTTGGCTCTGTTACCAATTTCAGTCATATCAACCGGTTGAACCCCTGCATCAATCAACATGTGGCAGATTTGAATCGCAAAGCCTTGCGATTTGTTTTCTTTCTTGATCATAGCTACCAGTGTCTTGAATAGAATATCAGACCAATTGATCTGCAGTTTAGATGAGATGGTGGCCATAACAAGAAATTTTTCCAAAGTTATCTTTTCATATGCACCAACCTTGGCAAGAAGTCCTTTTGCCACAATATCAGCCAACAATCTGAATTCGATCTTTATTCGCATTTTTGACAGGTTGGAGATGAAATCGGAGAGTCTGTGATTGAGTAGGTGCTACATCAAATGTCAATATTTCCTTCTGGTAGTGTGGAGAAATCAGTAATTTCAGCCATGGGTAAGCTGAACAAATCAACAAACATCTTCTGGGTGAATTGGAGGTTTTTGTTTTGAATAGCACAAACAATTTCTCCGTTCTTCATGTATGCAGAGTCAAAGAATTCCTTCAATAATGTGTCGGAGTAATTGTAACTG